>NC_050068.2:345820507-346451317 GCF_009764565.3 Dermochelys coriacea
GTGAAAGGGGTTCACAGGTTGTTAAAGTTTGGGAACCACTGATCCAAGGCCAACATATTAAAACACAGGGCACCCAAAACAGAACACATTGGCCTACGGTTAATAGCCTCACAGTGTCCCTTTCAGCAACATGTACGTGCATCACTACCCTCTGCTGAATGTAATCAGAACTATTCAGCTCTGTTTTAGGCCCTATACTGTTAAAAGCTATTGGAGAGTCTCCTGTAGTTCAAGTGGCAGTTGCTGGGACATTTGGAGTGGAATTGATTCTACGTAGAACATTCCCCAAAGGTTTTCACAAGGCATCAACAGCTCATTTAAAGGAAGAATATTACAGAGTGAAGGGGAATTGTTCATGGTTCAAACACAGCACAGCTGTGTCTGCAGCTGGTGAACAGAGCAGGTCACAATATTTTGACTTTTTGATGACATTGACAATTTTGGGGAAAAACAAGAAAAAAAAAATCTTTCCCCCACTTTTTTACGCCCCTCCCCACCCCCCCCCCCATCAGCTCTCCTGTTCTGTGGCCAGGTATTTAGATCACAAAACCACCACCATGAATGTCACTGAATGGGACACCCTCTTGCTGAGAGTCTCAGCAAAGAAGTCAGAGAGGGATGAATGAGTTATGGAAACAAGCTACCTTCTGACAACACACACAAATACCCCAGAGGTGACTCCTCCAATGGAGGCATGAGGCAGACAAAGTGGTGGGGGTGGGGACTTTTTATTGCTTCCCCCTCCCCCCAAGGAAGAGACCTTATGCAGCCAGATCCTGCTCTCAGATGAGTTTTGTTCACTTGGATGGAGGGAGTGACTCCAGATTTACACCGGTGTCATTTCAGTTCTTGAATCAGGCCCTTGGTCACCAAGGCTATCAGTCTGAACGCCAGCAGTCAGCTCACTCCCACCTCTAAGAATGGGCTGCCACGCTTTGACAACCACATCCAACTACAGCTGGGGCCAGAGATCAGCAACCAGATTAAAGAGAGGAAAAACACAAGGCAGGAGTGGCAGTGACATAGGAAACAACTACCCCAGGCAAATGGGGGTGGTGGGGGGAATAGTGTGGCTCATGGTGAAAGAGAGATGGATGTGCAGTGCCTTATCAGGGACTGGCTGTTATTCCAACTAGCTTCCTGATAACGTAAGAAGCTTAATCAAATATGCAAATGACGGCCTATCTGGAGACGGGGAAATTGAAAAATAAACCCAGAGATCGTGCATTAAACTAGCCCATGAAATAAGGAGAGGAGAAAAGAGGTTCCTTCTTTTGATAAAGTTCTTTCAAAAGATTTAATTAAAGCAAAATTAATTAGGAGAATCGCACTTAACCCAACTGCCCATAAGAGGGGTCAGCAGGCAAGAGGCAATCAAGTGAAAGACAAAAAGAAAAGGAGTACTTGTGGCACCTTAGAGACTAACAAATTTATTTGAGCATAAGCTTTCGTGAGCTACAGCTCACTTCATCGGATGCATTCATCGGATGCTCACGAAAGCTTATGCTCAAATAAATTTGTTAGTCTCTAAGGTGCCACAAGTACTCCTTTTCTTTTTGCGAATACAGACTAACACGGCTGCTACTCTGAAACCTGTCATTATGCAAGGAAGTGAAAGACAGACGCAAGAGGCACTAAAAGAGCTAGCCAGCCAAGGAGAAAAAATAAAAGAAGAGTTCACCATTTTTGGCGGGGCTGTCTAGCGGGGTGCTACATAGAGAGTTGGACGGCTAAAGAGCCCGACTTTGCCATCACTGGGAAGCTGGAGGGGCAGATGAAGAAATAAGCTAATTACTTAATATCCCATCAAGTAACAAATGAGAAGGATTGTTGGGTGGGGGGAGACCGTAATGCAGAGACCATTGGTGCCTCGGTTCTTCTTTGGTCCCGCTGCACCATGGTATCCTGTGATGTAACCGTAGGAGGGCAGTGCATGGTTATCCACAGTAGGAGGTTCACACACCACAAGGAGCAGTCTGTCCAGCCCAACAGCTGGCATACCCCATGGTGCCTGCACCGTAGCGCGTGCTGCAGCACATAGAATCTCACCTGCCCAAAGAACCCTGAAGCATCGCTGCGAATCATGACATCCTTCAGTGCATGGCCCACAGAGGTCTGTAGGGTACAGCACCCCCCATGGCCAGCAAGAGAGCCCACCGCAGTGCATGGCTAACCGTCCTCTCCAACCTGAGACAAGCCCTCACGGCATAGCATTTTGGCTGCCTCCAAAGCAGCACACAGCATCCTACGTGGCATGGCAACCTGCCCCACCTTACCAGACAGAGCCTCCCCCATGAGTTAGCCTTTTGACAATTTTGGCTGCTTTGGAGTTAAGTCAGTTGAGTTCAGACTGCAGTTTCCCATGGGAGAGTCCTTGGTGCGGTACCACATGGCCCCTGCTTCTCTCACAGCCAGCGGTCCCTTTGATTCTGATGTTTCTGTTGGGCTGGTGTTAAATTTTAAATAAAAAGGCATGGGGTAGCACTGCCAAAACAAAACACTTGGGGGCAGCAGCAACCAATTGCCCCTAGACTTTGAAGTACAGATTGGATCTGGGGGGGATTATATTGTCATTTGCAAGTCTCATTGCATGGCTCCGAGACCCCATCTCCCATGACACGCCAAGGCGCTTCTGAATCAGAGCCTCAGGGGGGAAAAAACAGCAGCACACAACGCACACAAGAGAGAGAAAACAAGTCAAGAAAGTGCTCAGCAAATACAACCTCTCAGCACCTTGATGGCTGGATGGTTTAATAGTCAGGGGGTCTTCAAGGCAGCCAGATGATGCTCTTTGCCAGAACAAGCAAATAGCTTCTTTCAAATTCAGTTCTTGCTGGGAACTGTAAATCCTTCAGTAGAGGGAAAGGAGTTTTTCTGCTGTACTAGGCACCGAGGGGAACCTTGAGAGCTTTGCAGTATGTTGCACGAACAGGATCTAGCTGGAAGGGCCAGGGTTCTAAGCAGCGCAGTGATCTAAATGATCATGTTGTGTTACACGCTGGGTGGAAGTGGTAACTTGCACTGACTGGGGCACTCAGCAGATGTCTAAAACAAGTGTCACCTGCTAGTTTGGTGCCAAGGATCAGCTCCAGCTCCTTGGTTTGTAGATTAGATTCTGAAATGTCAAGAAACTGATTCCACAACAATTTCTGCAACCATGGAATTGCAGGATACATAGGGCACCGACCATAGTTGGAAACCCTCTTCCCATGCAACCCCACCTCCACCTCAGAGGAGATTACAGATAGTAAAAAAAAAAAATTGACCCGTCCTCAGATGCTGAAACGGAAAGAGGAAGTGGAACTGGATGCCACAGGGGTTCGGTAATGAGACAAACAAGCCTTTCTATCTATTTAGGCTCTTATATTGCACCCATCACCCTGGTATCAAAGTGCCTCTCACTTTTAGATCATGCTGGAGTACATCTCATAATAGTAGCAACCAAATGTCATTACGATCTATGGCTTTTAAGTGGCTTACATGGACCAAATTAGTGGGTCTCACTCCAGTTCCCAGTAAGCAGTTGTCCATATAAACCCCACCACTGCACTCATTGTGCTCCTTTGTTGTGTCAAGGACTGGATGGGCCACAGAGACTGAACCACTCTTCTGAAGCATATGGGCCATGGAGATGGAACTACATTAATCTAGAGAACCATAAACCCTTCCAAGGTCACAGATCTTTCATAATATGGCTCTACATGTTTGGAGGATGAAGAGAACTTTCAGAGATATCAATAAATAGAAGAGAGAGGGATGTATCTTGCAGCTCCATCACCAGAAGGTAGAATAATTCACAGACTCCAGCTGATATCAGAAGCTGGGAGGAGATGACCTCTCAGCAGATGTGGGAGACACTACTATTTTGCATTGTAGTCAAGTCCAGTCACCAAATATTTAAAAAATTAAAAAAAAATAAGTTTCACAAATCATACTCCCTCAAAGCAGAAGGAAGGAAAAAAGTTGGTTTCTCTGCTGACACCTTGCATGGGAACTCACCATCTCCACATGACAAACCTAGGGCTCCTTTATTTGCTCAGTTTCTTTGGACACAGATGGAATAAGGGATGAAAAGAAAAAAAAATTCCTCTTCCTTACACAAGTGCTTTAGTATTCTGCAGCCGAGCTGCCCAGTTACACAAACTCACACACAGCCACCACTACCACGCTCGCTCCTCTTCTGTTTCCTGTCTACGAAAGTTATTTATCCTGGTAAAATGTTGTTGAATAAATCAATCAATCTATTCCTTCCCCTGCACAACTATGGTGCCTGTTTACAGCACAGCCCTGTTGAGAGGTGGAAATCACTTCCCACAGGGTTGAGCTGCTACGGCCTTCTCCCTAGGCCAAACCTCAACCCACCCACCCGCCCACCCACACAGAACCTCAACTTTGTTTGCATGGTCATCTGCCCTTCCCTAACACAAGGGCTGGTTGATATGCAGCGTGGACACAGCTTCCTTGCAGTCTATAGATTGATCTATCCACAATTCTAGGGCCCCCACAGAGTTTTAGTGATCACAGGTGATCAGGACTTTGGTTTTATCTCTCTTCCAAAGACACATAATTTATGTAAGGAATTTATAAGGCCACCATTACCATATATCTAAGCACTTCACAATCTTTAATGTACTAATCCTTACAGCACTCCTCTGTGCAAGGTAAGTATTATCCCCATTTTACAGATGGGAAACTGAAGCCCAGAGAGGCTAAGTGATTTCCCAAGGCCACACAAGTCTGTGGCAGAGCAGGGAATTGAATCTGAGTTTCCCAAGTCTCTAACCACTGAGCCAACCCTCCTCTCAGCTCATAAATGACACCAACCTTCACCAAATCTTTCAATTAATTTTTCCAGTTTCTAACATGTGCTTGTGCCATGGGGAATTTTCCCTCTCGACCACTTTGCTTTTTGTCCTTTTTATCTCTTCATTCTGTTTCATTCACTCTTTTTCACTCCATTTCTAGCTTGGTTTTTCCCTTTTTTTTCCCTTCGTTGTTGTCTTGGTTACATGGCCAGATTCTCAATACACAGATAGTTTTCATTCTAATGATGTGTTCTTGTAAAGCACAATATTTTACTTCAGTTGTGTGTCACTGAAAAAATTCCTTTGACGGGTATAACATTTGTATATCAACCAACTGATACTGCTTTATGACTGAGTAGTTTGCAGGGCTTCCACAAATTGTGCATCTTGAGAACCTGAGATACAATCTGTATCGTTTATATAAAAATAAACACACACACACACACAGAGTACATTCTTAACTGCAGAGAAACAGGGTTTCTCCAAAATGGTCTGCTAATTACTTGCAGCAAACCTTTCAGTATCAAGAAGTAAATAAATTCTGTACCTTTAAGGCACACAAGTGTATAATAACTCCATCCCTTGTGCAATATTGCTCACCCAAGCTGGCTGACCCAGAAATGGATCACCAGGTATGGCCTGCAGGTAACATTACACCAGCTGTCTGGAGGGGGGGGGAGCAGCGAAATACCATCGTCCCAGCACCCATTCGGAGACAGGCACTGGGAAACCCTTGGCCTTGGTCCATAGGGGACCATAAGTTAATCTGAGCCTACACAGGTTATTTCAGAGACTGATTTGCCCATAGGAGGTATTTCTCTAACCCCAAATCAAACACTATGCTAATTGGATGTGTTAGCAGCGGCAGCATCAATGGGGAGAGCTGGAACCGAGAGTTCAGCCACTCCTCTTCTCCTGCTATGGAACAAGACCTTCAGGGTGATGAGACCAAACCAAATGTGAAGCCCCAAAAAGCTCAAGATGGCTTGGCAGATGCCAGTTAGTCCCAGGAGAAAAACCAAGGCTCTTGAGCAGAATTAGTGGCAAGGCTATGCTCCTGCAATGCAAGGGAGCAATGTCTGAGCATCAGACCGGCCCTTTAAATTTCCCAGGATGCGTGGGATTTGGAAAGGGAGGGAGGCTGGTGTTCTAAGCTCAGAGCTGATACTCACTGGCCATCCTTCTAGGCTGAACGGGAGTCACAGCATTGCTGGGAGTCACATCCTGTTCTCCTAGCAAGAGGGATGATGGAATGAGAGAGATTTCTGCAGGGAATGGATACCCAGATTTGCTGGACCAAAACAAACACAAAGATAGAAGCATTTCCTGGGCTAAGGCAGTTTTCCACACGCTGCATGGGGAAAGCTGCCTCTCAAAAAGACACTTCGTTGGCTGACTGCTGATCCCAGCCCCTGTGCTCCTGCACTGCTCTCACGTCCATTCCCTGTTAGCTACAGTCTGCAGAACATTATTCACATTTAGTAAACATGGAACAAAAGGCAGCTCTCCAAGGTTCCTGTCAGCAGCTCAGCTTCCCTCCTCTGATTCTTTACCCTAAAAGGATGCCCCTGGTCTCCACCACACACGGTAAAAATAAAAGCCTTCCCAGCCCGTATGCCCAGGTTTTCTATACTCCCAACAGAAAGAGATCAGTTCCTAGATTCTGTAAAATGACCTGCAAAGGAGAGGGAAAAGGTGAAAGCTTGTGCCTTATTTTGCATCTTATGATACATAAAGAAGGTATGAAAGTGTTGGGGGTGCAGTCTAACTTATTTTTTTAAACATTTTTAATTGAGATCTCATCTCCCCTATTTTTTCCTAGCAGACACTATAAGCTGTTGGAGAATTATCTGGGTTACAATGACATCACGGATAACAGGGAAGTGAAAAGTAATTAAATGGTGGAGGGGAAATGATTTTTACTCAAATGGTTTACAAACGACTTAGTTTGTTTTGGTTGAGCCCATTTCACACATGTCTGAACACACAGCGGCAAGAAAAAAAACTCTTATTCCACAGTCCTGCCCCCTTTAATTACGGACTGAAACAGTTCCCAATGAACATATCTTGGTCCTCCAGGGCAGACCTCCACGTGAACAGGGAAGCCAAGTCCAGACTTGGCATGCCTGATATTTCTAAGATAAAAAGCAAGCAGAAGATACCTGTGAGCAAGTGACTTCCCTCACCCTGCTCCATACACAGTCCACACAAGTTGTAACAGGTCACCAGTTAACCCCCCCAACACACACACACACACACACACACACCGCCTCCCCACCACACACATACTCTCTCTCTTGGGGTGTACTTTTATTCACAAGGGGAATTCAAAATGAAACAACACAAAATCCAGCCCAAGTCTTCTTCCCAAGATTGGCAGCTTCCAAGGCTCCTCCATGAAGACTGCTCAGTACACATCCTAGTTCTCCACTCTAGAGAGCCACTCCCACACCTCATTATTCTGAAGTGGTAACGATACACACCACTTTGCAGCAGGAACATCCTCTGGCTCCATTATTCAAGCAGACACTGCCAGCCTGTTCCTGCATCATACAGGGCTCTAAAAGGGGGCACAGAGCCCATTTTTAGCATTGGAAGCTTACCTTTAATGACTCTTAGTAGCTTAAGAATAAAACACCTGCCAAAACCACTGGTAGAAGTCTTTCCATCTTGGCTTTAGCTTCAGAAGACAAACACAAGTGCCCCATACAATAAATGACAGCAGCTGTTACAATACAAAGCTACAGCTAAGCCATGGACATATACAGTTCATTTGGAGGATGCCTAGTAACTTTGAGAGGGACTTAAGCCCAGATTCCATAAAGAGAGTATTGATTTATATGGAGTCGACCATGGTTACCCAGTAAACACAATGCTTATTACCTTTCAAACACAGCTCTTCTTTCATAGAAATCCCTCTCCCTTTGCATAAACACACACTCAGCCTTACCCAGATAAAGCAACCACTAACTTCTGTGCTAGGTTTGTGGTAAAAGCATGTCTGGTCACATCGCTCTCCAAAGCATGAGTCATATTTCTTAATAACCCATAACACCAGTAAGTTCTTCCTCCACAGCATCCACAGACACCCTGTGATCAGCCATTTAATTAGACAGTCTGAGCTGAAAAAGTTTGAACTTGGATCTACGCTATACCAAAGTCTGAAGGTGGCTAGACCCATGGTCACGCATCTTCTGGAAGGTGCAACATTAGGAGAAGACTTGTCCCGTCAGTCACGTCAGCCTAATCCCTCAGAGCCGAAGTGCAATCTTGCACCAACCAATACAATTCAACTCACGTAACAGGTAACCACGCACCAGGCCTATAAAACGCTCCCCACTCATCTAGACGCAGACAGTCTCCATAGCAACTAGCAGCACTGACTTAGGAAGGACACGCTGGGCCAGGCCTACCTTTTTCATCTTGCCACTCTTGGTGCCCACGAATGCCAGTGAGTGGTTCTTGTAGACATAGGCGATCACGGATGTCATCCTGTCCCCGTCTTCAGTGAAGATGGGGAGTCCTCGCACCATCTCCGATACTCCCAGAGGAGCATTCATATCCAGGCCACAGAAATTGTCATCAATTGTTAACAGCTGTGAACAGAAGAGGGCGGGGAAGAGAGAGCATAAGAACCCGGTTTAAATAATACAGGAGAACCTAAGGGGCCCCAGCCAAGATCAGGGCCCCATACCAGATGCTGTACACACACACACACACACACACACACACACACACACACACGCACACTCACTCTAAAGAGAGTCCCTGGCACATAGATCTTACAATCTAAAGAGACAAGACGGACAAATAGCCAGGGATGCTGCAATGGGGGGGGAGGGGCCTGGCCCTCCCTCTTTTGAAAATGGACAACCTGGTCTGTTAACTTTTCGCTACAAACCCCACCCCTGGCCAGGCCGGCAGGTGGAGCCCAGCCAAGGAGCCTGGCAGCTTTGGGGAGCCACGGACCATCCACCTGCCTGGGGTGGGGGAGCCCCAAGAGCAGCTCCAGCCTGTGTCCCCACCCCCCAGGCTCCCCACCCAGGGCAGGTGGAGATACCTTGGCTCCCCACAGCTGCCTGCGCAGCTCTTACCATGTCTGGGCTATGGCTCTGAGTCAGGGCCGCCAGGATGGGGGGGGGGGAAGTGGGGCAATTTTCCCCAGGCCCCGGCCCCCTCAGGGGCCTCCACAAGAGTTTCCGGGGGCCCCCCACGAGAGTTTCGGGGGCACGTCCTTCAGTGCCGCCGAACACACCCGGAGTGAAGGACCCACCGCTCCACTGCCGCTTGTTCCGCTCCATGTCTTCAGTGAAGTGCCCCGAAGACCCGGAGCAGAAGGACCCCCCGCCGCTGAAGACCCCAGGCCCCCTGAATCGTCTGGGCGACCCTGCTCTGAGGTCCCACCCCTAACCGGAGCCAGGTCGGGATAAGAGCCACAAGGACAGCTGTAAAAAGAAAAGGAGTGCTTGTGGCACCTTAGAGATTAACAAATTTATTTGAGCATACCACTGAATACCACTGAATTTTCCACTGAATGCATCCAATGAAGTGAGCTGTAGCTCATGAAGGCTTATGCTCAAATAAATTTGTTAGTGTCTAAGGTGCCACAAGTACTCCTTTTCTTTTTGCGGATACAGACTAACACGGCTGCTACTCTGAAAAAGGGCAGCTGTGGAGAACCTCAGACCCTCCACCTGCCCTGGGTGGGGGCCCCAGGAGTGGGGACCCCAGGGGCGGGGACACGGGCTGCTCTTGGACCCCTCCCCTACTCTGAGCAGGTAGAGGGTCGTGGCTTCCCAGCCCAGCTTCAGCTTCCGGCTTGCCAAGGGGTGGGGGGCCCTTCCCACACCCCTACTTTTGGGAAAGCAAATAGCCCACTCTTACACAGCAAGGCAGTGGTAGAGTCATGCATAAAACCCAGGCCCTCCTGAATCCTAGTCCAGTCCCCTACCCACTGGACCACATCACCTCATCCTTTTGCCTATTAGTTTATCATTCATGGCCTAACAACCAAGCCCATGATCTATTAAGAATCTCAGCTTAAACATTCCCAGTTTGTGTCAGTAATGCACATAAATCACAAGAGATTCATTTCCCAAACCAGAAGAAGGGCTCTGTGTGGCTCGGAAGCCTGTCTCTCTCACCAACATAAGCTGTTCCACTAAAAGATATTACCTCACCCACCTTGTCTCTCTAAGGGAATCAGAGTCAGGACTCCTGGGTTCTATTCCCACTCCGCCAATCATACAATGTGAGCTTGGTCAAGTCAGCTAACCTCTCTGGGTCTCAGTTTCCCCTCTGTAAAATGGAGGTCACTAACACCTACCTGCCTCAGAGGCGGATTTTGAGGAGGATTAACTCATTAAATGTCTGTAAAGGACTTTGGGCCCATGGAGGACAAGTTCTGTAACTGGAGCTCTGTAGTGGCTCTCTGTTTCTTTCCAAGTGCTGAAGATATCTCTAAAGCCCTAACAACCTGAAAAACTGCCCCTTCCCACTTATACACCTTCACAGCCACTACGATCTTCTGGGCTGCTACTGTCTCTTTCTGGACCTGAACGCCTCAGGATTGGCAGTAGAGGACCTTCATATTTGAAACTCGGTCCACGAGAGCCCAAAGTGGACAGCCATCAGTGAATGCATTTGGTTTAGCATATGGTTAGGCTTCTTTGATGGTGCTTCCTAGAACATCAATAGGCAATGTATATGCTGCAGCAGATGGCACTGGCAGAGACATCTCTTCTACCCTAGCTCTAGGCAACACGGTTTGGTGAGGAGGGCACTGGACTGGATGTTAGGAGACCCTATCCTGTTAATAGAGGTTCTCTCCTTTAGCTCTTGGAGCAGCAATATGTGCTTTTGCAGTTCTATCAGTGCTGGTGTTGCAACATTCCAGTTGGGTCACGGAGCGGTAGGTGGTGACAAGGAAGCAGCCCTAGACGGCCAGAGTGTGGTGTATAATAGCACATTTGCCAAGGCAATAGGTTCTATGGACCTGATCCATCAAAGCACTTAAGCATGTGCTTTAAATGCTTTGCTGGATTGAGGCCTATAAGTGTTAATTAAATAAGTGTGCAGAATGTCTATCTAATTTTCTTAGATCAATAATAAATGATCATGAGCATTACTGTTATATTTGCTTTATATTTGCTCATATCTTCCTTGACACATGGTTAGAAATTACTGCTCTTGCTTCAGTTCCCTACCAATAAAAGCCTGAAGTTGATCAGCTTTGTCCTCACCTGGCAATTACAGGGAATAATTGCCGATGGTTTTATTGAACAGGAGAATAATGCATCTTAAAAATAGTTATAAACATACAAAGCCCCCCCCCAAAGCATTTAAAGAGCTATTAGAAAAGAACAGCAAGACCTGAACTCTAGCCTATTAGAATCATTAATCTCTGGGGGCTGCACCTTCGGAGTTAAAACATCAACTCAGAGAGCAACCCTAGATCAAATCTTAGGACTCCATGAGTCACATCTTGGGTGCTACTAGTTTACAAGCTGGTAGAATCTGGTCTTTGGAGTTTGGCCATAGATCTTTTATACTAAGCACAAAAGGTATATGGCCAAACTCCAAAGACCAGATTCATCCTTTGTGTAACCTAATTGTACACAGCGATTACCCTGTAGAACTCAATGAAGCTAGATACCATTGGGACCAAGACCCTAGTGATATTTGAACAAAGTTTGAATATTTATATGGACAGGGCCAGCCCACAACATTTTGGCACCTGAGGCAGGGAGCTCAAATGACGCCACCATGTCCCCTTGCTAGGGCCAAAACTTTGAAAGGTCTCAATTCTGCCTTCTTCCTGTTGTATTCCTTTCATGGTACTGCTCTGCTACGTACCCCAATAAAGGAGAACTAACAACTTAAAATGCCTTGTTCAAAAATTTTAAGTAACACTTAACTTTCAAACGCCTGAACAGCAAATGTAACTTTTCTTGTCTGCATGGTAAACACTGGCATTTTTATCTGTTTGAATAATCAAAGTGGTGCTTTTGTGTGCCTTCTTGGTTGCAAAGATTTGAACTGCTTCCTGAAGGTCCACAGTCTGGGCCAGCTCATGCTCTACTGAGATGGTTGCAAGGCTGACCAGCCTCTCCTGTGTCATTGTGGAGCGTAGATGTGTTTTTATTAACTTCAGTTTGGAGAAGCTGCGTTCTCCACTGGCAACTGTTACAGGAAGCATTAGAAGTACGCGCAGAGCAACAAAAGCATTTGGAAAGAGGGTGGTCATCTTATTTGTGCACATATTTTCCACAACAGCCTTTGGAGTTGATCCTGCTGAAATGTATCTCGAAATGGCTTTCAGTTCATCACCTAAATCACTCACATCAATATCACGCATGTCATCATGTGTCAACACTGTCTCTAGTGTTCTGCATTGCTAGTGTAGGTCTTCTTCAGGTATAGTGAGGAGTTTTGAAATATCATACAACATCCCAAATATACTGCTATGTTCCTTGAGCTGCATGAAATGTTCTTCAACTGACTGTATTGCACAATCTAGCACCTGCTTAAAGAATTCAACTTTGTATTGTTGTTTGGGGTCTCTTATGGGATTATCCTGTGCCTCATAATCAAAATGTCTTCTTCTTCAGTGACTCTCGTATTCATTAATAGGTGGGAAAATAGCTTCAGTGTGAAGTTCCTCTGCCAACTTCTGTGCACTCTTCAGGACATTTTGAAATCCCTCATCTAACCAGTAAGACTGTAGGTCTGACTTCGTTTTGTTGACTTGTTCCATTGCTCCAGATATATCAAGGTCAGTACCTTGGAGCCTCTTGCTTACAACATTTATTTCAAACAGTATGTCATGCCACAACACTAAGCCACACAGAAATTTGAAGTTATGTATGTTTCTGGTGATTCCATTTCCCTTTGCCACTGTTCTCCCATGAACAGTTCCTGTCATAGCATTATCCTCCATAATGGCAACTATGGCATCATCTATCTTCCCCATTTGGTGTTTGACAGGCTTTATCACCTCCACTCAACTTTCCCATCATGTAGCACTCAGTGATTTCAGTGTCAGAGAGAATGTTCCCAGATGTTGCTTCAAAATTTGTCATCGATGAGTTGACACAGAGAAAAAAAATACATAGATGCTTTGAATTACATTAAAAAATTCAGTAGCCTCACTAGAAGCTGATGCCGCATCACTGACCACCAAGTTCAATGAATGAGAACTGCATGGGACAAAAAAAAAGCGCGAGGGTTTAGCTCTCGGATCTGTGTCTGCACTCCTCTGTTCTTTCCTCTCATGTTGGCACCATTATCGTAGCCCTGACCTCTCATGTCAGCTATCGCAATTCCCATATATTCCAGCTTTTTAAGAAGCACATTTGTCATACCAGACCCTGTAGTATCATCAATGTCAATAAATTCTAGAAAATGCTCTCATTTCAGGGACATTTTCACTAGGTTCTGTTGTTATTAAAAAACACACCATTAAAGTCATTTGTTCCATATGGCTGATGGCAGGTGTGCAGTCCAGAACAACAGAGTAATATCTTGCTGACTTCAGATCTGCCACAATCTTCTGTTTGACTTTTGTTACTGGTAATCGTATGATCTCATTTTGAATTGTTTTTTCAAGGTAGTGATGTGTGTACATTTCTTGGGTGATGACTCTTCTTAGATGCTCCTGGAGTACAACATCAAACTCAGCCATCAGCTCCACAATTTTAAGGAAGTTTCCATTGTTTGGCACATACAGATGATCTGAAGTGCCACACAGTGCTAGGTTTTGGGTAGCAAACATTCTCACAATGGCAATGAGCCTTTTCAGAACATTTTGCCAGTAAAGAAACTCTGATGCAATCTTCTCTTGATACTGATCATCTATGGTTGCCTTTAACCTTAGTTGCATCTCACGCTCTTATCAGCTATGGAATGCCCTCTGGTGATTTGCTGCCTTGTCATGGCATGCCAGATTTCTGGCCAGATTTTTCCAGTCCTTTCTTCCTGTAGAACCCAATATGGTTGGAACATTAGACTGGAAGAGTCTGCAACAAAAACAGTATGCAGCATTCTGGGTTTTTGAGTACATAAGTCATGGCCTCTCCACTTTGTCACCATTGGGGATTTCACAACAGTAATGTGTTAGATGGAAAATTCTATTTTCATTGTCTTTGGGAAACATGAAGTTTTTCACTCGCTGTGGCCCATGCAGTATAAGGAAGTCCCTCAGGCTACTGCTCAAGTGGGTCCACAGTCCTGGATCATCTAGACTTAAGGAATTAAACTCAGCAGCAGCTGTTTCTTGCACCTCCACCACACTCTTCTCTGATCTACACTTTTCTTCAGGAATGTGCATGGCTATATCCATTTGAGATGAAGATATGGATGCTGCAGTAGCTGCCAGGTTACCTGAACTCTGACTAACTGGAAGATCAGGCATCTCCTCACCACTCACATTCTCACTGGGGCCGGAAGGCTCACCGTGAACATTTGTGTCTATGTATCTCAGGAGAGCTCCTTCCTGCTTAGACAGAAAAGCTTTCCTTGCTTTCTTTCTTTTTCTGAATGTTATCCCAGAGGGGTGTTTTTTTTCTTTCACTCATGACTGCTGTTCTGTGCCAGCTATAGTGGCTCTCAACACCCAATTGAAGGGAACAAATAAGCAGGCTGGTAGCAGGGCCTGGGTAAGGGAAGATATCAGCATCTAAAGGGCCTAACTGGCTCCTACTATGCCAGTTGACTGCCTGTTCTCCGCAAGTGGGTTCAGGGAAGCAGCAGGAAACAGGAAGCTCCCCGAGAAGCTGGTGTTAATCAGTCCAGGCTCCTGGGGGTGCTAGAGAGGTCCATAAGAGGTTCCTCCTCCTCTATCTCCGTGCAGTTCCTGCTGCTTTCTGTTATTCCCTCTCACCTTTTCTCCTGCCTGCCTATTATGTCTCTTGTGCCCTCCTTCCTCCAGCACAGCACTCCACCATCTGTGCATCTGGAGCAGAAAGAATCCATCTAGAGCAGAGAGAATACATACATAGAGCAGACACAATTTTCTACACTCTGGGTCCTAGTGACACCCCCCCCACACACACACACCTAGTCTGGCACCTGAGGCGGCTGCCTCAGTTCACCTCATGGTAAGGCCAGCCCTGTATATGGATGGGAACATCAACAGTTACATTAGATAGGATAAAAAAATATAAATGGGATATAAATAATCATCCTTCAGGGCATCAGCCAACTACTAACTGTCAGGAAGAAACAAACTATGAGTTGATTATTCAGTAGCGGTCTGCTACTGGGTTTCTCTCTGAAGCATCTGGTATTGGCCATTGTCAGAGACAGGACAGCAAGCTACATGGACTGTTGGTCTGAGATAGAATGGCAGTTCTGATGGTCTACGATGAGTAAATTGCAACAAAATTCACTTGCAATCAGGCCCAGTTCGACCAGAACCCTTAGCGAACCTTGCAGTTAACGTGATTTGTGTCTCACATCTGTAACAAAACCAGGCCCACATTTAGCCTGACCCACTTGTCAGACAGACAGAGAGGGAGATGAAGAAGTCCCATCCTATTGGTGTGAAAAAAAAAATCCCCTTTTCCTTCTCATGGCTTTGAAGAAAGAAGGGCAAACCTATTTTTCGTCTAAAAAGATGCATTTCATTAATGGGAACCAAGACATTTCACTCGGGATCCAGGGTATGAAACCCCACCCAAAACACCAGGGCTGGCAGCAGGCAAGCACTGAGAGGCGAAGACTGGTTGGCACGTGATCCTTAGTCACGAGGTCAAGGCATCCCTGGTATAATATCTACCCGCGTACTCCACTCACCTCACTGCAGCAAACACTGACCGGTCCGGCTGAAAGAGCTTAAGGGCAGAAGGGACCACTGTGATCATCTCTTCTGCCCTCTTGCATGATGCAGGCTGTAAAATCTTACCCAGTGATTCCTGCATTGAGCACAAGAACTGCTGGCTGAGTGAGAGTACATCTCCAGATAAGTGGAGACTTAAACTCTGATCACCATGACTTATTTCCTTCTGGTTGAGTCTGGACCTGACTCCAAATGAACTTGCATTTTGCATTGAAATCAGATCGATTTCACAATTTTATCCATTTGAGATGCAAAACAAAAGGTAAGGCGTACTTGTGGCACCTTAAAGACTAACAAATTTATTTTATTAATGCTCAAATAAATTTGTTAGTCTCTAAGGTGCCACAAGTACTCCTTTTCTTTTTGCGAATACAGACTAACACGGCTGCTACTCTGAAACCTGTCATTATGCAAAACAGAAGGTGAAACCCTGTTGATTTCATCCAAGCTTTTACAAGAAACACAGCCTTGTGCTCATGGGTACTTTTCAAGAGTGAAATGCCTGCTATCTTCCTCAGAAGAGACAGCTGCAGGGTCAAGGTCCCCCACAACGTTCTCTAACCCTGCTGGACCATGTCTAGTTCAGTCTCCATGGATCATTCAATCACTTTCTCTGACACAAATGCCAATAAGGCAACAATAGGGATACCTTTTGCGACGCAGGCAACTGTCCTCTAGGTATGAAAGTGAACTGAGGCTAGCAAGTGAGACACACCACACGGTAATGATTTTCAGCTAATATGATTCTTTTTCTGAGATCGACTGCAGAGACACAAAAAAGCCCCCTATCTATACGACCACCCAGCCCCTTGCAGTTGGGGCTCTCAGCTATAGTGTGTATATCTTATACACTGTTAAGACAGCAATATACCCGTCTCCTTTAGTCAGGAGAAACATTAAAGTAAGTTCAGATTTATGATGGGGAGGTCAGGAGCTGTGAGTATAGGTTTATTTTCAATTCCAGACACTCCTAAAGGCCATATAGAGTAGCCGGGCTAAATTCTCCAGAGCCTTCTCAGCTAGACAATTTTGTATTAACTACTTTTAAGAACAAAAACTGCAGCTCGTGCCTTAATGCACCAGGAATGCCAGATGTTCCAGGATGGCTGTTGCCTGAATTAGGACATCTGAAAGATGTAAAAGAACAGACCAAGGAAATGCGAATAGGATCAGTGTTTTGCCTCCCTCTTACTCACTGTGTCAGTTCAAATCCAGCCTAGAAAATCATATTATGAGCTGCAGACAGTTGTGTGACTGAGACACAGGACTGGACAGTAGGAAATTGGGGTTCAATTCCAGGCTCTGACACAAACTGTGTGACCTGTGGCAAGTCACTTCATCTCTTTCTGCCTCAGTTCCCCACCTGCAAAATGGGGATAATAGAACCTTCCCTCTCCAGTGTATTGTGAAGACAGATTAATTTGTAAGGTGCAATTAGAGCAATGGTCCCCAAACTTTTGAGGGTCACACACCCCACTTCCCCCTGTCCACGCCCCCCAGCCCTCCCTGGAGCCAGGGCCAGGAGCAGGGCCGTGGCTCGGGTTGGGTGAACTGGGACACAGACAGGGATAAGAGGTCGGGGCCACAGCTGGGGGTGGATGGGCCTAGGAACGGAGCTGCGGCCAGGGAGCGAGGCTGAGGGCGGGTGGCAGGAGCAGAGCCGCAGCCAGGCCATGATGGGGGCTGGCAGCCAGGCCCGTGGCTGGGTGCGGTTCCAACCTCAGCCCCGCCCACAGTTTAGGCCCCAGTCTGGGAATGCAGCCACTGCCAGGGGCTGAGGCTGGGCATGAGGCTGGGAACAGAGACGTGGCCAGGGGCTGAGGCTGGGCATGAGGCTGGGAACAGAGACGTGGCCAGGGGCTGAGGCTGGGGGCCGAGCTGCAGCCAGGCTATGGTGGGGGCTGGCAGCTGGGCCCCCAGCCAGGTGAGGAGCCACGCTGAGGCTGGGGACGGGGTCAGGCGAGGGTTCGGGAGCTGGGCTGCAGCTGTAGGTGAGGCCAGAGCAGAGCTAGAGGTGTGGCAGGGCTGGGTGGGTGCTCCCTCCCCAACCCCCATGGGGGCTGGCCCAGCCTCCCGCACCCCCCTGGGGACCGTTTATACCCAAAGTGCTCTATAGATCTGAAACACTGTCACATGAAATAGTTGGCAGTTCCCCATTCAATTAACAAGGGGGCAAGATTGTTTTTTAAGCCCTAGCAGCTCCCTCTCCAGTTCAGGGCTGAGGGACATTGGCAGGACCATTGGGGAAAGTCTCACTGCCTCTGTTTTCATCGTCCCATTCTGTGGATGGATAAACAGAGGACTGCAGTGTCCAGAGCGGCTGCCAATGGGACACGCTGGCCAAGCATACATTTGCTTAGGAAAATCAGGAGGATGTGTGAAGAATGGTTTGATTTAGTGATTCTGGCAGGACCATGATATTCCCTAGATTAAGTCCATTAAAAACAGCTCCAAGCTCTGCTGGAAAGAATGACTTTGCTGAGCCGACTGTGGCTTGTGCCCATCTCTGCTCTCGCTAGGGATTGTCAGGGCCTCTAAGAACTTGAATCTCAGCAGAGTGATTACAGTTCTGACGCACCTCTTTCCACAACCTCATCTGATTGCACAATCAGAAGAGAGCAATTTGGCCAAGCTGGCAGATTTAAGTGCCAGATATCAGGGAGCTGGCCTGAACAGGGGCTACAGTAAACCTCAATTGTCCTTTAGACATCTGCTTTAGTTCTGTGTCTCTGAACAGGCCCAGATAAAGAACACTGCCTAATCCATATTTTGGGGAAATCCTATGGATGGGATTAGCTATCCCCTGTTCCTCCTCGCTTTCATTTTGGCAGCGTCTCTCTCACTAATCAAAAAACAGAGCAGCAGAAGGGCCTTTTTCCAGGGATCTCAACAGTCTGCAAAGCTATCCCAGAGATTCATTGGGGATATGGCTGTCCACAATGGCCAGGTCTTGCTTTTGATTTACAGCTAATAGCTAGAAGTCCTCTCTTTATACAGTGGCAGGTACTTGGCTACTCACGCCAGTTATCACAGGCTTGGCTACTGCAGACTGCAGTATGCATACACACACTTAGGCTGCTCATGCTTCCAGCAAAGCTGACCCAGAGAGCCGATAGGAATACAGATTCAGCATCAGAAGGCATTTGGGTCTTTGCAAGGAGATAACAAGCATCTCTTCCATCAGCTGATTTCAAGAGCTTTCCAACAGAAAAGTATCAAAAAGGCTAATTTGGGGAGATATTTAAACAAACAGGACAGAAGCTCTAGGGAAATCTTTATCTTGTGTTTGCAGGGATACGGACTGCAGGGTCTAGTAGGTCTGTTCCATCTTTCGGCTAGAAAGATAGAAAAGATAGGCCACTAGCTGAAGAAAGCGTAGACCACTAACCAACCACTCTCTTCAGCAGTTAACATGCAGCCAAATGACACTCAAATCCATGAGCGCCCTTTGACAAAGGAACTCTGTGATACAATGGAAGTGGGACTAGAAGCCAGCATTTGGCGTTACATTATAATTACAAACGGCATTTCACTTGTGCAACCACAGCCATGCTTACTGTGCAATTACATGTCACTACATACAAATGACAGTGCAGTTACAGTTATTTTACCAATTACTGAGCAATTGCACCCACTATGCTAAGAGGTTTTCACCTGTAATTCAGGAAGCAAAGAGGAGGGGGAGGGAAAGTTACTCTAATTAACTTGGGTTTGAGCAAACGTTTTTAGGCCTGTGGTTTAAGCATAAATTCAAGGATTGGTGGCAAGCTTGCAGAGCTCTGTAGAATCCTAAGGTAGCACATGCCTGCATTTATGTTATCGCTGTGCTCCCAGCACATGACTTGTGCAAGTCTATCCTACGTACCTCACATTGTAAAAACTGCAATATCCTGAAGAAGCATCTGCATTTCTTATGGAGGCCAGCAGGTTTTGTTCAATCTTCAGGCCTTCTGCTAATAGAGCCAGGCTGATTACTTGTTGCAAATAATCATTTGAGAGTCACTCACAAACCCATCCTGATTTACTGACTAATCAATGGTTTCAGAGTAGCAGCCGTGTTAGTCTGTATTCGCAAAAAGAAAAGGAGTACTTGGGGCACCTTAGAGACTAACAAATTTATTAGAGCATAAGCTTTCGTGAGCTACAGCTCACTTCATCGGATGCATTTGGTGGAAAAAGCAGAGGAGAGATTTATATACACACACACACACACACACACACACACACACACACACAGAACATGAAACAATGGGTTTATCATACACACTGCACTCTCCTTACAGTGTGTATGATAAACCCATTGTTTCATGTTCTCTGTGTGTGTGTGTGTGTGTATATAAATCTCTCCTCTGCTTTTTCCACCAAATGCATCCGATGAAGTGAGCTGTAGCTCACAAAAGCTTATGCTCTAATAAATTTGTTAGTCTCTAAGGTGCCACAAGTACTCCTTTTCTTTTGACTAATCAATGTTTGTGATGTATTTGAGGGGGGCATTTGGATGAACAATTTTCAGCCTATGGAGTGTTTGCAAACTCTCCACTCTTTCTCAAATATGCTGTGTGATTGGTCATGAGTCACATGGTAATGGTTCCGCTCCAGAAATGAACTGGGAGCCAGCACTGCAAAGCTGACAGTGAAGCAAGCAGCTGTGTTCTGCACGGCTTTCTAGGGCAGCATATTGTAATCATCCAGTCTGGAGGCCACAAAAACCAGGATAACGGGTGCTTTCCACAGCAAGAGAGGGGCATGGTCACCTTCCAGCTAAACAGAGAGAACAGGGTACTTCCAGCTACCCTTAAAAGTCAAGGAGTAGTTGAAGAGCCAGAGAGATGTAAGCCATGAGTATGTACCACCCATAGATGGCTCACTTGTGCCCTACCCTCCAGATGCTTCCCCTACCAATCAGCATCACCAGCGAGCTTCAGTCAACTCATTCTCTGCCATGCCCATAGCTTGGCCAGACCCTGGGAAAGCAGACTGGCTACATTGTCTGAGCCTGATGAGAGATGTGGACCCGAGTTGGAGGCTCCAGGAGGTTTTCTTAGTGGACAAGGCATCCACGCTCCAAAACCCAAACACCATTATTGCAGAGTGGCTGAGAATCTGGGGCCAACTTTTCAGTGGGCAGGCCTTCCTTTGGTGGGTACAATTTGCACCCACAAAAGGATAGGTGTTGGAACTAGGGGTGCAGCTGCACCCCCCTGGCTTGAAGTGGTTTCCATTATGTACAGGGTTTACAGTTTGGTTCAATGGCTCTCAGCACCCTCACTCTACACATTGTTCCACCCCAGCAAAGAAGAGGGTGGCCTTGCAAGCCCAAGGCTTGGATGGTAACACATCAAGCTACCCAATCCCAGTGCAAATCAGGCCATCAGAAGGCAACTACTAAGACTTGTGCCTGCAGCTCCTTTGTGGGCAGGAGATCTGCCCACAAACCAGAAGGCCAGATGGCATCTGCGGACTAGCTAAACACATATCCTGAATGTGCAAGGAAAATGAATCCCCCATTCCTTCCTCCCCCCTCCCGAAGTAACCCCTGCCACCCAGGGTTTGAGAAGCATATGGCTAAGGTGTGGTGAGGAACAATGGTTTCCAGGGTGCTCAGCCTAGTAATTTCCATGAGCTCTGAAGTTCACTGAAATTTTTTCATACTGAAAGAGATTATTGACTGGAGAGACACTACCTTTGAAGCCGCTAAGGTCTATTGAGTAAATATGCATTTAGGCATCTTTTAAAAAGTGAAGTATTGATCAGGTAAGCTGCAACAGGTCTCCTGTAAGACCATGTCCCAGCGGCAAAGCTGTGTATTTTTTATATATATATATATGATAGACAGTGGCACTTCACTTCCTTTAGTGCTGCTACAATTAAGAGTGTGGGGCTGTAGCTCCATCCTGGAGAAGAAAAGTCTCTTGCCAAAAGGAACTGCTCTGCATAAGCATGAAGCTCCTTTCCAAAGAGGGAATACCCCTGTTATAGACAGCTGCTGCATTCCACCCCAGGCTGCATTTCCAATGATAGACTAAAGGATTCCTCTTGTAAGGTACTCAGATACTACAGTGATGCAGGCAGCATAAGACCCAGAATGGAATGGAATAGAATAGAACAGAATGTGTGGGATCCTGTTGTTATTTATATTATGGTAGTAGTACCTAGAGCACGGGTAGGCAACCTATGGCACATGTGCCAAAGACGGCACGCAAGCTGATTGTCAGTGGCACTCACACTGCCTGGGTGCTAGCCACCTGTCCGAGCGGCTCTGCATTTTAATTTTAAATGACGCTTCTTAAACATTTTAAAACCTTATTTACTTTACATACAATAATAGTTTCATTATATATTAAAGACTTATAGAAAGAAACCTTCTAAAAACATTAAAATGTATTACTGGCACGCAAAACCTTAAATTAGAGTGAATAAATGAAGACTGGGCACACCACTTCTGAAAGGTTGCTGACTCCTGACCTAGGGGCCCATGTCATGGATCCGAGCTCCATTGTGCTAGGCGCTGTACAAACACAGAACAAAAAAAACAACAATCCTGCACAAAGGAGTTTACAACCTAAGGCTCTGTCCACATTTGAGACCTTATAGCAACACAGCTCTACTGATTTAGCTGCGCTGCTGTAAGATCTCTTGTGTAGCTGCTCTATGCCGACAGGAGAGAGCTCTCCCGTCGACATAATTAAACCACCCTCAATGAGCGGCCATAGCTATGTCAGCAGGAGAAGCTCTCCAGCCGACATAGCCCTGTGTACATTACCACTTATGCTGGCAAAATCTGTGTCGCTCAGGGGTGTGTTTATTTTCACATAGAATCATAGAATCATAGAATCATAGAATATCAGGGTTGGAAGGGACCCCAGAAGGTCATCTAGTCCAACCCCCTGCTCAAAGCAGGACCAAGTCCCAGTTAAATCATCCTAGCCAGGGCTTTGTCAAGCCTGACCTTAAAAACCTCTAAGGAAGGAGATTCTACCACCTCCCTAGGTAACGCATTCCAGTGTTTCACCACCCTCTTAGTGAAAAAGTTTTTCCTAATATCCAATCTAAACCTCCCCCATTGCAACTTGAGACCATTACTCCTCGTTCTGTCATCTGCTACCATTGAGAACAGTCTAGAGCCATCCTCTTTGAAACCCCCTTTCAGGTAGTTGAAAGCAGCTATCAAATCCCCCCTCATTCTTCTCTTCTGCAGACTAAACAATCCCAGCTCCCTCAGCCTCTCCTCGTAAGTCATGTGCTCTAGACCCCTAATCATTTTTGTTGCCCTTCGCTGTACTCTTTCCAATTTATCCACATCCTTCTTGTAGTGTGGGGCCCAAAACTGGACACAGTACTCCAGATGAGGCCTCACCAGTGTCGAATAGAGGGGAACGATCACGTCCCTCGATCTGCTCGCTATGCCCCTACTTATACATCCCAAAATGCCATTGGCCTTCTTGGCAACAAGGGCACACTGCTGACTCATATCCAGCTTCTCGTCCACTGTCACCCCTAGGTCCTTTTCCGCAGAACTGCTGCCGAGCCATTCGGTCCCTAGTCTGTAGCGGTGCATTGGATTCTTCCATCCTAAGTGCAGGACCCTGCATTTATCCTTATTGAACCTCATTAGATTTCTTTTGGCCCAATCTTCCAATTTGTCTAGGTCCTTCTGTATCCTATCCCTCCCCTCCAGCGTATCTACCACTCCTCCCAGTTTAGTATCATCCGCAAATTTGCTGAGAGTGCAATCCACACCATCCTCCAGATCATTTATGAAGATATTGAACAAAACGGGCCCCAGGACCGACCCCTGGGGCACTCCACTTGACACCGGCTGCCAACTAGACATGGAGCCATTGATCACTACCCGTTGAGCCCGACAATCTAGCCAGCTTTCTACCCACCTTATAGTGCATTCATCCAGCCCATACTTCCTTAACTTGCTGACAAGAATGCTGTGGGAGACAGTGTCAAAAGCTTTGCTAAAGTCAAGAAACAATACATCCACTGCTTTCCCTTCATCCACAGAACCAGTAATCTCATCATAAAAGGCGATTAGATTAGTCAGGCATGACCTTCCCTTGGTGAATCCATGCTGACTGTTCCTGATCACTTTCCTCTAAGTGCTTCAGGATTGATTCTTTGAGGACCTGCTCCATGATTTTTCCAGGGACTGAGGTGAGGCTGACCGGCCTGTAGTTCCCAGGATCCTCCTTCTTCCCTTTTTTAAAGATGGGCACTACATTAGCCTTTTTCCAGTCATCCGGGACTTCCCCCGTTCGCCACGAGTTTTCAAAGATAATGGCCAAGGGCTCTGCAATCACAGCCGCCAATTCCCTCAGCACTCTCGGATGCAATTCGTCCGGCCCCATGGAGTTGTGCACGTCCAGCTTTTCTAAATAGTCCCTAACCACCTCTATCTCTACAGAGGGCTGGCCATCTCTTCCCCATTTTGTGATGCCCAGCACAGCAGTCTGGGAGCTGACCTTGTTAGTGAAAACAGAGGCAAAAAAAGCATTGAGTACATTAGCTTTTTCCACATCCTCTGTCACTAGCTTGCCTCCCTCATTCAGTAAGGGGCCCACACTTTCCTTGGCTTTCTTCTTGTTGCCAACATACCTGAAGAAACCCTTCTTATTACTCTTGACATCTCTTGCTAGCTGCAGCTCCAGGTGCGATTTGGCCCTCCTGATATCTTTCCTACATGCCCGAGCAATATTTTTACACTCTTCCCTGGTCATATGTCCAACCTTCCACTTCTTGTAAGCTTCTTTTTTATGTTTAAGATCCGCTAAGATTTCACCATTAAGCCAAGCTGGTCGCCTGCCATATTTACTATTCTTTCGACTCATCGGGATGGTTTGTCCCTGTAACCTCAACAGGGATTCCTTGAAATACAGCCAGCTCTCCTGGACTCCCTTCCCTTTCATGTTAGTCCCCCAGGGGATCCTGGCCATCTGTTCCCTGAGGGAGTCAAAGTCTGCTTTCCTGAAGTCCAGGGTCCGTATCCTGCTGCTTACCTTTCTTCCCTGCGTCAGGATCCTGAACTCAACCAACTCATGGTCACTGCCTCCCAGATTCCCATCCACTTTTGCTTCCCCCACTAATTCTACCCGGTTTGTGAGCAGCAGGTCAAGAAAAGCGCTCCCCCTAGTTGGCTCCCCTAGCACTTGCACCAGGAAATTGTCCCCTACGCTTTCCAAAAACTTCCTGGATTGTCTATGCATCCCTGAGCCACATAGGTTTTGCTGACATCAGTGGCAGTGTAGACATGGCCTCAGTTTCTCTCTCCCCCCTCCCCTTCTAGTGTCTCCCTGGCAAGGCTTATTTTTATATATATTACACACACACCACTTTGGGATCATTCAGGACATAAGCAGCTACATAAACGCAAGATGTTTTCTTTTACAAAATATGAACAGTGATGTGATCATTATTTGGATGAGATTTTCAGTTATGCATGGTGGGGGTGGGGAAAGACCCCTACAATGGCCTATTTATGACTGATTATTCTCAAAACACACACCAGCAGTCTAAGCGTTAAACCTGGCAAGATGCTGAATGTTTCCTGACAGCTGCTGCGCACCCTCAACTCCCCTTGCAGGAAATGGCAAATGCAAGCACTCAGCACCTGTCAGGATTGAGTCCAAATGCCTCCCCAAAGCCAGAACTGGGAGACCTTCTTCACTGAATAACAATTACTATAATTATTATTTTGTTATACAGACAAAATTATAATTTGGGCTGCAAAGTGGTATGCATGACAACGGAACTATATAAATTGAACAACAACACTACTTTGCATTCATATAAACACCTTCACCCAATGATCTCAAAGCTGTTAAAAAACATTAATTAAGCCTCACAACCATGCTGGGAAGTTAGCTTAAGGACTGCTATGAACAATGTATATGTGCTCTTGCCTTTTAATTGATACAAGCAAAACAGCTCAGCTGTGTGTCAAAGGCCCTATATTTCTAACAGGTAACAGAGAATCCCCTTTAGTTCAAGTACTGTGTTTTTGGGACAGGAAGAACTGAGTTCTCTCTGGCCTTAGTATCCAACTGAAGATAAATTTAAAGAACCCTAGTTATCACTCTTAAAAAAATAAAAACAAACAACCACCACTGAACTGTGGAAAGAAAAACTCCCCTTTACTACCTCTGTCTCTGCAGAGACCAGTACTTGAGACACTCAGAGTGTTTCAGTCTGTGCAGTATAAATTCACTCAAGCCATTAAGCCCAAACTCCTACCGCATCTGAAAGCGGGACTGTACTGTGGAAAGCTGTGGCAACTCGTTTTAAGTAGTAATGCCATAATGATTACATGCTTGTGTTTCCTGGCTCAGGCTCTTGACCAATAGTCCTGATCCACTGGCAAGTGATGGGTCATTCCCTCATTAGTAGGAATACATTTCATTAGTCCCTTCTGCTCTCTCTCGGACTCCCCCGCTTTCTCTCCATACCCAAGTGTGCGTCTGGATAATGTCACTTGTGTGCAGGATAAATCAGCTGAACAAATCCTATTATATTTTGGAACACTGACAGCAACATGGTAATGACATTGAAACAGGGAAAATACAGTGTTGCTCCTACTGATCTCATGTCACCCACATGCTCTAGCTGCCATGCCAACTTCATTACTGTACTAAAATGACAGAGGTCTCTGCTTCTCTCACCACAGCCACCATTTTTGGGATGTACACAGACACATCCATATTATAGATGGTCTGTCTAGCCCCTCCCATCTTTAAAGCGTTACAAACACACCTACCTCCACAGTATCTGTACCGCTGTGGGAGACAGGTCATTGACTCGCTAACAGCACCTAGATTTAAACAGCGGGGGGCTGGTGAAACGAGAAAGAAACTGGGTGATGCAGATGGCACTGCTATATAAATTGTGCACACACAGCAGGAGCTGGGACTAGATCTCTGTTTTTTCAGCTCCAGACAGCGCAGCTGTCTAACACTGGAACCAAAGGAAAACTTCTGGTGATGGGGGGATTAGATCCCTTTATGCTCGCTGGGTGGCTAGCCATGGACTCTGATGCCACTTACATACAAGCCAGTATGTTATATAGCATGTGCCTGGTGAAGGGTCATCCAGACTTGTTACATCTCATAGGCTGACATATCAAGAGTCTCGTTCTTTAGCAAAACCTGCAAGGCCACACTCTTTATTCTTGGCATTTGTCTAAGTAAGGGAGAGGTAGCCTGTGGAAAGGGAGATTGGCCATGTGGCTCATGCACTAGATTAAGACACTCCATAGCTCTGGGTTCAACCCCCAGCTGTCCACAAGATTCCTGTGTGATATTGGGCAAGTTACTTAACGTCTCTGCGCCTCAGTTCCCCGTCTGTAAAATGGGACCGATGATTCTGATTTGTCTATTTACAGTGTAAACTCTTTGGGATAGATACAGTCTCTTACCATGTGCACCAATACGGTCTCTTACCATGTGCACCAAGTACAGCAGGGCCTCCAAGTTCTCCTTCAATAGTAATAATGATGAGCGAGTTGCTGTGCTGCTTTGGGGAGATTTGCTTTCTAGGAAGTCCTGTGCTGGATGCAATCTCATAGGACGCACCAGAAGCATTGAAACATAACGTAAACGTTTTTTTAAGGACATTGCCAGAAGTTTAGCGCACTAGCTGGTTCTTTAAATATTAGAGTCCAAATCCGGCCCTGATTTACACCCTACATAACTCCACTGGAGTCAGGGAAGTGACGGGGGCATAAGTCAGCACATGACAAGGCCCAGAGGGCAAAGCTAAATTCAAATGTACCCTTGACCCCCTTCCTCAACAGAAGGGATATTGTGCAGCTCCTGGCCCGGGACCAGTGGTGCTTTAAATAGCATCAGGCTTGTGGGGATAGCCCGAGGTCCTTTGCTTCTGGTTCTTATAGGACTCTTGGATTCGGCTGCTTTTTTTTAAAAAGCGGTTACGTAACTATCCCCTTGGGCTGGCAAACTTGCAAGGAAACAGCACAGTGAGGCAACGCGAGGTCAGGCCTGGTAAGTAGCTGTTCACCTGGCATGTAAACAAGTGCAAGGCCATCATATGGAGCCCACAGAAGACCTTAGGCTAGGCCACATGCAATAGAGCTGCTGGGTCCCTGGCAGCCAAAGCAGCTAAAAATCAGCTCCTGAACAACAAATCTAATCAGTTGTGAGACATCCGGAAAGAGCAACCTGCAGCAGCTGAGACAAACACAGCAAAGCTCTTCTCCATTCAGGCAGCCAGGGCGGGGCTGCCGCTTAGCATACCTGCAAGAGACCCTGCCCCGGGGTGGGGGTGGCGAGCCCATCGCAGCAAATGCAGCGCAAGCGCGGCCCGCAAAGTAGGGGGCGTTGTGGGGGAGGGAGCTAAGAGACCCTGCATGAAACATCCCAGACACAACAGCCTCGGGCCCCATTCCACCTTCAACGGACATTGTGTGTGAGCAGGGTCAACAAGCAAGTAAGAAGCCAAAAACGAACAGCACAGGGTTATGGCAGTCAGCCATTTAAAGGGACAGAAATCTTATATATTTTTAAAGTAAATATATTTTTAAAAGGAGGTTGGTCTGCACCTTTGTTAATTATTATTATTATTATTTTTTTAAAGAAATTTGGGGGGGGAAGGGAGGGGAGAAGAGAGGACCGGAAGGAATTTACTTCCAAGGATATTTGTTTTGCAATGTTACAGGCAGCCAAACTGAACTAGTGGAGGATTATTATTGGCGCTACCATCGTGTGTACTCTCTGTAACAAGAACTACTTTCTGCTTGGATCATACTTGATGCCTTTAATAAATAACATGTCTAGGTCATTAGGCCATGATTCAGCAATGCACTTAAGCAGGTGCTTTGACTTGAGTTGGTGCGTACGTGCTTTGCTGCAGCATGGCCTTATAAAAGCACTTTTCAGCCATGACTCTCAAAGCGCTTTACAGGGCAGTTATGTAAAAACTTTGCAAATGAGATGTCATGTTCGTATGGGCGTGTCCATGCAAATACCAAACTTCAGCCTTTGAGCATGCTCAGTGTGAATAATAATGCACTAGGCATTATTTCTGGGCCTGTTACCTTTCAACCTGCTGTACTGGCTGAGCAGAGTCAGGCTAACATGAGTGTCTTATATGGTTAATCCAAGTGTTGTGTCCTCTCACTTGAGAGACCAGACTCCTGAGTGCTTCTTAAACATTACAAAGGCTTTGCCCAGGGTCACAGAGGTCACCAGCAGGAGAGCTAGGACAAACCCAGTTCTCATATACTCTGCTTCACTGGGCCCCGGCTGTCCAGTCTATAATACTCCATGTGTTCAGTGCACTGTACATAAATCAGCTAATTAACCTGCATGGCTGCTTCAGTGGAGGGGTTAAGAATTGCTGGCCACATTTTACAGAGGAAGAAGCTAAGGCACAAAGAGGTAAAGTTCCTTGCCCAAGGTCACAAGGCGAGTCAGTGGCAGAGCTGGAAGTTGAACTCAGCAGCTCTAGTCATCCAGCCTTGTCCTCGTTCTACCAGAGTGCAGAGATAATAAACGTAGCCCTCACATAGCATGTTTCACCTAGAGACTCAATCTGCTTTACAAAGCAGGTAAAGGTCAGATGGGAGAGCCGAAGCACAGAGACAGGAAAGAACTTGCCCCAGGTCCCTCAGCCAGGTGAAGGGCAGAGTCAGGAAGAGTGTCCAGGACACCAGAGTGACAGTCCCATGCCCTACCCATTGGACCATACTGTGATTGACAGCTCTATCTGCCCCCAGAGTCAATATCAACTGAGAGCCACTCCCAACCCGTCTTGTTTCCTAGGCTGAAGAGGTGCTCTCCACTACACACGACATCTACAGGGACTGATTATATGAGCATAGAGCCTGAAATAATAAAACTAGTTGCCTCCTTTCACCATCTGGAGATAGTCTGGAGAAGAGAAGACTGGGGGAGGGGGGGAACATGATAAACAGTTTTCAAGTACTGTACATAAAAGGAGGAGGGAGAAAAAACGTTTTCTTTAACCTCTGAGGATAGGACAAGAAGCAATGGGCTTAAATTGCAGCAAGCGCGGTTTAGGTTGAACGTTAGGAAAAACTTCCTAACTTTCAGGGTGGTTAAGCACTGGAATAAATTGCTTAGGGAGGTTGTAGAATCTCCATTATTTGAGATTTTTAAGAGCAGGTTAAACAAACACCTGTCAAGGGTCATCTAGATCAGTGGTCTACAAAGTGGGGTGCGCACACCCCAGTGGTGCGCAAGACTATCCCCGGGGGTGCGTGGCAGGAGGAGCGCCGCTGAAGGAGCCCCACCAGTAGTGATCCTGGACCTTTGATTCTTCGGCAGCAGGGTTTTTTGTTTGGTTGGTTGGGTTTTTTTGCTTCCCCAGAGCTGGCCCTGGGGATGCGAGATTGAAAAAGTTGGGAGACCACTGGTCTAGATAATACTTAGTCCTGCCAGGAGTGCAGGGGACTGGACTAGAAGACCTCTCGAGGTCCCTTCCAATCCTACACTTCAGTGATTTTATATACAGTGAACTTTGGCCTGGTCTACACTGGGGGGGGATTGATCTAAGATACGCAACATCAGCTACGAGAATAGCGTAGCTGAAGTCGACGCATCTTAGATTGGCTTAGAATCACTTACTTCGCGTCCTTGTGACGTGGGATCAACGGCGGCTGCTCCCCCATCGACTCCGCTTCTGCCTCTCGCCGTGGTGGAGTTCCGGAGTCGACAGCAGAGCAATCGGGGAATCGATTTATTGCGTCTACACTAGATTCAATACATCAATCCCTGATAGATCAATCACTACCTGCCGATCCGGCGGGTAGTGTAGACATGGCCTTTGCCTGCACAAGGCATTATTTCTGGGCCTGTTACCTTTCAACCTGCTGTACAGGGTAAATCTTTGAGTCCTTGTCTTGCCAATAACTTTAGAGGAGGAAATGAGGAGGGAGCTATAAGTGAACCACTCTTCGACAAATTTTTAAACATAAATGTTATTAAACCCCCATTAGATTCTTTGCCATTCCTGATAGCAGATCTCCCTGGTCTGAGGGTGGAAACGGAAACTTTCAACTTTGGAAACAGCCTCCATTACGTTTGCTTTACTGAGGGTTTATAGATTCATAGATTCCAAGGACAAAATGGTCCATTGTGATCATCTAATCTGACCTCCTGTATAACACTGGCCAGAGAACTGCCCCAAAACAATTCTTAGAAAAGATCTTTTAGAAAAGCATCCAATCTTGATTTTAAAATGGTAAGTGATGGAGTATCCACTACTACCTTTGGTAAATTATGCCAATGGTTAACTACACTCACAGTTAAAAATTTATGCTGTATTTCTAGTCTGAATTGGTCTAGTTTCAACATCCAGCCATTGGATCATGTTATAGCTCTCTATGCTATATCAAAGAGACCATTATTAAATATGTTACCCAGATAGATATAGACTAATAACATCACCCTTTAACTGTCTCTTTGTGAAGCTAAATACAATGAGCTTCTTGAATCTGTCACTATAAGGCAGGTTTTCTAACCCTTTAATCATTCTTGTGGCTCTTCTTTGAGCCCTCTGAACAGCCTTCTTGAACTTGAACAGCCTTTTTGTTGACACCAAAACTGGACACAGTGTTCCAGCAGTGGTCACACCAGTGCCAAATATAAAGGTAAAATAACCTCTCTAGTCCTGCTTGAGAATCCCCTGTTGGTAATCTATGTGGATTTAGGAAAACTGAAAAGGGTAAGAACTATAAGTGATGGAATGAAACGGAAGGAAAATTTAAAGGAGGATAGGAGGAATACTTCCCAACAGTGGGATCATGGAAGAGTTCCTACGGCTATAGCTACATAACTATGTCCCTGGTAACAGCCTCAGCAGGCACTGAACCTGAGACCTCTGGATTTAAAACACATAATAAGCCTCTACAGGTTGAGCTAAAAGAGCAGCTTTATTAGTTCAGAAGCACCAATGGACTCAAATTGCTACACATAGGCTGTCCACTAGAGAGACACAAAGAGCCCCAGCATGCTACTGCAGGTTACATCTGCACTGGGGAAATTTACCAAAAATATTCCCATTGGTGAGCGCAGTTGCATGAATTAGTCCCATGGAAGCTGATAGGCTATTGCTATCAGGAACTACTCAGAGTGAGAAAGTGCTCAACTCATACTGACACGAGTGCAAAGATCATACCTGCAAAAATGCAGAGGCCAGAACCCCTTACTGAACTTCTCCTAAACGGATATCAGAGAAAAACACAGTTCTCACTCTCAGGTTGGGTGCAGCAAATCAGATACACTTTATTACCTCAAGCAATTGCACAGTGGGAGAGAGTGCACTAGGACACAGGGTTTCCCACCTAGGCAGGTCTCTCCCAGATAAACAATTTGAGCAAGTATTTATACCTTTATTACAGACAAGAATAAGCAACAACTGCATATTATTTATATATATTCCTTCACGATATCTTATTTTTCTTACCATTTCTCTTATAGTCTGCATTCTATTCTTATCTAATACAAGGTCACAATAGCCTCTTTCACAGTTGTTTTCTACTTGCTTCGCACTATCCCCGCTTCTACAAATCTCGCGTTACTAAAGCTAGGGTTAGCCTGACTCCTGCTCATTTCAGAGGCCTGCATCCAAATTCCCTTTATCTACTTCCACTCTAATCCAGTTGTCGTCCTTGCATGATCCTTGCATACACTGATGGTATGGGAATGCCACAAAACTCCCATGCATCGGAGGTCCCACTTCCTTACTTCGAAAGCAACGGTCCATCCATTTTTCAAAGAGAAACGGATATTTTCCTATGCACTGAATAAAAGTTTTAGCTGTACAATAATCCACCACCATTCCCCTATTGTTCCTGGAGACTGAATAGGGGAAAGGTAAGGTGAGAGGCTACACAAGGCTTTGGTTTTGGTGCTACTTTTCTCTTAGCCTCTGAAAATGCTGGCACTTCCTACCACACCTCCACCCATCTCTATAGAGGATTCTATTTTGCAGACAGAACTCTCCGGATGGGGATTCCTGGGAACAATTGACTAGTAAGTGGCAGCATTGTCCAGTAGCCAGCACACGGGACAGATTCAGGAGACCAGAGTTCTATTCTCAGCTGCACACTGACCTACCCCATGATCTTGGGCGAATCGTGTTTCTCTCAGTTTCAATTTCTCCGTCTGTAAAAGGGGGATAATGATACTTTCCTTCCCCAGTAAAGCACATTGGATGAAAAATGCGGTGGAAGAACTTGGTATTATTATTGCTAGGACAGGTGATAGGAGAGTTGGGAATATACCCAGGAGTCCTGACTCCCATTCCCCTGCTGAAACTACTTGGCAACTCTGCCTCCCTGTGACTCACACTTTGATCCCTACCCTCAAAATAAGAGGCTATCCAAGCACTTCTTTAGCTATCCTCCCAGCCAAGCCACTCATCAGGGAATAACTATGAAGCCTCCCCAGGTATGCTCCCCAAAGCCCAACTATACTACAGTGTTGGGAAACGATTGCCCAACCCTTTGAGAGCTCCTGAGCTCAGAAAGGATTTTTTCCGAGCGACAGGGCTGCCACAAAAAACAAGAAGAGATTGAATACAGTAATTTAGACAGTCAAATTCCATTTCCTGCCAAAAGACAAACGAAAATACACACACAAGGCAGCAGTCAGGTGGTGGCTGGGGGCTGGCGCTTGATTATCTTGGACAGATATTTCACTAGAGTATCCTGGCAGCAGCGGCTAAAGTGACACCTTTTCATTTAAGGCACTCGGCTTTGTTATGGTGCAGTTCATCAAGCGGGCGCTTGTGAAAAATAAGAATCCAATCAGACAGATGAAAAGCTCTGGCTGCCAGGATGAGCGGCTGAGCTTACTCCTTTGCTCTCTAGAATAGCGAGGGTCAGCGGAGAAAACCTTTCGTATCACCACCCGAGACACTGTGGCTGGGTTTCAATCCCCACCCAACACCCAGTAAGGTCAACTGCTCTCTTCCTCTGGGGTCTCCAAAGCAAGTGCTATAACACACCAGTGCTATCTTCTGGGACATACCTTCTGCAAGTCCATCCAGGTCCGGTGTTTCAGGGTAGCAAACCACCGGGCTGTTCCCAGCAGCAATGGGCCATAGAAGGCTCCACTGGGCCATGGAGATGGACCGTAGACTGGACTCCAACTAGCACCCTGCTCTGGGAAGTACCCTCCCTTTGGGGAGGCTGCCCCAGGAGGCATTGGAGGAGGCTCACTAGAAGAATCCCCGCAGAAAACTGATCCTTGGGAGCAATAATGTGAATGAGTTTCAGCCAGTGGGAGAGAAGGAAAGACAACTAAACGGGCAAGTGAGAGGGACCCTGAAGGGCATCCCCTAAAATAAGTTGAGGATTTTTAATATAGATAAAAGCAAAACCACAGAGAAGCCCACGGTGCCTGCATTTCCCAGGTGGGCAAAGGCACCTGGCTTTTAAGGTTTGTGAAGGATAGTCCAGCGGTTAGGGCATACGTCTGGGACTCAAGAGTCCTGGCTTGAATTCTCTCCTCTACCACAGGCTGCCTATGTGACCTTGGGCAAGTCACTTAGTCTCTCTGTGCCCATTTGTAAAACAGGGATAAATAGCACTGGGAACTTGGCAGGATAAATACTTTTAAAGATTGGAGGGGCTCAAATACGACAGCGATGAGGGTCCTATAAGTAACTGAGATGGAGAGAGAAACAATGCACCTGAAACCTGTGGAAATCCATTATGCCCAAACCAGGGGTGACGGAACGGGGTGGGGCTTGAGGCCATGGCCACTTGTAAAAGTGGAATGGCTATGCCCTCCTCCCCCTTTTTACTAGCTGTAAGGGTAAGCAATGGGGGCATGGAACGGAGAGGAGCAAGCGGGGGACAGAGTCTTGGGGGGGGAAAGAGGCGGCGCAGGATGGGGTCTCAGGGGAAGAGGCTGTGCGAGGGCGGGGGGAAGCAGTGTGAGGGTGGGATCTTGGGGAGAAGGGGCTGTGTAGGGATGGGGGCTATGGTTTGGGCTTCTGTGGGCCCTCCACACATTTTTAGTGTGCTTCCGCTGCTCCTGGCCCAAACACTCACCATGTGTCCATTATTATGTTGGATTATCCGAACATGAGCAATTATAGTCACAGACTTGCATGCCTCCTATAGTTTCTATCAGAGAAGAGGAGATTCTTCTTCACTTCCTGTCCTAAGCTCCTTAGTAGTAGCACTGGGCTCTCGAACTCTCTCTCCCCAGCCCCCTTAGGTGTATAATTAAATTTCATGAAACTTTTTGAAAGTTTAAAGTTGTTTGCATATTACACAGTTTAAAAAGCAAACCTACTTGTGGTGTTTTTTAAAAAAATGCTTTTCCACCCCTAAAAAATTGTTATAGAATCAGCTACTGAAATGGTAGGAGCTCCAATCTCCTACCAAACTTCGCTATAAATGGAAAATTTCAATAATCATTTCGATAAACATTTGGATTTAAAAAGTGACAAAAAAATTGTGAAGAATGAAACATTTCAAAAAAAGAGAGACAAGGTCGAGGGGATAATATCTTTTATTGGACCAATTGATGTTGGTGAAAGAGACAAAGCTTTGGGGCTACACAGAGCTCTTCTTCAGCTCTGGGAAAGGGACTCAGAATGTCATCGCTCAGTACAAGGGTGTAACAGATCAGGAGTTGACACATTTCCCAAGAGACAGTTCAAGGTGAAATGGGCAGTTAACACGCCTACAGTCGTAGGGCAAAGGAGTGTTATCAGAATGGGTTACAAATAGTGATCAGTGATGTGATTGCTAAGCATTGTGGGATCAAATGTATTATTCAAACGTAAGCTATTCTTATTCCATATGTACACAGTGCTGAAGGAATAGGGGAATGCTGCTGCATTACCTGGAACCATTCATCACGCAAGTGAATAATGCCTGTTTGAAAAGCCACTGAGTAGTCATAAAAAATGACCAATTTTTCCTGATTTATGCTGCAGATTAGTAACTACTGCCTTCTGCCCTTAAAAGGGAAGGAACGTGCGCTATCATTCATTCACCCATTTATCTACTGTTCTTCATGAGATGCACTGTCCTACGGATGGGGGTTCCACGACCACCGCTCCCAAGGGAAGGAGGTGGTGGTGGTCGGGGACTCTTTCTCTTCAGGGGGACTGAGTCATCTATCTGCCGCCTCGACCGGGAAAACCAAGAAGTCTGCTGCTTGCCAGGAGCTAGGATTAACCGAGACTCATCAAGCCCTCAGATCGCTACCCCTTCCCGCTTCTCCACGTGGACACCAATGATACTGCCAAGAATGACCTTGAGTGGATCACTGCAGATTACGTGGCTCTGGGAAGAAGGATAAAGGAGTTTGAAATGCAAGTGGTCTTCTCATCCATCCTCCCCATGGAAGGAAAAGGCCCAGGTAGAGACCGTCGAATCGTGAAAGTCAACGAATGGCTATGCAGGTGGTGTCGGAGAGAATGCTTTGGATTCTTTGACCATGGGATGGTGTTCCAAGAAGGAGGAGTGCTAGGCAGAGACAGGCTCCACCTAACGAAGAGAGGGAAGAGCATCTTCGCAAGCAGGTTGGCTAACCTAGTGAGGGGGGCTTTAATCTAGGTTCACTGGGGGAAGAAGACCAAAACCCTGAAGTAAGTGGGGACGTAGGATACCAGGAGGAAGCATGAGCAGGAGAGCTTGAGAGGGGAGGGCTCCTGCCTCATATTGAGAAAGAGGGACGATCAGCGACTTATCTCAAGCGCCTATACACAAATGCAAGAAGCCTGGGAAACAAGCAGGGAGAACTGGAAGTCCTGGCACAGTCAAGGAATTATGATGTGATCGGAATAACGGAGACTTGGTGGGATAATTCACATAACTGGAGTACTGTCATGGATGGATATAAACTGTTCAGGAAGGACAGGTAGGGTAGAAAAGGTGGGGGAGTTGCACTGTATGTAAGGCAGAAGTATGACTACTCAGAGCTCTGGTATGAAACTGCAGAAAAACCTGAGAGTCTCTGGATTAAGTTTAGAAGTGTGAGCAACAAGGGTGATGTCATGGTGGGAGTCTGCTATAGACCACCGGACCAGGGGGATGAGGTGGACGAGGCTTTCTTCCGGCAACTCACGGAAGTTACTAGATCACAGGCCCTGGTTCTCATGGGAGACTTCAATCACCCTGATATCTGCTGGGAGAGCAATACAGCGGTGCACAGACAATCCAGGAAGTTTTTGGAAAGTGTAGGGGACAATTTCCTGGTGCAAATCCTGGAGGAACCAACTAGGGGCAGAGCTCTTCTCGATCTGCTGCTCACAAACCGGGAAGAATTAAACCAAGAAGCAAAAGTGGATGGGAACCTGGGAGGCAGTGACCATGAGATGGTCGAGTTCAGGATCCTGACACACGGAAGAAAGGAGAGCAGTAGAATACAGACCCTGGACTTCAGAAAAGCAGACTTTGACTCCCTCAGGGAACTGATGGGCAGGATCCCCTGGGAGAACAACAGGAGGGGGAAAGAAGTCCAGGAGAGCTGGCTGTATTTTAAAGAATCCTTATTGAGGTTACAGGGACAAACCATCCCGATGTGTAGAAAGAATAGTAAATATGGCAGGCGACCAGCTTGGCTTAACAGTGAAATCCTTGCTGATCTTAAACACAAAAAAGAACCTTATAAGACGTGGAAGATTGGACAAATGACCAGGGAAGAGTATAAAAATATTGCTCGGGCATGCAGGAGTGAAATCAGAAAGGCCAAATCTGGAGTTGCAACTAGCAAGAGATGTTAAGAGTAACAAGAAGGGTTTCTTCAGGTATGTTAGCAACAAGAAGAAAGTCAAGGAAAGTGTGGGCCCCTTACTGAATGAGGGAGGCAACCTAGTGACACAGGATGTGGAAAAAGCTAATGTACTCAATGCTTTTTTTGCCTCTGTCTTCACGAACAAGGTCAGCTCCCAGACTACTGCACTGGGCAGCACAGCATGGGGAGGAGGTGACCAGCCCTCTGTGGAGAAAGAAGTGGTTCGGGATTATTTAGAAAAGCTGGACGAGCACAAGTCCATGGGGCCGGATGCACTGCATCCAAGAGTGCTAAAGGAGTTGGCGGATGTGATTGCAGAGCCACTGGCCATTATCTTTGAAAACTCATGGCAATAGGGGGAGGTCCCAGATGACTGGAAAAAGGCTAATGTAGTGCCCATCTTTAAAAAAGGGAAGGAGGAGGATCCTGGGAACTACAGGCCAGTCAGTCTCACCTCAGTCCCTGGAAAAATCATGGAGCAGGTCCTCAAGGAATCAATTCTGAAGCACTTAGAGGAGAGGAAAGTGATCAGGAACAGTCAGCATGGATTCACCAAGGGCAAGTCATGCCTGACTAATCTAATTGCCTTCTGTGACGAGATAACTGGCTCTGTGGATGAGGGGAAAGCAGTGGACGTGTTGTTCCTAGACTTTAACAAAGCTTTTGACACAGTCTCCCACAGTATTCTTGCCAGCAAGTTAAGAAGTATGGGCTGGATGAATGGACTATAAGGTGGATAGAAAGCTGGCTAGATTGTCTGGCTCAAGGGTAGTGATCAATGGCTCCATGTCTAGTTGGCAGCCGGTATCAAGTGAAGTGCCACAAGAGTCAGTCCTGGAGCCGGTTTTGTTCAATATCTTCATTAATCATCTGGAGGATGGTGTGGATTGCACCCTCAGCAAGTTTGCAGATGATACTAAACTGGGAGGAGAGGTAGATAAGCTGGAGGGTAGGGATAGGATACAGAGGGACCTAGACAAATTAGAGGATTGGGCCAAAAGAAATCTGATGAGGATCAACAAGGACAAGTGCAGAGTCCTGCACTTAGGACGGAAGAATCCCATGCACCACTACAGACTAGGGACCGAATGGCTCGGCAGCAGTTCTGCAGAAAAGGACCTAGGGGTTACAGTGGAGGAGAAGCTGGATATGAGTCAACAGTGTGCCCTTGCTGCCAAGAATGCCAATAGCATTTGGGGATGTATAAGTAGGGGCATTGCCAGCAGATCGAGGGACGTGATCGTTCCCCTCTATTCGACATTGGTGAGGCCTCATCTGGAGTACTGTGTCCAGTTTTGGGCCCCACACTACAAGAAGGATGTGGAAAAATTGGAAAAAGTCCAGCGAAGGGCAACAAAAATGATTAGGGGACTGGAACACATGACTTATGAGGAGAGGCTGAGGGAACTGGGATTGTTTAGTCTGCGGAAGAGAAGAATGAGGGGGGATTTGATAGCTGCTTTCAACTACCTGAAAGGGGGTTCCAAAGAGGATGGATTTAGACTGTTCTCAGTGGTAGCAGATGACAGAACGAGGAATAATGGTCTCAAGTTGCAGTGGGGGAGGTCTAGGTTGGATATTAGGAAAAACGTTTTCACTAAGAGGGTGGTGAAGCACTGGAATGGGTTACCTAGGGAGGTGTTGGAATCTCCTTCCTTAGAAATTTTTAAGGTCAGGCTTGACAAAGCCCTGGCTGGGATGATTTAGTTGGGGATTAGGTCCTGCTTTAAGCAGGGGGTTGGACTAGAAGACCTCCTGAGGTCCCTTCCAGCCCTGATATTCTATGATTCATTCTTCCCTTTCTGAAAAAACTTTACTTGGTGGCTAAGTCTGTGCTGCCCAAAACCCCCTGCTCTTGGTTAGTTTACTCCCCTTTACACACACACACTCTCTCTCACACACACACACACACAAAAGCTTAGATGTTGTAAGCAATGGCGCCTGGTACTTTGCCTCAATTCACTCTGCGAGCCAGGCCAGCCCGAGCCTTAGGGCCAGGAGCTGGAGAGAGACTCAGACCCAGCCTCTTCTGCCCAAGAGATGAACATGAGACTCAGTGCACTCAGGTCAGCTGAGTCACCAACTCAAAGCTCATTTCGCTTGATGCCAGCAGTCACAGCTGCCGCTCTGGCTCAGCAGCGAGGCCTTCTGACTGGCTTGAACAGTCAAGTACAGCACACTCCTCCCCATCTCTTCTGTAATTATTTGTGTGCATGCTGCAGTCCATTAGTGCTGCGTGCCAGGATGGCTCATGGATAAGACTCTACGAACTTGGTCGTGGCCATGAACAAACATTGCACGGGGAAGAAAACGGAAGCAGCCACAAACGGGGAGGGGGACTCGGATTTTCTGTTAACTGCTTGCTGCCCTATTAGAAAAACATGAGGCCAGAGTAGCCATATACTGCGCTCCAGCTCACAGTAAGTTATCTACAGCGTGAGGGGCTATTGCTGTAGAGTTTAGGAATGAACTCTTTATTTACTACAGAAGAGCAAAAAAAAATCAAGACCTATGCTTGACCTCATCTCTTAAAAGCCCAAGCAGCTCCTCCTAATCTTCATCACTCTCACTGTAACACTCCCAGAGCTTGTCACCACTCACCCCGTCGGCCAGCCTAGGCCTTTGGCCAGGCTGGGCATTTCAGTTTCTGATGGCGAGGCAGCAGTGTAGCTCGTCACCCTTCAACTCCCATTGTGCTGACAGGCAAAGCCACTCTGTGGATGCATTTTACACCTGCAACCATGCAGCCGTGTTGGTGGATGGCTGACAAGGGCTGTAACAGGGGCAAATCACCAATGGAGAGAAGGCCCTAGAGAGACATCTATCCCAGACATCTCAGCAGCCACCTCCACTTATTGAAAGGCTACACTTTCCAGGCTTAGGGGGTGGGTTCTGCCAGCTGTATTTAAGTAGAGTAGTTAGTACCTTTCCTGGGGGCAGCCACCTGAAATCAACAGAGCAAAGTGTGTCTCAACTTAAGGGTTCAGAATCTAATACTCCTCCGAATCGTGCCTTTCATTCGGGGCTCTCTATGCACTGTCTCACGCTGGGGATGGCTCATCTCCACTGTACAGATGTAGACTGAGGCACAATAATGCTTTGGCAGCTTTCCCTGCCCGGGTCACACAGCGAAGCTGGGAAAGGAATAGAGTCCCAGTCCCCTGCTCCAATCACTAGGCCATGCTCCAACTCTTTGCTCACATTCTCCTGTGCAATTCAATAGTCGTTTTCATCAAGGTCTCATTATAGGGACCACAGAGAGCTAACGGTCCCTTTTATGGCTTATCAACGCCACTGAAATGACGGGGTTGGTGAGGTTCGGTGTTTTGTTTCAGAGTCCTGCAGCGAGTCGTGCTGGGAGTTTGGTAGTAAGTCTACAGGCAGCACATACCCCCTATGTGGGGAGCTTTAGTGGCCCAACCAAGTAACCCCAGTGGAACGTACTCAGCTTCAACCTAAAAGCAGCTCTTTGAAACTGCAGCGCTCCAGGGACGGAAGAAAATCAAACCCAGATGTACCTCTGGGCTTGATCCTTCTCCCACTGGAGTCAATGGGAGGGTTGCTTTTGGCTCCAATGGGCAGAAGGAATCCGACTCAAAGAGACAGCCGATTCTCATTTACACCAAGGCCTCTTTCTACAAGGAGCAGAGAGATGGAATTTTTGCCCACTTTCAGGCCCCTTTATGCTGCCAGTGGCCTAAGCCAACAGGGACATCACCCACAGAAACTAAGTCAGACTAAACTTCTCTGCCATTGAATCAAATGGGGATTCCCCGGATGAAAGCAGAGTGGATACCGTGCGAATCAAAAAGGAGGCATTCCAAGACTGCCATTTGACTGGGGGGAGCGTTCCACAGCGCTTCGTTTGTAATGAAAGAGCCGCCAGGGCTCAAGCCCTTACTTTATATTCATAACTGATCTAGCAAGCCCAGAGGTGCCGGGGCTATGAACTGCCTGCCAAGCCTAGAGGTGCCAGGGCTCAGCAATGCAAGCCCAGGCACAAACTAAGTGCTCACGTTCCAGCTCTGCCATTCGACTGGGGGCCAGGGGAAGTACTCTGTGTTTTCCATTCTCTCTTTGTTTAGACTTGAGCTTGCCTCTTACTTGATGGAGCTAATTAAGATGGAAAAACCAAAGCACAGCGCTCTGTTACATGCAGCCCAGATGCAGTACACACTGTACTGCTGATTTCGGTACAGCATATCAAAGGCTGCAATACACTGCCTGGGTTGAGGCAGATCCCAACAAGTGTTGCCTGCACGATCAGGCAACACAAGGATGCTTTGGCTTATTTGCAGAATAAACCCAAGCACCTTGTGCCCCCCTCACCCCAAATCTTCCCCTTGAATCTTGTAGCATTTAGTACAGATCTTCAAGCTATTCCCTTATTATTTGTTGGCGCACAGACATTGTAGAACTGGCTCTGCATGGGGAATTGGGGATTTCAGTGGGTTAATGACCTATGTTACAGACCCCTAAATTAAATAAATAAATAAATAAATAATCAAGCCATATCTTAGCAAATCTCACTGTGCAAATTAGTTTAGACTCTGCCTCAAATTAGAGTGACCAGACAGCAAGTGTGAAAAATCGGGATAGGGCATGGGGAGTAATAGGAGCCTATATAAGAAAAAGACTCCAAAATCGGGACATCTGGTCACCCTACCTCAAATTAAGGTTATGGGGGTAAAATTCCACCCATAAGCAGAGGTGCCACCTTAAGAGGTCAGGGTTTCAGTGGTGCATAGGATTTGTGCTGGTCTTCTGGATGGAGGTGGAATTTCATCCCTAATTATTTATTTTGTGGAACAACAACTAAAGTAAATAGGCTGATTTCCTCCGAATATCTCAAAGCACCTTACACTAATTCTTTAACAATCACAACACTCCTGTGAGGTAAAAGCTTTATGCTCCCCAATTCACAGATGGGAAAACTGAGGCACAAAGTGGTCACATGGTGAGTTGGTAGCAGACCCTGGCATGGAACCCAGTAGTCCCAGCTCTTAGTTCTCTGGTCTACTCAGTAGGTCACATTATCCTGGTACAAACAGCCACATGAAGTAGCTCAGTGTGGCTGGTTAAACACGTGACTTACCGCACTGCTACAGGGAATGTCCTTGACTTTGAGCCAGGCCAGATCCAAGGTCCCCTCTCCCCTGTAGCAGGACTGAAGCCTTTCTTTGATGCGGTCGTTGATCTTTTTCAGGATGAAGATGCACAGAGCAGACTCATCCAAGGACTTCATTTTCCTCTTCTGCCCCTTGGAGAAAACTGTGAAGAGGATATCGTCGTTTGGGCTGGCACCCAAGGACCTGGCCAAGATGGCACCTGCCTTGGATAAATAGGCTGCTTGGAGAAGCCGGTACTCCACACCATTCTTCTCGCAGCCAATGGGCACCTCAACATAGGAATTGAAGGCTGTGTCCTCCTTGCAGAGCCGGACCAGCTTGGAGGTGTAGACCTGCTCCTTCGTGGTGGAGCCAGGTGGGGAGATCATCTCAGGCTGCAGGGTCAGAAAGTAGACGAAGTTGCCGCTGCTGAAGCCGTAGATGTAGTAGATGTCGAAGTCAGGGATGATAGTGAATGTGTCTGAGGGGATCTTGATCATGGAGGCCACGAACTCGTCATGAAAGACGTAAGCAAACATCCCGTCCGCTTCGGAGTTCTTGGTGAGCTTCCTGCTGGAGATGGTGGGGAAGTACTCAGGCTTGCCGTCCACGGCTGTGGCGATGAACAGCTTGTCATCCATGTTGCTGTAAGAAACAATGACTCCAAAAACAGAGCCACTCTCGTTTACCCCAGAGAGATAATGCTCCTTCTTATGGAAGGGCTCTCCCAGCTTGAAGAGGTCCTCCAGCCTCAACAGCTTGCAGATCCCCTGGTAAAGGCTCCCACAGGCAATCAACCTGTTCTCCTTGTAGTCTATCAGGAGCATCTTGTTGATATTGTTAGTGAGAGTCAAGGGTTCATTGCAAGTCTGGACTATCCTGGGAGGATAGCACTTTGGGTTATCTTCATCTGGACCAGTCTGGTGGGTCACCAGAACTTTTAGGTCATTGGAGAGTTTGTAGATCCTGTTGACGGCCCCCAAGTAAATGTGCCCAGTTTTTTCATCAACCACCAAGTGGTTAAAAGTCCCCTCTGCCTGCTCTCCAGGGAAAGTGGCAAAGGGCCTCTTTGGATGAGGCGGCTGTTGCCTAGCGAGGGATGGCATCATGGTAGATAGGAGCAGGTGGGAAATCAGGCAAGTCCATTTCCACATCGCTGCCGACATAGTTAGAAAGTTTTGTATTCCCAAAGGAGTGAGGATGCGGAGCGGCAAGCGTTTTCAAAGTCCCTTAGCGGATTTTGTCCTGCAAGCAAAGGGAGAGGAAAACAAAAGTATATTACTATGGAGTTTTTCCCCTCCTCCCTTCTTCAAAACCATGCCATCCTCAGAGAATATTTAATTGCTAATCCCCCCTTTCTCATCTCTGATCTCTCTGTATAAAACCAGCACAAAGGAACCCTCCTGGAAAGAAAAGACTGGCAGAAATCTCATGCCAGATTAATAACCAGCCACACACACACACCATAACACAATAGAGAAATGCATTGGAAGCAAACATTGTAAAAGGGTTAATGGCCACAGATATTGACCAGTATTTGCATTACGAAACCCTGGCTTTGACGGGGTCCCATTGTGCTAGGAACTATTCAGGGATATATTTCCTGTACCTGAGTTTACAGTCCAAACAGACAAGACAGAATGGGTTATGATCCCCTTTTTACGGACGGGAAGCTTGAGTAGAAGAGAGATTCAGTGACCTACCCAAGGAATGGGTGGCAGACATAGGAATTAAACCCAGATCTTCTGTAGCCAAGCTCAGTGCCTTAACCACCCTTTCTCTCTGACAGAGTTAGTGTCCCTCCCTCCCTCTTCTCCTGGTGCTGTTCCACTTAGTATAAATTAAATATTCATAGGACCAGAGAGGAGAGCGCCAGAAAGAGACACTGACTGTATAGCCTGGTGGTTTGGGCCCTGACCTAGAACATGGGGCACCTAGGTTTAGGTCCCTGCTCCAAATCAGTTAGGGCAGGAACTTTTCTTCTGCATCAGAATGAAACCAAAATTTTGAAACCTTGAAATCTTTCATGAAAGAAAACTATTTTCTGTTCGGCCCCAGTGGGAACCCAACCCTTTCTGTTTCACCCCTTTGAGCTGCAGTTTTTAGTGCAGCCAAAGATGATACATATACTGGCACTCCGTGTCCTTCTAGCCTGTCTACACTATGCACGTAAAGGGGTTTCCCAACACCATTGTCCCGCATCACTGTAAACGTTGAATGGTGCTTTAACTGTGTAGGTTTAAAGAGACAGCTGCAAGTTGCCATAGGTTTTAAACACACAGTTAAGTTCCCCTCTTTGCCCAGAGACAGAACCCTGCTTTAGCCATGTTTGGAGACAGCTCCATTGTTACTGGGTTCCCTGGCATAGCTGCATTTGTCTCGTAGCCGTGACCTGTGAAACTGCACCTCCTTCTCTTCATAGCTGCTTAATTAACAAAGATCAGTTCAGCTCCTTTGAGTCCTGCAGAGCTCATACAGCTACTGGAGACTGAGCTGGATTCCATTCTGGCTCACGCATCACATGCGGAACTTTCAACTAAGTGCTGAGTGCAAAAGCCTTATTACAGGCAACCATTAGAGCAGGCTCCAAATCAAAGACAGTCACAAACCACACACCCCTGAACATTAGGCTGGTCAAAGCCTGGGTCTGACTTCCACAAAATGCCCCTTCTCTCTTTATAAGGACCAGAAGCAAAATTCCTTTTGAACCTGTCTCAAAGGGCAAGGCTCTGCCACCCCTACTCATGCTGAGTTATTCCACAGATATAAATGGTGTTAATGTTGAAACAAGGGTGATGAGATCTGGTGTTAAGGATTGCAAAGTGGCAAGGTGAACACTGCAGGATTTTCAGGTCCCAGAGAGCTGAAGGTACGGCTAAGGCAATTAGAACCACTGGGCTAGATTCACACCTAGTGTGAATCCACTAACGTCAATCGAGCTACAAAGATTTACATCAGCTGAGGGTCTAGCCCAGTGGTTCCCAAACTAGGGGCGCCACTTGTTCAGGGAAAGCCCCCAGCGGGTCAGGCTGGTTTGTTTATCTGCTGCGTCCGCAGGTTCGGCCGATCGCAGCTCCTACTGGCCACGGTTCACCGCTCCAGGCCAACGGGGGCTGCGGGAAGCGGCAGCCAGCACGTCCCTCAGCCTGCACCGCTTCCTGCAGCTCCCATTGGCCAAGAGCGGTGAACCGCAGCCACTGGGAGCTGCAATCGGCCGAACCTGCGGACACGGCAGATGAACAAACCGGCCCGACCCGCCGCGGGCTTTCCCTGAACAAGCGGCGCCCCTAGTTTGGGAACCACTGGGCTAGCCCATCTTCTTGTGACTTGTAAGCTGATCAGATCTGACCAGGAAGCCACACGGAAGGAATAAATCTGGCATCAGACAGTCACTTTTCGGAGTATTTATGCAATTCGGATCTAAGCAAAAAAAAATCTCACAACGGCCAAGAGCTCAGGACAGTGGTACTTCTTCCCCCACAGGTTTAATTTCCCAGCTGCTGCATTTGTCACATGCTGGGCAGAGGTCATGCTGAGTTAACTTAAGGCATGTTTACTTTGTCCTGCTTTGGCCTTCTGGTCCAACAAATATTTTTTAAAATCAAGTTTATGTAAAGTTCAAGAGATTCCCTCTCTCTCTCATCAGTGAGAAACAGTTCTCTCTGCAGCCGGCCAGTCATGCAGGGCTGTAAGCAGGACTTTTAATGATCTTTATGATGATGGATAGAGTAGCAATGGGAAAAGTTGTCCCTGTGCAGCGATACCTCTTCAGCCCGTCTCAAGGGTGGACTCTTTCAAAGGAGAAAGCTGGACCCAGTGTTCTGAAATGTCACACGGTGCCCCCGAAAACTAGTTCTTGTCACTTCTGAATTATGATACGTGTTTCTAATGGCTGCCTAGACACCGGGGTAATTGGAGCACTAGAAATACATAAGGAGAAAAGATTCTTTTAAGAGACGTTTTTATTTTTTCCCCCACTCTCTCAGCCCTGCAAAGTCAGAACAGCTACAGGATAAGGAAACAGGTTCTATGGTGGCTCACGTGTCAAGCATCACACTGTTAACCAAGGACCCAATCCTGCAGTGAGGTCTACCTATACAGCACTCTTTGCTGGGTCAGGGAACTAAGGTCCAAACGCAAAGGAAAACTCATCCCATTGTAGCAGCTAGGCAAGCCGACTGAAAACAACTTGGCTACACATGGGTTATAGAGGACATACGCCAGCCTACAGAATCTTGGGGGCATAAGCCAGAAGGAACCCAGCTTGACTTTCAGATGCAATAAATACTTGTTACGGAGTATAAAGTGCACTCCAAAATAGCAAGACTCATGGGGGAAAGTCTTCACATACAGGGAGAAGTCTGACAAGTATCTGCCCTTCCAATCACTGAACAAAACAGCCCCTGGCCTGAGATGTTCATCATCTAAACAGATTGGGGCGGGGAGGGGGATGACAGGAGAGAAACACTGGCAGACTGGTTCTGCCTTAGAGGTTTGGTTCGGGGCGGGAGGTTCTGCCTTAGAGGTTTGATTGGTTTCTTTATTGCAGTGTGAGGGGCAGGCAAGGTTTAGTGATTTGAGTGATTCATAAAAGAAAGGAGTGTTGACAAGGGTGAACTCCTGATGTATTGAGACAGAGGGAGTGCTAGGCACAGGGACACAATGGCTGAACGCACTCAGGAGATGTATTTCAGAGTAACAGCCGTGTTAGTCTGTATTCGCAAAAAGAAAAGGAGTACTTGTGGCACCTTAGAGACTAACAAATTTATTTGAGCATAAGCTTTCGTGAGCTACATCCGATGAAGTGAGCAGTAGTTCACGAAAGCTTATGCTCAGATAAATTTGTTAGTCTGTAAGGTGCCACAAGTCCTCCTTTTCTTTTTTTCAGGAGATATCGGTTCTATTCCTGACTCTACCACTGAGCTGCTCTGTGACCTTGGGAACATCCCTTCACCTCTCTGTTTCTCCTCCACCTTTTGTCTTGGCCCCTTAGACTCTTAGTTCTTCAGGACACAGACTGACTGTTACCATGTGTATCTACAGCATCAAGCACAATGGGGAACCAATCTCTGTTGGAGCCTCTGGGTGCTACAGTCATTGTTTGGGTTTATTAAAAAAAAAAAAAAGTCTGTTTGTCACAGCATAGGACAGAGACATGGATGCCTGTAATTAGTTATTTACTGAGCAGAGAGTAAGCAGCGTTCCTGCTACATCTTAGATGAGGCACCAGAGAGAAAGAGAGAGAGTTGTGCATCTCAAAATGTTTATCACCCACATCAGGGGATGGTGAAATTACAGCCACTGGGAAGACAGAAACAATACAATGCAGTAAGAATACCCAGCTTGTCACTCTGCAGGGCCTGAAAGAGACTGATTAGAAAATAAATAAACATGGAAACAAAAGATAAGAAGGGAGCAGAAAATGAGATCTGGCATTCAGGCTTTGATCTATTTCAGCAGTTCTCGGAACTGTGGGTCGGGACCCCAAAGTGGGTCACAACCCCATTTTAATAGGGTCATCAGGGCTGGTTTATACTTGCTAGGGCCCGGGCCTGAAGCCCAAGCTGCACCGCCTGGGGCTGAATCCAAAGCCCGAGGGCTTCAGCCCTGGGCTGTGGGACTCAGGTTACAGGCCCCCTGCATGGTGCTGAAGCCCTTAGGCTTCAGCTTTGCTCCCCCACCCCACCCAGGGCAGTGGGGCTTGGGCGGGTTCAAGCTTTGGTCCTCCCTTCTAGGGTCATTTTTGTTGTCAGAAGGGGGTCGCGGTGCAATGAAGTTTGAGAACCCCCTGATCTATTTGCTTACCGGGAAAAACAAAAAACCCAAAGCCCAAGTCAGCCTCCTGCAGAGATCTACAGTGCAGCCTGCACTTAAGGATTTGACTAAGCATACAGATGTGTCCTGTGGCGACTTCATGTCCCAGCATGCAAAACTCTATCTTGATCCAAGTTGATGGTCAGCTCAGCTCAGACACAGAGATGCAGTACTGAGTTTGATCACATCTGCAGTGCCTGGGTATCCACATAGCACTGAACAATACCCCCAAAGCTCTGTCCCAGCATGCACTGGGCTCAGTAGAAAAATCAGAGAAGAGTTCTCTATGCTTCTTCACCCCCGAGGGATTTTGGAGCAACTGGGGTGAGGCAGATTGCCCTCTTCCATGGAAAACTCTCCAGGGTGCCCCTTGCGGAGACTCTTGGGCAGCATCCCCTCAGAGGCTGCAGCCAATCCAGGGCAGGGACAGCTGCCTGTACGTGCTGCTCTGCCGGACTGACCTATTACTGCATGCCCCACCCACACCAGAGCAAAGGGGACACTGCGAGACCTAATGAGACATCCAGCAGCACAAACAGCTCACAGCATTTCCTGGATGACACCACTGGATGGAGCAGCCAGTCTCTCTGCCACACACCCTAGGCCCATGTGGTCCTGATCCTACATGAGCTCCATGGGGTGCCAGAGAAGGGAGGAAAGGAAGATATCACTCTCCCTTTCTGTACACCAACGGGGAGCTGCGCCAGAGTAGAGGTTACATTGTGCATCAAAATTAAGCTTGGGAACCTAGGAATTGCCAGACTGGCCCAGACCCAAGATCCATCTAGTGCAGTGTCTTATCTCCATCAAAGACCAGTACTTGCTGCTTCGGAGGAAGGTAGATGAATCCCACAGTAGAAGAAGCAGGACAATCTCCCCCGCACGTTCAGTCTCATCCTGGTTAGAGGCTACCATTAGGCCCCTCCTCGGGAACCTCTACTGGGAGATTCCGAAGTCAGGACAGCATGCAGCCCTCTTGGAAGAGGTCAGCGCATCCCATGGTGAGGGCAAAGTTTAGGTGCAGTAGTTTTAGTGCAACTCAAGTGATATTTGAATTACAACACAAGGATTGCATGGCATGTTAAGATCATCCTCAAAATGCAGCAAGTTTCAATGGGGAAAAATGAAACAAGCTCCCTTTTGTCCATCGAAAGTAGATAGTACACAGTGGGGGCAAGGGGTTGGCATGTGAATCTGGAGCAGTGCGCACAGGCTGGAGTGAGTGCCAAGCCAAAGCAGGGGGAGAATTCAGGTTTGGATTCAGATTCAGAAGCACCAAGGTCACACAAAAGACTGAACTCGCTTCACAAGCTGATTGAAAGTAGTCCGTGCTGCAGACTGACTGTGATTCACCCTGACCACTACTGTAAACCCTGCTGCGAATCTCTGTCCCACCACAGCTGGATCATCCCCCAGGTAAACACAGGAGATTAAACATTCCTCCTTTTGTAACACCCACCCGTTTCTGTTATGAACAGGTGGGAAACGGATGAGATCAACGGATCTTGATTATAGTCCCATCCAACCGCAGAGATTGTGAAAGATCAGCTGAGAGATTTGGGCCCCTTGGGGGCTGATCCTCTGCCAGAACAATCACTGATGACATTCCAGCTGCTCTGGGCCAAGACAGACCCCTTTGGGTTCGGGATCAGCTACGTGCCAAAATCAAAGGACAAGTTTGAATCTAGGATATGAATGAAACACCATCCCCCAAACATAGGAGTAAGGGGGTTTCTCATCCAACAATTCCAGCCCCCAAACTGGGCTCAGATGAGAGAGTGAGTGAGTCAGGTCTCGGGTTGTGACACAGAGCCTGACCAGAGTTATCCAGCGAGTTCTCTTCAAGCCTGTGCCCAGTTCTGCTAGGAGACGCCTGCCGTATGGGCTTAGCAGTTAATGAAGCCCAGCACTAATCTGGCAGCGCATTCCACTGTTTGCTTTTGCTCCACTCATGCACGGCTATTCATTTCCCGGGACACAGGAGGCCGGACACGTATGCTAACTAGGCAGGCTCCCAGCAACAGAGTTGGTGTGAAGCAATTCAGCACCAAGTGCAGCTACACAATCCCTTTAATCTCAGCTAAACATTTTCCTGGCTTCTTTTAATAAACCCTGATTACCATGGACAGAGGCTTTTCTTTGGAAACTTGCATAAAGCAAGAACTCATACAAGGACATTGTCAACAACTCCCCAACAAAGACCGGCTTCTAACTTCAGCTAACTCCTTTCTCTCTGAATTTGCAGTCGGTTTGTTGCCTGATGGAAATTGAAGGCAGTTCTCTCTTTGAGGGGACCCCACTTTCAGCATCTTTTCTCTTGAGCCTGTGGCAGAAAGCACATCCCAGCAAAACCTGCAGCTGATCCTAAATAGAGAGCTTAACTTCTGCAGTGGGTTACTCCCAAGGCATTTAAAGCATCAGCTATGCACCATGGAGTTCATGGATCTCAAAGGCTATTCTGTTTGGGTTCTTGGATGGTGCCCATCACCTAGGTATCTGAGCCCTCTCCAGAGTTCATCACTGAGTGATGCAATTACCATCGGTCATACGTGCTTCTTTCCTTCTCCAAAGGGGAAAAATTGTATGCAGACTTTATTTGTATTTTTCATTTATGAATGATGTGCTCTGGATTTCTACCAGCGGAGGGAGGTCAAAGCAGCGCACTTCATGCTTGGACAGGAAAGCTGTCAGGTTTGGAGTGGTCCCGTGACCCTCAGGGAATTTTCTCCACAAAGACTACAGCAAAAAAATACAATACCTTGGTGTTCTACCAGTAAGGATGGAAACTATGGTGACCACAGAAGGATGGTCTAGTGCAGCGGTTCAATGCACGGGCCACATGCGGCCCAGTTAGCACACAGCTGCAGCCCAGCTGCATGCTAAAGGCCGCAGGGCCTGTGTGGCTGGACTCTGGGACCGCCCAAGCTGCCCTTCCCTTCTCTTCCCCGTGTGGCAGGGTCCAGGGCACCAGGGCTGCGCTGCCTTGCCACACAGTTGGGTCCAGAGCTGCCCTGCCGCCCAGCCCTGCAGTGGAGTCTGCTGCTGGCCCCCACTCTGTGGAGGGGCTCTGGGCGGGGGTGGGCACTGGATATAGGGATCTGGGAGGCAGCCTGGGGGGGGGGCCCGCAGTGGTTCTCAACCTGCGGCCCAGGGAACACATTGTGGGCTGCATATGTAGCCCACAACAATAAATAGGTTGAGAACCACTGGTCTAGTGGTTCAGGCACTAACCCACAACTGGGAAGACCTAGGTTCAATTCCTTGCTCTGCTACATACTTCCTCTATGACCTTGGGCAAGTCACTCTGACTATACCTCACTTCCCTACCTCGCAGGGGTGTTGCGAGGATAGATGCATTGAAGGTCGTCAGGTGCTCAGATATCATACTAACGTGGGCCGCATAGATACCTCAAATAGACAGAATAGCCTTGCACCACCAAAGCAGGTTGACTACCTTGGTGGCTTGTTCTCCTTAACTTTCGGAAGACACCTTTTTGGAAACAAGATCAGTTGCAGAGATGAGCAGCAGCGTGGTGGTTAGGGGACAGAGTGGCAAGCTGGATTCTACTCCAAGCTCTACCACCGACTCACTATGAGCTATTGGGCAAGTCACCTCCTAACTTTGGATCTCCATGAAGTGGTGAGATAGTTGGCTGCAGTACCTCATAAGGCTGTTGTTAGGCTTCACTAGTTAGTGACTACACGGTTCTTAGAGATCCTCACTGGGAAGGCAGGAAGGAGAGATTAATAGGTGTATTATGGTCATGCCTAAGGTCCCAGATCAAGATGGGGGCCTTCTACAAAGAGATCATCACAATCCTTGCCCCAAAGAAATGACAGTCCAAAGGCCTATCTATATGAACAGTTAGATTTACATGCCAGCTTGCTGCAGACTGTCTTGCACTATCCCTGCCGCGCACTAACTGTCCTTGTTGACCCTGCTGCTACGCACTAAAAGTTCTCTAGAGGACTTTGATCTACACCACTTTCAAACAGGAGTAGATCAAAGCGTGCTAGGGAACTTTTAGTGCACAGCAGCAGGACCCACATGGACAGTTAGTACACGGCAGGCTTTCACAGGATTTCCATCCCAACCAAAGGGGTTCAGATAAGCAGCCAAACCCAGCAACCTTAGCCTTTCGGAGCACTGAACAGCACTTCCTAGACACCACTGCTCTCGCAGCAATAGTGTAAGGGGACTGTTGCCCCCTTACTAACATTCAGTGGGAGTGTTTTGGTTGCTAGCTCCCAGTACTAAAAGGGGAAGGGTCTATGGGAAATCAGGATGCTGAACCTGACAGTCCCCAGGAACAATGGGGAGAGACCAAAGCTCCAGGTCAGTCTGATTGACAGGGCAGGCAGGCTAATCAGGGAGTCAGGAGGGTCCCATCCTTGTCATGAGCTGGAATTGTCTGGATCAGACAGAGTGGGGCCGAGCTAAGGAGAGAGCAGGGGCTCAAGCTGAGCTAGGGAACAGAGCCAGGCCAGCAGACGGGGACAGAAAAGCAGCCCAGGGAGAGCAGATCCTGTGCTGGGAGCAGAGCCGCAGCCACAAAGCCAGCGGGGCCAGAGAAGCAGCCCAGGGGGCTGGAGGCAGAGCAGCAGCATCAGTGCTGAGGCAGAGTGGAGCTGGGGCTGGAGCCGGGTGCGGTGAGCAACTGGGGCCAGCCAATGGGGGACCCTGGGCAGATACACTCCCAGCCAAGGGTCCTTGCAGGCCAGACTGGGAGGGGGATCTTAACCCGAGGGGGGCTGATGCTGGGAAGAAGGGTCCCACCACCCAAAGTCCAGAGGTGTGTGGTCACCACCAGAGCAAGTGTCCAACCGGCAGCATCCCTGCAGCACAGCCAGGGCCCGAGAAGAAGGCCTGGAACTTGCAAGGAGCAGACTGTGAACTGCCCTGACGTTCCAGAGACACTGTTTGTGATGTTCCCTGCCGCAGAGCGGGGTGATGTGTTTTCCTTTAACCTTTCTCATTTTTCCTTATTCTTTTTTTAATTAATTGTTAATTAAATAACTTGCATTTGCTTTAAATTGTATGTATTAATCAGTGGGTCAGGGAAATGCCCAGTGCAGAGAGAGTATCCCAGAGTGGGGACACCCTAGCCCCTGTCCTAGGTGACCACAGCAGGGTTAGGGGGTCGAGCCCCCCAGGAATCCTGGGCCCAGCCTTGTTGGGGTTACAAGGACTCTGCCAAACAGGAAAGTAAAAGAAAAGCCCTCAAGGGCAGGAAAGCCTCTGGGTAAAGAAAGTAAAAGCAAAAACTCAAATCCTTTCACTAGCCCACCTCACCACGGTAGTGCAAAAGCCAGAAAAGTTCCCCACAATATCGGAACCATTCCCCCACTTACAATAGCAAGGAAGCAGAACGGACTCAGAAAACCTACAGCCTCTCCATGACTCAGCAAGCAGCTCTTTTCATGCTGGCTCAGGCTGGTAGACAAGGTTGCCGTTGCAGTCTAGTGCCGGTGGGTGGATGTTTTCCCCCTTTGTAATTTTAGTAAGATCAGGAAGTCACGAGTCTCTAGCAGAAGTCTATACTCATGTAATCAGCGAGTGTGCCAAACCCCATAACACACAAACCATATTTCAGCTGCCTGCCTGAAATCCTGGCAGCGAGAAATCAAGTAAGTTTGTAACCCAGTAAATAAGTCCATAACCACAGTCTCTGTGGTCATCAGCTATTCCATTCCATGCAGCCACAAGGGGAACTCAGATCATATACTCAATGAAACAAGTCCCTACTGCCTGAGCTACTGGAGAAACCCCATGAGCTGTGGTAGCCTTGGGCCTTCTGTCTAGAGCGGGGAAAACTGCGTGCAACAAAATCAGGGGAGCCTTCCCTGTCTTCCAGGCCTGGGGTTTCACTGCGGATTCAGAAAGCAGCGAAGGCGAGGCCAGAGAATGCTGGCCCAGGTCAGAACTGAGTATGTACTTGGGGATCTCCTGATCTAATCCCATTTTGTTTATGAAACCGCCTCCCCACTCAGCACCACTGACCACCTCTGCTCAGGAGATGCCTGCTCCCTGATTACCCCCAACATGCAGTGGAGCTAGGTGACCGAGATGCACTGGCAGAGGCAAAAGGTTGCAGGGTAGGAGCAGCACTGGGGTGCACTGATAGAGCTGAGTTTAGGGCCAAGGACGGGTATAATCAGGGGCACTAGCAGAGGAAGGAAGAAGGGTTAACTCAGCACTAGAATAGCGGGCTGGGTGGAAAGTCACCCACAGCACAACTAGCCAATCCATTTTTACCACTGTAGAATATAGAGGCTCCAACTGAGATCAGGATCCAATTAGGGCACAGACTGTTTCTCACTATATATCCATCCATACAGTTCCTAACACCAAGAACTTACTGTGTTAAATAGACAAAAAACAGACAACCAGTGGGAGAATTATTATCCCCATTTTATAGATGGGAACTGAGGCAGAGAGACTAAGTGACTAGACCAAGGTAACACAGGCAAGTCTTTGGCAGAGGAGAGAAACTGAACCCACATCTCCTGAGCCCTAGTCCAGTGCATTAACTACCAGACCAAAGCCTGACTTAGAGTGGGTTTCCAATTATCTCTGAAGCATCAGTTATTGGGCACTGGTGATCTGACAGGACCAATGGCCTGATCTGATACCACAGATTCCTGGCCCCATGTTTCTATATAAAGTAAAAGAGCCATGGAGGAAAGACTGCTATGTTATAAAGAAGGGGTGATTGAACTATCCCAAGTCTTCACCAAGAACTTGAACTCAGCATACAAAGATTGCCATTAAAAAGTCAAAATTCTCCTCTTCTGAATGTAGGGGAATGCCAAGGACATCTCCGATAACATTTGGCGGTAACCATAGGTGCTGGAACAAGGGGTGCTGGACATGCTGCTGCACCCCTTGGCTTGAAGTGGTTTCCATTATATTCGGGGTTTACAGTTTGGTTCAATGGTCTCTCAGCACCCCCACTACAAAAATTGTTCCAGCATCCCTGGTGGTAACTATTGGTAAATGCTGACTTTTTAAATGGTGGACACTACGTCTGAGATTAGAAAAAGTTTAGCATCTCCTTGTGCTTGCTTTATTTTCACAGCATTGCCTAGTTCTGACCAGGATTGGGACCCGGAATGCAAAAATGTTGCCAGATATGCTGTTGTGTGATATTTCCATCATTACTGATGCACCATACATTTCATGATAAGTCACATACTATTATATTTGTCACCGTGCTTTCTCTGTCCCAATCACTTGTTCATCTCATCCACCTGCCACAGCTTGTCATTTAGACTGTAAGCTCTTTGGGGAAGAGACTGTCATTTTCCGTGTTTGTACAGCACCTAGCGCAATAGAGCTCTGACCTGATGGGTCAAGGTACTATTACATGTTAAATGAAAGGCTGCTCCAAACTCCAGCCCAATTTTGCAGCTCTAATAGAACTGCGCAGGAAGGGGCTCTCCTACTGAATGAAATTATGGCTCAGAAAAGATATACTTTAAAAAAAAATAGTATAATGCCACTAAACAAAATAGTTCTTGCCAAATTATAGCAAAGTTGGCCCTCATCTGAGGTGTTGGGATAAAGTCCCAGAGAGCAGGACATCAGAGACCAAAGCAAACAAGAGATGGCACATTTCAAGGACCTTTCCTCAGGGTGTGTTTGATTAAAAAAAAAATGCTCTTCAGATTTTCCCTTCAGTTGGGTTTTGTCAGAATTAACCTCAAAGGCAGTGCAGCTGTCACCCAAGATGCAGGAGAAATGAGGTGAGTAAAGTGTAATGGAGAGTGCTGTACTTGTGCTGGCAGAGGCTTCCTGCTAGGAAGCAATTCGGAGCCAGGCAGTGGCAAGGGTGATTGACTCTAAGTGGTCTTCTGATAGCCATAATAAGCCTATTTGGGCAGCTCAGATAAGCAGGGACTCAACTGTTGTTTTACTTTGTTCACGGGTATTTAGGGGTAGAAGGCTGATGTGGCTCGATACGTTTAATACCCAACACTGCACTATCATTACCCCATTTCACAAAAGGGGGGAAGGCAGGTAGAGGTTATAGTAAGCAGCCCCAGGACACGGCCAGCGTACCAGCTGGGTCCCCCCAAACAGGTGGCTACAATCTTATTAAAAGTTCCCTTCTCCAACAAACCGTTAAGTTATCAAACCAAAGGTAAAGAACAAACCCAGCTACAGCACAGGGTCTCAATGCCAATGGGAAGTTATTCTTACTGGCCTGGACAGCACTTGCACTGAGGTTACAGACCTGGGTCCTATGTTCTGGTCTCAGGATACTAATGGAATAGACATCAGGAATGTAAGTAGGTTTAAATATGGACAAGAGACAATACTTGCCATACCGATACAGACAAGCTTATGAAAGATTATAGATCGATAGTGTGTGTGATCAATGTATATATTATGTGTACACATACTGCATATTTACAGTATAATAAAGAGAATCTATCGATATATATTTCTGCACAGATCAATACAATTCATGTGAACACTGTGTGATGCAGGAACTTTCAGGGGTGTTATAAGTGGCACAAGTAGCAACGCCTATATTTAAGGTTGCCTAACATTTTCCATTATTAGACCCTGTTTTCAGTAGCGCATAACTTTGCCAAATTTTAACCATTCAGGCTGAAATTTTTCATGTTGGGCATCTGCCTCCAGAGCTGAATTTTTGGAGGGAGAGCTTTACTAAAAACAGTTCAGACATTTCAGAGGACAAAATTAGAGGAAAATGCATCAGTTGTAAGATTAAAAAAAAAAGTTTCTATGAGAAGCTCTAGCACCTCCATGCTTTGGATCCAGGACCAAAATTTGGCAGGGGGTCACCCTGCTATCAGACATGTGCCTTTTGCCCTCCCTGTGAAAATCTATCCAATTGGCCAAGTTACTGTTTGAATACACTCAGTAGAAGCTTGTTAGAGTTTGGCAGATAAATTCTTTGAAGAATAGATCTGCACAGAGCATTCTCTATCCCCTCACAGCTCTGATATGCTGACCGGACTGTGCATGCGCCATCTCCAACAGAGCACGTGAGCATGCTCCGGTGCAGGGTTTCAGAGACGGAGCAGGACTTTCCCTACAATTGCTCTTCCCAACAGCCAGGGACCATTGTAGCACTGACGGTCTCTCCTCTGCTCTTAACGTGCCCCCTGCTGGTGCCCGGACCACAGCATGGAGAAGGTTAATTAGCCAGACTGGAATATAGAGGGATGAGAGGATGGAGGAGTTTCCAGTTAGCTTTTCTAAGGACTTAGGAACTTACATACAAAACAATGCAGTAAGAGAAAGTTAAAAGGGGAGGAGGGGTTATGTGATTATGGAGTTAAAGACTATACCATAATGCGTGCACACACACAACACAGCTGAATTAAAGTTGCACAGACAATCTTAACCCTGGTATGTCCTAACCTTTCTTTGAGTGTTTGAGGTTGGAACTTGAATGTACAGACACACAGAGTTATATATATCCTGTATGCATAGAACACCCTCCCCAACCTTGTTTGTAAGGCCAATACCCTGTCCTCCTTCAAACCTCTATTCAAGACCAACTTTTCCTGCAATGCCTACAAGAAACTGCCAACTGAGAATAGCCAAAATCAGGACAAGACGGGATGGCTGATATTTGGGTGGGGGAGTTAGATTTTGAAACCACACAAATAATTTGAAGCCATCAGGCTGTGCGGAGCCAGTCTACATTTGTGCGTTATTGTTAGCTTTGCTACCCATTATTGGTTATACCTACTTGTTGCATCTTGTGTTGATTTAGACTATAGGCTCTTGTCTCTTCCTAGGTGTTTGTGCAGCACCCAGCACAATGGGGCTCTGAGCCTGATGGCACATTTGGACTCTCCCCCAGTTAAAATAATACATTTGTGTATGTTACAGTAACACCTGGAGGCCCCAGCTGATAACACTTCCTTGCTAAGCAGGGTACAAACAGATAATGAGAGACAGCCCCTGCCTCCCATATCTTACAATCTAAATAGGACAAAAGGGGGAAAGTGACTTGTCCAAGGTTCTAGGACAGGTTGTGGCCAAGCCGGGAGCAGCATTACTGATTGCCAGTGCCCAATCCACAAAACTACTCTCCCAGCTGTGCACTTTATACGCACACTCTCTCAACACAGATCTCCCGCCTGTGCAGTACCACATATTATAATTGCCTTCCCTGCATGTTTTATAAATATGCTCATTCTGATGGCTCCTGGGGTTATAAATTCACAAAAAAAAAAACAACCTTACCCCGCCCACCCCATAACTACTTTGCCAACACCAGCAGAATAGGTACATAACACACTCAAGCTCCATTGTTGAGAGCACTTTAAATAGTTCAGTGGTCACTGCATTCAATTTAGAGTTTGCATAGATGCTGCCAAGGCATCCTGCAGTGATAAGGTGCCAAGAGTCCTGGGGCTCACGCTGCAGCTCCACCAGGGGTTGCTTCGTCCGACTGTTCTGTCACTAAGGCTTTCTTGGACTTAAATGCACCCTTCGCACACAAGCAAACATTTAAATGAGCTGCTGTCAGGACTGCCTTCACAATGCCACGCTCCAGGCAGCTTGTTGGGCTGCAAAGCACATCTGTAGAGAGTGGATTCTCCCTCCTTTCATAAATATCCTCTCTGGTTAGATCCTCAGACATCAGTAGGAGCTGCAGGTGCTCAGAGCATCTCAGAATCCGGCCCTTTGTTTGCACATCGGGACATTTGGTGCTATCAACAATCCTTCTACAGCAGCCGCAACTAGGGCGAGGTAATTGCTTAGCTACTCACAGAGCCTCGTTAGTGAAGATCTATAGCTGCAAAGGATTAGCTTTGCTAAGGGGACGGGTATAACACAGACCACGCCAAAACCAGGACCACTAATCCAAGCCCCTTCAGATTTCAGGTGAAAGGGAAGGTTATGGGTTTGAATCTCAGGATCCAAGATAATTTATTATTTCAGATCTGGATCAGATCAACCAAAACAAAGTTGCTTATTTTCCGGTTCTTGTTCAGGTGCAACCAAAATGTCACCACCGAATACAAACCTGATCCAGAGCCAAATGCCATCTGCTTTTTCCATCTCTGGTTTACCCACAGCCTGAAGGGCAGTTGTGCATGAAGTGAGGGGTATTTCGAAGTGGGGGATGTTAGAGTTGTGTCTCCTTATCCACAGAATCAGGGGTGCAGGAACAATTTGTATAGTGGGGGGTGCTGAGAGTCATTGAACCAAACTGCAAATCCTGTATATGATGGAAACCACTTCAAGCCAGGGAGCGTGGCCGCACACCTAGCTCCAGCATCTATGCATAGAATCCTAGAAATTAGAGATAGGATCCTAGATACCGTGGTGATGGGCACATTAGAAAGGTCATCAGAGGGATGGACAGAGAGAAAACTACTAAGTCATCTATTCCATGTGCACCATTGTTCCTTGCAGTATACTTAGTGCAGAAATATTCTTTGCAGTGTCCCGTCACTTCTGTCTCCCACTTTCCCCATCTTTGCAAAGTGGGGATATTAGACACTTCCTCCAATGAGTGTGGGATTCTGTAGCTATTGCATGGAAAGTGCTTTGAAGATGCAGAGCATTATATAATTGCCAAATGCTGTAACAAGCCAGCTATATCGATAGATAGAAAGATAGACAGACAGCTATAGAGAGTGTGCACGTACAAATACTTGTACCACTGCCCTCTGCGGGATGCAATCAGAACTAATTAACCTTTAATCATAAGCTCCCTACTGCTGACAGAGATTCTCCTTTAGCTCAGTCCATAGAGTGCCTTTGTTTAGGTGCAGGAGAATTCAAGTTCGATTCCTGCCATTGCTGTGAAGTTCCGAGGAGCCAGGATATGCAGCTTAGTGACAGCTGGGGGGGTCTTAGGTGGCTGTGGATGGATTAGAGTATTATCCGGTAAACACCAGGACTGGGAGGACATTTGAAAGCAGCTATGCTGTTTGCTCTAGTTTCAAAAGTTAACCCCATAAGACTCATGCTTAGGCTGTAAGGTGTTGGGGCTGAAAATCCAGTACCTGTTCCTGAAGGCAGGACTGCTTAATTGACTACAGCACTGGCTGGAATGGTGCTGTGACACCAGGGGCAGTTTCATGGAGAACATCTCCTCACAAGTGCTGCTTCCTTACTAGTTTTAAAAAATAAACTTAATAGGCAAAACAAATGTAAAGCTAGAAATAGAACCATGGAGTCCTCTGCAGAGCAACCCGGGGTCCTGCTGCCTTGCTCCTCACTATCAGAAAGATATAGACTAGTGGTACATAATTAGACTGAATGGCAGCTGTCATACAGACCATATCATTGGCTCATCCAATCCCACATCCCAGCCCCTACCCTGCTGTAGGCCCAAACTCAGATCTCGCCCTGGCTCCAAAAGCACATGCCCCTACTGCTCAAGCAAAGGGAGACTCCCCATTAGCTGTCTGCATATAGGGGCTATGGTGCAAACAGTGATGATCTGGGATCAAAACCATAAAATACACAGGTACAAGAGTTCCTCTGCAGTACACTGGGTGAACAGTAAGAGGACAATTCTCCATTGGTGCACAATGTTGATCATGCCACCCCTGCCCTCGCCCCACCAAACGAGCTCTCTTCAGCTAGTAAAGTTCTCTTATTCGGTAGAAAGTTCCCTCTCTTACTGGTTCCAGGAAACAAGGTAACACTCCATTGACGGTTTGTTTGGTCTGATCTGTGCAGAAGAGCAAATGCTGCTGCAGCTGAAAACTAGGACATCGGAATGGAGTCTCTCTACACAGCACCAAGAAATCAATAATAAATCCTTCCTCTCCCCCATACTCTGCATCCACACTTCCAGCATACCGCACCCCCAAAAGGGACTTGAAAAGTAAAGCAGAGGCGGCCTACGTGATCTGGATTTATTATGGAAATTCATCTCTTCTGATGAATCTGCACTCGCTTGATCATCCTGCCTTCCACGGCCCACATGTTGCACAGCTGGATCCTGACAAGGGAAAGGAAACCGAACTGAGAACAGAAATACAAGGCAGCAATGGCCAAGGTGCCCAAAAGGGCACTGGGATTTTGGGTGCCTCCACTTGGGGCCCCTGAAAGGGTCTTGCTTTGCAGACAGTGCTGAGCGCCCGCCCTCTGAAAATCAGGCCTTAAAGCAGTCTCCTGTTAGGCCCCCAAAATGATTACTTGCTTTTGAAAATCTTAGGCAATAGCTCTGGCAGGGCAGGATTTGCCAATGGAAGCCATGTTGGTGAACACTTGTGACAGGAACAGTTCAAAGGGTAGCAGAGGGGATAGAGAGCACGTGAATTTAGTTGGTTCATCAACTACTTTTAGTCCCAATATCTGCCAGGTGTGTGTGTGTGTCAACACAAGGGGGGGGGTGTTTGTACAGCACCTAGCACAATCCTGATTGGCGCCTTGGAGCAATGCCACAACGCAACTAAAGAACATGCAAGGGCCTTGGCACTAGGTTTGTCTTTACACAACAGCTGAGAGGGGCAATTCCCAGCATGGGTAGATCAACACATGCTCTCTCTGCTTCAGGTAGAGCCTAAAAACAGCGTGGCCATGGCAGCATGAACTAACCATTCCAGTACAATTCTGCCCGACCCCCTCCGTACATACTTGTGCTGCTACCACAGCCGTGCTGCTGGTTTTCAGGGCTAGCTCGAGCAGAGATAAAGCCTCCCTGTCTACCTGCACTGGGAATTACACCTCCCAGTGGCTTCACAGCCGTCCCAGAGCACCAGTGCAAGGGGGGAGAGTAGCTTGACTGATGTTAACCCTATGCTCCCTGGAGAGCAGATTCAGGGTAAGGGCTATAAACTGGCTGCTTGGGGCTTTTGAAAAGGTCAGAGCCAGGGCCATGGAGCTGGATTGAACTCCAGGCTAGAGGAGTTCTCTGCTACTTGTTACAGGCCTTCTCCTCAGAGATAAACCCCCTGCAGACTGCCTCCACCCTGACTTTCTGGTCACTTGTCCCCCAGCCATCTTACAAGAGCTGGTACACAGCCTGAATCCAGGGGAATTTCTTTACATAACATAAAAGAACAATTTCTCTGTAATCCTGGAAGTCCAAATGCAGCAAAGTGGATGGCAAAGGGTTTGGGAGAAGGTGAGGGACCCTTAGTCAATCCCCTCCAGAAGTATCTATGCTACAAAAGGCAGATTAGGAACCCAAGAATGAGTCAAACGGCTTAAGGAATTGACCTCTAAAAAGACAACAAGCTCTGAGCATAGAGCAACACGTCCCACAGTTTCAAATACGCTCTCTCAACACCGAGCTCCTGAGTGGGTGGATTTTTCCATGCTTAAGAATATGCAGTTATTGCAATAACCTTCTGCATTAGCCACAGCAACGCCCAGACCCTGGGAAGAGGCTAATTCTGGGTGGTATAGCAAGACATCCAATAAGACTGCACAGGAGAGAACAAGACAGATGCATACAAAGCAGGGTCTGGAGACTTTTTGTCTATTGTGATACAGAACCTTTTGAGCTACCTGGATTACAAAAGAAATGGGGTGAGGGCCCCAAATAAAGCTGCAGTTTGGAAAAGCTTTTTATTCCAGCTTTAAATTGCATTAGTTTCTAAGGAACTTCTTCCTTGTGGGCCAAGTTGCTTGCTAGACCCCTGTGCAAGTGAAAAAGCAGGTGTAGCATGCCCTCTTGCATGCCAGCTCATGGTACTCACCCATGTAGCAGCATGGAGTCAGGGAGAGAGCAGCCTCTGGCCTCGTTTACACTTAAAACGTAGGTCAATATAGTTCCTGTTCAGGAGAGTGAAAAATCCACCCCGCTACACTCCCTGACCCCTGGCATAGCCTCAGCTAGGTTGAGGGAAGAATTCTTCCATCGGCCTAGCTACAGTCACTTGGAGAGGTGGGGTTACTACAGAAAACCCTTCCATTGCTGTAGTCTGTGTCAACACCACGGGGTTACAGCCGTAGCTAGTGCACCATGGGGCGGCTACTCCCACTCAAGTGGGAGGGGAGTTCGTGGGGATCTTGGCTAAACCCATCCAAAACACAAGCCAGCTAGAGCAGGGCAAATAGCCTGCCTGAGGTCTAAAGCTGGCATGGATTACTTCCCCTGCATGCATCACAACCTGGGTCAACACAACTAACTGCTGCTGCTAATTTAGGGGCTTCTGGCAAAGCTGAGACCTAAAGATTTTCCTCAGACACAAGAGGGTGGGAGGGAGAGGAGCAGGGAACTCCTGGTACCAGTTCCCCCCACACCTCAGATCCCCTGCGAGACACTGTCATTCAAAGGACACCCATCTCAGGGATATCACCCTCTAAATGACACGGCTGCAAAGGAGCCAGGGCAGATACTGGGAAAGGTGTGAAATGAAGAGCTAGGATCCCTTCCCCCAAAGCATGGGTCAGGACAGGTCAGGCTCTTTATCCTAAATTTAAAAAAAATAAAAGGGGACCCAAACAGATACAGATATACGCCAACTATGTACACACACACACACACACACACAGACACACACACACCTGAATTCATCTCGGAAGATGATTTCTTGACAGCCCTTAATAACACCACTTACAGAAGCTGGCACGGGAGGGGCTTGGTGGGGGGAGATGTAGGATTCTATTAGAGGCTGGTTGTTAAGCTCAGCATCTATGTGAAAATGAGTAACAATCAAGCGCTGATGGCTACATAATTGCAGTCCACGCTTTGGACCGGTTATTCTCACAGCCAACAGAGGGCACAACAGGGAAAGCAAACTAGGCTCTCTAAATTGGGGAGGGTCCCATCGCTTAAAGGGTAATTTGGGAAATCGAGAAGCGCTGCTTTTTGAATGTTATAGACTTCAGGGAACAACTTAAATGTACTCTGACTTGCGTGTGATGTTTTTACATCCCCCTATGCTGAGCTCTAATGCACTTTGTACTCTCTTGCAGCGTCTCTGTTTTTAACTCTTCCTTTGTATCAAGACTGGTCCGGGAGGCAAAGTCACCTACTGCTCAGTGGCAGATGGGGATAGGGAGGAAACAGGTCTAGTGCCAGAGCAGGGGAGTGGGAATCAGTGTTCCTAGAGTCTATTCCTGGCTCTGCAGTTGACTCAAGATGTGACCCTGAGCAAGCCACTTAACACTCTGTGCCATCTATAACAATAATCCCTACCCACGCCTGGAAATGCTGTGAGGCTCACTTACTAGGTGTAGAGTGTTGTGAGCGCCTCCCATGAAAGGTGCTATGGAAGTGCCGTGTGTTAGGATTATTTACTTCAAGCTCAGAAAGTACCTATTTCAAATACCACCAACTGGAGTGGCTGAAAAATCAGGCATGCAAAAAGTACAGAGACTGTGCACTGAAGAGGAAATGGAAATTGACTTGATAGATGCTTCCCCCTTCTAATGGAGAATACTTACCTAATTATGCCTGCTTGCTATTTCCGTTTCCTGATCTCTTGGAGAAATTATGTATATAAAACTTGTCTTAAAGTTGCTATTTTCCTTCAGATTCATCCATTTGAGCCACTTGTCCAGTGAAATAGAGCAAAGGAGAACAATTCCCTTGGTTGGGAGGGAAATAGATTTGGTTTTTGACATGCATTCTCTTAGCTTTTCTTTCTGCTGCATGAAATTTGTTTCCCTCCTTCCCCGCCCCCACTTTCCAATCAAGTCTCTCTTCTTGATCGATATTGACTAGATGTTATTAAAATGTTATGACACTGCCCCGCTGTAATAAAGCTCCACTCAAAGATGTTGCTACACAGGTGGCTGAAAAGCCACCACGGCTAAGGTGAGATGCTTCTGGAATTGGTAAATGAATGCAGAATTCAGGACAAGCAGTCTGTAGGTGTAAAGATATAGGATTATGGCAGGAGACAACATGGTGCTCAGCTGTGATTTGAAGAGTCACTTTAAAGGTGACACAGTCTTGGCAGGTAGGACCCAAACTATGACCTATATCTTTATTATACCAGGTTGCAAAATTCATGTCATTCTTTAGATGACTTTTCTTCAAACACACATGTTCACACCAGTAGCCCAGGGATCAAAATCAACGCTTCAACCACAAACCACAGCGATGCAGTCCAGCCCAGTCCAACCCATAACAAACAGACTAGTCCACCTGCAGCCTCACATTTCTGGGAAACGGTAAAACAAAACAAGTTCACACAGGATCAGCCCTATTGAAAACCAAGGCAGTGCAAGTGAATCTGAGTCCTAGTGAGCAGCTCTAAAGTAAAAAGAAAAGGAGTACCGGTGGCACCTTAGAGACTAACAAATTTATTAGAGCATAAGCTTTCGTGAGCTACAGCTCACTTCATCGGATGCATTTTGCAAAATGGATCCGATGAAGTGAGCTGTAGCTCACGAAAGCTTATGCTCTAATAAATTTGTTAGTCTCTAAGGTGCCACCGGTACTCCTTTTCTTTTTGAGAATACAGACTAACACGGCTGCTACTCTGAAACCAGCTCTAAAGTAACAAACCAAAGGAAAAACGCATTTAGGTTTTCATTTTGTTGAAAGAAAGAGGACAGAGCTCAGGATCTATTCCGCAAAAACGAAGGGAACTGCCTTGGGCCAGAGCAAACGTAGTATAAAAGAACATTGGCACAGAATGCAGGGGGCCTGGCTGCAGAATTTGGGACCCTCGGAACATGGAGCTGGAAGGGACATTGAATCCAGTGCCCTGCTATTGTGGGCTGCCCCATCATATAATCCCATTTGTGGACTTCTGGAGCTCCATTTTAGAACTAATTCAGTTGTTTGTGCCCACTCTTCCTACCAGCACCTCACTCCTCGGATGGTTAGAAACCTCTCTCTAATTGCCAGGCTAAACGTTTTCATGGACAATTTATACCCATTTGTTCTTGTGCCAACACTGTCCTTTAGCCAATGTTGTTTATGGCCCTTATGTGTTTATAGAGAGCAACCAGATCTTCTGTCAGCCTTCACCAGGCTAAATAAGCCGAGCTCTTAGACTCTCCATTCCCCTCATCATCCTGATAATCCTTGTTCCACACCTGTTCCCAGGTAAATTCGGTCCACCATGATGTGGCGTGGAGTCAAGATGACAACCACATGCAGCCTGGCACCCGTGCAATAACAAATCGGCCACATAGAGCAACAAACCAGGGTGCATCTCTCAGTCCTCTTGAGCAGTCTGACAACACCAAGCCAGCACGCATGCAGCCCAGGAGTTATAAGTGACCCCAGGGTAATAAGCAAACATGAGCACAGCCACGGAAGAGCAACCCTACAACAACAAACCAACATGTGCCCATGAGATGGAGAAAAGGCATTCTTCCCAAGGAAGCCCATTCCACTCTCCATCATGCAAGATATATTATAAAGGAGACTGGACAGGCATTTTTGATGACTTCATATGGGGTTTACATGTAAACCCCATATGAAGTCATCCAAAATACCTATCCAGTCTTCTTTTTATATGCGATATCACCCCTGGATATAGTCAGCTCTCTCCAATAACCCACACTAGACTCTGTCCTTCCCCTTTCACATGGGGTACAATTCTGCCTTTGGATGCACTCAAACTGCCACCGAATCAGGAGATCACAGCTAAGGGCCCATTTTGCAAGACACTCTGTGCCTTTTGATGAGGGCTGAGCACCATCAGCTCCCTTTAACTTTAGTGGGACATAAGGGGTCTCAGCACCTCTCAGGATCAGGCCCTAGCTCAGCGAGACTCGTCAGGAAGATTTTGCCACTAATGTGGCCCGGGAACCCCACTGTAGTCAAACCCACCCCCTGCTGTTTAAATTCCCAAATCCAAAGGAGCCCACTTTTGCACCCCAAACTCAGATGCTGCTAAAAACCTCCTAGGGAACCTGATCTTGCCAGATTTCCACCAGTTGAATGGAGAGCTCATGAAAATAGTCCAAACTCCAGCCTCCAACCTATACCCTCCCTCCTCGAATCAGAACCAGAGGCCTACTCCAGACCCAGACCCTGCTTCCTTGGCCCATCTCTTAAGGACAACAAAAATCTCAGCTTTAGCAGAAAGGGAAATATAAAATCAAGAGCACGAAATTCACCGGACGAAACAGCAGCAGTGTTGATGCCTGGAAAACTAAGGGCCTTTTCCCTGCTGCATGTTACTTATTGACTGATTTGAGAGAAAGGGCGTGGGGCGGCTTTAAAGAACAATCAGAGAGACACACACACCCCACCCCCAGTCCTTTAAGAGATGCCTCCACACTCTGTATGGCTGGAAAGAACAAGTCTAAATCAGAGCTGTACCATGCAGGTGAAATGAGCGTTACTGTGTCACTAGGAGACACGACCACAGACGGCACGGCAGCACTGGATATCCCGCTCAGAGCCACGCAGGCAGGAAGCTTTGCCGACATCAGCTTAGGCCTTACTATTGGCTGATGCTTTCTGTGTCGCGCCAATCCCAGGCATGGCTCAGTAACAACTCAGAGTGACTGCCGTAAAACCAACCCACCCACCCACAAACACTGAGAACAACAAATGTGCCTGGGTGCAGGGAAAGCCCCTTCTCAAGTCTCTCCATTAGTTTTGGGAAACGAGGGTCAGTCTGATCCACCTCCATTACAAACGGCAGTCAGTTCAGGTCACATGTGGAACCAGCTCTTTCAGCTGTATCTCAGTGAAGGGATTTTCATCCTGGATCATATCATTGGTCCATAAAAATCCAGTCTGCTACCCTCTGCTGCACTAAACCATTAGTCCATCCAATCTTGTATCCCACCTCCTGCCATACCAATCTCGATCACTGGTCCATCAATGCTGGCATCCTGCCTCCACATGATAGCTACTAACATATGCTTCAGAGAGGCAAAAGTAAATCCTACGCTGCCCCTGGCCAATTGTGAAATGTTGCAAAGGAAGGGGTAGAAAAACCCTCTATCGACAGGGCATGCCTTGAAACTCGAGATCAGAGTGTTTTTTTCTTAGCCTGCATAACTGCACAAGGCACCAATAGCCATATCAGCACTCTTAAGTCCCCCTTCAAGACACAGAAGGTATTGCTCTCGCACCAAGGAAGCCTTGTGCTAGAATTTTTCCAGCAGGCTCCTTTGGGACAAGAACAGGATGAGGAGCAAAGCCAGTTCCTCCACACACGGACTCAGCCGTGGCAGTGAAACAAAGGGGAGCAATCGCTCCCGTGGCCCTTGTCCTGGCACAGTAGCCATTATCCCTTTCTGCAGAGAGGATCATGAGTCAGACTCCTCCCCCCCCCCCCATGCCTTGACAGCATGTGGAATCTCAGGAGGCCTTCGGTGAGACTATGGGAGATTTCCAAGAGGAACAAAGGGCAGTTAGCTCCCCAGTTCCACTGCAAATCAATACACCCCTTTGTGCCTTTAAAAATCTGCCTTACATTTTCTGGCCCCACTGACTCACTCATCTCAGGTGCCTTGGGGTGCTTCTGCACTAGCATCGCCCCTGCTCGAGCTGCCAGCTAACAGGGTATGAAAGGCAATTAGAGAGGATTTGCCTGATTGATCTCCTAGTTTATTTTTTCCTCATAAGGGTGCCAATGCAGCTTTGCCCAGAAGTCAGTAGCAATGATTGATGAGATTTCCTCATTTTCTGGGCTTTGATAAACCCATCAAAGATGCTTAAAAGCAGCAATGACTCCTGCTGCATAAGTGAAGTTTTGTTAAGTGCTCTGCATAAGTCCTAGCGAACGTAGGTATGAAGGGAAGATAGGTTGGCAGTGCTGACGCACACACAGCACCTCTGAGTAGCAATGGGGTATAACCCAGTCATAAAGGGCCACCAAGGTCTGTGTGACACAGCAACTCCTGTGGTCTAACACATCTGTAGCTAGATGTAAGAAACAATAGGCACCAGCTAACCCACAAACCCATGGAAGTGTATGGGATAGAACCCAGGAGTCCTGCTTCAAAACACACTGCCACTGAACTGTAATGTTCAGCTGCGCCTTGCTGTTTTCTCACTCGCATCGCTACTAGGGGCAACTGTGACTGCCTCCATTCATGGGCAATGGATTTGGAGGAGATCAAGTATTAGCCCAGCCATCAGGACGCCAGGATCACAGAGGATTTTACTGACTCCAGACTTGCCCCATCACATGACCATGCCGATAGAGGTTGAATCCAGGACTTTTCTGTTGCCAATGCTCAGCTGCCATTAGAGGGCGACAAACCCTGGAGCAGGTCTGGTTCCATCCAGCAGAAGTCAGTGGCATGTGCACACATTCTAGGACCTGTCCCTGAGGCCAGCAATTCCCCCCATGACTTCCATAGGAGCTACCAGTGCTCAGCCCCTCTCAGGATCAGGACCTTAGACAATCCACCACACAGCATCAATCTGTGGACGGTAGTGGTTTCAGGAGTGACACCACAGCACCTGCCACTGAGCGTCAATTCCCAGGGCTCCCACGTGATGTCTGGCAGTATCACTGGTGGGCAGATGGAGGAGTGACTCAAGAACACCTATGCACACATGACAGAGAGTAGAATTTGGTCCCATTAATGGACAGTAGACAAGCGGTAATGACACCGTTTCATATATAAGCATTCACACACATCACATGACATCAGATCCATTGCACTGAGCTGCGTCCTGCCCCATTAAACCATCTCACAGTGAAAGTAGATGTTCCACCGCATGTGAAGTCTCCTGATGTAATGTCTCCTCAATTAGCAGATATGGAGCCCCCAGTTGTCATGGGTAATTAGCAAGTAGGATCAGTGCAGTAATTACCCACAGAGAGCCCCACACAGCAGGCATTTTAATCCCTGCCTATTACAGCAGGAACAGAAGTCAAGCTTTCCTTCCACCATCCTGCATCTGAGCCCAGACCCCTGGCTCGTACAGGGGAGAGAGAACTAACCAGGAGTAGAATGAGCAAGATAGGAGACTGCATTTACCAGGCACTCATCACAGGTCCTGTGAATATGGTATTTGTGATGGATGAACAGACATATTATTACAGGATTTAATGCAAACGCTTCACCCCAAATGGTGACACACGATTACTAGTTTGGAAATGACTAGGCTAATTATAATGAAATGCTTCACTCAAATTCCTCTCTAAAAGGCATATCTGATGAAGGAACAAACTTGTGACGGGCACATACTGTAGGATTTGCTGAACTGGATCAGACCCCTTGGCCATCCAAGTGCAGTTTCCTGTGTCCTGCAGTGGATGATGTCCAGTGCTGCAGAGGAAGGTAACATACACACACACACACTGGATCTGGGCAACTGAGCAATGATGCCTGAAGAAGACATGTTTGGGGAGGGATCAAGCCACAGTGTCGGGTTCTTTACATCCAAGTTCTGTGTTTAAAGATGAACTGAAACACCTTTCAATAACAATGCTAACTTACGTGTTTCTATAGCAACTCATCACCATAGCATCTAAGCACTGCACAAAATAAGGCTCAATCCTGACTTCCTTGGGGCTTGGCAAGGATCCACGCATGCTGATCTGATTGCAGGGTCGGGTTCTATGTGGCAATTGTCCATGCTGGAATCTGCTCCTCAGCTTCCAGGAAACTCAGCTGGTGGTTATTTATTGGTTTCCTTGACCTGGTTGTACCTTTAGCAAATAGGTAGGTGCAAGAAGCTGCTGCCAACTTGGTCAGGGCTTTGGTTAAGTCTAATCTTCTCCTGTTGCTTGTCCTGCAGGCAGCTGACTTGTCTAGGCACAAAGAGGTCCAGTGCCTTGCCCTAGATCATACACTGTAACAGAGCTGGGACTCAAACCCAGATCAAGACCCAGTCCAATGCCTTAAATCACAAGGCCATCCTCCTTCCACCACTAAGTCCCATTGACTACAGATGCACACGCTTCATTGTAGGCTCTTTGCGGCATCATCCCCGAAGAATGCAACCATCTCAGTAGGTCTATAGGGAGGATTAAATGCAAGAGTGGGTTCTCACTGAAAGTCTTCGCAAAGATCTGTGTGAAGGAGAGATTTGAACGGGGAAAGGGTGGGCAAGGAGAGGGAGGAGTTCCAGCCCTTAAGGATGGATTGGAAGATGTTGCAAAGAGAAGATGCAACTGTTGGGTGCCTGGAGGCTTTGGCAGGAGAAGGTGGACAAGTGCGAATTTATGATCCCTTTGTGCAGCATCTCAAAGTGCAAACACACAGCAGACAATAATCGTGGCACTAGTGTAAATTGAAGGAAGGAAGTTCACGAGCGAGGCATTTAAAACTGATAACGAGCCACAGATACATATCAACGAGCACTTACAGGAATGCACTGGGCTAAGAGAGACAGCTCTGCAAGGGCACAGGACACAGAGTCCTGAACATGCAAGGGTACAAAACCAACCCCAGCCCCTGCATCCTCCAGCTGACAATGCAGCCTGCAGTCCAGCCATGCAGAGATAATCAGAACAGGGCAGCGCTCCAAGTGGAAGAGCTCATGCAGTGCAGAAGGCCAGGTCTGAGAAGCAACACTCATAGGAAACATCGCAAGATGGAATTATGAGCAATAGTCACTAATCAGTCCTTCAACCAAGATGTTCTCATCCCTTCTTCTATTTTCCTTCGACTTTAATTTCACTTCTCTCCATCTCAGTCACTTTCATTCTTGCATTCAAAGGAAAAACAGAAAAACCCTTTTGTGGTTGTACATTGACAGGGAGTTGCAGGACCTACCTACTCACTCAAAAGATTTAGGCCAGTTGTTTCACCACCACCCCCGAGCCTCAGTTTCCCACCTGTGAAACAGGGGTGACAAGGCTTACTCATCTCAAAGGAGAGATGTCAACCTGAATTCATTACAGCTGATAAAGCATTTTGAGATACATGTGCCTATTTAAAGCGTTATGATTTTATTATACATACAGATCTTCAGCTATACACAGGGAAAGAACATAAGTCCTTCCACTCTGAGAAAACGGACCTCAACCACTTCACCTAAAGGGGATTCTTGAGCCTTCTGTCTCCGGGATCCCAAACACTAGAGGCCAAAATCAACATATACTTGGAGCAGGTCTATTATTCTACCCAGCAGAGGGCAGTACTGCATTGTCGTGTCTGTGCTCTGCAATGAATACGTGACCCCACCGTTCAGTAAGTGTTTGTGTCGCCCTCTAGTGGCTGGTTCACCAATGATATGAACTTACCACAGCTACCAGAATCAGCTTTCAGCTCAAGTGGTAGAAGCTCATGGTCTTCGTACTCTAAATCCTGTGTTCAGCTCCCAGTGAGAATTGATGATATTCCCCCACCGTGCCATACACCCAGGAAGAAACATAGGATCAAATGGGGGAACAGAGAACTGACTGCAAAGGAACAGGTGTTCATTGACATGCAAGGAAAATCCAAGCGTAATGGAAGGGGGAAGGCAGTTTCCCTCAGAGTCCCATGTAAAGGGTGAGAGAATATTATTAAAACAAAGAATTCAAAGATAAGACCATATAAAAAAAGAACACCCCCCCCGCTGCAAGTAATAACAATTAGAGTTGGTCTTAGGGGCTTTTATCCATTGGGGGAGGGGGGCAGGGAGGCCAAAAAACCTGAAAGTTAAACATTTTTCAGCCAAGCTTCCCCCCCCCCCACATTCATTAAAAAACAAACATTTCCTGGGGAAGTTTCCATTTCAATGGAAAAGCCATTTTCTGCATCGAAGAAAATTTGAAGGGAAATTTTATACCAGCTCGAACAGTTATACATCTATTCATTTTGAAAACTGCCAGGTTTACAGCCTCTGTTCTGTCTCTCTGCACAGTCTTGATGAGAGAGCTTTCTCCTCTGCACCTCCTTTAATCTAGAGCAACCTTCCTGTCCCTCTCCATATACTCCCATTCAAAATCTCTTTCTCTCCACCCCAACATGTCTAGTAAACAGAGGAAATAGAAATGAATTAGCAATGGGCAAACAGGGACCATGCACCTAAGTCTTTAGAGAAGATCAGATAAAATGAGTTCCAGATCTGAATCCCCCCTAGTTTCATCTATCTCACTTAGGAAGTATAATTATGACTTAATTAGCAGTGTTGACATAGGATTGTAGTACCACAATTTACAGATGGGGAAACTGAGGCACAGAGAGGCTAAATGACTTGCCCAGCGAGTCAGTGACAGAATCAGAATCTCCTTCTGATACATTTTGTATAAAGATGCTATAAAAATAAAACAAAGCTGCATTGTGCATCAAATGCTCGCTATTCCATCGATAGCCTCTTGCAACAGGATACACCACTTAAGTCTCCTAACTGAGTTTTCTTTCTAATGCAACATTATGGACAAATCCCTAGTCAAAAAAACACCACACACTGTTGACGATCAAATATGTTCTAACCAATTAAAACAGAAACACAAGCACAGAATTTTCAAACCTGTTCCCACCATCCCTGTGTAACCATCTTCCCTTCAAAAAAACCAACCAACCAACCCCCAAACAGTTTATAGAAGAAATGAAGTGGCAATTTCCCAGTTCGGCTGGGGATCAATATGTGGGCTTGTCATCAAAGCTCTCCTTTCTCAGAAGTCCAGACTGACGGAACTCCAGTGCTTGACTTACGATTACTTCATCTCGTCAAGATATTTTTAATTTAAATCTCACTGCTATTGGATACAGAATCAGCCAGGATTTGATTTACTGTTAATTCATTGCGCCGATTCCTATAATTCTAAATTCAGTCACCAAACAGTTTAATGCTGACGGTATCACCAGCGCGGTTCTTTATGAATGGGCGTCGGGGGAATTTTGTTAGTAAGTGCATGTTAGCAACTGTTATTCACTTCAGAAGGAGTGGGGGGGGAGGGGAAAAGGAATCTATACACACAATTCTTGGTTCAGGTATCAGCGCTTTCAGAGATTGAGAAACATACTATGCCACTTAATGATTTAAGAGCAAAACAGCCCTGGGATTATAAACTATGTTTCCCCCCGCCCCCATCTTTCCTCTCCAATATGGCATTTCACACTCAAATGGAATCAAAAGCCGGTTCAGAGAGTGGTTCATTTTGCAAAACATTTACATGCATTTAATGCTGCGTTCGCTTGGAGAGTTCATCTGCTATCAAGATTTATTTCCCAGGTCCTTATACATCACAGGCAATGAGGACAGGGGGTAAAAATGTGCGAGAATAGATCATGCAGATGCGTTTAATGGAAACTGATTCCATATTATCTGCATTAGATCCACACATTCACCCTGTCAAAAGGACAAGGTAGAGTTCTAATGCCAGTCACCTCGCATTAATTGATGGCTCAGAGTCTTGGTGTGGAAACCTGGACAGGCCACTTGCACACAAACAGATACAGCTGGAAGGGAAGTCAGCAATCAGACCTTGCAGCCAGGAGAGACGAGGGCTGGCTACAGAGGCACTTGCTTACAGATCACCAGTTCAAATCCAGCCTGAAGTTAGTAGCAGCTGCAATTTAGCACCTCTGCAAACAATTCAACCAGCCTCCATCCATTTCCTAGTGGGACAGGGGTCCCGAAAACAAAATCCACGATTAAGATCAACACTAGGTGGCAGCCTCAGCAGCGAGGTCAAGGACAAAATGACCCGTCAATTCCCAGAGCAGGTTTGCCTGCAGGGTAGGGATGTAGTCTAGTCTAGTGGAAGGAGTCAAAGGAGTGTGGAGGGAAACTTGCACTGTTCCTGTTCCCTGGATTTCAGTCTGCCCTCCAGGAACATCGATCAAGCACCTTCCACCATTAAATTCACCCAAGCACTTAAGGGGGGGGAAAAAACCTAGCAGTGTTCTGCTTCAGGCCTTCATCCCAGAGCAACCCTGCTTAAGGTCTCTAAAGTGCTTCTCATCACCAATAGTGTCCAGGCCTATGGGAGCATTGGGAGACTCTCCCTGGATGCCTTTGCTAACATGGGATCACTAGCAAGCTGCGGAAAGAAGATCTTTAAACCTCGAGTGCCATTTCAAAAGTTTGCGGCCCCTGGGGGGCTTTATACGAGGGGTATGAACAAGCATGTCTGCATTATGGCACCATAGTCACATAGACAGCCACTACAATAGGCTTTCATCATCACAGTAATACTTAGCATTTCTGTAGTGACCGCAATCCACATGATTTACCATCCATACACTCCAGGCCTGTTGGAAAGACGAGCACCCGAAATTTAAAGAGGGGAAACTGAGGCACAGGGGGGCTGACTCAGCCAAAGTGGCTCAGCATGTCAGTGGCAGGTCTGGAACGATTACACATTCTTCCCGACAACCCAGCCCCATGCTTTAACTACTAGGCCAGGCTTTCCTCGTGTTAAGGCATTCCGATGCCACTTGAATTTCAACGAGTTTGAGTTATCTTTTTTTCCCCAAATGGGATTTTGCAAGTATATCGTCCCGAACATGCCCGCTCTCATGGTGGTTAAAGCACAGGGACTGGGAGTCAGAAGAGCTGAATCTTGATACAGACTCACGGCTTAACCTTAGGCTATCTATTAGGATCCAAGCTAACTTCTATTACAGTTGGTGGAAAGACCCCTTTGAGTTGACGGGAGTTGGGCTGAACCAATCACCTCCCCATGCCTCAGTTTCCCCATCTGTAGAATGGGGATCATTATGCTTTTTCAAGGGCTCCAAGATCTCTGAAAGACAAGCACCACATGAGCGCGAAATTTTCTTCTCTTGAGCAGCTTGTGGGAAAAAGCAGAGAGAAACCCAAACTCACATGAGCGAATGCACTTGAACCATAACTGCCCAGGCACGGGGCACCCTCCTCATCCAATCCCCAGCACAGCACGGCACTTTGTGCATACAGACTAATTCATTGCTCAGGCCTCCTAGTTTGATGGGGGGGGAAAGCCTCTGTGACTGTTGTTGGGAGGAGTTACAATCTACTTGGAAAACAATACAAGAAAGAAAAAGCCCTTTAAAAAAAAATACAGAAAGGAAGAAGCTGGAATTGGACATTTAGCCAGTTCTTGCTACTGACAGCATCACCATTAGCAACCTGCTCAGTCAGTAACACACCCTTTGAGGAGTTCAGGATGACAACCCCACCCAAGACTACACTTGCAAGCAAAAAGATGGTCTAATGCAAGGATGGCCACACTGCGGCTTGCAAGCCACATGCGGCTGTTTTACAGTTAAAGTGCAGCTCATGGAGCACCCCTCCCATCCCTCCCACAACCAAACTTGTGGGGGGGGGGAAATTCAGGGCTTCTGCTCTGCAGCAGGGTGATGAGGCTTGGGGCTTCTGCCCAGCAAGGAGGGGGGTCTTGGGCCTTCTGCCCCATGGGAGGCACCTGCCGGGGCTGAAGGCCCCAAGCCCCGCCAGGCACACCCTGGCTCTCAAACTTCTCAGAGTCGCATACAACAATCTGCAGAGTCAGTAAGTTTGGCCACCCCTCTAGTAGATAAGATCCTAGAATGGGACTTGAGAGACCCAGGTTCAAATCCCAGCACAGCCACAGACTCTTTATGACCTTGGGAGAGTCACCTAATCTACCCTGGACCTCTGTTCCCCCATATATAGAAAGGGGATAATAAATCCTTACTTCCCAGAGTGCAGAGACAATAAAATCCATTAATGATTGTCAGGTGCTCAGATGCAAAAGTGTTGAGGGCGATGTAAATACTTAGACAAGATGATAAAATAAGGCTCTGTCTCTTTAAGATGTCAGAATAGGATGGTGTTGAGATGCTAATCCGTGAAGCATGGGTTGACCCCAGAACTAAAAAGGCTCCCCTCTTAATACTGTCACAACACACAGCAATGGCATGCTAGCTCATAAACACAATGAGCCTCAGATTTCGCTTTTCAATTTTCCTTCCAAACAGGAAATGAATTCCAAATAAGTGTTATCCCCAGCTAATCCTTAACTCCAGTAATACTTCCGACTCACATGCCTTTTCTCAGAGTGCTTTAAAAAATTAATTAACCCTTGCAACACCCGCTGGGAAATAAGTAGATATTATTGTACCCATTTACAGATGGGAAAACTGAGGTACAGAAAGGCAAAGTGGCTCATTAAGGCCAGAGTGGGAGGCAGTGATAGACACCACAACAGAACTCCAGACGCCAGGCTCTCAGTTCAGCTGGTGGGTGTGAAATTAAGAGGACTAACGACCCAGCCCAACAAAGTCAGAGACTTCGAAATTCAGGTCCTTAACTCAATTGTGAGCCATTTAAAAAAAATTAACCTATCAAAACTCAGTGGCAAAGGTTCACTTGGGAGCCTCTTCCTCCGTGCTGGTGCATCTGGCTCACTTTGGTTTGCCTTAGAGCTTGCTAAGCCTCTCAGAGCAAACCAAACCAAACGCCAAACACTCTAGGCACACAAAGGGGACTGGAGGTAGTTTGACTGGGGAAGGTGTGAGTCTTTTCTTTCCCAAGGGAGAAGCTCTATCTAAGGAAGGATTTTCTACAGCCCTCATCACCATAGTACCCAAGAGCTGGATTGCATGTTGAATGGACTCAACTGTCTTTCGTGCCTGGAAGGCAGATACAATTATCCAGCAAAAACTCCCAAACAGCACCGGGATTTATTACGAGGAAGCATTTTTAAATGCTCATCATCGATGTAAGCCACATGTAAATCATGCAGCTGTCATGAAGTTTTCATCCCATTGATTTCTCTGACTGCCACAAATTTAAGACAGGACTCAATGGCAGAAAGGCTGGGGCTGTTTTTTTTTTAAAATGAGATCTCACGAAAAGGAGATACTTATTCCCACATTGAATATAGTCAGACTGGGAAGAAAAATCTTATCCTTTAGAGTTTTGTGGGTTTTTTGGTATGTTTCAATCTGAACATGTAAGAACAACAGACATCCCTACATAGAGCACATCTGTTGCTCTGTTTAAAGCCCAACTCTTATAAAGAGCATGCTTAATAAAGAGCTCCCAAATAAAAAAAAACTAAACAATTAAAATAATAACCTAAATGCTTCTCTGAGCCCTGAAGCCTTCAGACTGTGGCTGAAGGCAGGGTGGGGGGGTAGAGGGAGGGAAGAGAGAGAGAAAGCACCTAATCTCACACTGAGAGGCACACACTGTAATTAAAATCACAAAAAAGGCAAAGGCAAGCAACCCCATGCTCCGCTGGTTCTCTGCATTCACAGATTTAAGTCGCTTTTATAAACACCCGGGTGAAACTGATGACAGATAAAGAGAATAAGTTAACATGCTTTATGCCTTCTAAAATATTTGGGGAGTGCTGGTGCAGGCTCAAGATAAGTCCTTCTATGGGTAGAAGGTATTGAGTTGGCTGTAAAATTCCCAGGAACCTGTTTCATGGTTTCCCTGGAATGATAGCAACCTCTAGCAGTCACAGCTGTGCACCTGCCACACACATACAGATCCACACACACACAACTACCGGTGCAGCAGTTCACTCCCATCCATCGCCTAGCTAACTCGAGTAACAAATCACATGTTCCCTGTGGCAGAGGGAAGCATGGAACTCCGGTGCACTACACCCAGCTTTTTGCATTGATGCTAATTAATGCCTGACTGTTGTACTAGAAACCAGTTTAGTGCAGACTCCTGGTTGAAGTTTATATTTAAAAAAATACAGCCACATATTTTGCATAACCACCTCTTCATATGAATAAAGATGACATTTATAGGAGAGAGCGTTTCCTCTCCCCCCCCCCGTTAATAACTTTATAAAATCCTAGAAGAGAAGTGGGTGATGGTATATGGGGAGGTTTCTCTCTCTCTATATATACACACACACATATTAGAAACAAATAATATTCAAACTGATGAGGCTTTGCAAGCCTGGGTTTATCTGGGAGGGCCTCATCTGCTGCTGGAGTATTATATTTCTATCAAAACCATGTGCCACTCAGTGTTTAGATCACTTTTCCCTGTCCACATAATTTAGGGGCATATGTTAGACAAACGAGGAGCATCCATATTCAGGTTTCAGTTGCAGTACACAGAGGCACAAAGAGATTTATCAGGACTAACTGTGCAGGCTAGATTTAGATTTCCTAAAAAACCTCACCAACACCCTGTGGAAAAGAAACTGTTTTCTCTTTCCCTAGATATTGCCAGTGGGAGGTGGGTGTTTTTTTCCCTCCGTTTCCCACCCCCCCTCAATCAAGCAAAGGGGCTCTGGCTCTCTCTCTATCACACACACAGGCTCTTAGGAACCTAGAATTCTCCCAGGGAAACAGGGGCTGCTACCAACCTTGTCAAGTGAAGAAAAAGTTTGAAAATCCTGAATGTGGGAACTAAGGGAGGGAGAGATCACGATGGTTTGCCGGGGCAAAGCATCTTCTGTCAGATCGGATGGCTTTTGCTTTACAATAGATACACACACACTCTCTCTACGCTTTACTCTCAGTTCAACAGCCCCAATAACAAAGTCCGTCAAGCCTGATTGATTTCACGTTACATATTTTCCTATGTACGCATACAGAGGAATACACCTATCTAGAGAGAAAGACGCACACCCCAACTTTTGGGGCCCACAGAAACTCCAATATAAAGGCTCTCACCCACACCATGTTCTCTCATCTCTTTAGCATTTTCCACACAGGTGGCAGGGTGGTTGGTTGTTGTTTTGTTTTGTTTTTTTTAAGAGAAGGCATCGTCTGCCGCTATTTCTGGCAGGCAAACTAGAATAACTTGAGTCTCTGGCCCTTACAGGGGAATCTGCTAAGGAAACTTTATCACCCCTGCGTTGATTTTGCAGTGGAGCCTGGAGGGGAAGGGGAAAGGGAGAGGAAAAACTACTGCAGCAGCTGGAGTATGTCTGTTTCTTCCAGAAAAGTGCAGCAAACGGGGAACTGATGAAATTAGGAGGGGGAGGGACGTCGAGACTGGGTGGTGGGCTAGGATCTGGCAACCCCCAACCCTTTCCAAGGGCCGATCGGGGAGGAACGCTCCCAAAGCCCATCCTGGCAGCCTCCTGCCCCACTAGCGGCTGCCAGATGTGGGGGGGGGGGCGGGCTCCCCCTTTCCCGCGGCTGAGCATCTGACCTCCCGGGGAAGCTGCAGGCAGGCAGAAGGGGGGAAATCAAGAGGCGATGGCAAGCAAATGCACACACCCCACCCCACTGAAACTTGCCTGCTAACAAGTCGCTGGCTCTGGCTTTTCAAACGGCGCTGGCAGGCAGATGCTGACGGTACTAGATCGACATCTGGATCTAGGGACCAGCACCCGCTCGTCGCGCACAAATCGCCCGTGCAGCAGCCCCTCGCTCTCCTTCCGGAGTCGTGGCTCGTTTTAAGAAGCCGATCTGGATTGAATCTCGGCATCCATTCGGATTTCATTGCCCCCCACACACACCCCCTTTTGGGAGGGGGTTCAGGAATCCCTCCCCCTTGGTTAATAGCATCAGGGATTCCCCCCCCCCCCCACCCTGCCAACCGCCCAGGTGTGGCGGGGGAGGCAGGTCTCTGCGCCCCCCCCCCCCCCCCGCGGCTAGAGAAGATCGGGGACGCTGGCTGGCTCCTTACCTGGGAAAGCTGCTTTCCCCCCCCCTTTCTCCCCCCCCCTCCCCCGGTCTTCAGTGCGGGCGCCGCATTGGCACTGCAGATGGTGTCTCTGTAAATGTGTCTCCGATCCCCAATACTCCGCGGCTCCGCGCCGGGCAGCCCTCTCCTCCAGCGTCCAAGACGAAATGCACCGCCAGCCCCCCCCCCCCGCCCCCAAGTCGCCCCCCCCAAATCAGCAAAGGGGGGGGGCTGGCGCCGAGCGCGCTGGTTGGGCTGCCGTCCGGAGCGGCACCTCGCCGCCCTTTCCCCCCGGGGCCGGAGGAGGCGACCCGGGGCTTCTTCGCTCAGCCGTGCCCGGCTCCCCGCTCGGCTCGGCGGCCGCCCCCGCGGCTCTGTGCCCGCCTGGGAGGGCGCAGGCTGCGGCTGTCTCGCCAGCCTTGCTCCCGCTGCCGCTGGCTCGCTCTCCAATGGTGGCTGGGGTGGGGGGGGGGGGGGGCTCAGTCTTAGACACACACGCACAAGCCGCCGCCGCCGCCGCCGCCGCCCAGGCCGATCCTGTAGCAACGGGGTGGGGGCACCCCCCCCCCCAAAAAAAAAAAAAAACAAACACCAAAAACCCCCCTCCCCGTTCCCGCTTGGCAGCGCTCCTCCTGGCCCCTTGCTCCTGCGTCCGGCCGCCCAAAAAAGGCGCGTCGGGGGCTGGGGGGGGGGGAGGGGGGGCTCCCCTCCCTCGGCAGCTTTGCTCAAAGTTTGCTGGAGAGCGGCTGCCACCGAACTGTCTGCGGCTTGCGGCTGCCTCCCGCGCGCGGCGGCTCGTGCGCCCGGGCGCTGCCCCCGCCTGCAACTCCGGCGGCCTTGAGTCCCCCCCCCCCCCCCCCCAGCTCACTAGTGACACCCGGGAGCTCCAACCTGATTGGGCTAATTGTGACATTTCATCGCCCGGGGGCGGGGGAGAGGGAAGAGACACACAGGGGCTCAAGGCAGCGAACGCACACGCTGCTCCCCCCCCCCCCGGCACCCCTCCCAAAAAAAAAAAAAAAATCCCTCACGCGCTGCCCCCCCCCCCCCCCGCCTTGTGCGCGTGGATCTGAGGCGTGTAGCGAGGGGCTGGGGAAAGCCCAGGAGATCAAGCTCTCTAGCGCCTGCTCCTTCATCTCACTGCTGGCAGCCCTAGAGAGGGGGGACAGCGAATAGTTATTTTATCCCTTCATATTAATCAATCTTTGCTTGGCTTAGGCGCCTCTCCCCCCCCCCCCCCGCGCCTTCCAGATCAGGCACGTGAGACTTAAATCCACCCACCCCTGTTTCCTCCTCTGGCCAGGTAAAGGGCCAGCCCTGTGCAACTCAAGAGGGCACAAACCCTGTATGCAGTAAGGGGGGAAAGGGGGGGGGGGGAGCGTTGCTTTTAAGGCATTCTTCTCAGCCAGAGCAACAGGTCTGTCTCTCAGGTCAGTATAAGATAATGTAACAGGTGCCATGGTGGACACTTTGCAAATGTCCAAGGCAGAAAGGGAAGAAGCAGAGCACTGCAAATGCCCTGCCGTGCCGTGCCCTGGAAACATCTAGGTTCCCAGCCTGCAGCTGCGGGACTGGCCGTGTTTGTGCAGAACGCCGCCCAATGCTCCCCCACTTCCCGCCTGGGAGCTCTGCCAGAATGCAAAAAATAGGTACGTTGGTGAACTCTTGGGAACCAGGACCCTCTCGGGGTGGGTGTGTACAGCACCTAGCACACTGCAATCCTGATCAAGGCCTCTAGGGGCTGCCCCACTACAACCAGACTACTCACAATTTGATATTTGTATTTTGCCTTTAAATGTGCACAGTAAAACACTGGGCGGAAATCTCTTTCCATCCCCTTGTGCACCAGCACAGTTATTTATTTTTTAAACATCATGTTTTCCTTGAAACAAATTTTATCTCCCTAGGGTGTGTGTATTCCGGTGTGTTTACTGAGCCTTGGTTTACATTTCCTGATGGATGGGGATTCAAACCTTTTTTTTTTTTTTTTTATAAAAAGAGGCGGTGCATAAAATGTATTTATTATTCTTTATCTCTTGCGTCCTGCAAGGAATCATTTGTTTTTATTCAGAGAAATGAATGCCCTGTGAAGCCTGATGAGTAATAACACAGCAAAATGACATAGGAAGAACAAGACACAAATCTGCAAGATACAATGGCAGGTGAATAACCTCTGCAGAGCACTGCTATTGGGACTAGTACAGTATTATTTAGTGCCCATTCTTACTTGCACTTCCATTTAATAATATATATGAAAGTCACTGGGAAATTCAGTTCTGCCTTTAAAACTAGCTATCCCTGAAACAGATGATGGAGATTCACTCATTTTATTTTTATTTTTATTTTTTTCTTGTAAATCTGAGGAGGTGGAAGAATCAATATGATTCTTTCTATTTCTTGAAACAATGGCTCAAGTCAATATATTGCTCATATCTCTGGATTCCATAAGGGTGAGTGACAAACGAGACTTTATTTATAGGCTCTTTCATGCACAAGGCTGTGGGGGTAGAGAGGGGTCAAGACTGGATAACCCACATGGCCTCCTCTGACCCTATGAATAGCTGCAGTAAAAGGGCTCCAGGACATATTACCCAGATCTGGAGATTTATTTATTTATTTATTTTTGGCATTGACTTTCATGACAGCAGGATCCAAACAATACTGAGGAGATGCAAAGAATCTCCTCCTGAGAGTTGCTGAGCACCCACAACTTTCACAGGAGTGGCAAATAGCACCAATCAGAATCAAGGCCTCCGTTTACATTAGGGTGAAGAGAACTTAGTGGATCAGAGCCGTTTCTGTGCGATCTACCTGCAATGCCTGATTTTCCCCTTGCTCCCCATTCAAAAACATCTTGTTTAGCATCCCTTTGCTAATGATGTCCTAGATTTTGATGCAGTTGACACACTGCCCATTTAAACAGTTGGAGACTTCTTCCCTGATGGTGACTGGGTGTCTAGCTCACCCCACCCCTGCCACCACACCCCTTTTCATGTTGTCCCTTGTTATCTAACCACATACACGGAACATTTATAACATCCAAGGCTTCTGAGCAGGGGGGAAAGACAACAAAACAAAACAACACAACACATTTTTCCTTCCAAGTCTCAATTGACCTTAACTACAGCGTATAGAAACCAATTTAAAAAGAATAAAAGAGGGTGGAAAGAACCCTCACAAGTTGTTCTCCCTCTACCATTTTACAGGTCTGTAAACCAACCTTGTATTTAAGTTGATGAAAGCCAGATATTCTTGCTCAATAAATCAGCTGATGCAGTTGCAGGATTTTTTTAAGCTTGGTCTGAATCACAGTTAAAAACCTAAATTATAGTGCCACCTGCAGGGGCTAGAAATTTCAGCAGCTCTGGAAGTCACAGGCCACAGTGAGGAGTGTATAAAATAAAAAAAAAAAAATTAAAAAACTACAGGCAAGAGAGCAGGGGTGGGGGTTTTCCTGACAGTGTGTAATTGCACCCAGATGCATTCTAGGGCATGCATATGCTCTAAGGCTGGGATAATGCCACTTCTCAGCTTCTTAACGGACCTCATTTTGCCTAGTGTCTCAGAAGGCTGCCCCAGGCCTGGGTTATCCTAGCATGACACCTCATATTACTCCAGCAGCCTGCAGAAGCACCCTCAATCAAAAGCGGTTAATTTAATTTTCTGTACACTAAATGCCACAATGAAACTATGATAGTAACTCAGGCTGGTGACGCAGCTCTGCTCAGCTCACAGAAGGCCACCTGCTTCAGAATCCTGATCTTCTTCCCCTCTCCCTTCCCCCCAGATGTTTGAAGCTTAAACAACTTCACCAGCTCGGCTGACACCCAAAACAAAATTGGCCTCCTCTATCGAGCTGTCACCTTTTTGCATCTGACAAAGGAGATCTTCATCGGGCTATCGGAGTGTAAAAGTTTCATTACCATTGGTTTTAAAGCTGGTCCAGTGCTTAGCTTTGTCATTCCTTACACTCCTGGGACAAATGGAGCCCAACTGTTGCTCTCTGGATTGGCAGAGACTAGAAGAGACCCAACTGCACAGAATACGTGCCCTTGGTTGTTGCCGGGAAAAGGGAGGTGGGGAGTATATGTGAAAAGCGAGGAGTCTTGTCCCTTAACCTTTGCTTGAGAGATTTAAAATTAGATTAACCCGATAAGCCTTTTCCAGCGCTACCTTCTAGGGATCTACAGTCTTGTCCCTAATGCCAGCTGGGTGGTGGTGTTTTTCCCCCCTCAGCTCCACACAATTCAGAAAGCTGCTAATTTGTTCTGCAGTTTTATCAGCCTCCAGTACGGGCACACAAGGGGAGGGGGGGAAAAAGAAAAAAAGAACGTCTGGAAAGGGAACACAAACAGCCGGCAATGAAGAGGAGGATGGAGAAAGGGAGCAGGGGAACGTGGGAAGAACAGGATTCTGTCAGCAATGTAGTCAAGTCCCTGCTTCTGGAGGAGACGAGATACAAATACTCAAGGGAGAGGGAAGGAGAGAGCCCCAAAGAGTATCTGGAAAGCACCTATATATTCATTTTTACCATATGGGGTCCAAAAAGCAGGCATGCACACACATACACCCCCAGTGTCATATGCTCTTGCTGCTAGGATATAACTAGGATGCAGTGGGACATGATAGGAGTGGGTCATCTGAGCAAAGATGAGCTTGGCCCAGCAATCCAGCAGGAGGAAGGATGCCTGGGTTAAATTCCCTTGTCTGCCACTGACTGGCTACATGATCTCAGGCAAGTCACTTAACTCCACTGTGCCACAGTTTTTCCCCCTTCTGCAAAATTCTCCCTCTGAGGCAGCAGATGAGTAGTGCATGGCTTAACATTTGCCGATACGTATATGAAACATCAGACTGGAAATCCATTTACACAACGAGAGGCGCTGGTCAATCAGTTCCCATTAAAATGTTACCCTTCTGGACACTGCCAAGCAGCTGGACTATTAGTGTACTAGTTGTGTTGCCTACCAGACTTGTTTTCATCATTTTTTTACAGGTGCCTAGGAGTAGTTTCTCACTTTCCCCATGAGAAAATTGGGCAACAGGAGCTAGGGAATGGTCAGAAATCAGATCATTAGCGATCAGAGAGACCCAATAGCTTAGCTAATCCTCCCCCTTCCTCCCCTCTGCAGTCCAGGACTCTTCCCTACAGTATATATTCTGCTGCCTTATCCAGTCTAGTTTTAAACTCAAGCAATGGGGGTTCCACCACTTCCCTTGGGAGACTGTTCTCCAGTCAAATAGCACACTGGCAGAAAATTGTCCCCAATTATTCAGCCTGATTCTCCCCATCTCATCTCCTTGTTTCTACCCCTTTGAGTCTAAAGACACTTTTAGGCTTTTCAGTCTCCCATTCCTCTGCCCCAGCCATCTACCCTGCCCCCCGATACGCCAATCTGTCTTTTCTCTAGAGAGACCATATGGGCAAGATAATCTCTTTTATTGGACCAACTGATGTTGGTGAAACACAACTGAAAGACACCAAGCCAGTCCAATAAAATTTGTTGCCTCACCCACCTTGTCTCTCCAATATCCTGGGACCAACACAGGGAAGGTGGTGGTCATGTGGCTCTCAACTGCAAGGTGAGCGGCTCTGGATCTTCTTTCTCCCCCACATGGTGGGTTGAGGAGGAGGATCTGGTGTTGTTTCTTCCCAGAGGGGATCAGCAGACAAGACACTCACTCCTATTCTGCTAGCTCTGCCTAGCCCCAGGGTATGCTACCAAGGTCATGCTGGACACTCAGTGACAGACACCTTCACCTCATCTTGTGGACACTTTCCAACCATCGAGGCTCCTCTTCCTCTCCCTTTGAGTCCCTGAAAAGCTGCCTGTCCTTTGAACCCCACTGAACTATTCTTCTTCCCCCCATTCTAGTCACACCCTGGCTCTCATTTGTCCAAACAGGAAAGGGGCAGCCCGAGGAAGGATAGGTGAAATGAGATCCAGGGGACGAGTGAGGACAATGATAAGGAGTGCATAAAGCATAGCTTGGTGCTGCCGAATTAAGAGGACATGAGAGAGGAGATGTTTCAGACTGCAGGAGACAGGCCAAGGGGCCATGATACAAAAGCAGGCCGGTGGAATGATAAAATACAAGGAGGACAAATTCATTGCTTTTTCATTATGGAGAACAATACAAGTGGGAAGAACAATCAATATCAAGCGAGGGAGGTGGGAGAATACTGCAGGGAGATAAGGTCCTGGGATGTTCAGCATGGAGGGGTGAGGCAGAGTAAGAGATACAGAGCTAGAGAGCCATGCTGTACACTCAGAAGGCATCGAGGTGATGCAGTGCAGAGCAATGCAGGCTGGAAAGCAGAGGGGCCTGAAAGCAAGAGTGAATAATGATACAGGGAAAAGGCAAAAATGGGAAACTTCAGAGAGGAAAACTAAAGAGGTTGGTAAATAGAATGATGGGCTCTGGCAGAATCTGTCCTGAAATTGGACAGGGTTAGGACTAGGAGGGATGTAGGAAAATATTTATCTGGAAGGAGACCAGGCACTGTGAAGAAAGGATAGTGCAGTAGGTAGAGCACTACCCTGGGCTCGTCACTGCTTTGATTGCAGTCAATGTAGACATATCCTAGCTTGGGTAGCAATTGCAGCAAAGTTGTGGCAGCCTGGACTAAATGCTTAAGTACATACCCTGCCTCTCTGGTGGGCTGATAGACAGCTCTGTATCAAATCACTCCTGATCCTGGGGGTTCCAACTCAGGATTTTTGGTAACAGTAGGTGGTACAATGAGCCCTGGAAAGAGAGGGGTGTGATTTCATAGGGGGCAAGTTACAAGAAGACAAAGAATGCCCTATGTTTGCATACCATCCTCATCACCATGGTATCAGAGTAGAAGGACAGAAGGAGAAGGAACAGAAAACGAGAGAGAAAAGAAAGGGGTTAGTGAAGACAGAGAAACAGGAAGGGGAAGTGAAAGCCATTTCCCTGATGAACAATAGAACTTGTTAAAGAATCAATGGACAGTCCCCACTGTAGCCTTTATTTACAGTGGGAAGAATGCTGTTAAGTCCCTCTATGTAACCGTCCTTTAAAGTTGCCCATTTTCAAAGGGAATGGCCTCTTTATCTCACTGTAGCGGATCTCAGTCGATCAATCCTGCCCATTACTCAGTGCTTACAAATAAAAAGCAAGTAGGCATGTATGCTAGACCCTCCAGTTAAAGCAGTACAGATGCTGTGCACACTAGGACAGCCCTGTGCCCTGCTTTGTATAGGTGTAGGACCTACACTAAAGGTGTCATTGGTTTAGTTTTTAGTTACTTGGCACCAGGAGGGTTATTCTGCCATGAAAATGGACCATTTGGGGAGTGAATTTGTAAGGTCTTTGATCCTTTTGCAGTACTGGGCCTTCCCTGTAAGAGTTGATGTCATATCCTCTAGAGCAGGGAGTTGAACTCCTTATGCTTCTTGGTGCATAGAAGTGGACAGAGCAGAACAGTGATCGGTCTAGTCCATGATCCGGTCTCAGCCCATGGCCAGGACTAGACACTTCAGAGGAAGGTGCAAGACACCCCATAGTTGACATCTATAGAGGAAGTCTCCTCATCAGCCCATGCAGTTAGTGGTTAGCATATAACCTGGAATCTTATTTTATTCGAGTGGATATTGTTATCCATACAAAATGCCTACTCCTTTTTTGAACCCTACTAAGATCTTTGCCTCAGCACTTTCTGACAGCAAGCCTATGGTGACCAGATAGCAAATGTGAAAAATTGGGACAGGATGTGGGGGGTAATAGGTGCCTATATAAGCAAAAGCACCAAATATCAGGACTGTCCCTATAAAATTGGGACATCTGGTCACCATAAGCAAGCCACACAAGCTAATTAGGTTGCATTTAAAAAAAAAAAAAAGTATTTCCTTTAATCAGTTTTAAATTGGTCACCTTCCAGGTTGATTGGAAGATTCCTTGATCTTGTATTTTGAGGACAAGAAAGTAGGAATACTTATGCTCAGTTTACCTTCTCTAGAATATTAGTTATATTGCATACCTTCCTTGTATCCTGCCTTATTTATGCCCCCTCTAAACAGTCAGATTCCCCCCTCAGGCTCACCTCATAGGGAAGACTCTCTATGCCTCTGGTCATTGTCACAACCCATTTCTATTTAAATGATTTGGATTATAAACTCTTGGGGTGGGGACTGTCTGTTACTAGGCGATTGGTTCACGTTGTGCTGCCTGCTGTACAAATCTCAATTTCAGCCTCTCTAGACACTACCATAAGACAAATAAAATAATGCTGTCCCTTTAAACTCAGTTAATGTCTCACCTCATGACTTGACAGCAGCCCCACCCCCCACCCCTTTAACTGCTTTTATACAAGTTCCCAATGAAGGAATAAAACTGCCAAAGGAATAAAAGCTGCAAGAGGAATAAGCTTGCTGTGAATGTTGTAGCCCTTTATATCTATGAAGCCCCACTGAAGCCCCTCTCAAATGAATAGAGAGATAATGTTAATGGAATTATGCATTGTGTCTGATCAGGGACTGCCACTGAAAGATAAATGCTAAGGCAAAGCGGAGGCATTTAATCAAAAATAAACCACCTCACCATTTTTCTTCTTCCAAAAAAAGCAAACCACAGTCCTGTCACTGCATATTATTTTGCTGGCATTATCTCTTATTTCCAAATAATTCAATTTAACAGGGAGGGGGGAGGTGGAAATGTGAAATCAAATTAATTAGAGTGACCCAACAAACTTGTGTTTGCACTGGAAGATTCAACATGGCAGCAAATCTAGTAGGAGACAAATTGCATTCGAATTAATTTAATGGAGATAATTTGGGGCATATCAAGTTTATTTAGGATCAATTTTAATAAGCAAAAATAAAGTCAAGCAGTGGGTGGTTCAATCAGCCAATCAAAAGCCAATTCTAGTAGAGGTTTACACAGTAGACTGACAGTTACTTAGGAAGCCATTATGTGGAAAGCTCCATTTTTGTATGGCTGAGACAATTAAAAGGGGTCTCATTTCAACCAGCTGAACCTATTAGTTATGAATAAATTCTCTGATGAATTTGGTCCTTCTCCCCATTTGCAGGTAGCCAGAGCCCTTAGCACATTTTGAGGCTCTGAGTTAAAATTCACTTTGGTGTGGGCAGCCAGCAGAAGGCCCCATGGAGCACTTTAGCCATCAAAATGGCACACAGCCATGTTGTATGGTCTAGTACATTGGGTACCAGACTGGGTTCTGCCATGAACTCACTGGAATACCTTGGGCAAGTCACTTTCCCTTTGTGCTTCCCTTTGGGCTAATGTAATATAGCCCCATCTGTGTGCTAGGTATACTACAGAGAGGAATGGAAACATTCCTTGCTCCCCCTTCCTCCCCCCCAAAAAAGATTACAATCTAAATATATTGGGTTTTAACACAATTTTGTACATATTTATCTTTAAGCCTTGGAGTTGATGGTGTATATTGGGTCAGATCCTCAGCTGCTGTAATACAGCCTTGTTCCACTGGAGATACAATGGGCCAGATCAAGTGGGTATAAATGTATTTATTGACCCAATAGCTGGTGGTGGAAGACAGTCACTACCATTCACTATCAGGGACATTCACTCGTGACCTGAATGCATTATACATTCCTAGACCAGGGACAGGTTTAAAACTGGAGTTTCACTACACTTAGTATCCAAAAAACACAAACACACCCAGCTTGTGCAAGCTCCCCTGCTGCCGAGATTTTCCAGAGCACACCAAACTCTGCTGCTGCAGCCACTCCCTACTCCCCTTTAATCCCCTCAGCAGACCTTCAACCCTTAAAGATACAAGACACAGGTAAGTGTAATCCTGGCATTCCCATAGAAATGCTACACGTACAGGTACCATACTCTACTATGTGGGACAAGAAGGAATTAGACCCTATTTCAATGGGGCGGGGGGGGGAAGAGGAGAGGAGATTGTCTCCAGGGGATAAGTGGAAGTCATTAGTTTTTAGTGATCCAAGTGAGACAAGACTTTTATACAGTATTTAGGTTTTGGCTTTAAACTCCACACCAAAAGACTCATCATCAGTGTGGGCTCTCCTTGACGTCCATTGAAATGCCAAAGTAAAATGCCAAAGTAAAAATTCACCTAAGCAGCACTAACATCATTATTGTAATGATTGATTATTTAATAATCATAATAAATCAGGGAGCCAGTACGGTAGGCACTATAAACAACGAGCACATCTCTTATCTGCTGGAATGTTTTCCCTATGGGGGACGGGGGGTGCGGTGGTATTAACCCATGAGTGGTAGGGCCAGTTTGGAAAGTCAGGGCTTCAAGCAACCACTTCTTTCACTGGTCCAATCTTCCAAATGTGAGGATGTACGAGAAAAATCTATCTGGCACCGTAAGAGATATTACATCCAAAAGCAATGAGGAAAAATCTGTGCCTGACGCTGGGAGAAAGAAGAGACATGGCACCATGCTGCAGAGCAACCTGCCACCAAATCAGGAACAGACAGGGGTCAGCCTCCAAATGAAGCATGTAACCCTATTCTGGGTGGGTGATATTCCTGCCCTGAGAGATACCTGCAGAGTCTGCTTCTTCCTCACCATCAGAAGAGACCAGGATGCATCATGGAACCCATGGTCCGACCAGGAGCCTGGCCTATGCAGGAGAATGGGAGCATGAGGCACCTGAACAACCACTCCCATGAAGCAAATGAGAAGAAATATTTTGGATTCCAATATTTCACCAAAAACTCAACATTTTCCAACCAGCTCTCATGGCTTACTCCCCTGCCCATACAGGAATGGGCTATGCCAGTATAGCCACCTTTATACTGGTATAACTGCATCCACTCTTGGTGGTTGGTACCACTTGGAATAGTTGAACCAGTACAGTTTGTGTGAAGACAGGACCTCACCCTTTAGCTTATCCTGCCAACGAATTGAATTGAGAGCAATCCCAGCGCCACTTACTCACCCCAATCGGCACGTTATGGTAATCACTAATGCATCCCCTGGATACTGGGCATTCCAGTACTTCCAGGAATGGCATGGGCCCAACTCCACTGGCATGACCCCACACACACAGTGCATACAAAGTCACATTGCACCACTTGGAAGATCAGACCACCCTGTCCCGTGCACTAGCACAGTGTGAACTTCAAAATGGCTGCATCTTTCATGCCATGCGTGATACCAGACAAAACCACATCCGGTTTATATCACTCCGGACAGGGAACAAACTAGACAAAAGCAGGACTGTCTAGCTTAAAACCAAATGAAAAGCCTACCTACGGCATGTCATCACTGCTCATCCTGTTGGAGAACGGAAGAACTGTTCACAGTCCCTCTTAGGAATCATGGTTGTTACTGCCCATGGTTTGTTGTCCCGTCAATGAGGATGCAATTGGAAACGATACCTGCTGGGCCATAAAAGATTATGAAGATTTAAAGGCCTCCCAGTGATTTATGCCTCTATAACTAAGGGCTTTTAAATTTTAATTTAAAAGTTATGGGAGTTGTCCTTCCTTCTGAAAAATGCATTTATGGTTGGCTGCTTGGGTGAACTGAATAGCATTAAGCCCCACAGAGTCTGCTAGCCCTGTGATCACAACGCTTCCTCAAGCATAGGCAGTGGGGTGGGACAGAGGAGGAGAAATAAATGCCAACTTTTTACTGCGCCTTTAAGATCCTGCAATAATAAGTCACCCAATTTCACCTAGAAGGCTCGGAATAGGCTCTGTGTCCTAGCCACTTTCTTGAGAAACTCCAAGACTCTTCAAGGGGTACTGCCAAAAAAGGACAACAAACTGTGTCCCAGATCTTTTTGCACTTGGAGAGAACGTTATTCAGACAGCAGGAAGTCTAGGGTAGAGTGCAGAACAATGATGTGGAATCATTGCTGCAAAGCCAGTAGATCCAGTTATTGGGGAATGCCCTCAGCATGTGAGTCTTCCCCAGATGGCACAGAGCTGGGGTATCAGGGCAACAGATCCACTTGAACAGATCCAGGCCGGATGGAACCATTGTGATCTGGTCTGACCACCTGTAGAGTACAGGCCTAGAGAACTTACCCAAAATAATGTCTAGGCCGCCTAAAGCACATCTTTCAGAAAAACATCCACTCTTGATTTTAAAGTTGTCAGTTATAGAGAATCCACCATGACTCTTGGTTAACAGTGCCAATGGTCAATTACTCTCACCATTAGAAAATGTATGCCTTATTTCCAGTCTGAATCTGTCTAGCTTCAGCTTCCAGCCATTGGATTGTATCATACTTGTCTCGGCTAGACTGAAAGGCTCATTTTTTAAATATGTCCCCCCTCTAGATACATAGAAACTAATCACATCACCCCTTAATTTCTGTGGCTCTTCTCTGAACCCCCTCCAATTTAGCGACATCCTTTGTGAGTTGTAGGCACCAGAACAGGACACAGTATTCTAACAATGGTTGGACCATTGCCAAATAGAGGAAAAATAACCTCTCTACTCCTACATGAGATTCCCCTGTTTATGCATCCCAGGATCACCTTAGCTCTTTTAGCCACAGCATCACACCGGGAGCTCATATTCAGCTGATTATCCACCATGAACCGCAAGTCTTTTTCAGAGTTACTGCTTCCCAGGATAGAGGCCCCCATCCTGTAAGTATGGCCAACATTCTTTGCCCCACAATGTACACTTATGAGTTTGTACATTTATATACCGTAAGCCACCTTCTCACAGCTGCTCTCTGGCTCTCCTTGACTCCTGAGAAGGTCCCTTTGGGGTCCTGTGACAGCTGAGAGCAAGGCCTCATCTCCACAACAAAGCTGTGCTGATTTATTTAACTCAGGTTTCAGAGTAGCAGCCGAGTTAGTCTGTATTCGCAAAAAGAAAAGGAGTACTTGTGGCACCTTAGAGACTAACAAATTTATTAGAGCATAAGCTTTCGTGAGCTACAGCTCATGAAGTGAGCTGTAGCTCATGAAAGCTTATGCTCTAATAAATTTGTTAGTCTCTAAGGTGCCACAAGTACTCCTTTTCTTTTTATTTAACTCAGTTCTTGTGTGTCTCCACCTTTGTTTCAGTTTAGCAGTGCCTATCAAGTGATATCAAGGTGATTGAATTTACTTTTCATAGAATCATAGAATCATAGAATATCAGGGTTGGAAGGGACCCCAGAAGGTCATCTAGTCCAACCCCCTGCTCAAAGCAGGACCAAGTCCCAGTTAAATCATCCTAGCCAGGGCTTTGTCAAGCCTGACCTTAAAAACCTCTAAGGAAGGAGATTCTACCACCTCCCTAGGTAACGCATTCCAGTGTTTCACCACCCTCTTAGTGAAAAAGTTTTTCCTAATATCCAATCTAAACCTCCCCCATTGCAACTTGAGACCATTACTCCTCGTTCTGTCATCTGCTACCATTGAGAACAGTCTAGAGCCATCCTCTTTGAAACCCCCTTTCAGGTAGTTGAAAGCAGCTATCAAATCCCCCCTCATTCTTCTCTTCTGCAGACTAAACAATCCCAGCTCCCTCAGCCTCTCCTCGTAAGTCATGTGCTCTAGACCCCTAATCATTTTTGTTGCCCTTCGCTGTACTCTTTCCAATTTATCCACATCCTTCTTGTAGTGTGGGGCCCAAAACTGGACACAGTACTCCAGATGAGGCCTCACCAGTGTCGAATAGAGGGGAACGATCACGTCCCTCGATCTGCTCGCTATGCCCCTACTTATACATCCCAAAATGCCATTGGCCTTCTTGGCAACAAGGGCACACTGCTGACTCATATCCAGCTTCTCGTCCACTGTCACCCCTAGGTCCTTTTCCGCAGAACTGCTGCCGAGCCATTCGGTCCCTAGTCTGTAGCGGTGCATTGGATTCTTCCATCCTAAGTGCAGGACCCTGCACTTATCCTTATTGAACCTCATTAGATTTCTTTTGGCCCAATCTTCCAATTTGTCTAGGTCCTTCTGTATCCTATCCCTCCCCTCCAGCGTATCTACCACTCCTCCCAGTTTAGTATCATCCGCAAATTTGCTGAGAGTGCAATCCACACCATCCTCCAGATCATTTATGAAGATATTGAACAAAACGGGCCCCAGGACCGACCCCTGGGGCACTCCACTTGACACCGGCTGCCAACTAGACATGGAGCCATTGATCACTACCCGTTGAGCCCGACAATCTAGCCAGCTTTCTACCCACCTTATAGTGCATTCATCCAGCCCATACTTCCTTAACTTGCTGACAAGAATGCTGTGAATGAATGCTTTTGGTAAGCAATCAGTAATGGCACTCAAATCAAAATGCAAGCTTCCACGCAAGGGGGATTGTACCAAATTAACTAATCCAATACATCTTTCTCCTGTAGACTAGGCCCGAGTTACAGCAGCCTGGAAGTCACTGGCTGGGCAGGCCTCCAAGCCAGCTCCAAAATCCCAGGAGCTATAAAACTGATAAAGTCACCCTGATCTTCCTACCTCAGTTCTTGTACAGAGTCCAGAGCAGAACCAAAACAAATCAAATCCATTGCCTGGTGACTATATTAAAGCATTTTGGGATGGAGGCTCAGAAAACAGTTTAAACAAATTTAGAACCCACTTGGCAATGAATATAAAAGGGACAGGACTTAGGCCAGCTGAGTGACTTGGGCACGTCACTTCATCTCACTGTTCCTCATTTCCCCCCCCCCATCTGTAAAATGGGGATCATGAGACCAACCTCCTTTGCAAAGCATTTTGAGGTCTACGGATGAAAAAACACTAGTATTAATTATTAGTGAGGCTGCTAGACAGACAGATCCTGTGGGTCTCTCTAGCGCCCAGATTAACTGAATAGCCTGTGCTGTATTGTGTCACCATTCAAGGTGTCTCAAAGACCTGAGCTGGACTCCGGAGTCACAGAAAGGACTGCTGATCTCACTTCTGTATTTAAGTCGTACTGCAAACTTTGGAGGCTGTAAGGGAGTCTACTCACAATTAGGCATTACCACGCTCTGGCTGGGCTAGCACCCCCTTGCCAATGGTCACTCTAACACAGTGATGGTTTCTTCATCAGATAACTCAGACCTCCAGCCAGGTCACAATCTTCAGTCCATCCCTTCCCAGAGCCCCTTCCTACCTCAAGGCTTCTTGCTTTCCTTCTGTGTCTCCCATTTTTTTCCCTGTTTAGTCACAGTCTCTCCCTGCCTAGCAAACTTTTCTCAATATCTTTGCTTGGTTAGAGTCCCTCCCTACTCTGAGCATCCATCCAACTCTTTCCCTAGCTGTACCATAACAGCCCATAAGTCTGGCTCTTTATGGGGAATTGCTAGATTCCCTTCAGGTGGGGCTCATTCTGTAATCAGATTGGCTTAGCCCGAGGTTCTCCAGCCTTATTGGAAATCCTGGGGCAAGCCACCCTGTTACAAGGTTCTTCTTCTGTTTTGGCTTGGGCAATAAGCCAGGTTTCAGGCAGCTGCCTACTTCCTTATTTTAGTCCCCTGGCCATGGTTTTAAAATTGGATTTCCCTCATAAAGTAATGGGGCAAACTCAGAACCTCTTTGATTTCTATTTACAAACCCAAAGGGGACCTGTTTTCCAGTTCAAGTTCAGGTGCAGCTGAAATCCCACGAGAACAGCAAATCTCACGGTATTTCCAGGAGGGAGGAGGTCACAGGGGAAAGAGCTTGAAAAGAGCTTGATGTCTTATGAAACCTCACCAAACTACTCTGTGGGGTGAGGGGAGACAGATGATTGAAACCATAATGAGAGAGCAAGTAAGAAGCATTAGGGCAAGAGAGAAAGGGGACGTTCGAGGTGAGGTTGGAGAGGAGGTGGAACTGATGATGCAGAGAGATACAGGGAGGCTGCTCCAGACAACAGCAGTAGAGGAGAAGGCTGAAGCATGGACAGGATGAAGGAACAAAGAGGGGGCTTGATTCAAGATGAGCAAGATAGGTGTGAAGCGTGAAAGTGATTTGCAAAGTAGGATGGAGTAAATATAACCCACTGGCTCAGTGTGTGTTGTGTGTCCCTCTTGTCGGAGGGAAACACAATTCTCACTCTTCAGGTTGGGTGCAGCAAGTCAGATACACTTTATTACCTCAAGCAATTGCACAGAGGGTGAGAGTGCACTAGGACACAGGGTTTCCCCCACCTAGGCAGGTCTCTCTAAAGATAAACAATTAAAGGAAACATTTATACCTTTATTACAGACAATAACAAGCAACAGCTGCATATTGTTTATACATATTCCTTCACAATATCTTGTTTTTCGCACCAATTTCTCTTATAGTCGACATTCTGTTCTTATCTAATACAAGGTCACAACAGTCTCTCTCACAGTTCTTTTCCCACTCGCTTCGCAGTATCCCCGCTTCTACAAATCTCGCATTATTAAAGCTAGAGTTAGCCTGACTCCTGCTCATTTCAGAGGCCTGCGTCCAAATTCCCTATATGTGCTTCCACACTCTCTAGTGGCTGGACTAAAAATAAAATAAAATAAGAGCCTACTCTTGCTACCAGCTTTTAGTGCCTAGGCCTAAGGTCCCCAGTTCGATACCAGCTGATGAGCTGCAGTGGGGAAGAGATGTGATTGCATAAATCCACTGAGTGCTCAAACACTACCCAAATATCCTGACTCTCAGTCCAGCAGAATACCTCAAGCAACAGGAGTGATTCTGATCCCAACCCAGTGTTACACTAGCCTAATTTCATTGGCTTCAATGGAGTTACTTTTGATCTAGTGCAGATAAGACCAGCATTATACCCACTGTACCTATGTACTTTCAGCTCTGATATTTAGAAACCGGGATGGTGTGGCTGGCTGAACACAGTAATTAGGCTCCTAGGCCCCAGCCCTGCCATGAGTTTTGCATGGACAACTGCTGCATCTGCACAGATCAGAGCATTGGCCAGTATTTGGTTATAGTTATGAGGTCCCAAAGACAGGGCATTAGCTGGGAATCAGGACAACCCAGTTTCTGGTCTCAGCTCTGCCACTGACCTGCTGTGTGACCCTGGGCAAGTCCCTCCATCTCTCTATTTCCCCTCCCACTCATTATCAGTCTTGTCTACTTAGCTGGATAGCTTTGTGTCAGGGGCTGTCTCTCACTATGGGACCCTAATCTTGATTGTGACCCCCTAGAGCTACTGTAATACAAATAATAATTTCCATCCCATCTATTCTTTATGCGCTACTGATCTATATTAAACAGTTGGTGATTAGTACATTTATGCTGCAATAAATCTAGATGTTTGTTTTTCGTGATAAGCATGGCTTTTAACTTTATGTACGAGAGAGTGTTTTAATTATAAAATCAATACTTTTTTTAAAGACTTTCCAACTTAGGAATGCTGCGCTGTGCAACGTTCATGGCTGTGTGTAGCGAGCACTCTCCTCTGACTCTTCATTTGTGCAGTATCTAAACCTCATCTATAACAGATCAGCAGACTTTTTTTAACTCAAGAAACTATTCATTCCTTATTATCTTGGCTGAGTCTCTCTTCCCCATTGAGTCCTCATTCCTGCCAGCTGATCCACATGGGTTGACCCCTGCACCTCTGGTCTTAGAAGTCACTGCTGTTGAAAGGCCATAAGAAGTATGGTCTAGTGGGTAGAGCACTGGACTAGGAATCCAGAGACCCAGGTTCAATTCCCAGCCCTAACAGGGACTTCTTGTGTGACCTTGGATAAGTCACTTAGTCTCTCTGTATGCCATGCTCCATCAGTAATATGGAGAGAATACTTCATGGGGAAGGATAAAATCCATAAAGGACTATGACATGCTCAGATACTGTGGTCATGAGGGCTGTATAAGTAGCTAGATTTATAGGATGAATAATTACATGGAGCTTTCTTATAGCGCATCACAAGCTATCAAAGCACTTCATAGCCTTTACTGTATTTATCCACAACACCCCATATAAGGTAGGGAAGAGCTAATATCTCCATTGTATAGACGGGAAACTGAAGCACAGAGAAACAAAGTGACTTGACCAAGGTCACACAGGAAATCTTTGGCAGAGCATGTGATACAGAGGCTCCTTTGAAAAGGGTCCCGATCTTTGCAAACAACTTTGGTCTCAGACGTGACAAACTTACTACACCCAACACACGTCTTGCAGGATAGTTATTCATAAAAAGTAGCATGTAAGGCATCTCCAGAAAGCTCGTAACTTGTAAAGAGTCATAATCCTTGCAAGATGTACATCTGGGCAATATTTAAGGAATAATATAACTATACTGACAGTATGCTTTATGGACTTGAAGTAGAAGTTAGGGCTTGTCTACACTTGAAATTCTACTACGGCACAGCTGCTGCTGCTGATGCAGCAACCCTTCAGTGTAGACACTCACTACAGCAACAGGAGGGATTTTCCCATCAGGGCAGTTAATCCACCTCCCTGAGGGGCAGTAGCTAAATTGACGGAAGATTTAATGGGGGGGTTAAGTCTGCTTAACTAGGGGCAGATCTACACTACAAATTTGCAGCTGCACCACTGTAGCGCGTCTGGTGAAGACGCTCTACGCCGATTGAAGAGAGCTCTCCTGTCGGCTTAATAACTCCACCTCCATGAGAGACGGTAGCTATGTAGGCAGCTAGGTGATGGTGGGCAAAGCTCTCCTGCCAACATGGCGCTGTCTACATGCGGGGAGGGTTACGGTTGGTATAACTACGTCCCTTGCTCAGGGGTGTGGATTTTTCACACTCAAAGTAACACAGCAGGATTGATGTAACTTTTGAGTGTAAATTTGGCTTTAGTCCCTTGGGAATAATGTGTGTCAGTGGTGGCCCATTCAAGCAGGAAAGATTTGTCACCCCGCCCTATTTAGCCAGTGATGCAGGCAAGGCTCAATTGTCTAGCCTTGCCCCATCCCAAGACTTACAAAGGAAAAACATATGACAACTGCAAACAGTCAAAACCTCTCAGAAGTTTAAAAAAAAAAAAAAGGAACATGAATAAAGACCAAAGACTGTCTCAGGATAACAGAGAAAAGCATGAGGTGTCCTTTCACTAGGAGACACCTTGGGAAGCAGGAATGTTCTAATGAAAAAAATGGATCCTAGTTTCTGTGAATCCAGCCAGCTCTGCAACAGACTGAATTTTGGGAGGGAAAACCTACTTTATTAGACAGGAAAGGTAACTATGGATAAGTGTGGACTCAGGTTCACATTTTATGATTTTGTTTTGTGGTGTAACCATTTGTTTCCCCTACTCTCTCTCGGTTTTAGTTAACTCTCCATTCTTTCTTAATTACACCTACTTTTGTTTTATTGTAATTGCTCACAGGTGCTGTGCAGTTTACAAGAGCGGTGGTTTAAGGTAAAACTAGTAAACTGAGTCACACTGCTGCTTTGGGGGCCGAGCAACTGGGATTTTTGTGGATTCAGGAGCTGGATATCACAGGGCAGCAATTCAAAGGGACTCAGGTGTTCCTATTGTTAACCTGCAAGGCAAAGACAGGGCTGGTATAGGAGAGTGTTTGATGGGCTAACGGGCTCCCAGAGTTAGGGAGCTGACACCCAGTTAAGCACATGCAAATCTCCCTCATGCTGGAGGCAGGGGATCATAGATGACCAACAATCCTGGTTGCCCCGAGGGCGGTCATAGAATAGGGAACTGAACCTGAGTCTCCCAAGTCCTAGCCTAGTGCCCTAACCACTGGAATCCTTCCTCGCTACAAGGGCTGCCTCACAGAATCGAGGCCTTGAAGGCCTGGCAGTGGTATGAGCCATCAAAATGTTTTGACTCCTACCCTAGAGGTAAAGCTGTTTCTCCAAACCTTTGAGCTCAATTTTCTCCTGGTATAAATCCATTGGGCCAGAGCTCTGCAGTTGGTGTGTCCATTGTAGTCAATGGAGCGATGATGATTTACACCACCTGAAGTGTTGTCCCATTGACTTCAGTAGAGTTAGAGCTGCATAAAGGAGGGGAGAATCAGTCCTCTCGGGCTTATAGTGTCAGGAGACACATATCAAGAGTACAGCCTCTCTCACTGTACTTTGGCATTTCTGCTTCTAGCCAGGCCTTAAAAGATGGAGGAAATGATTTAAATGAATCTGGAACGTCCCAAAAGATCTGGTTTGAACTCTGGAACAAGGTAGGGGCTGTGGTGAATTATGTATTTGTCCATGGCCATACTGGATCAAACCACTGGTCCCACCATGGATGCTCTCATTTGCCCTATACATACACATAATCTTACAAAGCTTTTGGCCTTGGTGGGAATGTGCCCTCTCCTCAAGGATAAGAGGGCAAAAACATAACAGGAGTTAAGAGCACTTACCAGCTAGAGGAGATGAAGATACAACAGTTACAAAATGGCTGCTTTAAAACTGTAGCTGCCATGCGCTGCTCAATTTAAAGTGCCAGCCCCCTGAAAAGCATGCTGGGGAAAAGTTCCTACAAGGCAGCAACCTTATTTTAGGAAGAATGAGTAGGGATTAGGCAGTTTTCAAGAAAGGTGTTGTGTGTTTCGTCGTTACGTTGTCATGTCAGTTTATCCTGTGGCAGAGAGTTCCATGGGTTAATTCTGTAAAACAAAGCGGCAGGGCAGGATTGTTGGTCATCTTATGAGGTATTTAGTAGTGTAACTGATTGGTAAAAGCTTATCTAGGGAGTTAAAGGGTATTGCTGAATTACTGCTTCCAATGAAAGTTAAGTCCTTGGCCCTAAGTATTTTTATTTGGATTTATTAAGCAGCATTGGGGTCTCGGTGAAAAGTAATACGTGGTCCTTGTCTCAAGGATCTTATATTCTAAATGAGATAGACAATGTCAATGTGGTTCATACACATAATGAACTGGGTGACCAAATGAAAATCTGTTCTCAAGGCACTGTGTATGTGTGGGGAGTTCAGACAGGGACTGGCATGACAGGGGTTAAATCCTCATTTTCCCACTTGTAAGGGGTTTTTCCTTCACAGTACTTTGTTCAAATTAAGAGGGGCAGCATTATCTAATGGTTAAAGCAAGGGATGGGGAGTCAGGAGACCTGGCTGCTCCTTTAGACTCTGCTAATGACGCTGTTTGTGACTTTTGGTAAATCACTTATTATTATTTAATGTTGGTATCAGCAGCTAGAGGCCCAACCCAAGATTAGATCCCCATTGTGTGAAGTGTTTCAAATACATACAATATAAGACACACTCTCTTCGCTTACAAGACAGCGAGTGGGCAAACAGAAGTACTATATCCTTGTTTTACAGATGGCAAGCTCAGGCATGGTAACCTCAAACTATGAGATTCAGTTTCCCATTAAAGGTCACACAGGGAGTTTATGCCAGAGCCAGGAATTGAACCTATGTCTTTTGAGTCCCAGTCCAGTGCCTTAATCACCGTATCAGCCTTCCTCCTTATTTAGGCCTTGTGCCTATTGAAATCAATGACACAACTCCCATTAACTTCAGTGGGAGTGGGAATGGGCCCTTTAACCTCAGTGTGCCTCAGTTTCTGCATCTGCGAAATGGGCATGATTCTACCTTCACGTAGTCCATGAAGATCCTCCCGTCGTGAGCAAAGCTGCACATCAGTGCAAAGTGGGATTACAGTCACCGTTGCTGCCTGCCACTGCCGAGGGACCCAGAGTTACTCCAGGCAATGAAAGCCAATGAATCTATTCATTTCAGCCAGTCTGCTGAGAGGAAAAAAGAAACCTCCTATGGAGGCAGGAGCTGTGACCACTCATGTAAACACAAGTTAATCAACAACTTGCATTAACTAAGTATAATCAGGTGATGACCCCAATTTCTTTTATTCCAGGGTATATTTCTTCGGCAGCAGCTCACATCAGCATTTACAACTTATTTCTTTGCCACTTATATCTAATTAGAATCCACATTCAGAACAAGTACAGGCAGTGGTAATTACACCAGTAAGACGTGCAGGAAGTGAGGAGCTCATTCACACTGCTTGGTGTGGCTTTTCGGGGTATGTCTGCACTGCAATAAAAGACCCACAGCCAGGGGTGCTGGAACAATTTGTATAGTGGGGGAAGGGAGGGGCTTAGAGCCATTGAACCGAACGGTAAAGCCTGTGTATGATGGAAACCACTTCAAGCCGCCAGTACCCCTAGTTCTGGCACCTATGCCCACAGCACAGCTGTGGCTGGCCCAGGTCAGTTGACTCGGGCTCGGACTGCAGCGTCGATGTTCAGGCTCAGGCTGGGCTCTGAAACCCCATGAGGATCGCGAATCTCAGAGCCGGAGCTCCAGCTCCCCATTACACTGTAATGTTTAGCCCCACACCCTGCGCCTCATGAGCCCAAGGCAACTGACCCGGTCTCTGAGACTCAGTGCTGTGAGTTTTCTATTACAGTGTAGACATAACCTTAGGTGCTGCTGGATTTCAGGATGGAGTAGCTATGGCTCTTCCTGCAGACAAACACTTTGTGGGACTTATACAGATGCTTTTTGAGTCAGGGGTGCTCTCCTTCATTCCCAAAAGTGGACCCTGACAGCCCAACGCACGCCATAGAGTCCTGGCATAGCTAGAGTGGCAGCATTAGTATTATGTGTATTACGCACAGGCCCCAACCATGATCAAAGCCCTTTTGTGCTAGGTCCTGTATATACACATTGTAAGGGACAGTCCCTGCCACGAAGAACTTCCACTCTAAATAGACGAGAGACAAAGGGTAGGAGAAAGCTATTTTGGGATCCTTCTATGGCCTCCTGTCACCGCAGTATCTAACACCTCACAATCTATAATGTTTTTATCCTCAGATGGGGAACTGAGGCGCAGATAATCTGAGACTTTGTCTACACTAGAAAGTTGTACTGCTTTAAGGGTTCCTTTATAGAGATAGCAGGTCAACGTTCCCTAGTGTGGACTCAGTTATCCCAGTATAAAGGTGTGTTACACCAGCATAGTTTATTCCTATATGGGCAGAGGAATAAATTATTCTGCTATAAATTACCTTTGTAACATTCATACTAGAGAGTGTGCTAGTACAACTATTTCACAATAAACAAAACAGTTAACAGTTCAAAATGTGTGGCTAGACCAGGCCAACTCTGTGTGCATAAGGTCACACAGGAAGGCTACAGCAGAGTTGGGAAATGAACTCTGAGCTTCTGGAATGCAGTCTAGGGGTTTAACCACAATACCTCCTCTTATCTGACATCAACATGTAGCCATCCTATCATCCAACACTGCCTTGAAGTTGTCCTTCTGGTGTAATGAACAGCTCATTATAATGCCATGCCACAGTACTGGACAGGGAGCAAAGAAGAGTACACAATCCAATTGAAATTATAAGGAGAATTTAGAAATGCAGAATGTAATCGATTTTCAGAAAGTAGAATATGGACTCAGGCACTAAAAGAACCCTAATCCATTGTGTAAAGTGCAATTGGACCTTTAAGGGCCAAGTATAGTGAGAAATTTAATATCACAAGTCACTGTGAAAACCCCCAGTGGATTATGATTTCATTAGCGCATTCAAACATGTCAGCTGCAGAAGCATGCCAGGGATTGTGCAATTCAATTCAAACACTGGCTCCGGGAACGATTTTTTTTCTTCTCTGAGATGAGCTCATTTTAATAGTTGCAATTACTTCTAATCTAGTTGTTACCTTAATACAATTTAATACAACTGGGTAAAATAGCCTTCTTTTATATATACTGCTTATATAGCCACAATAGCACCAAACAGACTGCAGAGCATCACAGGGAATTAATTCCAGCCTGGGAAGACCTGAGCCAACAAGCTCCACTCGCTCAGTTTATAAGGTCACTGGAATCCCTCAGTGGGAATTACTTCCTTTTAAATTACTGCAGCCCAGCTATTATTGTGTGTCAAATCCCAGATCTTACAGGTGGTAACCTTATCCGGTGAAGAGGATTCCTGCAGGTATTCTGTTCCCCTAGTCACAAGGAGACTTGATTTGGTTACAAGGAGAAGACAAGCAGTGTAGGCTAGTGAACCAAGCACAGGTCTGGCAGCCAAGAATTTAGCTAGTATGTTGATTGGCGCCAATAGACACTAACTAGAGCTTCTGATTTATACAACAGGCTTGCTGTGTGGACTTGGGTAAGACATTTCTAGTGCTGTAATCTGCCTATCTATGGAATACCTAGATACTTATGAGTGGTGTAGCTAAGAAGCAGTGTGGTCCCGAGGCTTGAGCACTGGGCTAAAATCCAAAGACTTCTGAGTTCTAATCCTGCTTCTGGATGTGCTGTGTGAGTGACCTTGATCGAGTCCCTTAAACCCAATCTATGCTAGAAAATTAGGTCTGCTTAATTATGTCAGTCAGGTGTAACAAATCCATACCCCCGAGCAGCACAGTTAAACTGACTCCTGGGCAATCCCTACAGGCTGGAGAAGGAATCTTTGGTAAGTTTGCTTTGAAATTATAGGGATGGAACCCCCAAAGTAGAAGGACACATCTGTTGATTTTAATCTTTTTTACTTGTGCTTGAAGAGGTAGTGAGACAACCAATGGAGGGAGAGTTGCTATCTGCTTTTCATCCCCATCTAAAGTGATGCAGAGAGGGCCCTGCGGAGAACTCTGTTTATATGCACGGGGATGTCCTGGGAATTCTCCATAGATATCTTGATGAAACTTTCTTGCAGGTAGTCTGCAATCCTCTGCTGGAGATTTCTGGGGAGGGCTGCCTTACTTCTTCCACCATGGTAGGACACTTTCCCACGCCACACAGCAACTACTTCAGCGGGAAGCACGGCAGCCCACAGGCTAGCAGCATATGTCCTGGACAGCACTCTGATGCCTGCAGGAGCTGTTCTCTTTCAGCCTCCGTTACCTTCAGGAGTGAGATATCGGCTAAAATCACTGCCATCTGGGGAAAACGGTGTCAGTATTCAGTTCAGTTGCGCTATACACATATACTTATACCCGTGAGCTATCCCTCCCCAGGGCCATACTCACCATGGCTGCTGTATAAATCGCAAGGAGAAGTGAGAATGTAGTGCTTATAACTTGTGTGGATCGAGGGAAGTAAGTTCAATATCCTAAGTTTCGATTTATCTCATGAAGACACTGACAATTGTATTGTGTATTGTATCTTCAGCAGCGGCAAATAGGGCCTTGAGGGCCTCACCAATCACAGCGGTGGAGCGTCTGATCCAGATAAGGAGAAGGAAGAGGGCTCTGGATGACATGTTCCAAGAGACCCTGCCAGCCTCTGCTGCTTCACACAACGAGCACAGGGTTTGGAGTATCACCCTTGAAGGCAACATGGACAGGGATGGACCGGAGAGGAGAAAGGCGCAGGAGAAGGACAGGGATGTGCAATAGGAGATCCTTGCACTTCTCAGGGAGCAAACAGACATGCTGCAGATGCTGATGCATCTGCAGGTTCAACAATCCTATGCTCACCTCCCTCTGCAGCCCAGAGAGAACTGCATCCTGGGACCTCCCTATGACCCCAGTCAACATCTTGCATGGCATCGGGGGCCGCTGCTCTGCCCCTACCACTCCATTCCTTAAAGACATTCACAGCCACACATATACTGATCTGTGAGAGACATCGTGGGTGTGTATGTATCTGGAATGGAAATGACTGTTCTTTCCCCTTCATAAGTTCTTTTCCCTTAATTTATTAAGTTTTATTAAGTTATAAATATTTTTCTATTTGCATTGTTATAGAATAAAACTCTGTTTTTGGAAACATAATTAACCTTTATTAGTTCACAATATATGCTGGGTGGTGCTGACATCATTCATAGACAGTATTAATAGGTGCATTGACAGTGTTGTATTACTACAGACACAGCATTCACCCAAGAGTTTATACAGGAATGCAGAAGACCAAGGACAGGTAGAGCAAACTACAGCAACACACACGACTTTGGCTCACCTATTAAACTGGTCTTTCAAAACTTCCTTGAGCCGGGCTGCTCAAAGTCAGTAGACAGCCAGTCCACCTCCGCCTTCCACCCCAGCAGAAACTTCCTTTGCTTCACAGGTAATATGCAGGACACAGCAAGCAGCTATAACCATTGGAATTTTTTTTTCACTGAGGTCTAATCTCACGAGTAGACAGTGCCAGCAACCCTTCAAATCACCAAAGGCACATTCAACTGATAGCTGCACCTTCTCAGCCTGAAGTTGAAGCACTCCATGGTGCTATCAAGGTGGCCAGTGTATGACTTCTTGAGCCATGAGGGCAAGGAGTAATCCACTGGTTGGGAAAGAATGTCCCTGCTTGCAGCTTTCTGAACAGTCCTGTGTTCTTAAAGATGTGTGTTTCATGCACCTTCCCTGACCAACCCACACTGATGTTGGTCAAGCATCCCTGATGATCAACCAGTGCTTGCAATACTTCAGAAAAGTAGCCCTTTCTGTCGATGTATTCTGTGGCAAGGTGGTCTGGTGCCAAAATGGGGATATGTGTGCCATCTGTTACCATACCATAGTTTGGGAACCCCATTGCTGCAAAACCATCCACTATGTCCTGCACATAGCCCGGAGTCACAGTCTTTTGAAGCAAGAGGCGGTTAATGGCCCTGCACACATGCATCACAGCAGCCCCCACGGTGGATTTCCCAACTGCAAACTGATCGGTAGGAATCGCACGTTGCAAGTTTCCACAATGCAATCACCACTTGCTTCTCCACTATGAGTGCAGATTTCACTTTGGTGTCACTGCGCTGGAGGGCTGGGGTGAGCCCTGCACACAGGTCCAGGAATGTGGCCTGGCACATCTGAAAGTTCTGCAGCCACTGCTCTTCCTCCCAACCTGCGTGAAAATGTGATCCCACGAGTCAGTGCTTGTTTCTCAGGCCCAGAACTGGTGTGCCACTGACTAAAGCTGCTCCGTGACTGCCACCAACAACCTTGAATTGTTTCTTTCTATGTCCCACAGCAATCTAGGCTTCAAGGAATCATCATGTTCCCCATGGCTCCTCTTGTGTCTCTACAAATACTGCAGGATCAGGTGACCCATGCTCACAACGCTCCTCACAACAGCACAGAGCTGTGCAAGATCCATGCTTCTGTCACAGATGGCGGACAGAGAGGAGGGACACACGGGTTTGTGTGGGTGATTTTGAAAAGAGGTGCGAAATATTATGGGATGCAGATGAAATTATGGGATGGAGAACATTGCCTTATGGGAATCTGAACTCGTGCTCCCAGGCACCTCTGAATGACTCTTTTTGGCCCCAGGAGGCATTGCAAAACCTTCCCAAAACACCTTGCACTCAGGGCCGGATTTACACTTTACCCTAAGCAGAGTATCTTCAGCACGCTCCTCCCCCCCATCCCCCGCCTCCAGCTGAAACAAAAAGAAATATAAACACAGCCTCCCCAGGAAGGCACCAGATCCTCTGCCACACATGGCACTCTCAGCTGGGGCGCAGCCCACCTGCCCCAACTGAGGCGCAAGGAGGGGCCTGTGCCTCTCCCCACAGCGAGCAGTCCCCAGGTGTCTTCCGTCCCTGCTGCAGCCTGGCACAGCAGCCATGCTCTGGCTCTGCCCATGTACGTGAATGGGGTGCCAGCCACACCCCTTCCTGGCACGGGGCAGAGGCAGCCGTGGCCGAGATTGGGAAGGGGCTGGGATGCTCCCAGGAGCCGCCCCGCCTGGCCACGGCTCACAGCACCCCCAGGCGGGCTGACTCGGATGCTCAACCTGTTCCAGCCCCACATGCTGGGCAGCCACCAACCCACGCCAGGAGCCTGGCTGCCCATGGGGGAAGCTGTATGTTAATCCACTTTTAACTTTTAGGTGCCCCTAGAACGCCAGCGCCCCTAGGCAAATGCCTACTATGCCCAATTAGAAATCCGTCCCTGCCTGCGCTACATGGTGGCGAGTTGCACACGGTACACTGCTCTCTGCATTGATACAAGCACTCCTAGTGAGGACGCGCACCACCGACACAAGGATTGTAGCGTGGACACACACAAGTGATGTTATAACTGCTAAACGCCGACATAACTTAAATTGATATAATTCTGTAGCATTGACATGGCTTTAGTCTCTCCAGCTATAAAGTAGGGATGATAATGCTTATGATTGCTAGCTCCCAGGACAGTTGTTAGGGTTAAGGAATGCCTGTAAAGCACTGGTATTTCAACCTCATCATGTCTCAGTTTTCCCCATCTGTAAAATGGGGGTACTACCTCACCGGGACGATAAGCAATATAACACTATATCCAAGGATGGGATTTACACAATAGCAACGGATATAATTTAAAGCAAAAAGACCAAAACAAGGACAAAAACTCAGCAACATAAGTGGCAGGAACAATGGGGGGGGGTGAGGGAAGGGTGCACTAAAGATGGTATTGCCGTGAGTTTGGGGAGAGCTGTATTACTTGAGATTGCCAGAGGTGTTTAATTCAGGGTCTCTGGAGAAGGAGCAATAAAATCATTATTGCATCCCTCATATTCTGGTTGCTCAGAGAGCCAGCGCGGGGGCTAGGCACCCCTTAGCTATTCAGGGATTTTGCAACAAATAGTTTTCTTCATCGGAAAATGCCAGTTCATCAAAACTGTTTGTGAAAAAAGGTCACTTTTGACAAAGTTCCTGTTTTGAAAAAAAAAAAAAAAGTTCAGTAAGTTGAAACTCCCCATTGGGACGTTTTCGAAACAAAAGAGTTCCATTTATTGGTTCAAAATGACATTTCATTTAGAAGTGTAAGTTAATTTCTATTAAAAAAAATTGACTAAAAGGTCAAAATCACCATGAAAAATTCCAAATGATTTGACTTGATTCTTTACCAGATTTTGGGTCACATTGTTGAGATTTTGACGTTTTGTCCTGATTCGGGGCAGGAACATTTTTCAAAAGCTTAAAAACTTTCCCTGGATGGGAAAGCCATTTCCCACTGTCATGGTCTCTCAATGTTGCCTTTCGAGGGGCCCCAGCTTCTCCTGGCTAACCCTCCTTAGCTCATCTTCAATCAGGTCAATTCCTGGACCATCCCCTCTAATTAAGACTAGCGGCCCTCAATTTTATGGCTTGCAATATGGTTTCCTCTATTGGCTACAGCTGTGGGTGCCTGTCTCCATGACTGGCAGCTCTGGCAGCTGTGTAGGGGGAGTGATCAAGCTGCTTGCTTGTAAACAGGAGAGGTTCTTCTCCCCTCTTTGTTTATGCTCAGAATGGGGTTTGTAGACCCCATTACACCTACCCAGCCCTAGAATTGCAGGTGCCTTGCACCCCTTAGGAAAAGGCCATTGTAATCATTAGCCAATAAGTGATCCAGGACAGGGGGGTTGCCCTATCTCTCTGCTGTCTATAAGGCACTCTGAATACCCGCAGCCCTATATAAATAATAGCAATAACCTGGGTTCCCTGGGACTGCAAGTTCTCTCCCCTGGTAGAGTCAATTTATCCTTTGGAGACAGAAACATTAAATACCATGCAGTTCACAGCACGGGGGCTTTGGGGGGAGATGCGCAAATGTCAAGCTCCTGGCTGCTCTGCGGGGTTGTTAAAGATCCAACAGGATGTTTTCACACCCCCGTGTCCTTGGCCAAAAATGTCCCCTTCTCTCTAGTGGTGTGTGTTGTCTGGTTGTTCTCCATCACCCCAGAGCTATCTGCATTGCAGTGATTCGGGATAAATCTAGTTTAGGATTCTATTTCGGGATCAATGTACAAATATTATTCCTTTAGTATTTTGTCTCCCCTTTTTACTTCCCTCCTCCACTCCTGTCTCATTCCCTTCGGCAGAAGGGTCCCCTAGAAAAGGGCCAGTTGAGAACAGAACAGCAAGTTCAGGAGACACTACGAGGTCACAGCCGCTCCAGGAGACCACCGAGGAGCTTTGCCTTTGAGGGAGAGTTCTGTGGACGGGAAGCCAGCCATCTCTTCTCTGTAATAACCACGCGAAGCGGGATTTGGGTCTTATCAGCACACGGCCTAGGGCTTGTAACTCAACTCTGCCACTCGCCTGCGATGCAATCTCCCCCTTATCGCCTGCTGAGGAATTCCATATCTCCAGCGCAGTTAGGATGTCTTCCCCCTGGAGAGATGCTACTTATAGATTTGCCAAATGAACAGATCCATGCAGGGTGACCAGACAGCATCTGTGAAAAATCAGGACAGGGGGGTGGAGGGTAATAGGCTTCTATATAAGAAAAAGCCTCAAATATCGGGACTGTCCCTATAAAATCGGGACATCTGGTCACCCTAGATCCATGTGATAAGGCTTCTGCCACACAGAGACTGTCCGAACACTGATCATTAGAATGGCTTATCTCTGCAGAAGAAAGGTGCTCCATCTGGCCTCTTTGCAGCACTTCTTCCCATCTCATCAGCATATAGGACTAGATGTGCCATCGCTGCAGCACATCAGACATGCTCCTGGCCCCACACAGCTTGAAGTCCAAGAAGATTTTAGCTCTGGTGCCCTCTTCCAACTGCTAGTTGAGCAGCTATTACTTCGAAATCCTGCCTTTCAGTCTTACCTAAAATTTCCCCCTTGCAGTTTCAGCTGAATACAAAACCATCCTTCACTCCCTATCCTAAACTGTTGGTGTTGCTGCATGCTCTCAAAAAGCTGCCGTGTTCCACCCCAGAGCTGGCTGCATTTTGGTAGTGGGTGAAGCATTCCCTCTTATATACTGTGTATATTGCAGTTTGGGATCCCTGGGGATTAAAGTTGCTCTATAAATATAAGATTGTATTAAAACGGAAATCCACAGTAATTGCAAACAACAGGCATGCTTTGAATTCTCCCTCCATCTCTTAAGACTCCTAATCCCCTTTATAAGCGATATGAAAACGTATCTGTTCTTATCCAAGGAAAAGAAAAATGCTGACAGGAGTCATTCAGCAGAGATTCTCTGTGGTTATTCATTGTCCCCTAAGTACAGTGGCCCTGATCTTTAGAATAGATACATGGAGATAAAGCAGCCGAGCTAAATCAGATAGGATGCTCTGGATACTTCCATACGGGGGCACAGAAAAGAAGGATGGTTTTGTGATTAAAGCATTAGACTGTGATGCAAAAAACTCTAGGTTGAATTCCTGTCTCTGCTACAGCATTCCTGCATGCCCATGGGCAAGTCACTTTATCTGAGTGTCAACTCCCCATTTGTTATACGGGGATAAAAATATTTCTTTTGTCTATGGACAGTAAACTGTTTTGGGCAGGGACTATGTGCGCAGCACTCAGCAGGATGGGGCCTGATCTTGGTTGGTGTCTCTAGGGCCTACTGTAACACAAATCATCATCATCATATTTTGGGTCCTTTACTACTCTGGGAGTGGAAAAGACAGGAAAATGCCTGCAAAAGTAAAATTATGTTTCTCAGCAGACTAAACGGATGATGCAAAAGAAAAGCCTTTAAGATGGAAATGCCTCTTCCCCACATTTATAGCCACACTCCTGCCTGTTTTAGGTCCAAATGCCTGCTTCATGCACTCGAGAGAGAGTTTTCATGGCATGCAGGTCTCTTTTTCCATGGAGGAACCGCTTAGCTCATCTTGGGCCTTTGGCCGACTAATCCAGTTGCTATGGTGTCTAAGGTTCAATCCCCCTGCTTTCTTCTTCCACGGGCGTCTTTTGCTTGGTTAGCTTCCCCTTGTTATTAAGGCTGCCCTGGCCTGACCCTTCCACTATCAGTACCTGACTCCATAACAAATTGTGTGCAGTGTTGTTGTAGCCATGTAGGTCCCAGGTATTAGAGAGACAAGGTGGGTGAGGTAATATCTTTTACTGGACCAACTTTTGCTGGTGAGAGAGTCAAGCTGCACAGAGCTCTTCTTCAGGTCTGGAAAGTGTACTCAGTGTCACAGCTAAATACAAGGCAGATTCTAGACCCAGGCTCCAACCCAAGCCCAAACGTCTACACTGCAATTAAACACTAATTAAAGCACCTCTGTAATACAGTAAATTTTGTATCCGCATCTGATCAGCAAACACGGATATAAAGGGGATATTTTCAGGTTTGCAGGGCTCTAAAAATCAGTGGAGTGGTAGTAGGACAGGTTCTTTCTGGGTAGCCTAGGTCAAGCCACTTCACTCTTCTTGGTCTCAGTTTCCACCTTGGTATAATGTGCTGCCATCATAATCCAAACACCTGCTCTGGAAGAGTCTTGCGATCGGTATTATTACCTTAATACCGTTCACTGGACAGCTGCTTAGATTAAACCATAGTCTCCATTGATTAGTGAGCTCCACAGTGTAGTCTCTGCTGAAATGAACTTTGTCTTCCATACACTTGTCAGTAAATATTTTCCATTTGGGATGTTTCCAGGTCTGGTCATTGGCTCTCACACAAGAGTTCAGCAAACAAATGGCAGTTCCCAGAATGTTGTGGCAGCTCAGATCCAGATCAGAACTTGGTGGATTGGACCTATCATATTTTAGCCATGATTAAATGAGCCGAGATGGCTGCTCTATGCCTCCCCACAAGTCCAGCACGGTGTCACTTGCATACACTGTGTACACATCACCTCTCTCCCCAGTCCCTGTTTGAAAATGAGAAGCATAAGATGTAGCAACCTCCATGGAGTTTGGTGGGAAGAGCAAACACCACAGGAGGGAAGAGTTTGGAGGAGACAGCAGGAAATCAGGCTGTTTGCACATGCCAGGAATGCTAGCTGCAGTTGCAGAGTCCCTTAAATAGTTCTCTTAATAAAGGTCCAGTTTAGCTTTAAAAACATGGAGTCCTCTCGTGTTATTACCCAGCACATGTTCATGAAAGAGAAATGGCTGGGAACTAGCTCTGTAAAGGAGGTGAAATGGACATGAATCACCCGCACTGACTCAGATAAGGAAAAAGAAGACTATGCACCACGATTTCCGATTTCCTCCTCCTCCCCTTCCATTTAGCTATTGTCTATCTGCACGAGCATCAGAGGTGACATAAGCAACAGCTTCCCCATTGTGAGGTCAAGGTCAACCCCAAATCCCAGGAACACCCTCTCAACAGCTGCAGCAAGGCATAGTCTAATAATGGTGCCTGGCTGAGAACTTTGACTCCCCAGGGGAAAATTTTTGATTTTGCCAAACTTTTTTGATTTTTTGTCCGGAAAATTCTGGTTTGTAAAAATGAGCTAAAACATTTTATTTAGAGTCAGTTCAATGTTAAACCACATTGGCCTATGCTGTGGTGGTGCCTCATGGGAATTGTAGTTCAGGTGTTTCAGGCTCCCATTCTCGCCCATGGGCTGGGCTCCTTGGCTAGACTGCCTCGCTCATGATGCACGGTGGTCTCCCCTCTGCCTAAACCACGTGGTGCATCATGGGAGTCTCATGACCATGGTGCCTCACTGTCAAATGCAGGTGCTGTGGTGGGGTGAGGGGCACAGCTGGGTCTCTCAGATAGCCAGACAACTTACAGCTTTGAAGAAAAGGAGCGGGCTCTGCTCTGCCTGGGATTTGCCAACGCGACACGAATACAAATAATAATAATGATGTTATTCCACTGTGGTATGTGCCCTTTTGTGTTTGATTTTTGCTTACAGCCCGGGGAAGTGGTGTGTGAGGCTATGCGCCCATCTCCGGAATCTGATAGTGTACAAGCCACTTGAGCCCCCCTCTCTCTCCTGGTTACCATGATACTGTGATTGTTACCTGTTGTCTCTCTCTGTCTCCCCAGTGCCTGTTGGTAGATTGGATAAGCGAACTGACGGATGGATTAGAACCTGTATACATATTTCAGGTTTGTAAAGCAATATTTTCTGTCTGATTCGGCACACTTGAATCATTGTTACTGCTGATAAGCACAGAGCATAGGATAACAGGGTGCTATTGTAGCAGAGCCACTACTGAAGTTCACGCACACCTGCAGTGAGCATCCATTCACAATATTTAAAAAAAAGTAAGTTGGCAAATGTAATCAATTACAGCAAACCAGCTGCAAGGTGAAACGGAATAACCATGTGCTTTGCCATTCAAGGTTCAGCAGAGGTCCACACAGCAATTGCAAAGTGGAGAGGTTGTTGTCAGTCTTTCAAGGGAGTTACCTCCTCTCTGTTCGAAGGCTGAGGCCTAGATAATCCAATTTCACGTCCAGCCTTTAGAGTGTTATTGGATCTTCCTGGAATTGATGAATGCTGATGCTCCGGAAGGGGGGACAGCATGAAATAGCCAGCGGCAGAGGTCTCTTATCTTTTGTTACAGGACAGGTGAGCCTTTAGCAGTGATTGCAATTAAAACTCTCCTCTTTGAAGGTACCACCCTGTATCTGTGACCATTGTGTGTTTTAAACAGAGCAATTGAATTCAGTCAGGAGTGCTGCAGGATACTAAGTAGTGCTATATAGCCTAGGCTACCAGTTACTTCTCCATCCCTTTGTTGAACTAATTTCAGCATGTTATAATGACTTGTCTGTCTGTAACACCTTCCCAAAACTATATATGGGGAATGATTCACTGCAAAGCAGCCATCGCTGGGGTGAAACATAGCAGCTGTTTCGCAGCATAGAACAATGCTACGCAACAATGTAGGGTGGGAAACAGAGTATGATCAAATTACAGCTGCAGTTGGATTTAGGAAGGCAAAATGTAATGACTGAATTTGGAATTTGACCAGGACACTGGCGTTATTATCCCTGCTCTCACAGAAAGTGCCGGGAGACTCTCTAATGAGCACATGTAGTTGGAGGCTGGTTTCAAGATGGGTCTTCCAGCACCATAGTGCCCCAGGGCATCATGCACAGGCATTGGGTTCAGTAGAGTGCCCTCCACTGACATACCAATGCCCCTTCCTTCAGCACCCTGGAGCAGCTGACCAGACAATGCGGGTGCTGGCCCATAGGGGATCCTTAGCAGGTATATCTCCCCCCTGCCAATACTAAACCAGGCAAGTTCTTATAATAAAAAGTGAATAATAAAAAGTCAAGCTATTGCTTAGTTTGCTAATACCTAGCACCAGCTCTGTGGGCAGACCTGGCCCTGCTTTGACCTTGGATATAGTGCCTTGTTGGGGCCAGATTCCAGTGTGACCACTCCTATTGTAGGCCAGAGATTTAACTCACTACCACATTAAATCAGCTTTGGGTGAAACTCAGGGATTTCACCACTAAAATTAAGGAAAAAATACTCCACGGCTGCTAAGGTGCCCCCACCTCAGGAATGCCCCTAACAAGAGTCATAACACCCAGGGTTATAAAGTAGAGACACTCAGGCACTGGAAAGTTTAGGGAGGAAACAAAAAGCCCCCAAGAATTGGTGAAATAGATAAGATAAGCTCTGACCAGTGAATTTCTGCTGACCATCTGCGCAAAGAAGGTCATAAATAAGTTACAGTTTGGGAATGAGAGATAAAATGTAAAAAGAGTTGAGCAGGGTAGAGAAAACATAGGTGCCAGTGTGTGATTGGTTAAATTGTGTTACCTCGGGGGGCTGAATAATGTGATAGGTTTAGTTAGTTAAAGGAGGTAGCTAGTTTTACCTATATAATGTAACAAAAAAAAACACCCTTCGGGAACCATCTCCGGACTGGAATTTAACATCAAACTGCTAGAACTCTGACTTCTCTGCATGACCATGACGTGCAAAGGCATCGCTGGACCCCCAGATGAGAGCATCCAGGCTGGCCATTGGATGAATTTTGTCTGTATATTACAAGTGATGAGCATAAGAAATTTGCTTGGTATATGTCTTCTGTGTGTGTTGCTAATCTATAAATGTTTAGAGTGCAGCTGTGTAAGGCTCTCTCACTGGGAAAAGGTTCCACAGACCCATAAAGCCCTAAGCCCCAAGGGAAAGGGCAGGTACGTAAATTGACTTGGTTTCTTCCTGAGCCCCATGGATAAGAATAGGTGCCTTACACCCTGAGCCCCTGGAAGGAAAAGGTGGGGGGTGCCTAAATTTGATTGGGTCACGTCTTGAGCCCTCGGTAGGGTATAGGTGGGGTGCCCTAGATTTTTTGTGGGTAACATATAGTACCACTTACAGCACTGGAGCTGGTTTGTTTATGTGTCATGGTAGGACTGGTTTTAGTGCCACCCAGTGTAACACCATGACCCCTTATAGCCCAGCAACCAGTTCCGATCATCACATTGGGGCTGGCTCCAGTACTGCATGGGGCCAGTTCCAGATGGGTCAGTTTTAGCTGGTCAGATCCAAACCAAAACCTGGACTCCAAATACTACTAAATTTGGGGAAAGTTTGGATCCTGTTCCATATTTGCTTCTGGCTCCTTTCTCTATAACAAATCAACCTCCTAGAGATGGATGCTTCTAACCTTTGAGAACAGCCTGATGCAGATCCAGCTCAGAGCTATGCCCCTTGGGCCCTGGTCTAGCTTTAGCATCATGTTGGGGCTGGTTTTGGCCTGCGATGGGGCCAACATCAGTGCTGGGGCTTTATAAACTCCTGTTCCAGCCTGACTTGGAAGCACAAGGTTGAAGGCCAAATGCCTCCATTTTCTGAGCTGTGCCAACGATAACTTTCCAGCCATACACGCCAGAGGGAATTTTTGCACTTACTAAGAAATGGTTAGTTTTATTGTTCTGGCTAATTAAGCTCTGAACCCTCCAGCTAGAGCCTTGTAACGACACAGGTCAGCATCTCAGTCAGACACCCAGATCGTTCTATGGACTCGCTCTGAATGACTCTATAAACCTGACATCTGCCCAAGGGGCCCCTGGAGCAGTGGTTGAAAAGCAATCCCTGTGCACTCCGGTGGGCGGTGGGTTCTGCTGTCCGGTCTAAAGGAGAACGGGATCCAAGCGGCAGACAGGACTCTGACACGGCTGAGCTGAGCAACTAAGTGCTCTTTGGCGGAGGTAGGAGAGAGGGAAGTAATTTTTCTCACACTAGCTTTGAGTGTAGAGCATGCGCACAGGGGTGACATTTGTGTGGTGGCAGTAAACAGAAACGTCATGTGCGAGCTGGGGTGGAGCACGCGCGTGTGCGTGTGTGTGCAGAGAAACCGTTCCATCTCAAGCTGTTGTTGTAGAGGATGCATATGAGCGAGCCCGCCTCCCCTTCCTCTCTCTGATCCCCTTTGCTGATGCACTGGAACTGATCTGATTGAAACCACCCCAGAGGCTGGCTTCTCTTCCGGGCTACCTCTTCTCAGAGCCTGCAGCAGCCTGACGAACCAGGGAGACGGAACAAAGCAATGCTGGGTGCGTGGGGGTGTGGGCCAGGTCCCTGAGGCTAATTCTGTCATGAGCGCAGTGTGAAAGGGCTCTAGGCCATCTCAAACCCCAGCTTCAGAAAAAGCTGGGGGGTGGGGATTCCCACCATCAGGTCACAACCAGGAAACCATTGAGAATGTCACCATGCAGTACCAAGCTATTAGGGCGAGGTTGCCTTGCCCAGTGGTTCTGAACCTATGGCTCATGGACTGACTGGTGTCAGGGAATCACAACCACCCTGCCCTTCCAATATGGCTAAATGGGATCCTGGCTAGGTGGGAGTGGGGTCCTTATATGGAAAAGGGAGCCCCATACGGCTGTAACCCCTGCTTGCTGGGAGTGGCACTCTAGCCCCCCTCTAGTGGTGGCTAGAGATTGATGAGCCTGCTATAGCCTTGGCTAAGAGAGATGCATCTTGCAGCTCATGCATTTAGCTCCAGAAATCCCAGGTTTGATCTCCAATGCCCCTGTGTGGGTCAGGGTTACAAGTGGTGGCCCATAGGGGGATTTCAGGCAAGTCAGTTGGGATGCACTTCCCTGCCCACGGGGCGTATGTAACCCCATGCTTGCTTGGAGTGGCACTCTGTGCCCCTCGAGTGGTGGTTAGGCCCTCTAGAGATTGAGAGCCTGCTAAGAGAGATGTATCTTTTACCTCATGCATTGAGCTTCAGAGATCGCAAGCTGCCTGTGTGGGTCGGCATTACGTGGAAAACATGGTGAACCACCAATCTAGTCTTTAATAGAGGACTCAGGACTCCTGGGTTCTATTGCTTGCTCCGTCACTGACTCTCTTTATTATGGTCATTTAACCTCTCTGCACCTCAGTTCCACTTTTGAAAATCAGTGGTTGTCACAACAGGGGGTGCTGAATGCTTTTGAACACCTGGGGCAGGATCCTCAAGGTATTTATGCACATCATTCCTGTGGAAATCAAAACCCTAAATACCTGTGAGGCTCTGGGTCCTGGCCCTTAGGTAGGATCCTAAGCAGGAGCTGAGTTCTTTGGAGAATCCAGCCCCAACTGGAGGTGCTGAGTACTTGGAAATCTGGCCCTGAGCTCTTCTGAAAATCTTTCCCCAGGTTCTGCAGGGCATGGAACATGACTTGCTATTTGGAGAGGCCTGGCACATACTAAATAGAATAATAATCATAATGTTTGTAAAGCACTGTAAGATCCATGGATGAATAGGAGAGGTATATAGATGCCAAACATTGCTCTCCGTTCTTCCCTGCAGCAGGCAAGTCTGAAGCCAACTGCATCACTTGTAAAGCAGAAGGGAGCAGCACAAGATGTATATACACACACACTTTTTTTGTATGTGAGTGTCAAGATCAGAGTGTCAGGTATAAAATGCTGCCAGAGCCTGGTAGGCAAAAATTGACAAGGGAATCCAGTGTTATCTGGAACTGTTCTCTCCAGAGAGGTTGAAAATCTTTGATAGGTTCACTCCAGGGGGAAATAACTTTGGTGGATAAGAGGCGTTGATGTGTGTGAAGCAAAAGGAAATCCATGTGCATTCCACAGCAGCAGCAGGGTTTGAAACTGACAGGTATTCTTCCCCCCTCCCACCCCAGTCCCTGTTTATTTTATTTTCCCTTCTTTCAAAGCAGTCCTGGGTCTCCCCGCTACTGGGAGTGTTAAAAAGAACCAAGTCACATCAGTACCCCACAGCATGTGTGTGTGGACAGGGGGGCAGCAAAAAGTGGGAAGATGGGGAGGGAGGGAGAATGTCAATAGGCAGATCTGAAAAGCAAACCGAGGAAATGATGTGAGCTTGTCTACACTTAAAACACTCCAGCGGCAGCTGCGCCACTGGAGTGCTTCCATGTAGACACTACCTATACCGACAGCAGGGGTTCTCTCCTGGCATAGTTATCCACACACACCCCCGAGAGGCGGTATCTACGTCAGCGGAGTTCTTCTGTTGACCTAGTGCTGTCTTCATGGGGTCTTAGGTCGGCTTTACTGCACAGCTGAGCGTGTGGATTTTTCACACAGCTGAGCAACGAAGTTCTGCCAACCTAGTTTTCTAGTGTAGACCAGGCTTATGTTGGGGGGTGGGGGTGGGGGGTGTAAAGTCTCCAGTGCTGCAGAGAAAACAGCTTTCATGAATTCTCCCAGTTTGAAGAGGAGGGATGGAAAACATGTGAAACTTAAGCTGAATCCTGATTTTCTTTTCTGATTAAACTCCCAAGCAATAGCCCAGTCAATAAGGGGCAGATTCTTTGCTGCATCACCCCTGGAGAGCCACAGCACACCCCAGCTTCTGTGCTGCTATGGGAGCCAAAACGGCCCCCAACACAAGTCAGAGCAGCACCAGGGACTGGTCTCCCTAATGGCAGTATCCTACAGAATCCCTGTAATGCCCAGCACTGTGGGCAAGCACTCTTCCACTCCTGGTCAATCAGGGGCACACATTATGCTGGGCCTGCAAGGGTTGGGGAGAGTGCAGGGCTGCTTATATAACCCACTGGTGAGAGTGTGTTACAGGTCCCCCCGCTGTGCCAACCCACAGAGTCTTTGAGCTGTTACACCTCCTGCTACAGGAGGGTGTCTCTTCAGCTCAAGCTGTGGCAGTTCATGTATTTAGCTTTGGAGGTCCCTGCTTCAGCCCCTGGTGTATCACCCAAGGAGGTGGTCATCACGCCTATAGTGGTCCTCCACTGTGTTGGGGGAATTCTTATTTGACCAGTTGCAGCTGCTTCAAGTCACCTCTGTACGCTGCAGGGAAAGGATCAGGATTGTGAAGAGCCCCATTTTTACACCAGGATTAACTCTATTGCAATCAGCAGCGCTCCATCAGTTTGATATAGGGCTGAAGCAGGAGCAAAGCAATCAGGCACCTGCCATTCCAGTCAGCACCCTGTTAAGCCTAGCCCAGGACCTGCATCACAGCTTGCAAACAGGTGGGTGTAAATTAGAGCTTCCGAAGTTGTCAGCATGCCCGCCTCTCTGCAAAGACATAGCCGTCGGCCCATTGTTCATCCGAAATTGACACAGGGCCAGCAGCACTAGGCACGAGTGCACGACCAGCCACCACAAAGGGATGTCACAAAGATAGTCATGGCAAGTCTGCAGGGACTGCAGGTGTATGTGTTTCCTTCTGGAGGAAGACTGATGGGATGTGTGCATCGCTTATTTTTACCTGTTGGAACCATTATCAGCCTTGTATGCGGCAGGTTGTTTCATCCATCATAGCCCTGCATGTAGTTTTAAGGGTGAAGGCATCTGGTTAAAGTTTTGGGGGAACAATAAACCAGCGCATATAAATTAGATGCTAATATGTGACTAAGGCAACCACCAATGATACAAGAGGCTGTGTTCAACTCCACATCAATGACACGTGTACGCCATTTTCTGTCCCAAACTGCTGCATAATATTCTGCTGGAGTGAATACTAGTGCCAGCACTGAGGTCTGGACAACATTTGTCTCTGCTCTCCAGGAGGTTCCTACCAGCTTCTGGATCAAGGCACCAGTGGAAGTGATCTTTTTTTTTTTCAAGTGTTCTAGATGAGGCTGATGTGCTAGACTACGGTCCAGCTTGACGCTTAAGTAAGTGACGACTGGCTGCAAAGGGAATGGACAATCCTCGACACGGACTGTAAGGAGTTGATTGTCCTGGCAATTGTTCACTTGGAAGGTTGTGGCCACTGTCTTAGACTCACTTAGTGTAAGTCTCCACTCATGAAAGTAAGTAGCCAGAGCTCCAGACTGTGACCCTTCACTATTATGTAGATCATTACCCGCATCAGCAAGAGAGATCTTATCCACATACTTGTCGGCCTTAATAGTTGGTAGGTCCTAAGAATATATGTTGAAAAAGAGTCTGGTATGGAAATGCCTAAGCTGGCTGACTTTGTCTGCAGCTTGCAAGATGAAGCTCCGATTCGTTATCATTTCCATGATAAAGCGCCCCAGGGTCTTACAGGGAATAATAGTCTGCAGCAATTTGGCGATCAGCCCCCCATGTCAGCCGACACGTCCACCCGAATGATGCCAACTTCCCTGCCCTTCTCAAAGGCATCGTCAATGTTTTGCATTGGGCAAATAAGTCGCTCTTGGGTACACCATCCACATCTGAAGCCAGTCCGGGCAAAGGGCAGAGGTGGTTCAATAATCTCATTGATGTGCACCAGAATCAATCACTCCCTAAGCTTGTATGTAACACAGGCCTGAGGCAAGAGCGATGGGTTGACAGCTCTTAGAATCTTCCAGTGGTTTTTCTGGCTTCGACTTTTGCCCTGCACCAGATTTTGGGGATGCAGTTGTCCTGGCAATGTTGAGGAGGAATCAAAGCAGCCAGATTTTGGGCCTAGATGAAAAAGAAACGCTACATGGATACAATCCACACCTGGAATGTTTCCCGTTCCCGTAGGCTGTCTGGCCTGGTCCAGTTCTTTGTCTGAAAACAAATGCCCAGAAAGTGGTGAAAAATCAAATTATATCTGCAGCGGGACACAGTGTCTTCACCTGAGAGATGCACACCTTAGAAATACCTCTAATAAAGTAACAGCAGCAATGCGACATGAGACTTTGGGACAAGCAGTGAAATCAGCTGACAGATCCACCATTAGAACGGCATGGCAGGCCTTCTGATTTTTAGATGGGCAGAATGCAATTGCCTCCAGGCACGCTACTCAGTGTTACAGCATGGTTGCTAACGGGAAGACCACCACCGAAAGGGACGGCAGAGGGGGCACCCTCTGCATCTGAATCCATCAGTCAGCTGCTGTCACCATTTAACAGCAGGTCTCCTCGCTGCAGCCAATGCGTTTAACTCTAAGGGCCTGGCTGTACAGCACAGCCTCACACTCCATGGCCCTGGGATAGGAGGGAGTCACAATGCTCTCTACATGGTTTGCTATCCAGCTATGCCTCGTCTATTAAAAGTATTTAATAATAAGGTAGCTCAATGCAGATGAAAGCTGCCAGTTCACTGAAGGCACCACAGTCTCTCTATTTAGCTGCAAAACAGGTGCACCATTGAAATTGGCCCTCATATCTCCACTCACCAGTGAGCTTTAACCCTGCTCTGGTAGGCTCACACCAAGGAGAGATCAGTGTCCATGGCTCATTCCCCTCCCCTCTCTGCTGGGACTGCGAAGAGGAGGAACAACCAGCTACACTGGGGGGGTTCTCTGCCTCAGGCAGGAGGTCGGACTAGATCAGCAGTGCTCAGACTGTGGGTCAGGACCCCAAAGTAGGTCACAACCCCGTTTTAATGGGGTCGCCAGGGCTAGTGTTAGGGCTTTGGCTTCAGCCCAAGGTGGTGAGGCTCGGGCAAGCTCAGGCTTCAGTCCCCTGCCCTCCTGGGGTCATGTAGTAATATTTGTTGTCAGAAGGGGGTTGCAGTGCAGTGAAGTTTCAGAACCCCTGGATGATGTTCAAACCTGCCCCTTCCGATCCTAACATCTATGAATCCATGAATGTGGTTTTTGTGACATGGCCAACGGTCTCCTAGAAACTCCTCCTTCCATCCCCTTCTCAAAACTCATTCTGATGTTCAGTTCTCCAGCCTTGATCTCCTTTCTGGGTTATCGGCTCCTAGCCTCTTACTTTATTATTCAGTATTATTATCTATTGTGACAGGCTTCTCTGTTTTGGTGGGTCCTGTGCTTATTGGCAGATTTTCTCACCTCAAAGGTTCACGGCAGCCCTCAGTTTGGCCACTTTCATGGCTCAAATCTGCTGTTCACTCAGTTAGCCTCATCGCTGCCCAGCATGGGGAAAGGAAGAAGAACAATCCCCGCAGTCTCTGCTGATCCCACTACTGGATCGGGGAACAGGCCAGAGACCTTCCCCTCTGGTGGAACCCACAGTCCAGGTCAACTCCTCTGGTATCACGTAGGGAGTTGGGGGAATGGAGGGATGGGAGGAACCCAGGCCCACCCTCTACTCTGGGTTCCAGCCTAGGGCCCTGTGGATTGCAGCTGTCTACAGTGGCTCCTGGAAAGGCTGTGTGACAGCTACAACTCTCTGGTCTACTTCCCCATGGCCTCCTCCCAACACCTTCTTTATTCTCACCACAGGACCTTCCTCCTGGTGTCATAATGCTTGTACTTCTCAGTCTTCCAGTAGTACGCCTTCTCACTCTCAGCTTCTTGTGCCTCTTGCTCCCAGCTCCTCACACGCACACCACAAACTGAAATGAGCTCCTTTTTAAACCCAGGTGCCCTGATTAGCCTGCCTGTCTTAATTGATTCCAGAAAGTTCCTGATTGTTCTGGAACCTTCCCTGTTACCTTACCCAGTGAAAAAGGGACCTACTTAATCTGCGGCTAATATATCTGCCTTCTATCACTCTCCTGTAGCCATCTGGCCCGAACCTGTCACACTATATTGTGGACCTAACAGAGATCACGACTCCATTGTGCTAGGCCCTGTACAAGCACATAGTAAGAGAAAGCATACACCCCGAACAGCTTAATTAAAGCTCAACCTTCTTAAGAAAAATGCTGTTCTCCCACAAGGTGTTGATCTTTGGCTTCCCTTACTGTGTGTCGTCATCCTTTATTGTGCTGTCTGTCCAATTCAGACTGTAAAATCCTTGGAGACCTTTTCTTCTTGCATGTCTCTAACAAAGCATGCCAGAAAGAGAGGTGGTCCCTGCTCTAACTCAGCTACAGACAAACATCTGAACCTCCAACACCTTTGGAACTAGGACAATTGACACCAGTTGAGGATCTGCTCCCAGATCAATGTTTTTCCTCATTTTTGTGGCTCTCCTTCCTGTAGTCCATCAATACTCCCCTAATCGCTACTCCTATACTGGAAGTGCACGCAGTGGAAAAGGGTGTGATGGAAGAGAAACACGGGGCGGAATGGGGGAGTCAAGTAGAGAAAGAAGTCCTTCTCTGAACTTGAGTCAGAGATTCCAGTTTGATTTGGTTCATGGCCTGGATGAAGATTAGAGCCAGCTCTTCTGCTTTGTGAACGTGGTCAGAATCATTGGTTTAAATGGCAATAAACATGCCATGTCACTGCTTATACACAATCACTCTTCTTGGGTGAGCTCACTGCAGCCTGTGGTCCTAGCAGTAAAGCATCCCTCCCAGAGACATGTGCTACTGGAAATCAAGGATGCCTCAGGTCTAGTCCTATGACTTGTTGTGTGACCTGGGGCTAGTCACTTAGACTGTCTGCCTCAGTTTCCCCATTTGTAATAACTTCCCTGCTTCAGAGTGTTATTTAAAGGCTTGATTAGTTAATGGTCATAAAGTGCTTTGAAGATGAATATGGAAAAGTAGCTTGAGTCGTACGGATGATCCACAAAGGAAAAGAAGGGACTAGAAGGATTATAACATCACAAGTGATGACAACTGAATAACAGAGAAGGGAACTGAATTTTAGTCAGGCTTTTAAAAACTTTTATTTTATTTTATTTTATTTTTGTTAGCTCCTGCTCAACTCAAACCCCTGCGAAACACATAGGAGAAAAGGAAGTTTTATTAAAGATGCACCATAAAGAAGCATAAAAGAGCAAAACCCTCAGTTTGTTTTCCTTTGCAGGTCACCTTTAATGATGGAGAAGCTAACGTCTCTCTCTCTAACTTTTTCTGCTCTGTGGTATGCTCATTCACACATGACTGCCAGCTCTGCTTCCTTCAATCTATTCCCTAGCACGCGGCATCACTGAATGTCTTGAATATACTCAGCACTTAAGGTTTCATTGAGATTTGTGCATGGTTGCTCCAAAGGCGCCTTGTCACCGTCACCTCTGTTGTTTGCAGAGCTGAATGCCTGCAATACCTGCGTCAGGGCCGAGCGCAGTGCCAATCCCCTCAGCCATCAGCAAATCCAATTTTATGGACATGGATAAACTTGTGTGATGTGCGGTGGACTAATTCTGGGAGAGTATTGCTTTCGTGATGCTGTAATTCAAGCTGTTTTCATAAGCCAGAGAAAGTGGCACTTGGACATTTTCACATCACGGGACCAGGCAACAGTTTGGACCACAAACCAGGAGTTTGCTTGGCCAAAGGTCAACACCATTCTTACAGTGCAGCATCAGATTGGTCAAAGGTTCTAAACAGGCAGCCCAGATGGGTTCATTTGATTACACAGATGTGAACAGGTCAAAAGTCAACTAGAGATGCCAAGAATTGTGTGTTTGTATTGCCAATTTGCCATGCCGTCCGTGACTTATTTGCTGGGTGTATGTATAGATCGTGTCATGGTTTCCTCCCCACTCTGAACTCTAGGGTACAGATGCGGGGACCTGCATGAAAGACCCCCTAAGCTTATTTCTACCAGCTTAAGTTAAAAACTTCCCCAAGGCACAAATCCTTCCTTGTCCTTGGATGGGTACTGCTGCCACCACCAAGTGATTTAGACAAAAATTCAGGAAAAGGATCACTTGGAGTTCCTGTCTCCCTAAAATATCAACCCAAGCCCCTTCACCCCCTTTCCTGGGAAGGCTTGAGAATAATCTACCAACCAAATAGGTAAACCATATTTTTAAAAAACAGAACTTTATTATAAAGAAAAAAAAAGTAAAAGAAACACCTCTGTAAAATCAGGGATGGAAGGTAACTTTACAGGATAATCAGATTCAAAACACAGAGGATTCCCCTCTTGGTAAAACTTTAAAGTTACAAAAAAACAGAGATAAACCTCTTAGCATAGCTAAAATTCACAAGCTAAAAACAAAAGATAATCTAACGTGCCTTGCTTGATTTACTTACTCTTTTTGCAATATTGAGACTCATTTTAGGGTGATTTTAGGAGGAGTTTTCTGACCTGATGCCAGGGCCAGCTCTAGGCACCAGCAAAACAAGCAGGTGCTTGGGGTGGCACATTTCTAGGGGCGGCATTCTGGCTTCCCCAGAGAACACACACAAAAAAAGAGCCCAAACAAAGCCTTCTGCCCCCCCCCCAACCCCCCAGATTTGAAAGTATCTTCTTTCCCCATTGGTCCTTTTGGTCAGGTTCCAACCAGATTATTTGAGCTTCTTAACCCCTTACAGGTAAGGAGGAATTCTAGGCTACCCTTAGCTGTATGGTTATGACAGATGGGTTTATAATTAAAAATCACACCCTCCTCCTGAGCCAAGATGCAGCAGAAATGACTAACTCTTAAACATACTTGTAGCAATCTATCCCCACATTGATCCAGCCCCTTCTGTGTCCCTCTCTGCTCATGGTTTATGTACATCTGCCTCCCTATCACTTCCTTAAGCCACATGCCTGCAGTGACTTTGCTTCATCCCCACTGCAATGCAGCCACTTGCCCCTCTACACTACCGCATGCAGCATGGGTCCAAAGCACTTCTTGGTCTGCTAGGGTTGGGATTCCCCGAATTCTAACTAGCAGGTAATTGGTGATTTCTGGGGGACAATTCTCCTTCAAAAGGGTTTATGGGTGGGTGCGGGAATCCTCTCCATTAAAATGAAAGCCAAAAAACCCTTCACCTGGGGATCTAACTACTGTAATAGTGCGTTTAATAATAATAACTAATACAGAGCGTGATCTTGGAGGTGCTTCTGGTATTGGAGGCTCATTTATTAAGTAGCTTTTCCTGTTGGTGTAGTTAATCCACCTGTGTGAGAGATGGTAGCTATGTCGACGGGCGTGCCGTCTACACCAGGGGTAGGTTGGTAGAATTATGTCGCTCAGGGGTGTGGATTTCTCACATCCCTGAGCAACATGGTTATACCAATGTAGATACAGTGTAGACCTGACCTTAGTTACTCTCCACTGAGCTATTGGAACATGCTGAAAAATGATGTCAGAGATCTGCTGCCATGGAGGCCGCCGGGGTATGTCTACACAATAAAGAAAAACCTGCCAGCTCCAGCTCGCGGGGCTTGGGTTCCATGGCTGTGCAGACTTCTGGGCTGGGGCTGACGCCTGAGCTCTGGGACCCTCCCATCTCACAGGGTCCTACAGCAGCAGTGGCAGAAGGTCCTCAAAAGTGTGGGGGACAACCAGAGCCTGAACCATGGCCCCACCCTCCTGCAGCACCCCTTCCCCCGAGGCCCCAGCCCCACACTGCTCCATCTTCCCAAACCCCCCCGCCCTCGTGCCGCCCCTCCCCTCGAGGTCCCGCTCCCCACGCCTTCTTCCAAGGCCCCACCCGCACCACACCTTCCCCCGAGGGCCAGCCACGGCACCACCCCTTCTCCCCGAGGCCCTGCCCTTGCACTGCTCCCACACCACCTCTTCCCTCCAAGAACCTGCCCCCCACTTGCTCCTCTCCTCCTCCCCCTTTCGCTCACCCTTATGGTTGATAAAAAAAGTTTTTAAAAGTGGGGGACCATGGCCTCTTCCCCAGGCCCCCGTTTCAGCACCCCTGTCCTAGAGCCCAGGCTCTAGTGCCCGAGCCCAGAAGTCTTCACTGGAAGCAGGTTGGATAAACCAAACCCTTTTCACCTGCCGATCTCAAAGCACTTTACAAAGGCGGGTAAGCAATGTTAGCTCCATGTGCCAGATGGAGAGAGCAACACACAAACAGGTGAAGTGACTTACCCTAGGTCACGCTGTGAGTCCATGACACAGTCAGGAATAGAGTCGAAGGGTGAAATCTTGGCCCCTTTGAAGTCAACAGCAAAACTACTATTGATTTCTATGGGGCCAGCATTTCAGCCTAGGTTCCCTAACTCTCAGCACTCTGCTCAGTTCACAGGTGCACCTAACGTACTGAGCGATCCTTATATTTATATTTGGGCTGCCAGCTGTAATGTGCCTAACTTCCCGCACTGTTACTCCAATTAACAACCTCGCCCTGTGTCTGCTGGGAAGCCCCAGAGTTTTACAAGCCAGGCCAGAACACTGGGAAACAGGAAAAGGTGGGAGCTTACAAGGGGTCTGATGTGGTTCTCAGTGCAGTTCCCAATGCAGGGCTCAATTCACAGGGAGCAAGTGGGGGATAGAAAGAGCGTGAAAGGGACAGTGAGAAGGAGTGAGAAACAGCACCAGAGACCAGGCAGCAAGCGCACATCTGCTGAGCTCCTCTTGCCCCTCCCAACACCTACCCCATACACGTTCCCTTGTCTTTCCATAGCACCGCGGATGCAGCCAGCTATCCTCCAATGCACTCACCCTCGCCTGCCTGCCTATCAGTGTGTTTGTACCAGAGTGGTTGTCAGGATGGCTCTGGCTCTCAGATACATGGAGGAACCTTCTATGAACCAGTGTCTGTGGCATTGTGGCCTGAATTAGACCACTAACAAAACTGCCTGGTGTCACATGGCATATTATTTGCTGCATAAAATAGCTTCAAAATATTAGAGACCTGGATAGTTGTTACAGTGCTTAAATTACGCTGGAGTGTCAGATCAGGGCATGATCAGGTTGTTATCCAAGGCCACAGAAATCAAGCCGCGGAGAGTTAAAGCTCCCTGGGCAACCATAACTCTGACCTGATCGGTGGAGTCATAATGATAGGACATAGGGTCTTTCATTACATGATCATATAACACTGGGCTGTGGGAGCCTTAACTCTGCATTTCCCAGCTCCTGGGGGCTTAAATCACAACCTTAGTGTTCCATTGAAACAGTTCTTTTCCCCCTGTTCCCAATGCCATTATCTTAGAGGGGGTTTTTGGGAGTGAAAAGTGAAATAAGAAACCAGGGGAAACTTCGTTACTTCTAGGCTCAGTTCTTAAATTAAGGCCCCTCTTACACCATTCTGGCTGTTTAACAGGATCTAAAATGGAGGTAATATAATGTAAAACCGCTTTCCGCTGCCAGAGTGGTGTAGGGAGACCTTCGTTAGATAAGAATTGGGGCTAATGCATTTAAAAAGATCCTTAAAAGTGTGGGGGACAACCAGAGTCTGAACCGTGGCCCCACCCTCCTGCAGCACCCCTTCCCCTGAGGCCCCACTTCCACACTGCTCCATCTCCCCAAGCCCCTCCCCGCCCTCACGCCGCCCCTCCCCTCGAGGTCCCACCCCCCCCACCCCTTCTTCCCAAGGCCCCACCCCGCACCACCCCACACCACCCCTTCCCCCGAGGGCCCGCCACGGCACCACCCCTTCTCCCCGAGGCCCTGCCCTTGCACTGCTCTCACACCACCGCTTCCCTCCAGGAACCTGCCCCCCACTTGCTCCTCTCCTCCTCCTCCCCCTGTCACTCACCCTTATGGTTGATAAAAAGGGGCAAAAATAAACCCATCAAAGGATCTCTCTTAGATCTGTGTTGGTACAGCACCTGGCACAATGGAATCCCGGTCCGGGACTGGGGCTCCTAGGTGCTATGGGGAGACACAAAAGAAATAATTATACTAATTGTTGTTCCAGACGCAGCAAAGACACATTTCAAAATGCACAAATACAGTAACTTTGCCCCTTCATTCAAGCTCCCTCCTCCACCAAGCACCCTCTCTCTCCTCCTTCAAACCTACGTCTCCCAGGAATGCTTCCCAATGTGGTCACCTCCCTCCATTCACCCTCTCCTTTACTCCTGCCTTATGTCTGGTGTTTGCCTTGTCTAGCCTAGACTCCGTTCCTTCTCTTATTGAAAACAATAAGGGTCTGTCTGCACTGCTTTGTAAACCTGGGTCTGTGGGACCCAGGCTTGTGGACTCGGTGTGTTCAAGGCCATGCTTGAGCGTCTACACTCTATTGTAAATCTGGGTTTACAGTTTTTGGACTCGTGTCTCAAAACCACGCTGATGCATCCATACTGCACTACACAGGCCTTCTGATTCAGGTCTGAGGCAGGCCTGAGCTGCATCCTCACTGCAAAATGACAGGGCTAGAGTCTCAGCAGGACTTGGGATCAGACACACACACCCTGTCCCCCAGGTGGGTTCTAGGAGCCAGGTCCTGAGGGCTTGCTGACCTGAGTGAGACTGATTTGTGTGTGGAGTGTATGGGGGCTTGGACTCAAACCCGAGCCTAGATTTACAATGCAGTGTAGACATATCCCCAGAGCTCTGCCATAATCTGAATGAGAGCAAAATCAAGACATTAGAAAAAGCTTTTGGTGCACGGAATGTGCAAAGTACTGTGCAACGATACACTTATTACTATTATTTATACCGTGTATTGTGGTAGTGCCTAGAGACCCCAACCCATTTGGGGTCCCTTTGTGCTAAGCACTGCACATACACATAGTAAAAGGACAGTCCCTGCCCAGAAGAGCTAACAGTCTAAAGACCTGACATAACAGGTGAGTGAAATGGACAAGCAGGCAGTGGGAAGGGCGGAGAAGGGAATAAAAATGATGGAGTGTTATAGCATGGACTAGCTGATGGCACAATTCATAGATGCTAGCCAGGATCAGTAATTGCAACCAGCCAGCTGATGGATATTATTATTAGGAATTAAAGATTTCCGTTTGGGCAGAAATTCCTTCTCTACTTTGACTTGCACAGCTTGGCCCTGATCCAAAGCTGACTGAAGTCACTGGAAAAGTTCTCATTGACCTGAATGGACTTTGGATCAGGCCCTTTGAGCAGCTAGAAATACTGTTGCATGTGGACAACTGGTGCATTAGCACTGGGAAGAAATGCAAAGATAGAGTTAATATTTTGGTCAGACATGCAAGGGCTGAAAAACAAATAAAGCAGCAAAATAAGTGGTGATAAATGTACAATCCGTACCAGGTGTTTGCAAAAGTGGCACCCATTGGCCAATGTTCTTTTTCTCATTATAACTCATTTGCAGATCAAACTCAGGAATTATCTCCAGGGACGTTTTCAGATGTAAATAGATGACTAGGCATGTTCTTATCATTTTTGCCATCCCTAGTATTTATGCTTTATATTGTTTCCCGGGCACACTTCAATCAGATCGTTTCGAAACTCCCAGCCAGATCAGGAGTGTTTTGACTGAAATGAAGATTAAACATTATTTGGGGATGATTCACAGCCAGTAACAACAAGATCAGCAAGAACTTTGGGGGCCTCTAGGGTGGAAAGTGCTGTATAAATGTATGGCATTTTTTATTTCTCATCTCATCACAGTACAATTGTTCACATCCTCTTTGTAGCATCCTTCTCTCTACTTAAACATCAGTGTCTTAGACCCTCAACCACACAGCCAGATTCCGCTCTCAGTTATATTAGTTAAACAATGGAGTAATTCCCTGTGTAGCTGTGTCCCTGACATCCTCCCACTCTCTCCAGGCCTTTTATGATCGAAGTTGTTCTTCCCAAATCTGAATTGAAATCCCTGGACCAAACATACCCAGACTTTGAAAAACTTTAGATCTGGATTCAAACTTCACAATCCAGCCCTTTATCTCTAGGATATGTATCTCTTTTCTATGGGTTACATCATATCACTGATTTGTTGGCATTGATTTCAATGGCGTCTTCTGCTTAACAGGAACAAGATGACAGAAGCCTCCCGTATGGTGCCCAAAACTGTACGTGCTGTCCAGGATTTTCCAAAAGTGACCTGTAATTTTGGACACCCAATTCAAGACATCTTAAAGGGAGCTGAATTCCTGTGAACTGGTGCTCAGCACTTTCAGAAAATCATGCCCTACCTGTTTTTGAAACTCCCATCATCAAAATATCTGAACACTGCATGATCTTTAATGTATTTGTCCACACAGCACCCCGGGAGGTAGGGCAGGGTTGTTCTCTCATTGTATAAATGAAGAAGTGAGGCACAGAGAGAGACTGTGATTTGCCCAAGGTCACACAGGAAGTCTGTGGCAGAGCAGGAAATTGAAACCAGGTCTCTCAAGCCCTAGTCTAGGGCTCTAACCACTGGGCCATCCTGCCACTGTCAAGATGCCCTACATGCTTCTAGTTGGGCTACTGAAGTAACTGGTCTTTAGACAATCCTGCAGTACTGCCAACCCCAAACATTCAAAAATCATGAGTGCGGCCCTCAAAAATCATAAACCTGCTGGGTTTGGAGCCTTGAGGTTTCGTATTTTCAAACTCTTCTCCACAACTGTGACGTCTAGTAACTTACTTAGTATTTTAATGAAAGACAAGACTGTCAAGTAATATCCTGATTCCAGAAGCTGGGGATTTAAGAAAAACACGAGAGTCAAAAACACTGATCTTGTGCCACTATTCCAAGCAAAGTCTAAAGTCAGCGTGTCTAAAGTAGGAAGAACCCTTCTGGCTCTCATATTTACACAACCCCTGTACTCTCCTTCCCTGCAACTACTGGACATTTTACAAGGCCAACAGTGATCATATGGGCTGTGCTGAGTGTATTATACTTGGCCTTCTTAGCCATATGTATTCAAGCAGGTGCCTGTGCCTCTCTGGGTTTGTGAATTCTTCCTTCCCCAGTTGATATGTGCAGGATGGTAGAAGATGAGGAAAAGGGAAGTTAATTTCCAGGGCTATTCAGGCATTAATTTGATGTCTCAGTCCTGGCACACACCGCAGGTGTGGACACTGTTTTGTTTGCTGCTGCGCGTGGGTGGCACGTATAAGAGGTTTGGGGAGGCTAAGCCTCCCCCAGAAATGCTGGCCATGCAGGAGGGAAAATGCCGTGGATGCGTGGGCACCTCCTTTTGTAGGCATGCCAGCCTGCTGCCTTTGGAGCACCAGAAGTGAAGCTCCCTTGAAGTGGGATTGCACCGACATCCAGACCGTGGCTCCACCCATACTCCGCCCCCAAGGACCTGCCTCCACTCGGCCTCTTCCCCCAAGGCGCCGCCCTCACTCCATCTCTTCCCCGTAGCCCCCCGACCATGGAGAGGAGCAAGCAGCAGGCAGGCGGCAGACAGGTGGGGGTTGGGGACTCAGGGGGAGAGGCAGAGAGGTGCATGCGGGGGGGGCACAGGGGAGGAGGCAGAAAGAGTCAGAGCGGAGGCAGGGCCTTTGGGGGGCAGGGCCACAGTCTGGGCACTGGTGACTCCCCCATATCTAGGGAGCTTCCGGCACTCACGTGTAAGCCTCCCCAAATGGAAGACTCTCGCGCTGCCTATGTGGCTGAGATTGATGGTCACTTGGTAGATAGTCCAGAGGGGCGCTAGACCTGCTAAAGGGAAGGGACTGTTTGGGAAGCCATACTGCCACAAGAAAGATGTCTTCCTTGTGTGGTATAACTGCGTCTCTTGCATCCAGCCAAGACATTCAGGGATGGAGAAGCTGCTTTGCAGCACCTCCGGGTGATGGGTTGGTATTTTCTCCATTCTTCAGCTGAGAAACAGAGAAAGGAGCTGACTTTTCCAAAGCCATCTTGCTGGCTTGGTTAAATTAGGTATTTGAAAAGTATTAATATTGTGTCTCCCGGGTGGATAAGAATCAATGATTTTTTAAAAAAAAATAAAAAAAATCAGATTTCTTTTTATTTAAATCAGATTTTTTTGATAAAATGCTTTTTGACGGAAAAACCCTATCTAAAGATAGTTTTAATTAAGATACATTATAGCTCAAAGATATCTCATCATGGAATACGGATTATAAATTCTAATTCTATAGTATGAGACAATATATTCATGTAATGTTTAAGAAAAGTTTTGTAAATGAGTTCCAATAGTTCATGGATTAGGGACCCAATTTTATGGGGTCCCAGGGGCTTCTGTATAGATTATTTCGGTTAATATTTCTATCTACCCAATGGGACTCAGTGCTCAGTCTAGAAGATACCATCAGAGATGCTTAGTTTTGCAGTTCTCAAACTGTGGATTTGTGTCTCCCGAGGTAACATGCTTGTTAACAGCAAAAGTGTTTTTAAATAAACAAATAATATAGAGAGGTGAGAAAGAACAGATCTCAACTCTATTGTCCCTCTGCAAATTTGTGTACACAAAGTCAATACCTTACCTCTCTCTAAAGGTGCAAAGTTTCAAAAAGTTCAATGAATAGAAGATTGTTGGGAGTGGAATAGATCTGGACTAGGAGAAGAAGTCTGGAGATAAATGTGAGAAGCGAGGGACATTGCTTGTTTTGTTAAAATATTATATGTTTGCTGTTGAAGAAAAAATCCAAAATACATAACGTTGTTGTTTTAGTTAAATAAAACAATGTAAATGTCTATCTGGTGATGTTCTCCTCCTAATACAGCATGGGAAGAAAATCCTCCAAGTATTAATGATTAACCTGTTGAATTGGAGATAGTTTACCTCCAAATAACTTCATAAATATCTGCTTCAATTACCTTTGGTAAATGAAATAACCAAACAATCATTCATTTTCTGATATAGTTTTAAAACTAATCTGAAAAGTTTTCAAAATAAATCACTGTTTAAAAATGTATAGTGTATACCTTCTAAAAATGACACTTACATCTGTCACTGAGTTGTGACGAATATGTATTAAGGTTATAACAACCAACAAGAATGCACTTTTATGTAGAAAACCATGATTAAATGGAGTCTTCCTGACTAGTGATTTAAATCATGATTTAAATCAAATCCACCCTGCGTGTCTCACAAGAGTTTGCTATTCCTGACTTCCTGCCCCACACTGTTGTGTAGAGATGTTGGGTGCCATTTAAGAACTGCAATATTTCACCCTAGTGTTGGATGAAATGAGCCCTGGTATATTGTATACATAGAGGATTGATTCTGACTTCATGCTGGTGTAAATCAAGGGAAGTTCCACTGAAATCAACAATTATCCAAAGGTAAAGCCAGTGAAAATGGGAGGAGAATCAGGCCTGTGGTTTGTAATGAGCCGATAAAAGCCACCTGTGCGGTGTGGCCAAACTTGCGATTTTATTGCCAGTCTTACAATATTTTGCAGTTTTTCTTAAAACACCAGAACCCAGAGTCAGGGGATTACATGAGAATCCCACCACTCTTTAAAAAAAAAAGGTGCAATTCTAGGCCTGGTGCTTGTAGAGAAAAGCTGGACAACATGAACCCTAAAGGCTGGGAACCCTGGAGGCAAATAGAAAGAACCCAGATTTTATTACTTCTTTTAGAAAATGTCATGATCTTTGAACCCTTGGGGATGGGTCACCACAGAGAGAGTAATGGCTCGATCTCCTCGCTCGGCCAGCCGACATTCTCAAAAGCTTCTTCCAAGCATTCACAGCCACTGGCAACAACATCAGCCAGAACTTTGGGGGCCTCTAGGGTGGAAAGTGCTGTATAAACGCATGGCATTTTTTATTTCTGGTCTTATCATTGCGAACATCCCAGCCTCATTTCCACTCAGCTTGACAGAGGCTGTTTTTCAATCCAGCTTTAGACAGACCTTCTCGGAGCTATTTCTTCAGCAAAACTGAACGCTCTAAAAATGGGTTTCCTACTCCAACATGAGACTCCACTCTCCTTTAGACCTCTCAGCTGTTGTGCAGACTGGTGCGGAGCCTCAAGACAGGCTTTATTTTCTTCTTTCCAATAAGAAGTGGCTTCCAGGGCTGCAGAGACTCAGCAGCTGACTCTCACTTTTGCCAGGCAATCTGCATCCAACATTTCCTGCCTCTCTGACATCAGGGCATTGAATGGCCTGGAAAGTACATCTCAAGTAAGTGGAGTGCATTAGTTTCCACTAATGGAACATTTGTTATCCTACTCTCTGCAGCACTGGTGCCAGTGAAATGAACGGTCTCCAACCACTATAATTCCTTCATGGGGGATTTAAAATAAAAAAGCAGCAGCAGCAGCTTTCGCAGCCACATTGTTGACTTGTGGTTTGGGGGGATGAACAAGAGGTGAGTCTTTGACTGATATTAAAGATCACAGATTAAATCTGAACAACCGGAGATGTGCACTGCCGATGAACAATTAGCCTCCAACTTCTAGCTGACTTGCAACAGGGTCCAAGGCGCAAGAGAGTGGGGTGTAGTCTAAGTCCAAATGACCAGTGTGGGTACACTTCACACATGTTGTAATTAGAGCTGGGTGGGAAATGCTCTTCTGGTCTGTCACAGGGTGGCTGGCCCCTGTAACTGAAGTAGGTCCAGCACCCCTGTGCCAGAACAAGGCACAAATGTCCCAGTTGAGGAGGTGGGCCTGCCTGCACCTGGGACAATAGGGGGGTCGGAGAGACCCAGTGAAAGGGAACTGGCTGAGTGAGAATTAGAAAGCTGTTGGAACCAGGAGCAGCAGGATTGGCAGGGTTCCCTGGGAGGGGAGGCAGTGTGGTCTGAAATGTAAAGGGTGAGAGGAAGAACTGGTTTGTTTGTTTAAACCCGCCTAGAAGAATCTGTGGGTTGGCAGAGAGTCCTCAGCAAGCTGGGGGGAAGCCCAGCCTTGTTACACCATCTCACAAATATTTTCAAGAGTTTGAATATTTTTCTCCCCATCTCGAGATGGAACAGAAAGTTAGAATCATGAAACTATTCACTAACTGGAAAACTCATTTTTCGGGCGGGAGGGGGAATGTTTTGTTTCAGTAATTACAAAATGCTTCATTTTGACTTTGACCTTTTTCATGTAAACCACTTTTCAGTCGAAATTTTGAAACAAAAAGTCATTTTGAATGAAAACCCGTATTTCATTGTTGCGGTTTAGAACATATCAACATTAAACATGGAGATAATTCCTCACCTATTTTTCCAGCTACTTTTTCAGATCAGGAAATTTGTCCAACCTGATCCTGTATTGCAAACAATTTCGGTTGCAATGGACCTGGAGCAGCTCTAGCTATAACGTCCACCCTGACATCTGCAAAGTGCTTTCCATTTCCATATGGAGATTAGTGAACTGGAGCAGCAGTGGCTGATTGCTCCATTACAGAGCCTTGTCTCCTTTAATGGTTTGATAAAAGGAGGGTGACAGGAAGATAAATAGAGATAATACTTTAGGCTTCTTACACTAGAACCATTATCATTAATGGCATTAATTAGCTTATAATACACTGTATAGAAACATCAAACACAACCATTCTAAGGGGAAGTAACCTGATAATTGTCAGTAACATGATAGCGTAGCTTTAGCACGTAGACAAGTTTTAGAGTAGCAGCCGTGTTAGTCTGTATTCGCAAAAAGAAAAGGAGTACTTGTGGCACCTTAGAGACTAACAAATTTATTTGAGCATAAGCTTTCGTGAGCTACAGCTCACTTCGTCGGCCGAATGCATCCGATGAAGTGAGCTGTAGCTCACAAAAGCTTATGCTCAAATAAATTTGTTAGTCTCTAAGGTGCCACAAGTACTCCTTTTCTTTTTAGCACGGAGTGAGCATTCAAGATGGCTCGCCCTACACCACAGCATTTCAAGGTAGAATTCCCCTGGCCGCATCACAAACAACATCACAAATGTTAGCCAAGTCATTACAAAAAACCATCATTACGGGATGGGCCTCGATAGACAGGGGCTTTGTAATGGACTGTATAGCTACACTGCCTCCCCTCCCAGGGAACCCTGCCAATCCTGCTGCTCCAACAGCTTTCTAATCCTCTCTCAGCCAGTTCCCTTTCACTGGGTCTCTCCGACCCCCTATTGCCCCTGGTGCAGGCAGGCCCACCTCCTCAACTGGGACATTTGTGCCTTGTTCTGGCACAGGGGTGCTGGACCTACTTCAGTTACAGGGGCCAGCCACCCTGTGACAGACCAGAAGAGCATTTCCCACCCAGCTCTAATTACAACATGTGTGAAGTGTACCCACACTGGTCAGTTGGACTTAGACTACACCCCACTCCCTTGTGCCTTGGACCATGTTGCAAGTCTGCTAGAAGTTGAAGGCTAAATTTTCATCGGCAGTGCACATCTCCGGTTGTTCAGATTTAATCTGGGATCTTTAATATCAGTCAAAGACTCACCTCTTGTTCAATTGTTAGTCTCGAAGGTGCCACAAGTATTCCTTTTCTTTTTGCGAATACAGACTAACACAGCTGCTACTCTGAAACCTGTATAGCCTTTAACGTTCAAGTCGCTGGCTCCAACCCTGGCCAAGTTGGGAGAGACTAAAGCTTGTTAGCATTTGGAGGATGAAATGAATTACGTTGGTAGGTTGCAATCCAGATTCTGCTTATCTCAGGTACTTATATGGCTCCCATTGCTGTCATGTCTGAGCATCCCACTCTATTTAATGTATTTATCCTCACAACTCTTCTAGGAGGTAGAGCAACGCTATATCCCCCTTTTACGGGACTGAGGGACACAGACACGATGTGACTTGCCTAAGGCTACATAGGAAGTTTATGGTGGAGCAAATAATCAAATGCCACACTCCCAACTCCACGCTTGTGCCAAACCGATGGATCACCCTTCCCTTGGGGCAACTGTCAGTAACACAGAAGCCACAGCTACAGTGAGCACTCTCCATGCCAGCAGCTGCACAATGGCCAAGGAGTGACCACACCATGAAATCATGCTGTAGTGGGCCACCAAAGCTCACTTGCTGGGGGTGTGGTAGAGGTGAAAGAGACGCGTGCACTGCTGATCCCAGTGCTATTGCTTCTCTGCATAGCTCTGGAGGAATTCAGAATCCTGGGCTGGGAATCCAGCTTTATAGTAACAGAGTTTTATTAAAAGAACCAAACCCCCAAAATTCCAATCACTAAATGGATGTTTAGAGTGAAGTTAGTCAAAAAAAAAAAAACCCTGGAGATTTTGGGGAAAATTCATAATGTCTAATAAAGTAATCAGTTACAGATTTTGGGATTTTTTGATCTGTGTCAAAAGTGGTCAAAACCAATAGGCTATTTTTGCAAAACGTGTGTGTGAAAATTTCAGTCTATTTTATTGTTGTTGTTGACATTTTTCAACCCCCACCCCGCTCACAAAAAACAAATTCCTCAAAATTTCAAGTTTGGAATGAGCCCCTTCAGCTGTAGTCCAGAGATGTGCTCACTCAACCCACTTTTAAACCACACAAATCTGCAGCCACAAACAGATCGTCCATGGTCATCAGCTAAACTGCACCCACGTCACTTGAGGATTATAGAGAGACAAGGTGGGTGAGAGAGACAAGCTTTCACAGAGCTCTTCTTCAGGTCTGCTTGAGGATTAAAGAAGTTTTGCTGATACCTTGTGAGTAGCAAAAGAATTTCCATGAGATCCCCATTTACATTCCCTCTTTTTGCAGAAGATCAGAAGTTAGAAATTGAGACAGTCCACTCCTGAGCAGGTGAGATTCCATCCAGCAGTGGGCAGCGGTGCACACTAGTCAGTCTATTACAACACCCACTTCCCAACTCCTGTATTTTCATACTGTTTCCATACGACGAAACCAAGCCAGACCACGACCGGTAGAAGCTACTGCCACTGAAGCTGCAGTGGTCTTTCTGGGAGTCCATGTCACAAAGCAGAGATGCTCCTCGCAAGACGGTTTAGGCCCAGATCCTCAAAAGTATTTGGGCACCTAACTCCCATTGACTGAGAGAGGTGACTAAATATCTTTGAAAGTCTGGGTCTTAGTCTTTACCCATGGGTAAGTTAGACATTTGCAAGACATCGTCACTCCAGGAAGAGCTGGTAGCTTCCACTGCTGTAAACAGCCTGGCCAGGAGAGAAGCCCCTACTCATGAAAGACCCGGCTTCCATCCTTTACCCTGTGAGCCAGTAGGGTTGGGAGGCCGGTGGGCATATCACATTCATCCCCCGGGACACACTATGCAGCCCCTGAAGCAGCTCAGCTATCAGGTGCATTGAATGGGCTCCAAAAAGGCATGTTCTCCAGTCCTTCCGATCCAAGGAAGGTCACTGCAATCAGAAATTTGGGGGATGATTTTGTAACAAGGCAGGAGGGGAGAGAGTCGTCTTTTGAGGTTGAAAAATAAAACAAAGCAGACAGCAGAGAGACTGACAGCTGGAGCCTGCTAGATCTATTGCTATTGACCATGAGCTTGTTTAAGGGGGAAGTTATTGGCTATGGTATTATCTCAGCTAAGAGGGAAAAGGAAACATCAATACTGGAATTGTAAAAGAATAATAATAATAAAAAAACCACAGTGCTGCTGTGAAATAATGGGACTGCAATGACTAGCGAGACAGACATATAGATGGGGTGAGGTTATTGCAATGGCTCTCAGAGGTATTGGGAACGAGCAGCTACATTCCATGGTGAAAAATTATAATGAGCCAAATTTGTCGGCTTGCTGATTGCGTATATTGGTTGTCTGGATAGCCAGGCTGAACTGGGTTCCCATGTGCCTTACAGCAAACGTCCAGAGGAAGGAGATCATGGGGATTTTATTACTCTTTGCTTAGATGTGGTACAAGAGTTTATTGGAAATGTCTCACATTTTGGATCAAAGGGACTGCAGATGGATTTGCTGCTCTCATTCTATGTTATCCTGTCTACATGGTCCCAGGACAATGGTTAAATAATAATAAGAATGATGTCTATTTCTTACATGCTGGTTCACAATCTTTAATGTATTTACCCTTGCAACATCCCTGAGAGGTAGGGAAGCATTAGTATCACTAGTTTCGAGATGGGAAACTGAAGCATGGAGTGGCTGAGTGACATGCACAGGGTTACACAGGAAGTCCATAGCAGAACAGGGAATAGAATCCAGGTGTCCTATGTTCTAGGCCAGTGCTCTAACCTTTCTGCTCTGCTTGCACAAAAAGAAAAGGAAGCTAGGGCGTTTGGGCCTTGCTGTATTGAACCGGATGTACATTTTCTCCAGGCTTAGGAGAAACGACTTACGTGTGTGTCTGTCATTGTATGTGGTTCAGAGATCAGGGGTCAGATGGGCATGCGGGATGGTTATAAACGCAAGGAAAGCAGCTGTCTCTCTGCATCATTGGGAACCTGGGTTTATTTTCCCCGGGGACTACTTGTTCCATTTTATTTATGATCTTTAATGGCAATACGCCAAATGGAGTCTGTTCCACAGCTGGGACTAGCTCCCAGAAGAGGGACTGTCCCAGGAGTGATCTTCAGCAGCATCAACTTCCCCACCCACCCCCCGGCCAAGACTGAAGGCAGGCACTATCTTCATTAGACACCCTGAAGGAATCCCTGGGTGTGTAATCAGTCTGGGCATCTTGGCTCTGTCCTAGGAGATGTAAGGCAATCCAGAGCACAGGCTGCTGGCCTGTCTCCCCAGCCCAGGAAGGAGTAATGCCACACTCAAACCACTGTTCAGGCCCTTCCTTCAAATACAGAACTCGCAGAGTAACACGAGCACCACTATGCCCCTGACTGAGGCAGGCTGCAGGGGGCCCAAGGACCTTTCCCCTTCGTCCCTCCCCCTGCTCTGAAGCCAGCCACAAAAGCCCACCTCCCTCCTGCGGTTTTCCCTCTTCATTTGAGCCCTTTCAGCCCTCCACAGGAATCACCTGGCCCCTTCCCAGTTAGGCCTAATAATGGACTAGAGCTACCTGGCCGTTTAAGCGGCAGGCCATCCAGTGACAAGTCCTGGGGCTGCTTTTGAAGCAGGGATGGACTAAGATGACTCTGGATGCTGTTCCACCAAAACTTTACACTCAGCTACACGGCTTCCAGCGGCAGCCGGTCCACAGGACTGGCATCCAGGATCATCTCCCCCTCTCCACATGTGAGTCCTCTGATGGTAGCAGCCAACACCAATGAGCTGCTTGTGCTGCCTTCTACTCAATGAAGGCTTGATCCAAACACCCATTAAAGTCAACAGATGCCCACCGACCATCCAGATAAAAGGATGGGTCTCGTACTTAAACGGGGACTCAGGAGACCTGGGTTCAACTCTCAGCTCTGCCCCAAGCTGTCTGGGTAAGTCACTTCCTCTGTGTCTGTTTCCCATCTGCAAAATGGGGCTAGTGGTTTCCTACCTTCCGGAGTGGCTGTGAGGATAAATCCACTGAGTGCTATGTGGTGCTTAGGTACTGCAGCGAGGAGGCTGCAGATGTACCGAGCTACGCCTGGTCCTGGGTCCCCACCGAGTCCGCAGCCCTATCGAACACGGTCCTGGATCCCAAGGGACTTGCTTAGATGCTCAGCTGCTTTGCAGACTGCATGGCCCATTGTGCCCCACAGTTTGGGTTGCAATGCTGGGCCCGTGTCACTGCTGCGGGGTAGGGGGGAAGGGACAGCACCTTTCTGGAACACAATAGCCATCCCTGCACTGCTCCAAGCAGAGAGACTGCTCCCTCCTATTACTGCCAGGAGGGGATGCACGCCACTCCCAAAGGACCAGGCAGGGGAGCATGTGGATGGCTGGGAGCAGAAAGGGGTACAGGGGTATTTTCTCCCTGTGTGTCTAGAAGCACTGTTCCCCGCCCCCAACAGCTCCTCTGGGCCAGTTCCGCTCTCCCCCACGCCTAGTGCAGCAGAGTGCAACTGCCATGACTGAGCTCGGTTTTAGAGGCCTTTAAAATTTTGTCTTCCATTTCCTGAAATGGAGGCTGCTCCCATTCCCCCCTCCCCCACCGCCCGAAGTGAGCTGTAGCTCACGAAAGCTTACGCTCAAATAAATTTGTTAGTCTTTAAGGTGCCACAAGTCCTCCTTTTCTTTTTTCATAAAAATTAAGTGACAGAAAGAAAAAGAACCCACTGCCACCAATGAAATATCCCTCCCTAAAGCCCCCTGGACATCTCCTGTGGTGCAGCCTGATGAGCCCAGGCGTAGATCACCCCCTTCCCCTTGCAGAGAGATAGAGCTCTCTTCAGAGATGCACAGAGAGGGCCTAATTCGGATCTCGCTTGCAGCTGCAATGTTCTCCCCCTGCAAGCCTGGCTGCAATTTTTTCTCTCTGGTCTTCCAGAGCTTGTCAATTTCAGAAGCAGGATTCCCCTCCCCGCACATACACACACTTTTTCTTCCCAAATAGGGAGAGAAAACAAGAGCCTGCCCCCACTTCCTTTACAGAGCATGGCAGGAGAGGATTGGTGCGCTGTAATTCTGCGCAGACTTCTCCAGGTACAAAGCCCCCCAGACAAGATGAGTCACCATCTGTCAGATGCAAACACCAGCTAAGTGCCACCTGGCTTCTCAAAGGGACAGGACTGTTTAACATTGAGCCAGCTTCCCACCCAGTGCAAACCAGCATAGCTTCACTGTTCATTCGCAGCTGACACTAAACTGGGGGGAGAGGTAGATACGCTGGAGAATAGGGATAGGGTCCAGAGTGACCGAGACAAATTGGAGGATTGGGCCAAAAGAAATCTGATGAGGTTCAACAAGGACAAGTGCAGAGTCCTGCACTTAGGATGGAAGAATCCCATGCACCGCTACAGGCTGGGGACCGACTGGCTAAGCAGCAGTTCTGCAGAAAAGGACCTGGAGATTACAGTGCGTGAGGGGACTGTTGCCCCCTTACTAACATTCGGTGGGGGTGTTTTAGTTGCTAGCTCCCAGTACTAAAAAGAGGGAAGGGTGGATGGGGAATTAGGACCCGGAGACTGACAGCCCCCAGGAACAACGGGGAGAGGCCAATGCTCTAGGTCAGCCTGAATGACAGGGCGAGCAGGCTAATCAGGGAGTCAGGAGGCCAGGGAGGTCCCGTCCTCCGTGTGAGCTGGATTTGCATGGGTCAGACAGAGTGGGGCCGAGCTAAGGAGAAAGCAGGGGTCTGAGCTGGGGAGCAGAGCTGTGCCAGATCCAGAGAAAGCAGACCATCCTGGGAGCAGAGCTGCAGCCCCAAAGCCAGAGGCACAGCCCAGAGAGAGCAGACTTGCCCTGGGAGCAGAGCTGTAGCAACCAGAGCCAGAGGGGCCAGAAAAGCAGCCCAGGGAGCTGGAGGCAGAGCAGCAGAGACAGAGTGGTGTAGCTGGGGCTGGAGCAGTCTGGAGCTGGGTGTGGTGAGCAGCTGGGGAGAGCGAGGGGGACCCTGGGCAGCGGGCCCAGCACAAGGAGACACCTCAGCCAAGAGGCTCTGCAGGCCAGGCTTGGATCGTAACCCCAACAGGGCGGGGGCAACACTGGGAAGAAGGGTCCTACCACTTAGAGCCTGAGAGCATGTGGCCACCACCGGAGCGAGTGTCCAACCCGCAGCATCCCTGCAGCACAGCCAGGGCCTGAGAAGAAGGCCTGGGACTTACAAGGAGCAGACTGTGATCTGCCTGGACGTTCCAGAGACACTGTTTGTGATGTTCCCTGCCACAGAGCGGGGTGATGTGTTCCCTTTAACCTTTCCCATGTTTCCTTATTCTTTTTAAAATTAATAGTTGATTAAATAACTTGCATTTGCTTTAACTTGTATGTAATGGTCAGTGGGTCAGAGAAGTGCCCAGTGCAGAGAGAGTATCCCGGAGTGGGGACACCCTAGCCCCTATCCTAGGTGACCACAGCAGGGTTGGGGGTTGAGCCCCCCAGGAATCCTGGGCCCAGCCTTGTTGGGGTTACGAGGACTCTGCCAGACAGGGAGTGGAAGGGGAGTCCTCAAGGGCAGGGAGGCCTCTGGGTAAAGGAAGTGGGAGCGAGGACTCAGATCCTTTCGCTAGCCCACTTCACTGGGGTAGTGCAGGAGCCAGGAAAGTTCCCCACAAGAGCGGGACTATTCCCCCGCTTACAAGTGGATGAGAAGCTGGATATGAGTCAGCAGTGTGCCCTTGTTGCCAAGAAGGCCAACGGCATATTGGGCTGTATTAGTAGGAGCATTGCCAGCAGATCAAGCAAAGTGATTATTCCCTTCTATTCAGCACTGGTGAGGCCACACCTGGAGTACTGTATCCAGTTTTGGTCCCCCCATTACAGAAAGGATGTGGACAAATTGGAGAGAGTCCAGCAGAGGGCAAAGCAAATGATTAGGGGGCTAGGGCACATGACTTACGAGGAGAGGCTAAGGGACTGGGCTTATTTAGTCTGAAGAAGAGAAGAATGAGGGGGGATTTGATAGCAGCCTTTGACTACCAGAAGGGGGGTTTCAAAGAGGATGGAGCTCGGCTGTTCTGAGTGGCGGCAGATGACAAAACAAGGAGTAATGGTCTCAAGTTGCAGTGGGGGAGGTCTAGGTTGGATATTAGGAAAAACTATTTCAGTAGGAGGGTGGTGAAGCACTGGAATGGGTTACCTAGGTAACCCAAATCCTTAGAGTTTTTTAAGGCCCAGCTTGCCAAAGCCCTAGCTGGGATGATTTAGTGGGTGTTGGTCCTGCTTTGAGCAGAGGATTGGACTAGATGACCTCCTGAGGTCTCTTCCAACCCTATGATTCTGGATTCATTGACTTCACCTATTTTTTAAGGCCAGCAAGGGCCATTATGATCACCAATCCGAGCACCTGTAAAGAGCCACTTGATCAGAGCAGGAGATGTGGGGTTCCTGCATTCACACTTGCTTGTAAATTCTTAGCTAAGCAACAGCTATTTGTCTATCTAGGCATTTATACGCCCCATCATCATAGTATCTAGGTACCTCACACTCATTAAGGGGCTTATTCCCACCACATCCTTGTAGGATTATTTTTTTACAGCTGGGGAATGGAGGCACAGACTGATAAAGCGACTTGCTCAAGGTCACCCAAGAAGTCTATGGCAGGGTGAAAAATTGAACCCAGGTGTCCTGGGTCACAGTCCAGTTAAAATTTAACTACAAGCCTACATGGCCTCTGAAGGCAGCAGCATTCCATGAAATACCATGGAACGTGGGAGAGTCTATAGTTCTCAATGAAAGTGATGGTGGGAAAGGGTGGTGGGGAATGTTTGTAATAAAGGAACAACCAAGTACTAGGTCTATTCAGTGAACGTATTTCAGTAGGAGTCAGTTAAAGGCTGCTTCACAGTAATTGTATCACACATTCACGTTTATCTTGCAATAAAACATTTGAGTTTTCTTTATACTCTGCCAAGGCAATTAATTCCTGCTGGAAAACAGGGCAAATTCACAGAACGGTTGTATGACAGAAACAAACAGAGAAAAAAAATCCCTCAGATGGAAACCTCGGATGGGAACCTAGGGACCCCTTGTCCTCCCCTATCAGCCCCCTCAAGGCAGAGCTGCTGTAAATCTTCTGGTCCCAATGACAAATGAATGCCAAGGAAACTAGCTGTGCACTTCCCCAGAGCTCTCCATTCTGAAATGGCTTAGGTGGCCAAGAGTAATACTTCATTATTAAGCCAGAGGTCTCCAAATTGTGGCCCGGAGCAACATGTGGCCCAGGACGCTATAAAGCATGGCCCTTGAGGGTGACTGTGTTAAGAACAGGTTTCAGAGTAGCAGCCGTGTTAGTCTGTATTCGCAAAAAGAAAAGGAGAACTTGTGGCACCTTAGAGACTAACAAATGTATTACAGCATAAGCTTTCGTGAGCTACAGCTCACTTCATCGTATGCATTAACATGTGTTAAGAACATGTGTATTTGATGAGGAGTGGAAACATGCTCCCTGAACTTGCAAGCCTTTAAACCGCTGTGTTTGATTCAGCCCCATGGCTACAGAAAGGCAGACATGGGCACCTCCTACCGAACCCTCTCCCCTGCAGCTCCGCACTGAGCCGAGAGTGCTCTGAGCTGCTGTCTCTCCCCTGCTACAGCTGCTCTGCAGCATCAGGCAGGCTGTTGCGTCATAGAGGAAGGAAGAGAGTAGCTCTGGCTGCTCCGTTGCCTGCTTCCCTGGTGTGTGGTGGGAGCCCCTTGGAGAGAACAGGAGCTGTGCCTGAGCTGAGGGGAATAGTTACAGGGTTGACTGTGGCCCTTTGACCTTTCTGAAAGAATTTGTGCAACCACCCGTCTGGAGAGGTTGGACGCCCCTGCAAAGCTAGTGCGGATGGGGGCTTGCAGGCACGGTCCCAGCCCTGAGGAGTTTGCAACCCAAACAGCGGTAGATAAATAAAATCATAGAAATAAAAATGGGCCATAGTGGAGGGCAGCAGACAACATGGGGAAGCTATTGCTCCCTGGCACTTGTTTTCCAAATGTAATTGGCCCCGCTAGGGCCGAAAAAAGGCTGAGAAGGTTTGAAGGTTCAAAAGGGTTTAAAGCTGGGGGTCGTCCTTCAGCACTATTAGCACCAACCTCTGTAATGTGATCATTCTAAAGGATTATGTTCTTTGTAGTAGCAGGCTCACAAACCACTTGTGTGGCACAACCATTAGCAGGGGGACAAAGAGTCATTTTCCTACCATGTGTTATGCACCACCTGACCTGGGGAAGCTCATCTCTACTTTCCGAGGGTACCAAAGTTGAGGGCCCCTGCAGGGTGTCACGTATGTAATCAACCCCATCCTTGTGCTGAGTGGGGGGTTTGAATCCTGGTCCTTGCAACCGCTCTACTTATTCATGTATGAAGCTCATTCTGCCTTGGATTGAGACCACTGGGAACTGTAAATAGCTACCCAGAGGGCAATGCAACACCTCCCACCCGCTGGTCTGCCGTGATACCTCAACCCTCCCCAGTGGCGACAGAAGGGAGGTCAGGCCAAGATTTTCACCAGTGACTCACAATTCTGGGTGCCTCCTTTTACAGGTGCCCAACTTGAGTCACCTTAAAGGGGCCGAGTTTCAGAACGTACTCAGTACCCACCCTCTCAAAGTCAAGCCCTTTAAGGGTGTCCCAAATACGGAGGCACCCAAAATCACCAGTCCTCTTAGCCTCCATGGTCCATTCAGTACTTGGGGTCTCTGAAGAGACTGCCAACTAAAGAGCCCAATCATTCTTTGTACTTGTACAGCGACCTCACCTGGGGATCTCAGAGCACATTACGAAACAGGATTGAATCAAGATTCACACGCCCTGGTAGCGAGATGGGTCAGTGTTGTTCTCCCAGTTTTCCGATGGGGAGGACAATGCATAGCACAGAGAGGAGATGTGACTTATTCAGTGTCTCAAAGAGAGTCTGCCATAGAGCTGTGAATAGAGCACAGATCTCCAGACTCCCTCTCCTGGGCTGCAACCCCACAGACCATCCTTCCTCTCCCGTACTAGGTGGGAAGTGGACAGGGCTCCACTAGGACCTGAACTTTGAGCCACCAACTCATTCCACAGAGGCCAAGGAGCAGCCCTTGGATGTTAATGACTTTGAGTTACTCTCAGATGGGCTGCAGCGGCTGATTGTTTTCTAACCACGGTGGTTGCACTGTCCCCTTGTCATCCTCCTCCCCTAGCTCACAATATCCATCCGTTGTCTATCATCCTATGTTGACAGTAAGTTACCTGGGCAGGGAGTGTCATTTGTATCTGGATAGTGCCTAGCACCATGGGGCCCTGGTCCCAGCTGACCCCAGCGCTGAGCTGGATCCATTCCTAGGCCCCTGGGGAGTCCACCCCCAAATATGTTCTAAATGTTTTTTTTCTTTCACTGTTTTCTTTTGGAGCTATGATTTTTCTTGCTTTGGAACACATAAGTTCAGCCCCCCCCCCCCCGGTTTTTAGATATATAATGGCAACTAAAGAAAATCACTTATTTTCCCCTGTTAATAAGACATATATTTTGCTTTCTTCCTTCCCCCGCCATCCCTCTCAGTTCTTTCCCTGATTCCAGGCTCGGTTGCCGTGCACTCCACAGGAACATCTCCTCTGTGTTTGCCATCTCTGCAGGAGATGTTATTGCCTCTTGCCGCTTGGATTCAATGCATCTCTTTTCCTCTCCACCCTCCTTTCCTGCTATTTCCCACTCAGAGCACAGCTGATTCTACAAACTAATGTCAAGCTACACACCTTAGAGCTCACTCTCGCCACGCTGGGATATTTAGCAAACATTCACCCTCCCAGGGTCCCAGAGCCTGGGCTCCAGCCCTGGCCTGAATGTCTACAGCGTGATTTTACAGCTGGCCTGGGGTCAGTTGCAGGTTTTTTATCCCCATGACGTCATACGCGTTGTCTGTCTGTACTGTAGTTCCTCACCTGTACACTGAAGAGGACACGCCTTTGAGGATGATGGGGTTCATGAACTGTAGGTGTAAGGGGGTTGGTTTTTAATCAAGCAGCTCTCCAGGGCACCCCAGCTGAGGCTTATTTCTCCTATTGCTGGGTCTGCGGAACTATAGAAGGGGTCACAGGAGAGTAAAGCCCCAGGGCTGTTTGATGAGCCTAGGAAGTCAGATGGGTGGGACTGGAGTCCAGTGGCCAATGAGAGAGAGAGAGACCATTCTCTCATTGGCTGCTAGAATTGTTCATTGGATCAGTGCCCACTATTTTGGGGCTAGATATTTGTAAGCCCCCATTGGGCAGATCTGTCCTTGCAAATGTACGGGTGAGTGTGTCAGAGCAACAGAAAGTGCAGAAGAGGGATAGAGGCAGCTCCAGCTCAGGTTTCAGAGTAGCAGCCATGTTAGTCTCCAGCTCAGGGATTTCATGCCTGTACGAAAGCAGAGAAGACAGCGAGGCCGAGGAAGAGAAGAGCCAGGCCCAGCGGAGCAGCAGCCGCCACCAGGAAATAGGAGCTCATGTCCCCTTCGGAGCCCTGCGTCCACTGAACCCATATGAAGGTTCTTGTTTACAGGCTGCCAGGTGTTTACTTTGCTGCCTGCGGAGGCCGTAACAGGAGCCTTCAACGTGGCCTGCCGTGAAAATGCGGCGGAATAAACACCCTCGCCTGTTGAGCCCTACGTTTCTCATTGTGCCACTCGTGCCTCCCTCCATCACACGGTGCGGCGGATTGCCAGGAGCAGGGTGCCTGTCAGACGGTGGGGTTTCCCTCTCCCTCTCCCGGCCTCTTTGGTGCAATGCAGTATTTTCTGCTCTAGCTGCTTAACTCAATGGAACCTTGCAAGTGTTAAAGAAAACAAGGGGTTTGATCTTGCAAATCTCTCCCTGCGTGGATGCTCAGCTCGGAGAGGATTTGGAGGGGCGGGCCTGGGAAGAGGGTAGTGAAAAGGAGCCGTGTACAGGACAGGTTTCCAGGCTGTGCTGTTAATAAGAACGGGAGTGGCTAGAGATCAGAGGAGCAGCAAAAAGTTTAAAGATTCAGGGCCAAACTTTCCCAAAGTTTAAAGCTAAGGTTCTGCCCCATGGCCATTCCTAGCAGTGACCCAAGTTCTCACACCCATGCCCTTTCCCCCAGTGACCACGTGAACTGAGTGGGGTTTTCCCTGACCATGCCCCGTCTGACCCTCCGCATAACGATAATGGGAAAACACACCACTCCTGCACGTCACATCTGGCGTGTCTAGGGCTGAGCTAAAGGATCTAGATAAAATCACAATCCTCTCCTACACCTCACTCCTGCCCCCTTGCCCCCAGCTCCAATCCAAAGCTTTTTGGAAGTCAAGGAAAGTTCAGTGAACTCCTCTTACTACCCCCTCTTTAGTCCATGGTTGTTCATTTCCTTGCTGCCTCTGCCCATCGCTGTGCCATGACCAGGACTTGGAGAGCCCAGATCCCATAGGAAGCACCATTCCAGTCTGACTTGCAGCAGGAAGAACTGGAATTCTCATTGTCCACGCTGTTTGCTTGGGATTGCTAGTCAGTCTCTGCAGACCCAAGATACTCAGCTACATACAGGAAATGTGGACGGGCGACTCGCAGACTGTGATCCACCTATTTCTATGATTATTGTTTCTATTCCAGTAGCATCTAGGGGCCCTGACTGAGATCCAGGGTCCCATTGCATTAGATACTGGGCCTAAACTTAGACTCTGATGCAGCCGTAAGCCATCTCTCTGTGGGCTGTACGATCGCTTTGTGTGTGCACATGTTAAGGGGATGTATTTAGGGAGTCTCCTTAAAGTCCCACGGCCCAGTCCCCTGCACCTTCGCAGTGAAAACAACAAGGCCTTTGCAACATCCCATTAAATAACAGTATTGTGTCCTCCTTTGCCACCCATCCTGAAGAAGCAGAAGCTGATTTACATCTCCTTCCCCTAGTCAACGTGGCTTGGTGATGAATTTAAGGGAGGGTGAGCTCTCCGTAGCAGCAGACTGTGGCTTATCCCCAGATAGACATGCTTTCTGGAAGTGCCCCCGCTGCCCCTTGCTCTGCAGAGCTAACAAAAAATATATCTATATCCGAGACTGCACAAGGCTCTTGCTTCTCACCCCTCTCGCTGTCCATTGTAATGAAAACACGGCAGTGCTGCTCCTTCCCCGGCCGCCGGGGCGCTTGTTTGAAGCAGTTTGGAGTCAATTGAATGAAAAGGAATCAATGAGTGGATATTGCAGTTTATGGATGGCTGAGTCAATCCCACAGGCAGTGATTAGAGGTCCACAGTTTCTTTTATGCCCACAGCAAGAAAATGACTTAAATTTGTTCCACTTTCGCTCCAAACAGGAGCTGAATTTGTAGTGGGCTGGGCTGTCAATTATGCCGTCTTTTAATATTCCATCTGGAGAAAACACAACAGTGCAGATTTCTTTTTTCTTTTCTTTTCTTTTTTTTTTGTAAAAGGGGACTGCCATTTAAGACAGGTTTATTTGGCTCTGCCCCCCTTCTTTAAGCAGAGGAGCAAAGGAAAGGCATTTAGGGAAGTCAAGAAAATACACAAGAGCAAATTCCTTGCCCTCCCTGCCCCTTGGCACTTAAATCAGTGGTGCACCCAGACACACATCATTTGTGCAAGAAAGCATGTTAACGCAAGACTAGCAGCTCATGGTGGAGGATAATTTTCCTTGCTTTCTTCATTGCCCCTTGCTGACACCACCTACAGGCTAAAGCGAATCTTTGCCACCACTATATCTGTTTACAACCTCAGATATGCCCCAGCAAGAGATCTTCAACTCCAGAATGTGGTTCAGGCTCTGGACTGGGACCTGTGGTCCATCTCTGGCTTTGCTAGTGATTTCCTGTGTGACCCTGGATAAGTCACTTATGGGCAGGTTTTTAGAAGTGCTGATTGCCTGCTGCTCCCATGAACTTTGCTGGAATTTGTGGGCACTCTGATCCTTTGAAAATCAGGCCATTAAGTTTTCCAGCTGTAAGATGGGACAGTAATACTTCCTTTCTCCCCTCCTTTGTCTGATTGAACTCCACAGCCTTTCCTAGTTGTAGTTCCACCAGGACATTGATGCATGCAAGGCAAGAAATAGCCTTTTATCCTGAAGGGCTAATAAGCTAGACAGACAAAGGGTAGGAAGGGAAACGGGCACATAGACAGAAAGTGACTTGCACAAGGTCAGACTGCCAGTGAGTAGCAGAGGCAGGAATAGAACCCAGCACCTAATCCAATGTCCTACCCACTGGACCACACTGCCCTGCCATTGTTCTACCCATAAAAGGAGACCTTAAATCTTCAGTCTCACTCCCTCTTGTTTTATCAGTGCTACATTCAGGCTTTGAGGTGGTTTTTTTTGTTTTTTTTTTTTAATGGAGAAAAGATGCAGTAAAGTTTAAAATGCATTTGTCAACCTATACTCCTTACAAATGTATTTTCCTGTCTCCTGGGAGAATGGCTACCAAGGCATCAGAAGATGAATTCATCACATCTAGTTTCCTCCTTTTTAAACTGACAGAAGCCTGTTATTTCAGAGTATTTCATAGAAATTACAAAAACGTTCAGCGCATCAGCTGTTGAATCCAGATGAGGGCTTAAAAGGATACAAAAAATAAACCCCCTCTGAGGCTCTATGTGCATAGAAAAAGCCTTTTGGATGTGATCTTAAGTTTCCTTTGGGTTCCTACCTGTTCAGTTTGTGCTGCAGTGTCTGTGCCATTTTACTATAACTTGAACAGTGATGGAGTCAGATTTCCAAGACACAAATACAATATGACGTTGGCTAGACTGGGACCTTTCATATTAACAAGAACATGAGAATGACCGTACTGGGTCAGATCAAAGGTCCATCTAGCTCAGCATCCTCTCTTCTGGCAATGGCCAATGCTGGGTGCTTCAGAGGGAAAAGAGCTGTACCTTATATGTGTTTCAGAGTTAAATGCAAGGCAACATACATTTAAGCTGCAGGATGGTCTAATGGACAGTGCACCAAACTAGGCTGCAAGAAGCCTCTGTTCTCGTCCCACCTCTGCTCTATCATCTTGGGTAAATCATTTCACCTCTGTTCCCCCTCCCAGTCTTTGTCTATTTGAACTGTTAGCTCCAGGGACCATATCTCACTATGTGTATGTACAGCACTTTGCACATGGGCCCCTGTATCTCAGTTGGGTCCTCTAGAATATATTCTAATGCAGATAACAACATTAATGAGCTACATAAAGCAGTGGTGCAAAAACAGTGTATGGGGAATGTATTAAAACATTCAGTCATAAGGCCTGCGATGGCAGCATAAACAATGGAAAAAAGATAATGTATGTTTTATAGTCAAAGATAGTTGGAGACTGAAGAAACAATGCTGTTCCAGACAGCAGGAGCTGCAGAGGAGAAGGCTCTCACACCAAGTGTGCATGGGAGGGAGAGAAGACACTGGTGCCTAGAGGAATGGAGGGAGCAGAGTTGGGAGAAATGAAAGACAAGGTCCATTAGCTAGGCTAGAACAAGCCCCAGAAGAGGCCAGAGTCTCTCTCATTACAGAGTAATTCTATTGACGTTAGTGGAATTACTCAGAATTACACTGATGTAACTGAGATCAGAACACAACACGAGCCGGTTAGAGCACTGGGCTGGGGTTCAGGAGAGATAGGGTCAGCTTCTGACCTTGCTACGTTCTTCCTGTATGAACTTGACCAGTCACTTATGGCCAGATTTTCAAAAGAATTCAGCTTTACAGCTCGTTGGGAAATGATGATTGATTTTGATGCCCATGAAAAACCTTGAGACTTTGTCGAAAGCCCCAAGACTCAAAATGAAAACCCTAGTTTTTTGTCAAAACCAATTTTTTTCATAACAAATTTCACTTTCAGCCAACCCCTATTTTTCAATGAAAAAAAAAATTCATCCAAAAAATTCTAATCAGCTGTGCTCTGCTCCCCTTTAATCATCCAAGTAGAGTCCAGATTTGCAAAAGTTCTCAGCATGCAGCAGCTCCCATTGTTCCCAAGCTTCAGAAAGTTTTACCTTGTTTGTACCATGATTGCACTGGAAGATGCTGGAAACTCTGGCCCTTGATCCTTCCCCTGAGCAGCAAGGAGCCCAGGACCCATCTTAACTGGATCCTGGCCATATCACTGAAGTAGGGGGCTTCCATGGCTGAAGAGAAGCTAACAGAATAGCCCAACATTGCATCTTCTGCCACAGGCACATAAGCCAGGGAAGTGGGGGTGGCCTGCAAGCTGCTGTGTTCAAATATTCTCAGCTGTGTAAAGGATGGCTGTTGGTCACTCTAGCTTATCAGACCCAGCCAGCTCCAGAATCTGGGGTGTAACCTTTTCCCCTGAGCTCAGCTCAGCCATCGGCCTGCATCAGAATGCAGATATTTGTGCTCTTAGACTTTGGCTGATGGAAGCCTACATTTGCTTTCGGGAACAGCTGCTGGTTTTTAAAAAAGCCTTCTGGTTTCTCCTTTTTGCCCTTGAACCGACTTTTCAGTTATAGATCATGGCTAGAACAAGTCATAATGTTTTGCTGGGCAGGAAACCTTGCTGAGCAAGTCTCCTATCTGCTCGGTCTAGCTCTGTGCTAACTGCTGCATTACACAGCTGCACATGGGGAAAATGACAGAGAAAGACCACCCACAGTCAAGCCCAGATTTTCAAAAGAGATCAGCATGTTGGGTGCTGAGCTCCTTTGAAAATCTGGCCGCATGTGACTTGCCCAACATTACACAGGGAGTCTGTTGCAGAACTAGAGGCTAAACCTTGATTTCCTGATCCCCAGTCAATGCTTTAGCCACCAGAACCACCCTTCTTCTCAGCAATGGAGCTGGAATTATGTGTATATATTTTAATGTTCTTCCTGGTTCAGCACTGCAGTGAGAGCTGGTCAGAATATTTTTGTCATAATCCTTTCTCAACTGAAAATTAGTTTTTCAGGTAGATGAAGTGTTTTCACAAGTGCCACTTTCCATGGAAAATTTCAAAATTTTTGTTAAAACACACTCAATACCCCAAGAACCCAAAATATTTCAGTTCGGATATGCTGCTGTAGTGCCTGTGAGCTGTAGTTCAATTACCTTATGTCTCCATTCTCCACTATGAGCTGGGCTCCTAGGCCAGAATACATCTCCCATGATGCACTATGGTCAGGGACTCCTATGATGCACCAGCTCCCTTCTTCAAGAGGGGACACTGTGATGCATAATGGGAGATGTAGTCCATTCAGGGAGCCTGATCTATAGAGGAAAACAGGAACATGAGACACCTGAACTACAACTCCTTAGACACTATGGTGGCATTTCCAAATCAAAATTTTTCAGTTTTCAGATGGATTTTTGTTTTGAGGTGAAAATGTTTTGGTTTCCAGTCAAAATTTTTCAGTATTCAAATTTTTCAAGTGGAAAAAATAAAATCACTTTTTTCTATGGAATCCCCCGTTTTTCAGCCAGCTCTATCTGAAGTGTCTTTTTAAAAAAACAAAACTCCCAATTCTGTCTCTCATACTGTCATTTAATTTCAGTACTTGTGAAGGATATTGACTTGAGAGCACTACAAAGAAAGAAAGAAAGAAAGAAAGAAAAAAAGAAAGAAAGAAAAAGAAAATCAGTCATGTCTCTTATGCACAGAACAGGGCACTGAGTGGGCCACAATGGTAAAATATACCCCATTACCACCTTATCAATCCTTCCACTCTCTGTTGAGACAGATAATATAAGAGTACTAACTCTGGTACCTGTCTAATCATAGTCCATTACACATAAGCCACCCACAGCTGTCAAGTGGCGAGAACCTTCAGTTGGCCTGATCTGGATTTCTTTCAAAGCCGGTGACCTGAAGGCAAAAGCTTTCTGTATCCTGTTACTAATGGCCGTGAGATCAAAAGAACCTGCATGACTCAGTGAAATAACAACATCAGAGGATACAGAACTACATTCACAGTATTTGAAGGTGTAAGACCTGAAGAAGAGCCCTGTGTAGCTCGAAAGCTTGTCTCTCTCACCAACAGAAGTTGGTCCAATAAAAGATATTACATCCCCCGCCTTGTCTCTCTAATGGCCTGGGACCAACATGGCTACAACAACTGCAAACAAGGATGAATAGGGATAATGAAGGAAGGCCAAGGGTGTGTTACTGAATTGAACTGAGCAAAGGAAAATTTAAGCTCGATCTCTGACATTTCCTGGCAGCAAGACTGTAGATTATTCTCCCACGGGAAGAGGTGGAAACCCCAGTCACTTTAATCATTTAAAGTCAGGCTGGTCAAAGCACTCAGGAGTGCACTGTGGGGAACAATCCTGCACTGGCCAGAGTGGGATGAGATGATCTAATAGGTCTTTTCCATCTCTAGTTACTATCATTCAGTCCCCTGAGCCATCCATTTTCTTCAGTGCAATTGCTCACTTCCTGGTCTGCTGCTGATTCGCCTTGCTAATCAGCGGAACAATGGCTCTCTCATTAGTTTTCATACTTACCACTCAGATATGTCTTTCATTATAGAGCAGAATCTTACTACAATTACTGACAAAGGAGAGAGCAATTAGGAGCTTTGTCTGAAGCCCTACCGTATGGGCTGCAGGGTGCCCCATATTATATTCACTATGACATGCAGATTGTTTGCTTATCGAAGTGGGCAGAGCAAAGAACAATGGAAGAAACCAGGAACACAGGCCAGTTCCCCGAACGGAATAACTCAGGCTCCCATTCGGGAGCATACAGGATCAAAGCGCGATCCTACGCTGGCAAGGAAAGGGACAAGAAGGTCCTACCAGGTCTTCTCCAACGATGCCTACTCAGAGACCCTATAGCAGTGAGTGTTAATATCACTCTCAGCCCCAGAAGGGCAGCCAGGCTTCATGACATGCCTCCCTGACCCAAAGTCTCTCTTCCTAAGCCATAACTTCTGATTACTCTCGTGGTTCGTGTTACCTTCCTATGGCCCTGTTTGCAATGGGTAGCAGCATGCTTAAGTATCTTACTCTGATCACAGCTGAGTCACATCACTCTAAAACGCCTGGGAGACAGCTGAACTCATATGCTACAGTCATAAGACCGGCCAGACTGGATCAGATCAGTTGTCCATCTAGCCCGGAATCCTGTCTTCCAACAGCGGCTGGTGCCAGATGCTTCAGAGGGAATGAACAGAACAGGGCAATTATCGAGTGATCCATCCCCTCACGTCCAGTCCCATCAGCTGGCAGTCAAAGGCTTTTCTGGCTGTCAGAAGCCTGGTCTTAATGAGACTGTGTGTTCCTAGGGGGGTAATTGAAATTATTAGGGATGAGAGAATGTGCTGGGCCAGATTTAGAACACACTGGAAATCAGCCAATCAGAAGATGATCTCCATACTTTTGGAGTTTGACCCCATTTGGCTCTGGCAAAATGCAAGTTCTCCTTGGCTCTTTGTATTATACCCTGGTCATCTGAGAAGCAGTGCAAGGACTTCCAAGCCAGAATCTTTGTTTGCACGGCCCAGGTTTCCAGCCAGTTAGAAACACCAAGTTGAAAATTATTCTTTCTCTGGATGAAAAAGTGCAGTGCAAGTGCTAAGTGAAACATATGTGTTAAGTAACTAGCAGCCAGACTCCTGTTTCAGGGGAGAAATATAGTACTCCAGAGCGGGGTTTGCATCTTATTCAAATGATCAAGCCCTCTGCACTCCTGCACAAGGCCCCAATACAGGGGTACAGTGCTGGAGATGTGGGGAAAGGATGTTAAGTATCTGTGCAGGGGTCTGTTGTGTAGCCCAGCGCCCAGCATGGCCACATGCAGCGGCTCCTTCAGAGTAGAGAGGGTTGGAGCAGCCTTCTACATGCACACGTGGGTGTCAAAAAGACTAGTAGCAGCCGCTCTGTAGACAAGGGTTCCCCAGCCGAGTTACTCAGGATGGCGATGGAATGCGTGCCTAAGCAATTTAAGGGCTGAAGAGAATACTGACATCAGGGGAGGCTTGTCACCTCCTGTCCTCAAAGCAAGTGGTGGTAGGTTCAAGGTTATGATCTGGAGAAGAATGTAAATGTTCAGAGGCGCCTCTCAAACACTGAGATCTGAAAATCTGGGGGCTCCTGGATCATATGAGAAGTCTGCTCCTCCCTGCCTCTGCTCAGGCAGGAAATTCCATGACAACAGATATATTTTTACACTTCTGGTCCCAGCACCAAGAAGGCAACGTGAACCTCAGGGGGCAAAACTAAAAAGGACAAACATTCGATCACTTTAAAAAAAAACAATACCCTTGAACAACTTAGTTTTGAAGCAGGTCTTGTTCTGTCCAAAATCCTTGCCCACCCCTAGTAAAGAGAGGAATTTTGAGTCAGCTTTGGTAATGGAGTCTAGCTTCCATCCAATACATAGAATCATAAAGTTAGAGATGGCAGAGAGTAAAGGTAGGCCTTGATCCAGACACTCCCCTTTCCAATACCTTGGGAAATTTCTGATCTGAATCAGACCTGCACTCTTTCCTTACAATGGAAGAAGCCAAAGTGCCATATCCAAACTCACCCCTCAATATTGGAATTCACCCATCTGAATTTTGTACCTCCTAGGTCACCCATTCCACACACACACCCCGTTTCTCCCGGTGGCTGATGCAAGATTGTCCCATTCCCTGCACTATATTCCCCAGTGTTTTACCTCGTGTATGTTTCAGGAGACTGGAAACAAATTTCCTCACCCTTAGCCTGTATTTCGGAACAAAGAAAAGCGACTGCCTTAAGATGCAAACCAGCAATGTCCTCTCTAGTCAGACAACTATCGAACTGCCACGCCAGCATTTTTTACGGCAGTTTAAAACACCATCAAGGCGACATGAAACTGCCTTTTACATCTAAACCAAAATGGTTATGGAATGGAGCCTAGAGTGAAATGCTAAATTGTATCCTATCAAATCAGCATCAGCCCGCACAGCCTAAGTGGTAATGAATGGCTCCTAACAACAGAGTTCACCATTATAAAGTAATGACAAAAGATACATAACCACTGAGGTCTCCAGGAGCACAAGCAGCAGCCACCCATCGCCTGCCCCCCTTCACGTTGTCTGTTGCCTGCTGATGGGCTCGTATTAGGGTAAAGCTTTGGGGAGGGTGTGGGGGGGTCAACTGCAGCTAGATTCTCCTCCCTTTAACTGACAAAGTGTTTCAGGGTTCATTCAAGATAAATTATTTAGTCTAAACAGCGATGTAATAAATCTTCAATGGGAAACAATAGATGGCTCTCCCCTTGGACACACAGGGGCTACAAAACTAGTCTCCTGCTAAGCAATAGTTATGTCCCACAACAGCTGCTGATGGGCCAATTTACAAAGGTATTGTTTGTTTCCTTACATATTAGGTCACCTTATATTGCTCCAGGAAGGGCTGCCGTTTGGCAACCTGTCATTGCATGTGTGGTCCAATAGCCAAGATAGATATATAAGAGATACTTCACACTTTCCTGTTTTGTAAGTAAATTGATGCTTGGTTCTATACGATAGACCTGGAGCCTCAGCAATGGCACAGAATAAGTTATTTTAAAACATATGGGAAAGACCTATTAGGTCAAGGGCTACCCTGAGACAGCGGAGGGTTATTCCCTACAATATACTGCTGAGCGTTTTGTCCAGAGTTAACACATCCCAAGTAGCTGGTCTTTCATCACTCCTCTTTGGAGACTCTGGCCTTGTCATTCCTGGATGGTTCCGACTGGGGGGAGAAAGGCAGCACTGCTGAGAATGCGATTAGGCCCTTATGAAGCACTGCACCAGTCTGGAAACATTGGCCCAATCTGTGGAGCTCTGGACTCTATCTCCATACACAGTAATGGATCTGAGCTGGTTCATCCAATTTCTCTGATCAGTGTGTGCCAGGCATGTAACATGGCTCCAGGAAATTCTAGCGGAGGACACAGCTTCCTAAGGGGAGCAGCTTGCACAAATGTTATAACACTTGTAAAAAAAGAAAAAAAAATATCCCCACGCACACTGGTCAGAGGAATTGTGCTACAGCCCAGCGTCACAAGGCAGCACAGTCCCAACCACAAAGTGGAAGTGGCTGACCCAGATCCTCACCTGCTGGGAATCAGTGCAGCTCCAGGCACTGTGCAGATTTACACTGGCTAGGGACCTGGCCCACCCATGTTTAAATCCTCCGTCACATTGCACGCCCACTCCCTACTCTTCTGCCATCTGCCAGGCACTCCGTGCCCTGGGCCAAGATTCACTGCTGACTCTTCTCGCTTCACAAGCCTTTCCCGTCCAAACTATGCCCAAGTGCTTCTGCAGATTCCAACTGTTCCTCTCAGCCAGGGATGTGGCCAAGTTCTCAGGCGTGCTGTCGTTTCCCTGCTCCCATGCCAGCCAGTAACAGCTTGGGTCTCTCCTACCTTTCAGGATCACCTCAAAAATCTCTGACCTACTCATTCCAGTCCTCCTCCTCCTCCACACAGCACCTGCGGTGCTGTCACCCAAGAAGCAATTTATAGCGTAGGAGTTGGAGGGTTATGTGCATTCAAGACATAGTCAGGGACTTCCTCGCTCTCCTTTGTGGCAGCATGGTCCTCCGGGAATCCGTGGTGCTCACTCCTAATGGATGCTGCATTAGCTAATCCAGTGATTCAATTAGTCCGAAATGCTCTCTGATGGCACAGGCTGACCTTCCTCCTCCTCCATTTATTGGGCTCCTGGAAACAACGAAGCTGCTTTTTAAGGGAGGGTCCACTAGAAGAGACAGCCCATCTTTTGCTTTGTTACTGCTACACAGTGGCTATGTTTGCTCAGGGTTTCTCTGGATGGATCATTAGCACCGATTCTGAGATGGAAACTCTCCCACTGTCATCCCTCATCATTTCTGCTGTCCTTCAGTGGGTGATAGTTACTCCCTGAGTCAATCCGGGACCGACAGCACAGTGTTAGAGGGCATATTGCTTGAAGAGCCATCTTTTAGCTGAAGCACAAAACAGAGGTCTTGCTCACCTGACGTCATTCAGTATCCCCCGGTACATATAAAATAGGGTGTTAGTTCTGGCCAAATTCCAATCTGAGCAATTATAATATATTCTGCCTATATGAAAAATTCATCTCACAGTTGGAATTAGATAGGATGCATCTCTTCACTTCCTATCCTGAGCTCCTGTACTCTGGGGTAGCTGCATTTCAGTTGTGAAGTGATGCCACGTGCGTCGCCCAGGTGTGCACCCGTGTGTCATTTACGCATAGTGCAACAAATCCCTGGCCTTTTAGGAACTTCACCATTGTCACTATGCTGCATATCTTGGCATGACATGGTGAAAGCAACAGAAATACTCCTGCTTGACAAGCACAGCAGAGCTAAAAGACTCTCTCCGTTAGCTATTAGCGGTAAGGAGTTTATGACACACAGTTGAGCAGTACTGATCCCATTCAGCAGAGGGCAGTGGTGCACATACACAGCAACCAGCTCATGACAAACATGCCTACATACAAAACCAGCTGTGCTTCTTCCAAGGTGAAAGGCAATAAGATCAATGTAAGAAGGCTGTTATTCAGTCTGGATAACCTATTTAATAAGAGTATGCAAACTATGATGCTTTCTTACAAACATCAGAATGTGAGGAAACACAGACAAAATGGCCTGGGAATAAACTCAATGCATTCTGGTTGGGAGAATGAAAAGCCCATTGTATTTTCATATTTTAGGGGTGAGCATGCACAACCTGCTCATGACTTTGTTCCTGGCCTTAGGGGTTATATGATCTCCTCAACCCATGGAAATAATGAAGAGTATCTTAGGCACATATTCTGTGCCTGTGTAAAATGACGCTACACAGAATGTGCAAGAATGACATATGTAATAGCTGATGTGGTCAAAACTCATTGGGTATTTTGTTAACGTCAATGAGACTTGTGTGGTCAACTCCCTAGGTCCGTTTTTAAAACCTCAACCAATGTGCATTGTTATTTACTTACTGGCCTGGTTTTCAGAAGCATTGAGCACCCACAACTCCCACTGAAGCCTCTGGGAGCTGGGAACACCACTGAAAATCAGTCCACATATCTATCTCAATATATATATGGCAGAGGTCTCCAAATTGTGGGGCACATCCCCTAGGGAGGCGCAGAAGAACGTTTGAGGGGGTGCACTGCGGCATGGGCTAGCCCGCACTGGGGGCAGGGCGGGAGCACCCCCAGCTCTGCTCAGGGCCACAGCCCCAGCCTTGACCCCTGCTACGACTTCCGCTCCTGGCCCCAGCTCCAGTCCCCAGCCTTGGCCCCCGGCTGTGGTTCCATTCCCAGCCCCAGCTCTGCCCCCAGCTGCAGCCCCAGCCTCAGCCCCTTTACCCCTATCCATTCCCCCCGCCCTCAGGAGCTGTGGCCCCACTCCCAGGCCCTGCTTGGGGCGGGGGGAGGGGGGCACGGACAAGGGTAAGGGGGAGACACGACTGTGAAAAGTTTCAGGACCACTGATATATGGCTTGTTTATATGTAAATATGAGAGGGGAGGCATGTAGCAGGGTAAATACGCAGACATGGAAGTGCTAGGCCAGAGCAAGGAGAGCGTACATGTAAGGAGGAAGATTCAAACAGACACAGCAGCCTGCAATTCAAACATAACACCAAACAAATTGGCTTAGTGTTACAAGAGCACTAGATGGGTCAAGGATGACGAGAGGAAATTAGAAATGAGGAAATGGAGTCACATTGGAAGACGAAATAAGCAAAGTCGGCCAACACTGCTTAGCTGCGTGTTATGGCAACGTCACAACCACAGGGGAGGATGGTTTTGCTCCCCATGTGTCCTAACCTGGAAGAGTCATGAGTGTGAGTTAGCAGTGATGGAGGTTCGAGCTCCAGTGCTGCAGAGCTCTCGCTGCAGAGAAAACAGTGCTGCAGAGCTCTCGCTGTTCAGCGTGAATGCCCGGAGCCTGTTTGTGCTCAGTGCTCTCCTCTCATGGCTGATGGCAACTGTGGGGTTAAGGCAGCTCCTATCGAGAGCTGCAGCAAGCTGTTTTCCAGAGGCTTGAAGTCTGGCAAACAAGCAGGCCCTTCTTGGCTCCCTGGAAACAGATTGCTAACTCTGTTCAACTCAGGGTGAGAAGCACCACTAAGCTGCTGACATGTGTAGAGCAGATTCAGAGGTTTTATTTTAACTGTTAGCATGTAAGGGGCAAATCCCGAAGTCCTTACTCGGGCAAAACCTCCCAGTGTTCGGCCTGATACGTCCCTCCCCTAGCAGCTGGTCCACTGAGATGAGCATCTGCTTCAGCTGCTAGCTAGAGAAGCTAGCTCAAGCTTTTAGAATTGGAAGCATGGGCCGGGGGTGAACATGCCCTTTGGGGGAGGCTAGTCCCCGGCCCTTCACCCTCTTCCCGAGGCCCCGCCCCTTCTGCCTCCCCTCCCCTGCCAGAGCCTGGAGTGCACACACCCCACAGCTGCTAGCCCCCCAGCCTGCTCCCAGCCCCAGAGTTGGGCGGGTGGGCGGCCAAAGTGTCCCCAGCCCAGAGTAGTGGGCGGGCAGCACGGTCCCGGCACTGGGAGGACAGGCAGAGTGGCACAACGTGGCTCCAGCCTGGGGGTCTCGTGTGCACCACAGCCCCCAGCCTGCCTGCCACAGCCTCTTGGCCAGAGAAGGGAACAACAGACAGGAGGAGGCCTGGGGGTGGTGGAGCATGTGAGGGGCAATGCAGGCTGTTTGGGGAGGCACAGTCTTCCCCTGCCTATGATACCCACTGCCCCTGACTGGAAGTGCCCGGTTCCATCCACAGTTGCATCCCACAATGGCAGTCGTTACAGAAGGGCTGCCGGATTTGGGCCTCCCTCCATCGTTATTAGTGGAGATTTTCCTTCAGCACAAGCAGTCAAGCTGCTTCTATCAGACCCGAGGGTCTCACAAGCCCCAGCCAGGACCCAAGGAAGAGACCCAGTGAGACAGCTGCCATCTTGGCCAATGCATCAGGGATTGAACCAGGCACCCTCTACAGCCAAAAGCACAAAGCTGCTACAGATGGTGCTAAAGAGTCAAACTGCCCTAAACGGGGCTGTAAGAGACTCATATCCTCTGTGGATTGGGTCCTGGGGACTAGGGTGACCAGATGTCCCAATTTTATAGGGACAGTCCTGATTTGGGGGTCTTTTTCTTATATGGGCTCCTATTACCCCCCCACCCCCGTCCTGATTTTTCACACTTGGTGTCTGGTCATCCTATCGGGGATGAGCCAAAATACCCACATCAGTGGGTTACACTAACACATTTACAGCTGGTAAATTATCTCCCCCTGAGGCTTTTTCTGTGATGGGATATGGAGCCTCACACCTCCAGGCATCTAGTTCAGATCCAGGCAAGATATAACTAGAGCCCCCAGATCACCAGATAGTGGCTGCTCCATGAAATGAGTGGGTGGTTTCAGTCCAGGAAGGTGCTCATGTCACAAGAGAAGCCACCACCCCACAGCAGATACTAGCCTGGCAGACTCAGCAGAAAGGCCAAGAGTGAACAGGACACAGAGAAGAGCAACTTTGTCACAAAGGGAATCCCTGCTTGGGGAAATTAGAGGAGGCAATGACCATGCTGTATCTATTCTGGGACTGAATAGTGGGCTGGGTTTCAGTCTCCAGGGCTGCCTCTACTAGCACAAAATCCTTGCAGAAGAAGAGAAAAAAATATTGGAATATTTATCCTGCTAGGGAAACAGTTATACTGCAACAAATCCATAGCTCCAAATGCAACCATTCTGTACTCTGTGGCTACTCAGAACTTCATGGGGGCATCAGAGATGGAACTCAGACACAAAATCACAGCCCCCTATTACTTGAACTAAAGGAGAATCACCATCAAAAGTGCACAGTATAGGGCATATGCTACACAGTTGAGTAGTTCTGATTCTGTCCAGCAGATGGCAGTGTGGTATCCATATGCACTAGCGATTTGATTACAATGCCTTATATACCATTTATTATGTTCCTTCACTACAATTATTTGGATCAGAATTTTTCCTTCATCTTCAGCTTGCCCTCCTGCACATAGTGAATTCAAAGCTGCATTTATAAAGTATGGAACTGGTTACAATGTCACAAAGTCAGCACTGTCACAAGAGTTTGCAGAACTCTAGCCAGACAAGCAAGCTCTTTTTTTCATTTGATAAAAGCACTCAAGTCTGGAGAGCATTTATATAAAAACTAAAAGAAAAGGAGTACCCGTGGCACCTTAGAGACTAACAAATTTATTAGAGCATAAGCTTTCGTGAGCTACAGCTCACTTCATCGGATGCATTTGGTGGAAAAAAAAAAGGTTTTTTTGTTTTTTTTTTTCCCACCAAATGCATCCGATGAAGTGAGCTGTAGCTCACGAAAGCTTATGCTCTAATAAATTTGTTAGTCTCTAAGGTGCCACGGGTACTCCTTTTCTTTTTGCGAATACAGACTAACACGGCTGCTACTCTGAAACCTATATAAAAACTGTTCAGGAAACCCCCAGGATTGGGCAGCAGGAGGGAGAGGTCAGTTATTATGGAGAAAAACCTTCTCTTAAATCATGCAGCTATCCCAGAGAGAGGTTCAGAAGAGGATTGGAAGGAGCCAGCAACAGAGCTGTAAACAGGGGAGTTTGTATTGCAGTGCTTGTTTGGGGTTTGGTTTTGCTGTGGGTGCTGGTGTTTTGATTTGGGTTGTGTTTCCCAGACTAACAGGACTTAGGTGGGAAGGCTATGACTGATACAGAGGCAGCAGTGGGAGTGACCCATGTAGTGGAAGACACAATGAAGATGACTGGATGTGGAAGCTGCGGTATGTACATGATCCTGGAGGGGGTACCTGGAAAGAGTTTCGTCTGCATGAAGTGCCGTCTGATAGAGTCGATGGAAGAAAAGATCCGAGGATTGGAGATGCAGGTGGAAAATCTGGTTGAGTTTAGAAGGGGGTTTGGATTATGGAGCAAAGACATGAAGCAGCTGAAGGGAAAAGCTCAGACTTGAAGATGGAAGCAGGACTGAAGAACTCTGAGAGGAGACTACTGGGTGAAGAAAATGGACAGTGGAAGCATGTGACTAAAAGAACCAGGCAGAGGAAAAGATGGGCTAGTGAAGGAGAAATAGAGCTCAAGAACAGGTTTGCAGAGTTGGAAAATGAAGAAGGGGCTCAGCAGGTGGTCACTGAAGGTGCAAGGGCACGGAAGAAGAGAAGAGCGGCTAGTCCTATAGGAAAAGGGGAAGAGTCAATGAAGACTACACCAAATATGAGCCCCTGGAGGATACAGGATGGGTTGAAGAGGATTACAAGGGAGAATAGGAATGGAAAGAACTTGCAGCCAGAGGGAACAGAGGATAGACCGGAGAATCGCACCGTCACCAGGAAAAGGCAGGTCTAAGTGATCGGGGACTCCTTACTGAGAAGAATAGACAGGCCTGTAACCAGAGCTGATCCAGAGAATAGAAGGGTGTGCTGTCTTCCAGGTGCTAAGATACAGGATGTGGACCTGAGGTTGAAGAGGATCCTAAAGGGAGTGGGAAAGAATCCACTGATTGTCCTTCATGTGGGAACAAATGATACTGGTAGATTCTCACTGGAATGTATCAAGGGAGACTATGCCAGACTGGGGAAGACGCTTAAGGAAATCGAGGCTCAGGTGATCTTCAATGGGATTCTGCCTCTTCCTAGAGAAGGGCAACAAAGGTGTGACAAGATTATGACTATCAACAGATGGCTTAGGCAGTGGTGCTATAAGGAGGACTTTGGGATGTATGGCCACTGGGAGGCATTCATGGACAGAGAACAGTTCTCTCGGGATGGACTTCATCTGAGTAGGGAAGGAAATAGACTTCTAGGATGGAGGCTGGCACAACTGATTAAGAGAGCTTTAAACTAGGAATTTGGGGGAGATGGTTGGGAGATGTCCAGGTAATCTCCATGCCGGATTTTAGCATTGAGAGGGAAGAAAACAAAGTAAGAAAGGATACAGCCATGGGTAGGATAATGTATATAAGAAGGAAGGGCAGTGTGGATACCAGTCTAATAGGTTATACTTGGTGTAAAATGACCGTGCCTAATAGGGTACAGAATGTGAGCGAGGCCAAACAGCAAAAATTAAGATGTTTGTACATCAATGCGAGGAGCCTACGTAACAAAATGGAGGAACTAGAGCTACTGGTGCAGGAAGTGAAACCAGATATTATAGGAATAACAGAAACATGGTGGAATAGTAGTCATGACTGAAGTACAGGTATTGACGGGTATGTGCTGTTTAGGAAAGACAGAAATAAAGGTAAAGGTGGTGGAGTAGCATTGTATATCAATGATGAGGTAGAATGTAAAGAAATAAGAAGTGATGGAATGGATAAGACAGAGCCGTCTGGGTAAAAATCACATTGGGGAAGAAAACTACTAGAGCCTCCCCTGTGATAGTGCCTGGGGTGTGCTATAGACCGCCGGGATCTAATTTGGATATGGATAGAGCTCTCTTTAATGTTTTTAATGAAGTAAATACTAATGGAAACTGCATGATTATGGAAGACTTTAACTTCCCAGATATAGACTGGAGGACCAGTGCTAGTAATAATAATAGGGCTCAGATTTTCCTAGATTCGATAGCTGATGGATTCCTTCATCAAGTAGTTGCTGAACCGACTAGAGGGGATGCCATTTTAGATTTGGTTTTGGTGAGTACTGAGGACCTCAGAGAAGAAATGGTTGTAGAGGACAACCTTGGTTCAGTGATAATGAGCTAATTCAGTTCAAACTGAACAGGAGGATAAATAAATCTGCAATTAGGGTTTTTGATTTCAAAAGGGCTGACTTTCAAAAATTAAGGAAATTAGTTAGGGAAGTGGATTGGACTGAAGAACTTGTGGATCTAAAGGCAGAGGAGGCCTGGGATTACTTCAAGTCAAAGCTGAAGAAGCTATTGGAAGCCTGCATCCCAAGAAAGGGGAAGAAATTCATAGGCAGGAGTTGGACCCAGCTGGATGAGCAAGCATCTCAGAGAGGTGATTAAGAAAAAGCAGAAAGTAACAGGGAGTGGAAGATGGGAGGGATCAGCAAGGAAAGCTCCCTTATTGAGATCAGAACATGTAGGGATAAAGTGAGAGAGGCTAAAAGTCAAGTAGAGTTGGACCTTGCAAAGGGAATTAAAACCAATAGTAAAAGGTTCTATAGCCATAAAAATAAGAAGAAAACAAAGAAAGAAGAAGTGGGACTGCTAAACACTGAGGATGGAGTGGAGGTTGAGGATAATCTAGGCATGGCCCAATAGCTAAACAAATACTTTGCCTCAGTCTTTAATAAGGCTAAAGAGGCTCTTAGGGATAATGGTAGCATGACAAATGGGAATGAGGATATGGAGGTAGATATTACCATATCTGAGGTAGAAGTGAAACTCAAACAGCTTAATGGGACTAAATCAGGGGGCCCAGATAATCTTCATCCAAGAATATTAAAGGAATTGGCACCCAAAATTGCAAGCCCATTAGCAAGAATTTTTAATGAATCTGTAAACTCAGGGGTTGTACCATATGACTGGAGAATTGCTAACATAGTTCCTATTTTTAAGAAAGGGAAAAAAAGTGATGTGGGTAACTACAGGCCTGTTAGTTTGACATCTGTAGTATGCAAGGTCTTGGAAAAAATTTTGAAGGAGAAAGTAGTTAAGGACATTGAGGTCAATGGTAAATGGGGAAAAATACAACATGGTTTTACAAAAGGTAGATCATGCCAAACCAACCTGATCTCCTTCTTTGAGAAAGTAACAGATTTTTTAGACAAAGGAAACGCAGTGGATCTAATTTACCTAGATTTCAGTAAGGCGTTTGATACCATGCCACATGGGGAATTATTAGTTGAATTGGAAAAGATGGGGATCAATCTGAAAATTGGAAGGTGGATAAGGAATTGGTTAAAGGGGAGACTACAGTGGGTCCTACTGAAAGGTGAACTGTCAGGCTGGAAGGAGGTTACCAGTGGAGTTCCTCAGGGATCGGTTTTGGGACCAATCTTATTTAATCTTTTTATTACTGACCTCGGCACAAAAAGTGGGAGTGTGCTAATAAAGTTTGCAGATGATACAAAGCTGGGAGGTATTGCCAATTTAGAGAAGGACTGGGAAATCATACAGGAAGATTGGATGACCTTGTAAACTGGAGTAATAATAATAAGATGAAATTTAATAGTTAGAAGTGTAAGGTCATGCTTTTAGGGATTAATAACAAGAATTTTAGTTATAAGCTGGGGACCCATCAATTAGAAATAACGGAGGAGGAGAAGGACCTTGGAGTATTGGTTGACCACAGGATGACTATGGAGTGGCCAATGTGATATGGCCGTGAAAAAAGCTAATGCAGTCTTGGGATGCATCAGGTGAGGTATTTCCACTAGAGTTAAGGAGGTTTTAGTACCGTTATACAAGGCACTGGTGAGACCTCATCTGGAATACTGTGTGCAGTTCTTGTCTCTCATGTTTAAGAAGGATGAATTCAAACTGGAATAGGTACAGACAGAGAAGGGCTACTAGGATGATCCGAGGAATGGAAAACCTGTCTTATGAAAGGAGACTCAAGGAGCTTGGCTTGTTTAGTCTAACCAAAAGAAGGCTGAGGGGAGATATGATTGTTCTCCATAAATATATCAGAGGGATAAATACCAGGGAGGGAGAGGAATTATTTAAGCTCAGTACCAATGTGGACACACAAACAAATGTATATAAACTGGCCATCGAGAAGGTTAGACTTGAAATTAGTTGAAGGTTTCTAACCATCAGAGGAGTGAAGTTCTGGAACAGCCTTCCAAGGGAAGCAGTGGGGGCAAAAGACCTATCTGGCTTCAAGATTAAACTTGATAAGTTTAAGGAGGAGATTGTATGATGGGATAACATGATTTTGTTAATTAATTGATCTTTAACTATTCAAGGTAAATATGCCCAATGGCCTGTGATGGGATGTTAGATGGGATGCAATCTGAGTTATAATAATGAGTTATTATCTACAGATAATTCTTTCCTGGGTATCTGGCTGGTGAATCTTGCCCACATGCTCAGAGTTCAGCTGATCACCATATTTGGGCTCGGGAAGGAATTTTCCTCCAGGGCAGATTAGAAGAGGCACTGGGGGGTTTTTGTCTTCCTCTGTAGCATAGGGCAAGGGTCACTTGCTGGAGGATTCTCTGCACCTTCAAGTCTTTAAACCATGATTTGAGGACTTTAATAGCTCAGACATAGGTGAGAGGTTTATTGCAGGAGTGGGTGGGTAAGATTCGGTGGCCTGCATTGTGCAGGAGGTCAAACTAGATGATCATAATGGTCCCTTCTGACCTTAGTATCTATGAATCTATGATCTTATCAAAAGGAAACAACAATATTACTACGATGAACTGGCTAGTGAGAATATGCACCAATTTCATTTAGTGGATGGAATCAGAACTGCTCAGCTGAGTTTCATAGACCCTGTACTACAAATAGCTAATGCAGATTCTCCTTTAGCTCAAGTGGAAGAGCTTTTGGAGCCAGCACTTTGCAGTTCTATCCCTGCTGTCACAATGCAGTTCTAATTAGCCATGGTGTGCTGCGTAGAGACAAGCATGACCTAAGTTCTTTGGGGCAGAGTCTGTCTTGTACAGCGCTGGGTACACTGTTGGTGCTAAAATGTTCACAGTTCCTATTTGTTCAAATACTTAACATCCATAAGTCTCCTTTCCAAGTATTAATGAAATTAGTTCTCACAGCAACCCTGTCTGTGAGGGAGGGAAGAATTATTTATAAATACCAATTTTACTGAGACCCAAAGGGGTTAAGTGACTTGCTCAAGGCCACACATGGAGTCAAGAGTCAAAGCTAGGATTAGAACTCATGAATCCTGTGATCCGGTGACACCGGTTGGTTGGTCAAGCAGAGTTAATCACCTTTCCCACCCCATTGCTATAGTCCCTCTCTCTCAATTCAAATTGAGTGAGGCCCTGAAGAGAGAAATCCTTAAAGGAATAAAGTCAGTTCTCATCCTTGCTGCAAAACATGATTCCCACACTTGGAAGGTCTGTGCAAAGCAGGACCATGCAAAGAAAACTAGCCCTTCCTGGGGATGCAGGATCTATAAGGATACATGTTATAATTTTCCATTGTTGGAAAGGGACCCTTTGTTTCTGAGATTCCTTTAGCTGCTGATCAATGTCACGACTTCCCCTCAAGTCAAACCAAACCTCAGGCCTCACTTTCCTCCTGCTAATGGCAGCCTTTCTTCCATCCCAATACAAAACAGGATCCCAGGGGTGCTGCCAACAGAATGATTCCTTTAGTGAAGGGCCAAAGGTCTAAGTCCAGGATCCAAGCTCGTTCTCCCACTGACAAACCAGAGCTGTGAATTCCTCCAAGCTGATCAACGGGATGGAGAGGCCGCTCGAGGAGCAATGACAGACCTAACTTCCCCTGGAATGGGAAGAAGAGAGGACCTCACACCGGTCCTCCATCTCAGCCTCAGCAGAGTCAGCCCATTTAGAACGAGGAGGCGCAACTCATTGAATTCCCCTGTCATTTTTTCAGTCCAGGGGAACGAAAAAACTGTTGATCGTTAGCAACTGCAATGAAGAGAAGGAGCCAAAGGACAAAGTTTGCGATATATCCATCGAAGCACCTAGTAGATCGGCCAGGCCATCTCCCCTTGGCCAATGCAGGATTGCTCTCTATGGTACATTTTAAAATATCTTATTATCACAGTAGCACCAAGATCAGGTGCTAGGCAATGTACAGAGACATGGCAAGGGACAGCCTCTGGCCTGAGGAGCTCAGAAGACAAAGGTAGGGAGGGGAAACAGAAGAAGAAAGAGGTGGAGGGACTAGCCCACAGCAATTCACTTGCACGACTAGAACTTGGGTTTCCTGTATCCCCGGCCAGAGCCTGAGCCACTAGACTGATTTTAAAGGTGCATATTTCACTAGGACACTAATGCCTTAGCATGCTGGAACAGGCTAGCTAGTCTAGTTTTAAATATCCCAGGTGCTGGAGCGCCCATCACTTCCCTTGGGAGACTATTCCACATCCTCAGAACATCTCACGGTCAGGAAGTTTCCCCAGATGTTCAGCTTTAAACATTATACCTCTCAGTTCCCTCCTATTTACACTCCCGTGTATCTTACTAAACAATTCCTTCCCTCCTTGCTGTCTACAACCTTCAAATCTCTCCCGACTGTGATCGTGTGTCCCCTGCCCTTAGTCACTGCTTAGCTACGCTCGACAGATTTAGATCTTTTAATCTTTTCCTGTACGTCAAATCTTTCCAGATCCTTGATTGTTTTTGCTGCTCTTCTCTGAGCTCCCTCCATTTTGTCAATATCTTGCTGGCAGTGTGGTGCCCAGAATGAAATGCAATATTCCAGATGTAGTTGCACAGCAGCAACAGAGAGTGTAACGGATACCTCCCTGCTTCTTAAATTAATAATAGCTAGCAGCCCCTTCCACTCTAGAGGATCCCCCAATTACAGCCACCTCTTGCAGATCACAAATACCACCTGGCACAGTGCCTCAAGGGTTGGGGAGGAGGAGTGAATTGAAGGCAAACACAATGGGATTTTTGCGTGTCTCTCCTCACAAGCCATAAGCTGCCTAGAGCAAAGAAAATGGAGGCTAGCGCATGGGGAGAGGTTTAATGCTCTTTTATCAGCAGAGCGGAAGCAGGTCCCCACTCGTGAACTCTACCACTGCAGGCCTCGTGTTACACCAGTACGGTGACCATAAAGGGACACTACATTCTATTCCTCCCTCCAATGCTTTATAAAGCCCTCAAGAGCTGAAAAACAGATCCACACGTTCCCCACTCCTGGCATTCCTCAGTGTCATGGGAAACACCATCACCATTATGTCCCCTGCACAAAGTCCACAGCACAGCAATTGCTTGGGCCTGATTCAACCTTAGAGCCCCTTAAACGCCTCCTGACCTCAGCCAGAGTCTTGAGCGTGCGATAGATGCAGGATCAGGTCCCTACACCCACATGGGAAGGGTCGTGGGCTGAGCTGATCCTGATGAACACGCAGGTCTGTGGAGCTGAAGCATTTCACACAGCTGGATGCTTTCATGTCACAAGGGTGTTAAATGTTGTAACCTGGGTCCAGGCAATGGAGATCAGCCTCTGACCAGCACTTCCATGCATCACTCTTACAACAGCCTCTCTGTGCTTGGCATGAGGGGAAGGCCATGAATGGCTGGAAACTGGACATCTTTGGTTTGCCTGTAATAAAAGAGAAATAATCAAGGTGAGCTGCCATTTAATCCTTATTTGTGAGTCACACGGTATCTGTGCAGGAATGTAAATCCCGCCCCTTCCGGAGAAGACAGGCGTGGCAAGAGAAAGTCCCCCCTGTGTGCTCCCACTCCACAGCATCAGCTCCTCCTAAACGACTCCTTGGCACTGAGGTGCAGAGAGCTTTGTGCAGCGCAGGAGCTCCTAGGGGAACTGGAGACAGCGACCTTGGTATGGGGTCCTGCCCTCCTGCCCTTACTCCGAGGGCAGCAAAACTGCACCAGTTCCCCAGGAGCTACAGAATTGTCCACATGCCCCAGTGAGGCGCTCAGGACAGACAGATTAGATTGGCTAGACAGACAGAGTCCGCCAGAGCTGCAGTGGAGGAGCAGAGCATGCCCCAGATTACTGAAAAAAAAAAGGGAGTAATTGGTTAGCCACTGGTGCAGGGGGAGGGCAGCATGATAAAAATTTTGAAGGAGAAATTAGTTAAGGACATTGAAGTCAATGGTAAATGGGACAAAATACAACACGGTTTTACAAAAGGTAGATCGTGCCAAACCAACCTAATCTCCTTTTTTGAAAAAGTAACAGATTTTTTAGATAAAGGAAATGCAGTGGATCTAATTTACCTAGATTTCAGTAAGGCATTTGATACCGTGCCACATGGGGAATTATTAGTTAAATTGGAGAAGATGGGGATCAATATGAACATCAAAAGGTGGATAAGGAATTGGTTAAAGGGGAGACTGCAACGGGCCTACTGAAAGGCGAACTGTCAGGTTGGAGGGAGGTTACCAGTGGAGTTCCTCAGGGATCGGTTTTGGGATCAATCTTATTTAATCTTTTTATTACTGACCTTGGCACAAAAAGTGGGAGTGTGCTAATAAAGTTTGCAGATGATACAAAGCTGGGAGGTATTGCCAATTCGGAGAAGGATCGGGATATTATACAGGAGGATCTGGATGACCTTGTAAACTGGAGTAATAGTAATAGGATGAAATTTAATAGTGAGAAGTGTAAGGTTATGCATTTAGGGATTAATAACAAGAATTTTAGTTATAAGTTGGGGACGCATCAATTAGAAGTAACAGAAGAGGAGAAGGACCTTGGAGTATTGGTTGATCATAGGATGACTATGAGCTGCCAGTGTGATATGGCTGTGAAAAAAGCTAATGCAGTTTTGGGATGCATCAGGAGAGGCATTTCCAGAGGGATAAGGAGGTTTTAATACCGTTATACAAGGCACTGGTGAGACCTCACCTAGAATACTGTGTGCAGTTCTGGTCTCCCATGTTTAAAAAGGATGAATTCAAACTGGAGCAGGTACAGAGAAGGGCTACTAGGATGATCCGAGGAATGGAAAACTTGTCTTATGAAAGGAGACTTAAGGAGCTTGGCTTGTTTAGCCTAACTAAAAGAAGGTTGAGGGGAGATATGATTGCTCTCTATAAATATATCAGAGGGATAAATACAGGAGAGGGAGAGGAATTATTTAAGCTCAGCACCAATGTGGACACAAGAACAAATGGGTATAAACTGGCCACCAGGAAGTTTAGACTTGAAATCAGACGAAGGTTTTTAACCATCAGAAGAGTGAAGTTTTGGAATAACCTTCCAAGGGAAGCAGTGGGGGCAAAAGATCTATCTGGTTTTAAGATTCTACTTGATAAGTTTATGGAGGAGATGGTATGGTGGGATAATGTGATTTTGGTAAGTAATTGATCTTTAAATATTCAGGGTAAATAGGACTAATCCCCTGAGATGGGATATTAGATGGATGGGATCTGAGTTACCCAGGAAAGAATTTTCTGTAGTATCTGGCTGGTCAATCTTGCCCATATGCTCAGGATATAGCTGATTGCCATATTTGGGGTCAGGAAGGAATTTTCCTCCAGGGCAGATTGGAGAGGCCCTGGAGGTTTTTCGCCTTCCTCTGTAGCATGGGGCATGGTTGACTTGAGGGAGGTTTCTCTGCTCCTTGAAGTCTTTGAACCATGATTTAAGGACTTCAATAGCTCAGACATGGGTGAGGTTTTTCATAGGAATGGGTGGGTGAGATTCTGTGGCCTGCGCTGTGCAGGAGGTCGGACTAGATGATCAGAATGGTCCCTTCTGACCTTAGTATCTATGAATCTATGATCTAGGAGCCAGGAAATCTGAGCTTTGCCACTGGGGCTGTTGTGTGAGCTTGGGCAAGTTTCTTCCCCCCTTAGCCCATCTTGTCTGTTTAGACTGTAAGCTTTTCAGGATAGAGACGTGTAACTAAGACCCTTTGTTTTCAGATTTTACTGAACAATGCCCGGGTTTTACAAAAGCTATTATGCGGGTTTTACTGATTTTTCACCTGAATTTTGGACCAGTTACACAAAAATACTATGTTAAGAAAACCCAATACAAGACATTAGATAGTGTACATGTGATGCTGTCTGTTAAAGTAAGGCGTGTAGTGGGAGATGCATGTGAACACACTATTAATGTACAGTTCATGAAATAAACCACAGCATTAAATTGCTTTCATTTTTAATAATCTTACTTTTCGCTACTGGTTACTTCCCCAGTCCCCAATATTTACACAAAACTGTGATGTTAATTTTTTGCACCAATTTTCACCCGTTTTTTAAACTTACATAATAAACATTGATAAATTCCCACGACATTTTAAGCAAACTAAAAACCAAAAATGAAGGGCCTTGTGTATAACCCACCGCTGTGTTACAGGGCCCCTCTGTAATGAGTTGTTACATCCACCACCTGTAGAGGCTTGGCTCTTTAGGTCAATCAGTAGCAGCTCATATTTTCAGCTCTAGAATCACTGGGGTTCAATTGCTGGCATGTCAGCCAAGAAGGCAGGCATCATATATATACTGCACCTACCACAATGAGGTCCAGATCTCAATTGGGGTTTCTAGGCACAAACCGTAATACCACTACTAATAATAATCTGAACAGATGTGATCAAAGTTCCACCGGCTTGATGGCAAACCTCCTTCGGATGGAGCTGCCTTGTTGCAAAGCAACAGAGGCAGCAATCTGTAATAAGATGACCCTTTTTTAGGGGAGGGACAGCTGCATTGTCTTGTCTGCCCATTCATAGTGGAAGCTCACTGGGGCACAGACTGTATTTCCCTGTTGGGCTAAGCACTCCAACGCTGGCAATAACACATAATCTTGCAGAGCTGGTGAGCAGAGGAATCTCATAAAGATCTATATTGGGACCGGTACTCTCCAATGTTTTTATTAATGATTCAGACATGGTAGATCATTAAATTTGCAGACGATAATAAAATAAGGACAGTGGTTAAGACTCAGAAGCATGTAACCGTTTCACAAGATAATCTTGATAGATCAGGTGAATAGGCTCAGAGGTGGAATGTGAAATTTAATGTGTCTAAGTGTAAAGCGATGCAGTTGGGTAGGAATAATCTCCAAGCTAAGTGCACATTAAATGGCACTGAAATAGCCATAGAGAGGAATATGATCTGGGAATATTGACAGACCCAGCATTTACATTCTCAGTCCATTGTGAAGCAGCAGTAAATATATAATGTTTCAGGGTCAACCCTGTCCACTGAAGCCAATAGAAGAAGCACTGAAACAAAGTTGCTTCTCCAGCACACAGGACTCCTGCTTCCAGTCAAGCTCCAGCTCACACTGGGAGTAGCTTGTCTGCTTCCTCGCCTTCTTTCAGGCTGCTTCGCAGAGAAGCGACCAAAACTGGGCCTTGCCTCTCTATTTCCCTCTGCATTCACCCAGCTCTTTATGGAAAGTCCCAGCTCCCCCCAAGCTAGGTCTGGTAAGGGAGTTGTGCCACCTCATCTCCAGCTGATAAGGATCAGCTGAGGTGAGGAGGGGTCAATGATCTGTCATGGCCTGAACCCTTAAAGGGCCATCCAGCCTGTGTCAATCACCCACAGAAACGAGGGCACAGCCAGGCTCCATTAAGAACAACATGATTGTTAATTGGACACTCCTGGGTCTCTGCTCTTAATGATTCTAAACATGTTCACAGACAGAGTTGACAGTCCCGCCTTCACTTAAGGTTGCCTGACACTTCCCATTATAATGATCCTGCTCTCTGTTATAACTTTGCCAAACTTTAACCTTTTGGGCTGAAATTTCCTACCCTGGGTGTCTGCCTCAGGCTGCATTTTCGGGAACGTTTCAGCAAAAACAGTGCAGCTGTTTCCAAGAACAAGATTAGGGAGAAATACATTGTTTTGCTTCCACAAACATACAACGGTTGTGTTAGATGCTCTAGTGCTTTGGAACAGGGACTTGACATGTGACTGGAGGGTTGCCCCAAGTGTCACGGACATGGCTTTTGCTGTTCCTGTGAAAATCTGGCCACATTCTAAGCCTCCAAAAAAACGCATTTCACACAAGCTCAGTACAGACTTGCTAGATTTTGGCAGCTAAATTCTTCAAAGATCCTGTCTGTACTGAGCATGCTCCATCCCAGGGCTTCAGGGGCTGAGCAGGACTTTTCTTGCACTTGCTTCTCCTGATTGCAGGGAGCCAATGTGGCACCCAGCACAGGAACTGTGAAGAGAGAACCTCTCTGTTCTGTGTTCTCAGTGCTGGTGCACAGGCAGCCAAGAAGAAGAGAAAAGAGCCTGACTCCAATGCCTAGCAATGAAGAATAGGACAAAGATGGGAGAGAGAGGTAAGTGGTAGATAGAAGCAGAGTGGAGCCAGGGGTGGGTGGATAGGAGCAGAATTGTTGTGAGTGCGTAGCAGCAGGTGCCAGGATGAGGAAGAAGTGTAAAGGAGCAGAAAAGGGCATTGACAGGCTGGGGACACAGGGAAAACAGTCTATAACTACTAGAGCACACTCCCCTCCAGAACCTGGAATTAAACCCAGGATTCCCAAGTCTCATCATTCCTCTGCTGTCACTAAAGAGCTGGGAGACCTGTTGGCAACGGGTGTGGCTACTCCCCACCCCTCCAGTGCTGGTCCATCCAGAGGATGACAACCTATTACTGCTATCATTAGCTCAAGTGGCAGAGTCCTTTGTGGTGGAACTAAAGAGCTGAACTCTGCTGATGACCCATCACATGACTGAACATTACATTTAAAAGAACCTGCAATAAAAGAACACGAAGGCTGAAAAGTCAAACACTCAACCGTTACGAAATGCCAATTCAGGTTGCCCGTGTAACCTAAATTTGGACCACCCAAGTTCAGCACCATTGTGCAAAGTGCTGTACAAACCCAGTAAGAGAGTCCCTGCCCCAGTAGTGGCAGGGCTGGGAATAGAACTGCTCTTGGGGACAAGGATGTGTCTTTCTTGTGCACAGCTGGGGTCCTGACCTGGGCTGGAGCCTCTCGGTGCTACTGTAGTACAAATAATAAATAACAATACTATGAAATGAGTACCTTGTAGGGCCTTATGTGTGAGAGATGACAGACAAGACAGTGATTTTTCAGTCTTGGCAGCCCATGATTATGTAGCACGACTGAAGTGTTTACACTGCAGGTCTGCTCTAAAAAGGGCCTGTGTAGAAACAGCATCTTCTGACTGAACAGCCCCTGCTCCTGGTGTGTGTTCAGACAGGGGGCTGTTGATTAGAGTGATAGAAGTAAGTCTGGCAAAGAGTCCTGTGGCACCTTATAGACTAACAGACATACTGGAACATAAGCTTTCGTGGGTGAATACCCACTTCGTCAGATGCAAAAAGTAAGTCTGTAATGCTTTTCCCACCTGCTGGCTCGTGCAGGGCTCACACAGCTAACCGAGCCAGAACTGGATTCTGCATCTTCCAGTGGGCCATCAGAACTGTTTATTCAATGCCAACCGGTTAATAAGTAATAATAATACCCACCATGAGGGCATAATTTGAAGACAGTGGTTTTGCACAGATGTCAAACTAAGTTCTTAACTCGGGCTGCTGAGTTGTTATTACTGGTGATGTGTGAGAAGGAAAGGACCCATTCTGGCAGGAAAAAACTTTTCCTCTGCCCTGATCCGTTTTGCCATGGAAGTCACTGAGAAATTAGTGCAATTCCCACAGTCACTTGTCACATTAGATCTGCTCTTTAATCTATGGCTCAGTATGAAATTAACCAGGATGGTCTATTTGAGGAGGAGCTGTAGTGGTGTAAATCTAACTAGTGAAGAGGCCAAGGATGGGGAAATTGAGATGGTATTATTCTACAGTCAGCAGCGGTTCTCAATCTTGAGTAACCCAAGGACCCCCATTTTGATTTAAAATTTTTCTGCGGACCCCCAAGCCACCCTGCTTAGCTGTAGGCCCCGCCCCCACTCCACCCCTTGCCCCAAGGCTCCATCCCTGCCCCACCTCTTCCCACCCCCACTCCATCCCTGCCTCTCCTCTTCCCCACCTCTTTCCACCCCTTCCTCCTCTTCCCAGTGCCTACAGCACACCAGGGAACAGTTGTTCCACAGCATGCAGGAGGCGCTGGGAGGGAGGAGGAGGAATTGAGGGAGGGAGGGAGGGAGGAGTTGATCAGCAGGGCCCACAGACCCCCCTGGAGTACCTCAGGGACCCCCAGGGGTCTGCCGACCTCAGTTTGAGAAACAGTGTTCTACAGAAACAGCTGATGGCTTGGATTTCCATTTGAAGGAAAAGGCTTAGGTAGCAGACCTAAGCAAAAATTAGATCCTGAGTGGGGAGCAATAGGACAACATAGGCCTAGGAAGAGCAGACTGTTCTTTTGGGAATCAGCGAGGGCATTGTTTGCTGATGGGATGCTTTTCCCCCATCTTTTTTCATGCTCACAGACTGGACAGGGTTTGTTGGTTTGTTTTTAGTAAGGGAGTGGTTTTGCCCTCCTGGGATCATGCCATCTCCTCCAGAATAAGAAGGGAAAAACTAGAGGAGTTAAGAGCACAGCTGGAAAAGAGGCAGCAAGAGGGAGATACAGCCAGCAGCCACCAGTTGCAAAATGGCCACTTAAGAGCTGCAATTGTCTAGCTGTCCAAATGTACAGGTCTAGCCTCCTAAAAGGCCCATTACATATCGACCCTGCAGGAGGGAGTCCAGACCCGGCAGCCAGTCACAGAGGAAGGTGTGGTGGAGGGGGAAGGTAGAGGCTGCTTCTGTATCTTCCTTTGATATGATGGCCAAGATTCTAAAAAGTGACGAGTAATTTTGGAGGCATCAGTGCTGGGGGTCCCGATATAAGATGCTTTGGAGGGGCCTGGTTTTCAGGAAGTGTTGATCACTCACCTTCTAAAAATCAGGCTCCTTCAAAATTGCCCCCCAAATCAGGCTCCTCAAGTTGCCCCCCAAATTGATAGTCACTTTTGAAAACCTTGGCCAATCAGTTTACCCAAAAAGCCCATTTAAAAATAGGAACATTTCAAACATGTTCAGCCAAGTGCTGATTTCATCTACATCAGTGGAAATCCCGAGAAATTCCACCAACTTCAGTGGAGTTGCTTGGATTTTTGCCAATGTCCCTGAAATCAGAATTTGACCCAGGTGGTATGGAGATGGCCGAGTTATCCTGAGATTGACCCATGGCTCATGTCTGGTTCTAACTTCTACTGCAGTAGCGCTTATTCCAGATAAACAGAATCAGCAGGGGACTGAGATGGAGACGTGTCGGGACAGAAGGGCTCTCAGAAAGGGAGGTAGCTTTTTGTCATATGGCCTTTGAAACTGGGGGGTGAGAGAGACAGTGCAGCAGTTAAACATTTAAGACTGCCTTGTGTCTTCTTTTACAAATGGAATGATGTGGAGAGTTATAAACGGAAGGAGCTTTTAATCTGCCAACATGCTACAAATCGAACCTCATTATGTTGGAGACTTTGTGTGTTAAAAACGAGAATAATTTTACCTAATGAGAAGCTCTTAATAGGTGATGTTTTTGCTAAATCATCATATTAACCACAAGATAATTAACAAGCATTTCCTTAATGTGGGGCTATACTCACAAAATCACAAAATTAATTTTATTGTCTATAAATCATCAAGCCAGAATAAAAATGGGCTTTTTAATCATGATGACAGGCATCCTGAAGGAAAAGTGCAGGGTTTCTGGATCATTTTAAGAAAAGGAGTACTTGTGGCACCTTAGAGACTAACAAATTTATTTGAGCATAAGCTTTCGTGAGCTACAGCTCACTTCACCGGATGCATCCGATGAAGTGAGCTGTAGCTCACGAAAGCTTATGCTCAAATAAATTTGTTAGTCTCTAAGGTGCCACAAGTACTCCTTTTCTTTTTGCGAATACAGACTAACACGGCTGCTACTTTGAAAAATGGATCATTTTAGTTATTGGGAACTAGTTTGAAAATAGATTATCTAACTTATCTGATGCCTTTGGTCTCATGGCAACCCAAAGCGTTTTAGCAACTATATTTACGTATAGGAATTGATTAATCTGTCACTGAAACATGGCAGATGTTTAATGGCACATAGAGACACTACACAAGAACTTAGAAAATGATGATTAATATACACTGACTAGCACACATATATATTAGGCTGATAATAACTACACATATCTTAAACACTGAAGTAAACACGTTAAGCATTAATACAGCGGCTATATAGCCGAAATTGGCCTATACCTTTACTATAATTCTGAACATTTATGCTAAGTATCCCATAACACCTTACATTAGCCGTAGTAAGCCATAGCTTAAATAAATAGGAAAACAGCCAATGACAGTTTATCTAACAACAGGAAAGGAGTTGCCTATACAAACCTAGGAAGTCCCTTCATCCCCCTTAATACCTGAGATGTATGTACTCAAAAAGATACAGATGCATCATAACCTGAAACGCACACCATGGTACCAGAACAGGGCAAAAGCTAACTAACGAAATGATGTATATGGTACCCTTTTCTGGTAAACAAGTAGGGTTTAAAATAATGGCTTTCGGCATAGCTTTGGAGTCACACCTTCTTCTTAAGATGAATGTAACATTGCTGCAAGGAACTGCTCTTCAGAAACTGGTATCATATACAACATTTTTTGTGCCATATTAATAAACCAAACTAAAAGTGGTTATTTGGATTTAAGTATATTTCATAATTCAATAAGGAACCAGAGTGTGGTCAAGCAATTGGCTATGCCATTTACCAACAGGAAGGAAAGTGAAGAAAAGAATGTCATACCCAGCTGACTCTGCAGAGGAGTTTATACAGACAGAATAATTACTCGAGTAGGAATTAGGTCAGGATGCCCTAATTTAACAGAAAGTGCTGTGGGACAAGTGGTCAGGACCTCAGCTCTGTATGTCAACTGAAAGATGGCTGCTCCAGCAGCCCATTGCACAAAGCAGCATGCTGGGTATTGGCTCCGGGCTAACTCAGAGAAAAAAAGAGTTCCACTGACACAAGTTTTGTAGAATGATTTGGATTCTTAGACTAAGGGAGGGGCCACTGGGTCCAATTACCAACCTCCCCGAACAGCCTCTAGCCCATGGCCACTATGTTCATCATCACAGCATCAAAAAGGCCTCACTGGTGGTCCTGGAAAGCCTACCATTGGATGCACATGACCCAATATAGGCTGACTGGTACATCTGTATTTGCAGTAGTTCCAGCCTAATGCCACATCTTCCTGGTGCCTGTCACCTTGGTCCCCTGTCTAACCTATCTACATTTTTTACCCTGCATTCATCGCCATGGTATCCAAGCACCTGTTGTGACAATTCTTTCTGTCTGCTTATCCAGCTTTTGCCCAAGGACACACAAGAAGTATGTGGCCAAGCCAGGAATTGAACCAAGGGCTCCTGAGTCCCAGCCCTGAGTCAGACTCTTCCACTTGAGACAAACTTCACCTGTTTCAGATCCAGCTGCTACCTTATTCCAGTCAAATGCTGGGGTAGAGAGAAGTGCGTTTCTGATGTAGGTTTCTGGTTATGGCCCTTCTGTACTTCTGCCTAGTACAGTAATTCCTCTCCTGTGTAATAGTGCTGTTGTTGGTAGTGATTATTGAGATGTCCCGGCTCTCTCTTGATTATGGTCCTTGAGCCACTGAATTAATTTCAGTCTGTTCTTAAAGTCCTATTAGTTCATCAATATACCTTTTAAATTATTCTTCCCCTTTACGTGTCCTGGAAAGGTTGGGAGGGGAAGGATTTTGCCATAGAAGAAAGGTGTCTGGGGCCAGCTGAGCAAAGTTTAAGCCACCTCTCTGCACTCGCTGTCAGAAATTCACTGACACCTGCAGGCTGCGTTCACTCAGAATAACACAGTTGCAGCTTTCTTCTCGGCATCCAACTGCTCCAACGCCTCACCGCTCAGTCCAGGGGCTCCATTCCAGATGGCCCAGGTCAGAGAAAGTTTTGCGCTGACAGCAAAGTCAGGCTGCAAGCAAGGAACAAAGATATTAAAAGCAGCAAGCACTCCAAGAGGGAAAGAACAAAATAAAGGCAAAACCTGCAGGACTGGATGTCTCTGGGGCCTGGGAATAGGATACAGAGTCCTTCACTAATCTGTTGCCACTATGCTACTCATCATGAGCGATCACAACTTCATAATGCAGCTGGAGAGTGGCTAAAGAACTCTGAACTTCCCTCTCCTAAGCCAAAGTCAACTATTACTTGGGTTAAAGAGAATAACTCCTCACTCTTAACAATATAGGGCCAACGATGTACCTGCAGTTCAGTAGTTCTCGGTCCAGCCAGTAGAGGGCAGCAGTAAGCATACACACAAGCATACACATTACAATACCCTGCTTGGGTCTGAATGACTGAGCAGAAGTCATCAGCATCGGAGATGTAGTTTGAAACCAGTGGGTGGTTCGCTCTCTGACATTAACACCTATGCAGAGGGCCTGCACCAGGATCATGCAGTGCTTAGATTGGGATTGTCTAAGGAACCGAAGGGAATTGCTCCCAGCTCCCATCTGGAGCCTAACTCCCTTAGACTCCTTCACCAATCCCAGCCTGAAGTCCTGCTTGAAATAGTGCTGCATAGACCTTTGCACAAGGATGAATTTCAGCTACGGGGCAGGGTCCATAAGGGACGGCACATTCGTTCTGGAATGGGAAGGAGAGCTTGCCCTGCTGCCATTCATTCTGTAGCGGTTCTGAGGACTGAATGGCGGAGCTCATTCTCCCAGGCTGTCAATCCAGCTCCTTCCACCAGCATGAAGATGTTTAAAGAAAATGTAAAAGAAAAGTGGATAAAAGAAAAACATTGCAAGGACCCTGGCTTGCACGCTGTTTCCAAATCTCTATATCCAAGAGCACTAGGCAGATGGCTATGCTATACCGTGGCATGAAATATGTATGGACAGGATCATAAGAAATCTTTTGACATAACACCTCAAAACAAATTTCCATTCCTTCCCGCCGTGACTTCACCTCTTCTCACCCCAACTTTCATCCTTGGCAGTTGGCCCAATTTCTTCTGCAGCTGCTGTCAGCTCTTCAAAGACAGAGGTGAAGCAACTTCATCTGAAATGTTTGGGGAGGGGGCTTCAGAATCTCCTCTGCAGAGGGCAGAGACAAAATCTCAGTGCCAGCAAAAACTAAAGAGCTTTAATGCTTTATATGCTTCAGTCTAAACAGAAAAACACCTGAAAACTATGAAGGAGACCCACGTGCAGAGAGAGGCACCTTCAGGGATAATCACAGAATCATAGAACTGGAAGGGACCTCGAGAGGTCATCTAGTCCAGTCCCCTGCACTCAAGGCAGGACTAAGTGTTCTTAAAGTCCTATTAGTTCAGGTGTTTGTCCAACCTGCTCTTAAAAATCCCCAATGATGGAGATTCCACAACCTCCCAAGGCAATTTATTCCAGTGCTTAACCACTCTGACAGTTAGGAAGTTTTTCCTAATATCCAACCTAAACCGCCCTTGCTGCAATTTAAGCCCATTGCTTTTTGTCCTATCCTCAGAGATTAAGAAGAACAATTCTTCTCCCTCCTCCTTGTAACAAGCTTTTATGTACTTGAAAACTGTTATCATGTCTCCTCTCAGTCTTCTCTTCTCCAGACTAAACAAACCCAATTTTTTCAATCTTCCCTCATAGGTCACAGGTTTCAGAGTAGCAGCCGTGTTAGTCTGTATTCGCAAAAAGAAAAGGAGTACTTGTGGCACCTTAGAGACTAACAAATTTATTAGAGCATAAGCTTTCGTGAGCTACAGCTCACTTCATCGGATGCATTTGTCCCGAAGACAAGTACTCCTCATAGGTCATGTTTTCTAGACTTTTATTCATTTTTGTTGCTTTTCTCTGGACTTTCTCCAATATGTCCACATCTTTCCTGAAATGGGGCACCCAGAACTGGACACAATATTGCAGTTGAGGCCTAATCAGTGCGGAGTAGAGCGGAAGAATTATTTCTTATGTCTTGCTTCCAACACTCCTGCGAATACATCCCAGAATGATGTTTGCTTTTTTTGCAACAGCGTTACACTGTTGACTCATAGTTAGCTTGTCATCCACTATGACCCCCAGATCCCTTTATGCAGGACTCCTTCCTAGGCAGTCATTTCCAATTTTTGTGTGTGCAACTGATTGTTCCTTCCTAAGTGGAGTACTTTGCATTTGTCCTTATTGAATTTCATCCTATTTACTTCAAACAATTTCTCTAGTTTGTCCAGATCCTTTTTAATTTTAATCCTGTCCTCCAAAGCACTTGCAACCCCTTTCAGCTTGGTATCATCTGCAAATTTTATAAGTGTACTCTCTAAGCCATTATCTAAATCATTGATGAAGATATTGGACAGAACCGGACCCAGAACTGATCTCTGTGGGATCCCACTCGTTATGCCCTTCCAGCATGACTGTGAACCACTGATAACTACTCACTGGGAATGATTTTCCAACCAGTTATGCACACACCTTATATTAGCTGCGTCTAGGTTGTATTTCCCTTGTTTGTTTATGAGAAGGTCATGCGAAACAGTATCAAAAGCCTTACTAAAGTCAAGATATACCACATCTACTGCTTCCCCCCATCCACAAGGTTTGTTACTCTGTCAAAGAAAACTATTAGGTTGGTTTGACATGATTTGTCTTGACAAATCCATGCTGACTGTTACTTAACTCCTTATTATCTTCTAGGTGTTTGCAAATTGATTTCTTAGTTATTTGCTCCATTATCTTTCCGGGTACAGAAGTTAAGCTGACTGGTCTATAATTCCCCGGGTTGTCTTTATTTCCCTTTTTATAGATGGGGACTATATTTGCCCTTTTCCAGTCTTCTGAAATGTCTCCTGTCTTCCATAACTTTTCAAAGATAATTGCTAATGGCTCAGATATCTCCTCAGTCAGCTTCTTGAGTATTCTAGGATGCATTTCATCAGGCCCTGGTGATTTGAAGACATCTAACTTGTCTAAGTAATTTTTGACTTGTACTTTCCCTATTTTAGACTCTGATCCTACCTCATGCTGAGCCGTAGCAAGAAGCAGGACAGTCATGGGAAAGAAACATAACAGGGCAAAGACCGGGATACCATGGAAGGGGTAAGCTTCCAAGCTCAACCCACTGCCCAAGCTCCACCCCCAACTTTATCCCTGCCCCTTTCCCTCCCTGAATGGTCATATCCTATGATGCCCCTCTTCTGTCTCCACCCCATCTCTCTTTACAGGGGGGAGAAGTTAGGGGGAATGAAGTGAGGAGAGAGAGGCAATGGAGGGAAGGAAGGAGAGAAGGAGTGGCCAGTGTCACCACACTGGGTGAAGAGGGGAAAATGGCAGCCAGCTCAGAGAAGTGGGTATCAGACATACACTCACGAGTAGCCTCAATTTGAGCTCCGTTTTTTGCATACAGGAATGCAGAAACTGCTTAGGAGAAAATAAGAACCAACATGAACCTTTGCCCAGAACTCAACCCCAATATTGAAAAAATTCCATTAACTCCCTGTTCTCCTCCCAATTCATTTTAATTTTTTGCTGGACCTTTGTGCTCTTGGATTATGGCCAGTCAGTGGGAGCGCCAACAAACACCACTCTGGCAGATACAACTTTAACCCCATACTGCAAGTGTCTTTGGGGAAGGGGACAGCAAGCAGCCCATTTCTGTGTGATCTGCACAAAGAAGCTTCAAAAATCCAGAGATCTTTCTCTCTTTGCCTAGTGAAAACTAACCGCTCCAAGATTTGTGGGAAAGGAAATCATGCTGGAATTTAATCCTGCTTTCTGTATGTGCATGCACATATAAATCCTTTGTAAATAATAAATAAAGGAGTGGGAGGGATGATCTCAATTCTTGCCTCCACAAAGCATTGGAAATTTGCAGCATCCTTCCTAATTACCATTCCGTTTCCAATGCGTTTGGCCACAGAAGCTGCTGACTTGAATTGTGCAGCATCTCTTTCCCTCTTACTGAGCCACTTTATTGGATCACATAGCTCAGAAGCACGATTTGAAGTTTCAAAAGGAACACTGCAGTGAATAAGATAATCAACACTGGCTACTCTCAGCGGAATTCACACCCCTCATGCCAGCCAAATGAAGCAGAGTCTGGCTAATGCCTTTGGGTCAAACTTTGAAATACATAACATGGGATGTATGGCAGAAGAGCGGGTAGGGAGGGTTATGCTATCATGTGCAATCTCGCCTAAATGTTTTTACATCAAGGGAGGACTTGTTAGGAGTAATGTTGGGTACTAAATGCCAAAAGCAATAATCACCAGCACTGCGGTGATTTGGCCCACTTGAGACGCCGTATTTGTATGGATGAGGAGGCCATATCTAACAAAGACACACCAGCCATGTGGGAAAGAGCCTCTTTTATCACTTGGTGTAGGGGGGTTAGAGCAGGGTGACTCCGGAGACCTGGGTTCTGGTCCCAGCCCTGCTGCTATGAACCCCCTGCTCAGACAGGCTAAGGCAGGGGTGGGTCACATCTGGGTATGGAAATTGTATGGCTGGGCCATGAATGCTCACAAAATTGGGGGTTGGGGTCCAGGAGGGTGCTCCGGGCTGGGACTGAGGAGTTTGGAGGGCAGGAGAAGGATCAGGTTTGGGGCACGGGGATGGGGCATGGAAGGAGGCTCGGGGTTCAGGCCCCGAGCGCTTACCTCAAGCAGCTCCTGGAAGCAGCAGCATGTCCCCCCGGCTCCTATGCAGAGGTGTGCAGCGCCTGCCAGGCTGCTCTGCACGCTGCCCCATCCACAGGCGCCACCCCTGCAGCTCCCAGTGGCTGTGGTTCCTGACCCGGTAATTGGGGTGGGGTCAGCCTAGGAGCCAGAGGAAGGACATGCCGCTGCTTCTGGGAGCCACACAGAGCAGGGCAAGCCCTGGACCCTGCTCCCCAGCTGGAGCTCGAGGGCTGGATTAAAAGGTCTGATGGGCCTGGATGTGGCCCACGGGCCATAGTTTGCCCATCCCTGTACTAAATAATTCCTTCCCTGAAGAGCTTGTAGTCCAGACAAGACAGACCAAGGATTGGAGGGGAAACAGAGGGACAGAGACCTGGCCCAGTATCCTGCCTTTATTGCTGCAGCTGGCAGAATAGCATGGACTGTCTACGATCTGTCTATTGTACATACACAACCACCATCACCATAGTACTGAGCACCTTGCAATCAAAAATGTATTTATCACAACGCCTCTGCTATTATCCCCGTGTTACTGAGGAGGAATAAGCAATAATAGCACTGCTCTGTTGGGGAACTGAGGCACAGAGAGGCCAGTGACTGGCCCTGTGTCCCACAGGGAGTCTGTGTCAGAGCAGAGAATTGAACCTGTCTCTCCAAGTCCCACGTTAACCCCCTAACTACTGGACCATCCTCCTGCTCTGAAATGCTAAACTCTGCAAGGACTGAAGATTTTTTTGCTTGGCAAAAGTTTTCATGACCCAATCCCATTGGTCTTGAAATGATACGGTATTAAAAAATAGTTACCCAGTGTCACAGGTGAACAGAGGGCAGCCCATGGAGTAGTGACAAAGTATCCGGTATTGATATTTGAAATTTGGGCTTCCAAACTGGTCACTATGTTTTCGCATAGACTCAATAACACTTTGGCGAAGGCCCTGATTCAGTAAAGCACTTAAGCATGTGCTTAATTTTAAGCACATGCGTAAATCATATTGACATCTATTGGATTTAAGCAGGTGTTTAAGTGACTTGCTACATAGAGATAGGTTTTCTAGTCTATTTTATATAGGTTCTCACCACCATAGTATGTGAGTGCCTGCTTCAGCAGCTAATGAATCTGCTCTCAACTCCTCTATTACTCATTGGCATGTGACAATTGTATGCTATGCAATACGTGGGAGGGTGGACGGGGTGACCCTCAGCCCTGGTTGATCCAATATCTGTATTGGACCAAATGGCTCAGTCCATCTCAACAGCTTGGTCAATTCACAGATCATGGACTCAAATATGGTCGGGTAAAAACAAGGCCCTAGTTTTTGTGAAATATTTATCCTTTCCCATTCCAGTATCTAACTAGGTCTGATTATAACAACAGGTGTCACCTCAATTATAAATAAACACACTTGACATTTTTAACCATGTAAAACATGTACAGTCACCTGTCACACTGTGTAAACAAATCAATCCATCCAGTGGCGACACGTGGGAGGTGCACAAAGGGTCAAGTTTCAGAGTAGCAGCCGTGTTAGTCTGTATTCGCAAAAAGAAAAGGAGTACTTGTGGCACCTTAGAGACTAACAAATTTATCTGAGCATAAGCTTTCATAAGCTACAGCATCGGATGAAGTGAGCTGTAGCTCACGAAAGTTTATGCTCAGATAAATTTGTTAGTCTCTAAGGTGCCACAAGTCCTCCTTTTCTTTTTACAAAGGGTCAAGTGCCCCCAGCAGCCAGCCGGGGTGGGGAGAGGAAGGGATGGGGCCAGAGCCAGAAGGGAAGAGGCGGGGCCAGAGCCTTTCCTCTTCCAGCTACATTGCCTGGGATGCTGCCCGCTGCAGCGCAGCAGCTGACTGGGAGAGCGCCCGGCTGCAGCAGCAGCAGGCTGCCCCCGCCCCGGCTCAGCTTCTGGAGACAGTGGCCAAGCGAGCCGGAGCCTCCCCAGCCCCTCTGGCATGCTCAGAGTCAGTTCCTGTCCCCAGAAGCTGCCACCACTCTCTGTCCAGGCTCAGCTTGTGCGGACAGGAGCCGACTCTGAGCATGCCAGGGAGGGCGGAGGGGCTCCGACTCGCTCAGCCGCTGTCCCAGAAGCCAAACGCAGGTGGGAGGCAGCCCAGTGCCGCCGCAGCCAGGCACTCTCCCAGGCAGCTATCCATCCATCTATCCACCCATCCAATATCTTTGGAACTCCCCATTCTCTGCAACAGAAAGAATCTTTTTCTCCCTCTCTCACACATATCTATATTCCTTCTCTGTGGTGCTCCAAGGGGAGCAATCACTCTCTCTTTATAATGATCTCCCGTTGTGAGCCGTGATAGGCAATGTAATAATACCTTTTATTGGGTCAATATATCAGTTAGAAAACAGAAGCTATTCCCTTCTTTAGGTGATGGCCAAGAAGTGACCTATGTGAGTCTGGATGCCTGTATATTATAGCTGTTACGCTGGCCCAAGAGGAGGTATGGTATACTTACCTCACTTAGTTTGTTCTCTATTCTTTATTGCATTTCCTGTATTGTAAATAGCCCTAATAAAACATCTTTCTGAAGGGCTCTCCACTGAGTAGTAAATATTGTCCCTGTTCCACCAGCTTAGATAGACATCAATCAGCTGCAGGCAGCCTCCTGGGATCGTCATTTGCATCTCTCACGGATAGGCTTTGGACAGCCAGGCGACAGCAGCAAGATTGCAGAATTTCTGCTAGGAGGTAACCCTCCTAAAGATTACCCCAGGAGTGTGGGGTGAACCACTGTAACTTAGTAAATAGGAAGGTTTCATCTCAGATTCTCAGCAGGGTTTCTTTAAACTATCCATGAAAAAAAGGTGTCTCTGAAATCAGCCATCTGGCTGGCCCGGTGTAAGAGCGACAATGTTTCAAGGTGTTTCGGGCTCTCACACCAGTGGACATCAGGACCTAACTGTGCACCTCAAGCCACAGACCACCAAAGTCAACAGGAGCTGCTCCATTGACTTCACAGGACATAGGACTGGAAGGGACCTCCTGTATCATAAAGTCCAGTCTCCTGCTATCATAGGCAACCACATCATACAAGCATGTTCCAAATCTATCTAGCTCCATCTTAAAACTAGTTAGGTTTCTTGCCTCACTCCTCCTTCTAAACCTTCTAATTTCCAGCCTCAATTTAGTTATGGCTAGTTTATACCCATTTGTTCTTGTGCCAGTGTAATGCCAACAGATGCAGGTCGTCGGCAGGTGGGATCGAACCTGGGACCTCTGGAGTTAAATGCATGAACCTCTACTGCATGAGCTAAAAGCCATGTGGCTGGTAGCTAAGGCTGTAGAGCAGACTCATTAATCTCTCTCTCTCTCTCTCTCAGTGGTCTCAGTGCCACTAGATGGGACAGAACACCGGAGGTGTGTGGGTTACACCAGCATTGTCCTTCAGCTTAAATAGCTTTTAACTCTCCCTTGTGTTTACCCCCTGGATGTATTTATAGAAAGCAATCATATCCCTGCTCAACCTTCATTTTCCTAAGCTAAAACAAGCCACGCTCTTTTAATCTCCTCTCGTAAAATAGGCCCTCCATTCTCCTGATCATTCTAGTAGCCACCTATTCCAGTTTGAATTCATCTTTCTTGAACATGGGTGACCAGAATTGCATCCAGTATTCCAGATGAGGTCTTCGCAGTGCCTGGTACAACAGCATTGATGCTGCCCAATCTCCACTAGAAATACCTCACCTGATACCACTTAGGATTGCATTTGCCTTTTTCAAAGCTGCAGCACATTGGTGGCGCATAGTCATCTTGTGATTGAGTAAGCTGTGGATCAGGCCCCTGGTAAAGTAGGCACCAAGGGGAGGGGCTGGCATTTTTCATTCCAGTTCTTTCTGCCAGGTAATCATAGGAAATCTCCTCCACACCTCCGCTCCAACAGCTGGTGCCCTTCTAGGCAGATGAATGAGCTCTCTGGTGTGAATCCTCAGCACCTTTTCTGGGCTGATTTTGGTCAGAACTAGAAGTGGCAGAAGGATACTTCACCGCAATTTTTCCTTCCTCCGGGTAGTACTTTGCAGTTGTCTTTACTGAATTTCATCCTGTTGATTTCAGACCAATTCTCTAATTTGTCAAGGTCATTTTGAATTCTAATCCTGTCCTCCAAAGGGCTAGCAATCCCTCCCAGCTTGGTGTCACCCACAAAATTAATAGGCATACTCTCCACTGTATTATCCAAGTCATTAATGAAAGTATTGAACAGTACCAAACCCAGGACAGACCCCCTACAAGGCTCTGATAGATATATCCCGTTCCCCCATGAACCATTAATAACCACGCTTTGAGTGTGATCTTTCAACCAGTTATGCACCCACCTTTCAGTAATTTCATCTAGACTATATTTCCCTAGTTTGCTTATGAAAATATCATGTGGGACTGTGTCAAAAGCCTTACTAAAATCAAGATATAGCATGTCTACAGCTTCCCCCCATCCACTAAGGCAGTAACCCCATCAAAGAAGGAAATTAAGTTGGTTTGGCGTGATTTGTTCTTGACAAATCCACGCTGTCATTATGTGTCCTATTTGTTCTGATTTTGTCCCTACACTATTTTGTCTTCCTCCTTCACCCAAATTGCCTTCAAACTTCAGATTTGCAGCTAATTCCTCCCTGTTGGTCAGAATCAAGTCTGAAATGGCTCTCCCCCACTCCCCGCCCTCCCACGACTTCCTCCACCTTCCAAAACAAGAAGTTGTCCCCAAGACACTTCAAGAACTTTCTGGGCATTTTGTGTTTTGTTGTATTATTTTTTCCATGAGATGTCTGAGTAGTTGAAGTCCCTCATTACTATCAGGTCTTATGTTCTGGATATTTCTGTTATTTGTTCTCGGAATGCCCCATCCACCTCCTCCTCCTCCTGATTTGGTGGGCTGTAGTAGACTCCTATCAAGACATCCCCCCAGTTTCTTTCCCCTTTTATCCTTACCCAGAGACTTTCAACTGGTCTGCCTCTCACCTCCTTCTGGACCTCTGACCAAGTGAATAAATTCTTGATGTACAATGCAACACGTCCTCCCTCTTCCCTGTCTGTCCTTCCTGAACAAGCTACACCCTCTACACCAATATTCCCATCATGAGATTTATCCCACCAAGTCTCTGTGATGCCAATTAATTCACACTTTAACATATGGACCAATACTTCCAGTTCTTTTTGTTTATTCCCCCAACTCCTTGTGCTTGTATATAGCCATTTCAAATGTTGAGCAGATTCTCCCACTGTTTTCCCTCTTGTTGCTCCTATGATCCTGTTGTAAATTTCCATTTTCTCCTTTTCCCTCACCCAAGCATTTAGCCCTCTTTTAAGGTCTCCTTTTTTAATACCTACCTGTGGCCTTTTGTCACCTGCCACCATTGAAGCTAGTTTAATGCCCTCCTCACTAGATTGGTGAGTTGATGTGAAAAGATGCTGTTCCCCTCCTTCTTGAGGTGGACCCCATTTCTCCCCAGAGTAACTGCATGTGAAGATAACCATTTAATTGTGACCATTATGGGATCAACTTTTGGCTGCTCAGCTTTGGCAGAGTCCTGAGCAAATCATCCATTTAGTAGAGCCAGTATAGAGTAAAGAGGATGGGAGTGCTTTGGTTGTTGTTTAAATTGCATATGATGGACATCAAAAGGTTTTCAGCGAGAGTTGCATTTTAACTGCATTAGCTCCCAACTCCATCAGGTGAGCCCTGTGGACTATGATTGATTGATGCATAGCTAACCCTTCACCTTACAGTTACCTATCTATAATAAGGGATGGTTATCAGAGGCACCTGAAGATAACCTATAACAGCAGCAGACATGCTGGCGATAGCAACACATCCAGGCTTCGGAGTGAATTAAACCTGAGAACTCAGAAGCTAAATTCTCTCCAGTTGGACAGGAGACAAGAGAATTCATGCTGGATGATGTATTCACAGGCTGTCCTTCGCAATTTGACTTCCAGCCTGTTGACCGATAACAGGTGCCATCTCAGAAGCAAATGCAACACATGCTTCCACCGGTAGCTCTCATTGATGGCGCGGCTGGCTTCTTGGCCAGCTGGACTGGACTCTGGTTGCAATGTGTCCCAAAGCAAGCTCAGCTCTTTACACTTTAGATTCCAAGCCCAGTAAAATCCAGGCAAAAGATTTGCCCTAGGGCAAATCTGCTTGGTCATGGCTGCTCAGGGACAGGCAATCAATGCCAAATTCAGATTTGTTTAAAGCAGAGTTCAAAGCCTCTTACTGGATAAGGCTAAATGACAGATGTGAATGAGCACGGAGAAGGGTGTCAAAAGTTTCTGCAAGAGTGATTAGGTAATATTTGTAGCCAAAGGATGGTCTGGTGGATAAAACACAGCTCTTGGTACTTGGGGATCTGGGCGTTGTGACCCTGCAGTGAGTCCTTCATCCTCTTTATCTGTATAATGGGGATAATATGTACCTACCTCACAGGGCAGTGAGAGGCTTAATTCATTAGCATTTTTACTGTGCTTTGAAGTCCTCTAATGGAAGGAGCTATGCAAGCTTGAGGTATAATACTTACAGCATAATTAAGTCAATATATGGACCAATATGCTGTTGTTATAGGTTATCTTCAGGTGCGTCTGATAGCCATAAGTCCAGGGCTGAAATTCTCACCTCCTTTCCAACCAGGTTAAAGGGCCAGAGCAGAGTAAAGGGGCCCCCAAAAGCCCCATTTCTGGCAGGAAGAGCATCCCCTGGTGCAGGCACTGCAGAAAAAAATCATGAGGCTGTTCTCCAACAATGCCTCACAAGCCCTGATACAGGGGCATGGCTGGGGGTGGTGCCAGTGGAAAGAAGGTGGAAGGCCATAGCATGCAGCATTGCAAAGGTCCTGGGCAGTGCTGCACCCAGTAGGGCAAACTAGGGAAACTGCTGTCACTTCAGCTTCGCAATGTTATTGTAGCTATGTTGATCCCAGTATATTAGAGAGACAGGGTGGGTGAGGGGACGTCTTTTATTGGACCCACTTCTGTTGGTGAGAGATCAGCTTTCTGTTAGGGAAGAAAGGTGCTCAAAGGGTCACAGCTAAATACAAGGTGGAACAGATTGTTTAGCATAAATAACTAACACATACTCCAAGGAACCATTCAAGATAAAGTGGCCAGTTAACACCTTTGCAGTCATAGGACAAAAAAGGGAGGGTTAGTGGGGCTCTAATAAATTTGTTAGTCTCTAAGGTGCCACAAGTTCTCCTGTTCTTATTGTTGCAATAAGCCATAAATCCAGTGTCATTATTAAGACCAGGATTTTTAGTATCTAGCAAAGTTATCAGTTTAAGCCCCCAGGCTCATCTTCTGAAGGTGCTGTGCAGATTTCCATTGACGACAAAGACAGAGATCAGAAATAGAGTGATCGGTCTGTGAAAAGTGTTGACCCACAGGTGATGGGTGGCTTTGGTTTTTATCATTTTCCTATGCGAGTTCATTCAAGCGCATATTGATTGTCTGATTTCACCCACAAAGGTGCTATTGGGGCATTTGGTGAAGTACACCACACGTTGGGACAGTAGGGGGTAGGACCCCTGGATCATGAAAGGTGTATTGCAGGGAAGGGGCCGGATTCTGGCGTGACGTTACAACATGGGCACTTGGACACCTTTATCATTATTACTATTTGTATTCCCTAGAGGCGCGAGCTAAGGTCACGGTTCCCTCGTGCTAGGTGCTGCACAAACTAATAAGGAACTCACAGTCTACATGGAAAAGACAGCCAGAGGGTGGGAGAGACAGAGTATTCATTATCCCTATTTTACAGATGGGGAAGTGAGACTGTAACAGGGCACAGACTCACAACAGCGGCACCTCCTGCTGGTTGGTTTGGGAATTAGCTCTTTCAGCAGTGCACCTTCACTAGTGGTGTTTCACCCACTGTTATTCTCTCGGTCTCCACCATCCTCACAGTCGGACCCACGTCGCTTCCGGACCGTGGCATCTGCTTCTGGACACTGCCTTCCGGCTATGCCCGCTCCGCTGGCTCTCCCCCCCCTTCTGGGGGACCGGCAGCTTCTGGTTCTACCACTTGCCTCAGTGGCTCATTGCAGTCCTCAGTCTAGCCCCTTCCTCCAAGGGCAAACTGCAGTCTGCCTTAGCCACTCTCATCACTGGCAAGTGAGGGGGGGAAAGGGGGAAGTCAGGCCCTGACCCAAGGACCCTCTAGCGGCAGCCACTTAGCGCCCTCCTCCAACTCTCCTTTACTGCCAACTTCCCTGGACCACTTCCCCATAGCCCCAGCACCTTATCTGCCCTTTTGTGTCATCAGCTCAGAGCCGAGCCGAGCCGAGCCGAGCCGAGCCGAGCCGAGCCCTGCCCTGCCCTGCCCTGCCCTGCCCTGCCCTGCCCTGCCCTGCCCTCTTCTCTAAGAGCCAGTTCTTCTCCCTTTGCCCTCCAGGGAGAGAGACTGCTCCTCTCTGCCCTGCAACCTTCTTATAGGGCCCAGAATGCCCCTGATTGGCTGCTTTCAAGCTTCCACTTGATTGGCTTCTAATAAGCCCTTCCAGGATTGGCTGGGGCTCTTTGTAGCCTCTCTGGCTTGCTCTAACCCCTTCCATGCCAGAGTGGGGCAGCTGCCCCACTACAGAGACACAGAGACTAAGTAGCTTGCCCAAGGTCACACACAGAGTCTGTGGCAGAGCTGAGACTAGAATCCATAATTCCCAGTCTAACAAGAGCTATCTTCCTCTCATCTGCCCTGATTTCCTTGTCTTCTGAGCAAATGAAGTAGGATAAACACTGTGCATGCAAACAACAACAAAAATAACTTAGGTCCTCTAGCCTTGTATTAATAGCCGCGTTCATCTTAGCTTATGAACGCTGATGCATTAGAACTCTCCAGCCAAAGGGCATCAGCCCTAGCAGTGAGGCACTTGACTGGCACTTGTTTGCCTGGCTTGGTGTTTCATTACAGTTGGCAGAAAAGCGCCTGCTGGTTTTATTCAGCCGATCCTGTTGCACTTTACTGAGCTGCAAACATTGCTGGGATTTTTTTTGGTAACCTAGTTTCCACTCTTACAGAGCTTGTTACTCCAGAGACGAGGAGAGCAATGCCCTGGTGAGCTGGCTCATTCCATTCAGCACACTCGCTTCCCCACGTCGTTACCATTTGCCCCGGGACAGGTGCAGGTGGAAGGGATGCAAAGGAGAATGCATTAGGCATTTGCTGCACCTCCCTGTTCTCTTGCTCCTCCTGGTTTTCTCTCCTGAGGGCATGATTAACAGCAGGGCCTGGTGATTCCACTGGAGTGAAAAAACAGTGGCGTACTCTGCTCTGCTAAGACAGCTAGAAGAAAAGGAGTACTTGTGGCGCCTTAGAGACTAACAAATTTATTAGAGCATAAGCTTTCGTGAGCTACAGCTCACTTCATTGGATGCATTTGGTGGAAAAAACAGAGGAGAGATTTCTAAGGCAGCTGTAATTCAGATAATCTCTACCAGTTCTACTCTCCTGGCTCCATGTGTTTCTTTTTCCCTCAAGCAACTCATCATTGCCCTGCTGTGACCTGCCTGACCCCATCTGTACTGTGAAACTGACTTTCATTCTCAGCAGCCTCCCGGATTCATGGTCTGTAAATACAAGCATCTTGGTGCCCATGTGTTGATCTTTGACTCAGTACCTGTTCCCAGCAGACTTGATGGGTTTGTCTATTTGCCTTGCTGCCTGGAATGACGGGATCCAATGCTGAGGTAAGGTATGTGGTACTGTTGTACTCTGTGCTGCTTAGTTCAGAGCAGATCTTTCCTGGAGTTCAGAGCCAGGAGTTTGGTCCGGCTTATTACAGGAATAAAAGACCCGTTATGAAGTTTGGACCAGGATACAGAACCGCAGCTCATGGATCTTCCAGTCCAGGTTCAATCACCATGGAGATGGTCCTGTCCTGCTGTCTCCCTGGGCCAGAGCCTCCCAGAGGTGCAGCCTCCTTCCCCCTCCATGGGGCACTTTATCTGCCTGGCAGGGGGCCTGCTACAAGCACCAGGGAGCTGCTCCTGTGTCAGTCCCCCCCAGCATTTTCCACACTCTGTCTGCATTGTGTACTCTTGTGCATCAGCCACTCCCCCATGGCTCTCACTGCACCCTGTTGTGCATCATGGCATCCACCCACCTCCTCCCTCCCTTTCCCCGACCGACGGGCAGCCTTTCCCTATCCTTGTTCCCGTCACCTCTCTTCAGTTCCCACCAGCACTGCCTGCTCCTCTTCCCCCTCCATCCCAATCTGTTCCCTCCTCCCACTAGCACAGATCCTGGTGCCACATCCACACCCGACTCTGCCTCACCTCTGGAAATGTTGGTTAGGATATAGATATTCAGGCCTGTCTGTAAAGGCCTAGACTCTAAGAATTTAGGTGTATTCTTATCACTTGGCTAGTTCTAGAGGTATAAAAGAGAGAATCAAACTCACTGTCTGCCGGTGTAAGGGTCTTCTCTTACTGTGACAGTCTGAGGCCCTATTCTTAGGCTAAGCAGCAGAGGAAGCCATAATCCTGTCCTGATAATGCCTGTCGCCTCCAGAGAAAGGGAAGTGCCTAGAAAATGTAAAAGGAAACTTAGTTTGATAGCATCCTGTCTGGCAAGAACTCACTTATCAATAGCTGGGATGTGAAATCCCCATTTCTGTGTTTGTTCTATCACTGTAGTCCCCATTTCCCTATTATTTGTCTGTATAATCTCCGTCCGGTTCTGTGATTGTTTCTGTCTGCTGTATAATTAATTTTGTTGGGTGTAAACTAATTAAGGTGGTGGGATATAATTGGTTAAATAATCATGTTACAATATGTTAGGATTGGTTAGTTAAATTTCAGTAAAATGATTGGTTAAGGAATAGCTAAGCAGAACTCAAGTTTTACTATATAATCTGCAGTCAATCAGGAAGTGAGGGGGTGAATGGGAATAGGGAATGGGGGTTGGGGAATTGGAATCATGTTTTGATAAGGGGGGGAAATGGGAACAGGGACACAGGCGTAAGGCTCTGTGGTGTCAGAGCTGGGAAGGGGGACACTAAGGAAGGAAACTGGAATCATGCTTGCTGGAAGCTCACCCCAATAAACATCGAATTGTTTGCACCTTTGGACTTCGGGTATTGTTGCTCTCTGTCCATGCAAGAAGGACCAGGGAAATAAGCGGGTGAAGGAATAAGCCCCCTAACAATGTTTACCCCAGTCCTGGCCCTCCCTCCATCCTTCTCTCTGGCTGTGGTAAATGCAATCTTGCCCCATTCATATCTATTCACAACGCTGCTATAAACATCATTATCCTAGCCCAGTGGTCCCCAAAACTTGTCGTGCCCTCTCTTACCCGTAATGTAATCTGTTTGCGCCAGCTGGGGCTGGGAGCCGGGCCAGGGCTGAAAGCCAGGAGTGGGAACCACAGTTGAGAGCAGAGCCAGAGCCTGGAGCTGGGCCACAGTCGGGAGCAGAGGCCAAGCTGGACCACGGTCAGGGGCTAAAGCTGGGGCCTCGGCTGGGGGTGGGCCTGAGGTCAGAGTTGGAATGGAGCTGGAGGCAGAGGGGGGTTGCATGGTACTCCCTCCCTGCCCCCCCTGGGGGCTGGCCCAAGCCCCACTGCACCCTCCTTTGTGCCCCCTAAGGGGGCGCGCCCCACAGTTTGGAGACCACTATCCTAGCCTGTCACTTGGACCATGTCACATCCTCTCTTTGCATCCCTCCACTGCTTCCCTCCTTCTCCGTTGCATCAAACATAAATTGCTTGTCTTCACTTTCCAGGCATTTCTTGGCCTATCCCCCACCCCCGACCTATCACCTCTCATTCCCTATCAAGACACCGACTCTCTCCTCCAATCAGCCCATGATGCCAGCCTCCATCACCCATTTTCAAACAAGCCCCTTGGTGGTTTCTCCCTTGTTGTCCCTCCCAATAAACAACCACAAAGCTACCTCATTGTCCTTCAAAACCCTCCTCAAAGCCTTCCTTTTCCACAATGGCTACCAAACACTGTAGGACAGTTAGACCGCTAGGGGGCTGAGACCACTGCCTGTCATGCCGACCAATATTGTCTTGGTGTTTCCTTCTGCTTCCCCTTTGGTCTGTCTGTGTCTCTCTGTTGTCTCATGTTTTATACTTAGGGGAAGGGACTCCCTGTTTGATCTGTGTCTGTACAGCACCTAACATAATGGGGTACTGGTCCAGGCCTAGGGCTTCTAGGTACCATAGTAATACAAAAAGTAAACAATAAATAATAATAATAATAACAATGTACTGTCCAGTATAATACTGAAAAGTCCAGCTGGGATGTTACCATTTAATCTGATCGTGGCAGAGCAGCAATAGTGGGGTCAGGGGTCCTCAAACTAAGTCAAGAACCCCAGGGATCTTCCTGGGGAGTCAGGCATTTCCAGCCAAACCTTTGCAGATTCTCCTTGAGGCCAGACATGGTTTGGGTGCCAATATTCTCCACCTGGAAGTGAAAAAGAGAGACAGCCACTATTTAAAAATCAAACAAATGTTTCGCAGCTATGGAGCTCTCCGTAACCCTCACAACAGCCGACTGAACAGGGCTGGAAATGGGTCTGAACTAAAACCCTGGCTATAAACAGCCTCCAAGCTGGGGTCCTGAATTCAGGGCTGAGCTTTCCAGATAGCCGTTGTCTCCATGTCAGGGCAAACCAAACCTCACCCCTAAATGCTCATCTGCCCTCCCCACTGGGTTCTACTTTCTGAGCAGAGGAAAAGCTTGCTGCTCTGCTCCAGGTTTAATCTCCTCTGAGGGCAGCTGCTCCAAGGGAAGCATCGTCTATTTCACTGCAGCAGTCAGAGCTGAAGAATGACTCCACTGAATGACACAGAACCAGAGCATCTGGGTTACAGCCCTTCTTAAGCCTGGAAACTAGCCTTCAAAGCTTTAGTAAAAGTGCATTTCCAATAAAAAAACAAGAATGAACCTCTGCCCCCAATGGGTATTGTTGTTCAACTGCGGTCAGCATGCCCAGGACAGTAATATTAACATAAGCCCCCACCCGCCTCCCAGAAGATTTGTGATGGCAAATGTGACACTAAATGATTGTAACCTTTGCTAGTCTGTATTGGCCAAACAAAGAGGAACCTGGGTACTTCCATAACTTCTTGGCAGGACTAACGGAAATCAGCAGACCCTTGCTGGGTTCTTCAACAAAAGTCTTGACCCCATATTAGACAAATCTTCTCCATACTGCACAGACCTTCAAGCAACAGGTTAGCAGTATTATCACAGCTATTAGATCTGTGTCTGGTAGATATATGGATACTTAAACTATTGCCCATGACAACAGCTTTTTTTTTAACCTCTCACTCTACCTATTGGAGGATATATTACTTTATAATAGCCCATCCTAGCTCAATTTGTCCATGAGGCCACTGCGGGGATGATCTCGGTATCAGACCATGCGAATGTCAATCTAAAACTTTCCCTGCTGGAGGCTGAGACATCTAGACAGGCATGGAGACTTTGCACCTCACAGACGTCGCCTTTGTGGCATTCATCAATGATGAGCTGGAGACCTTTCACAGCCCCATCAACTGCAATATTATGGGAAGCAGCAAAAGTTTACATCAGGGCTGGATTAGGGTGTCTTCGTCAGCAAAAAAAAAGACCTTGTAACAAAAAAACAGAAACCTTCGCTGAAAAACTTTAAAATGTAGATCAAGACTATGCCAAAGAAGCCACCCCTGACAAACAAAAATGTCCTGGTACAAATGAGATATGAATTAAACAGATTCAGATACAAAAGGCAGAATTTATTATGTTTCACCTTAAACATGATTACCAGGAGCTGGGAAGAGAGAAGGCAGGCAAACTTCTTGCTTATAAACTGAAATCAAAATCCAGTAGAGGTAAAATACCCTTAGTATTCAATGCCCAAAGGAAGACGTACATGACACAGAAAGACATTAATACCCGTTTCCAGTTCTTTTATTTGGAATTATCCAAAGCAGATCCTCCAGCCACTATGGCAGCCTTGAACCAATTCCTGGATGGAGCTTTGTTGCCATGCATCTCAAAAGCTTGGGAGGAGCTCAACAAGACACTCTGCTCAGCCTCCAGGAAGCAGACCTAGCTGTGAAAGAAGTGGAATATGGTAAATCCCTGGACAGCGATGGATTTCTTATGGAGTGTTATAAAAAAAGAAAAATCGGATCAAATATTCCACTGATCTGTTTAAAAGAGTGGTTTCCTACTTTCACAGTGCAAAAGGCAATTCAACCCATTATACCCAACCCAGGGAAAGATCCTGCTAACTGCACAGGTTACAGACCCATTTCGCTGATAGAAAAGGAGTACTTGTGGCACCTTAGAGACTAACAAATTTATTAGAGCATAAGCTTTCGTGAGCTACAGCTCACTTCATCGGATGCATTTGGTGGAAAAAACAGAGGAGAGATTTATATACACACACACAGAGAACATGAAACAATGGGTTTATCATACACACTGTAAGGAGAGTGATCACTTAAGATAAGCCATCACCCACAGCAGGGGGGGGAAAGGAGGAAAACCTTCCATGGTGACAAGCAGGTAGGCTAATTCCAGCAGTTAACAAGAATATCAGAGGAACAGTGGGGGGTGGGGTGGGGGGGAGAAATACCATGGGGAAATAGTTTTACTTTGTGTAATGACTCATCCATTCCCAGTCTCTATTCAAGCCTAAGTTAATTGTATCCAGTTTGCAAATTAATTCCAATTCAGCAGTCTCTCGTTGGAGTCTGTTTTTGAAGCTTTTTTGTTGAAGTATAGCCACTCTTAGGTCTGTGATCGAGTGACCAGAGAGATTGAAGTGTTCTCCAACTGGTTTTTGAATGTTATAATTCTTGACGTCTGATTTGTGTCCATTCATTCTTTTATGTAGAGACTGTCCAGTTTGGCCAATGTACATGGCAGAGGGGCATTGCTGGCACATGATGGCATATATCACACATTGGTAGATGCGCAGGTGAACGAGCCTCTGATAGTGTGGCTGATGTGATTAGGCCCTATGATGGTATCCCCTGAATAGATATGTGGACAGAGTTGGCAACGGGCTTTGTTGTAAGGATAGGTTCCTGGGTTAGTGGTTCTGTTGTGTGGTGTGTGGTTGCTGGTGAGTATTTGCTTCAGATTGGGGGGCTCCACCATGATTTCAACAATTTCCATCCCACCATCAACCTCAGCCTGGACCAGTCCACACAAGAGATCCACTTCCTGGACACTACGGTGCTAATAAGCGATGGTCACATAAACACCACCCTATATCGGAAACCTACTGACCGCTATTCCTACCTACATGCCTCTAGCTTTCATCCAGATCATACCACTCGATCCATTGTCTACAGCCAAGCGCTACGATATAACCGCATTTGCTCCAACCCCTCAGACAGAGACAAACACCTACAAGATCTCTATCATGCATTCCTACAACTACAATACCCACCTGCTGAAGTGAAGAAACAGATTGACAGAGCCAGAAGAGTACCCAGAAGTCACCTACTACAGGACAGGCCCAACAAAGAAAACAACAGAACGCCACTAGCCATCACCTTCAGCCCCCAACTAAAACCTCTCCAACGCATCATCAAGGATCTACAACCTATCCTGAAAGGACGAGCCATCGCTCTCTCAGATCTTGGGAGATAGACCAGTCCTTGCTTACAGACAGCCCCCCAATCTGAAGCAAATACTCACCAGCAACCACACACCACACAACAGAACCACTAACCCAGGAACCTATCCTTGCAACAAAGCCCGTTGCCAACTCTGTCCACATATCTATTCAGGGGATACCATCATAGGGCCTAATCACATCAGCCACACTATCAGAGGCTCGTTCACCTGCGCATCTACCAATGTGATATATGCCATCATGTGCCAGCAATGCCCCTCTGCCATGTACATTGGCCAAACTGGACAGTCTCTACATAAAAGAATGAATGGACACAAATCAGACGTCAAGAATTATAACATTCAAAAACCAGTTGGAGAACACTTCAATCTCTCTGGTCACTCGATCACAGACCTAAGAGTGGCTATACTTCAACAAAAAAGCTTCAAAAACAGACTCCAACGAGAGACTGCTGAATTGGAATTAATTTGCAAACTGGATACAATTAACTTAGGCTTGAATAGAGACTGGGAATGGATGAGTCATTACACAAAGTAAAACTATTTCCCCATGGTATTTCTCCCCCCCACCCCACCCCCCACTGTTCCTCTGATATTCTTGTTAACTGCTGGAATTAGCCTACCTGCTTGTCACCATGGAAGGTTTTCCTCCTTTCCCCCCCCTGCTGTGGGTGATGGCTTATCTTAAGTGATCACTCTCCTTACAGTGTGTATGATAAACCCATTGTTTCATGTTCTCTGTGTGTGTGTATATAAATCTCTCCTCTGTTTTTTCCACCAAATGCATCCGATGAAGTGAGCTGTAGCTCACGAAAGCTTATGCTCTAATAAATTTGTTAGTCTCTAAGGTGCCACAAGTACTCCTTTTCTTTTTGCGAATACAGACTAACACGGCTGCTACTCTGAAACATTTCACTGATAAATTATGAGGTGAAGATTCTTGCCAAAGCCCTTGCTTGTACACTGGCATACGTTATTATTCTAATTATATATAGCTCAGGTCAGGTGTATTAAATCTAGGTATGGGTCAGTATGGCTGCTCCTCCTCCAGCTCCAGGCCCCCTAGCATTTGTGTGTGGTGCCACAGGTGACGCCTTAGTTTCCCTTCGCCTGGTATGGACAAGTCTGAAGACACCCTTCTGTGAACTGAAGAGCAGCCCTTTCAGAGGGTCCCATTTACTAACAACAAAGATTAACGTGATCATAAGCAAGACCTTGTTCAGGCGCTTCCTTGGAAATCCACTGGCAGGGTCAGTCCAACTAACCTCTTAGTCCTTTAACCATTGGCACTCCAGACCAAGCCCTTCATCTGGAGCCAGGGCTTCCAGGCTGCTCCTGCTCCCTTCCCTTGGAGAGCGACCTCCAGTTGTCTCTTCAGGATATTCCTGTTCCTTTCACCTGGGAGACAGTCTCTCTCTCTCTGGAGCACTTCCAGTTCCTTCCCCTGGTCTACTCCTATTGCCTCCCTGGGAACACTCTCCCCCCAGAGTTACTATCTCCCCTGCAAGCCCCTTCTCATCAGAGGCACATATTTCCTGGGATACTTCCCCCAACTGAGCTCAGGCAGCTTTGTTACAGGACACAGTGTTCTTCTACTTGTTAGCCATTGAACAGCTGTCTCGGGCAACTAATTACTCGCATGTGGGTCTTTAGAGGACTGTCATGGACAGGCGAGGCCCTGACTCCCCTTAGAGGGCCAGTTGCCCCATGACAACCTCAGGTAACTCATTGATAAAACCACAATATCACAGCACTTAGAGGAACCTTTGGTAGCATTATAGCTTAATGCTGAAAAAGTCTTTGACAGGGTTGCTTGGGATGATCTCTTTGGGGTCCTTGAGAGAATGAGATTTGGTGATCACTTTATCAATTGGATTAAATTGCTCTATAGAATCCTAGAATCATAGGACTGGAAGGGACCTCGAGAGGTCATCTAGTCCAGTCCCCTGCACTCATGGCAGCACTAAGTATTATCTAGACCATTCCTGAACAGGTGTTTGTCTAACCAGCTCTTTAAAATCTCCAGTGACGGAGATTCCACAACCTCCCTAGGCAATTTATCCCAGTGCTTAACCACCCTGACAATTAGGAAGTTTGTCCAACTAATGTCCAACTAATGTCCAACCTTAACCTCCCTTGCTGCAATTTAAGCCTATTGCTTCTTGTCCTATCCTCAGAGATTAAGAAGAACAATTCTTTTCCCTCCTCCTTGTAACAACCTCTTATGTGTTTGAAAACTATTATCATGTCCCCTCTCAGTCTTCTCTTTTCCAGACTAAAACCCAATTTTTTCAATCTTCCCTCATAGGTCATGTTTTCTAGACCTTTAATCATTTTTGTTGCTCTTCTCTGGACTTTCTCCAATTTGTTCACATCTTTCCTGAAATGTGGCACCCAGAATTGGACACAATACTACAGTTGAGGTCCAATCAATGCAGAGTAGAGCAGAAGAATTACTTCTCGTGTCTTGCTTACAACACTCCTGCTAATACATCCCAGAATGATGTCCAGAATGATATGCTAATTCCTCCTTTCATCTTATCACCTGTAACTATATTTCAGATCTTTTCTCATTACAAAGAGGCCTGTGTGCATTACAGAGCCAGGGTTGGCCACTCTCTCCACTGCTCTTTAGCATGTTGCAAGAACTGTTGTATGTGCAGTCTGGGGCTGTGCAGATAGAACAGCTACTTGGAATGATCCTATGGAGCAAAAAATGATATTGTGTGCAGATGGTGTGCTGGTTCTACTCTCTAACCCACAAAGGTAGGTGCCCAAATTATTAGAACTCGCCAGCAGTTTCAGGCACTGGCCAGCTATAAGATTAATCACAACAAGTCAGAGGCATTAGGACTAACAAAATACGCACACCAGGTCTTGCTTAGTCAGTGGGAATTTCCAATGGCATTAACATATCTAGGAATTCTAGTCCCCAGCAATTTATAACAAATGACTAAAATCAACTTTGCCTTATTATCACTCAAATCACTAATCACCTAGATAATTGGGACCCATCGCTTTAGCTCCATGGTGATTATTAACCACAGACGGGGTACTGGACCACAGAGTGGTGATGTGATTTGCCCAAGATCACAAAGCAAGTCAATGTCAGAGATGGCATTAGAATCCTGGCTTTCTGGCCTGTGCTCAGACTGCACCTTTCTCTCTACGGGCTGACCCAATGGACAATAAATAGAGCCAACACATAATGTATTGGTTTTAATTATGGCTGAACATATGGCCTTAAACATCAGGAGGACCAGTTCAGGTGACTGGAAATGGGATCTCTGTTGCCAGTTTGAATCCCACTCAACTCAGGTGTTTCTGAATGGGACCTAGAGCTTGCACCTACAGGTCATGAGTTCAACTCCCACCCAGATTGGAAGTGACCAGACATTGGTACCAGCTGATGGCTGTTTGATCACCCTATGACTCTTCATAAACTCCACCTTCATAGCTGGCTCTAGCAGGAGGCAATCGCACTCAAGAGACTCATGTATAACTTGGCCAGCGAGACTGAGTCAACCTCTCCACCTGAAAGCTCTTTCCAGGACAGGAAAGAAGCACACAAGCAGGGCAGTGTGAGGGAAGCCCAGTGTGATAGTGCCCAGTTCTTCTGCTCCCCAAGCCTGTCTGTTAACTACATGATCATCCTCCCGCTCCCCACAGGCGATCCAGAGCTGACAAAGCCATGTAAGAGGAAGAGCGTCATATGGCCCCATATCCTGCTTTCCGTTAGGCCTGCATGCCCTCACTGGTTTCAATATGGATGTACCAGGGAGCAGAGCTGGGTCCAGGTACAGTTACTACCCATCAGCAGGCGAGTTTGTTTTCTTGCAGGGAACCATTGATACGAATCAACTCTTGAGCTTATGTGCTCATGCACTTGAGCTGAAAATGTAATGACAAATGAAAGGTTACTTTCCTGCGTGCCTGCCTTCTGTACGTCCACACGGCAGCATGGTGCCCAGCCATCCCAGCTCTGTCCCATCCCAGCATTCACAGCTGCCTCCTCCACTTCTCTTAGGAATCTGGAGGCTGATTCATTTTGCACTATGCAAGCAAACAGGCAGCGTGCCTCAAAAAGAGCTCAGCTAGCAACAGAGGAGCCCATGGGTGGAGTGGTGGTGGGAGGGAATTAGAGAGCTGCCTGGAGTCAGGCGTCTGCAAACCAAAGCTAGCTTCGCAAATTCAAAACAACCACAGCCTGTGCAACCAGAGCTTCAGCCGGGCAGTGAGAGAGCATAGCAGCAGCCGTCATGGTGGTATGAATGCAATTTATAACACTGGTGTATTGACATGATAACGGGAAATACTGCATCAGTAGGACTCTCCCATCCATCACCGATCAGCACCACAGCCTGCTTGCTCAGGGACCAGGCTGGGGGAGGAAAGGGAGTCACCTGTGACGGCTTGAAATATCCTCCTGGCTCAGCAGAGAAAAGTCTGCTAACTCAGGACTGGAGAGTGCCTAATTCCAGATTTACAGAGAGCATGGCTGCATCAAGGTGGGGAGGGCACTAGGATTATTTTGCTTGCAAAGTAAGAACTAGGTTCCAAATCCACACCACTTACTCACATGTGTAGGCCTTAGCCATACAAATAGACCTCTCAGAGTCAACGAGACTATTGACATGAAAAAGGGCCATAGGACTGAGCCCTGCCATAAGACTTGACTGCAGTGTTTTAGTTTATGAAGGGAGTAAACAGTGAAAACAAGCCATCACAGGATGAAATTTAGAACAAAACAAAGGACATACCAGCGCAGAACACAGCCCAATCAAATGCAGTATCCTTCCTCCCGCTGGAGCAGTTTCTGATAGTTCAGTGAAAGATGAAAAGAACAACAAACAACCAACTTCATTTTGCATCCCCCTAAGTATGCAATGCTGGGCATAAGTGGAAAATTCCTTCCTGACCCCTGCAGTTGGTTGATGCCCTGAAGCAGGAGTATTAATTATCCTGCTCTTATCATGAATTAACTAATAAATATTAACCCCCCCACGCCCCCCCACATAAGTGCATAGACATATGTACAAAGATGATTTTCAAAAATGCCCATACGTGGATGGCTGCTGACTTAGCTGAGCTGCTTGTCCATGAAGTTGCACCGCTGGGCATTTGGAAGGCAGGTGGCTGGAATTGGCATTACTGTCTGTGAGCTGGCTTGCAAATAAAAGAATCTCAAGGGGGCCATTGAGCAGCCCCTGGAACCAGGGAGCTACTTGAGCTTCACCAATGCCAAAAAGGCACAATCGTGTCCCTGTCTCCTCTGTTGTGATAAATATTGACCAACTAGGACTTGACAGCTGTTACTAAGGGCTTGTCTTCACTACGGCTCTACATCACCGCAGCTGCATCAATGATAATAATAAGGAATAATCTGATGAAGACATGCTATGTCAATGGGACGGGAGAGCACTCTCCCATCAACATAATTACTCCACCTCAACAAGAGGCAGAAGCTATGTCGGTGGGATAAGCTGTGTAGACCCTGCTTTAAGTGGATGCAACTTACGTCAGTCAGGGGGTTGTTTTTTAACACCCCTGAGCAACATAAATTACATCCACGTAAGCTGTAGTGTGGACAAGCCCTATGCTATACAACATGGCCAGTCAGAAAGTCTTGGTGAAAGCAGGAAGAGACTCAAAAGCTCAGGCCCCTAAGCCTTGAGCAAAACAGGAGGCTGTGTGAGCTTCTTAGCAGGATAGGGCCTATGACCAACAGCTGGCCAGTTCTGAGTTCATCCAGCAGAGCGCAGTGGTGCAAAGAAGCATGACCCATTGTATTATAATAGTCTGGTTTAAAAATTAAGGTTGCCATTGAGAGACTGGGCAGAGAAGATTCATGTCAACTCATCACAATGAAAGCTGTATTTTAGTATCATTAGCTCCATGGAGAGAGTAGCATCTTCTATATAAAAATGATCCTCTTGACATAACCTGTCCCCCCCCCCCGCAACCCCAAGAAACCTTGAAAACTGTCATTCTTAACATTGAAAAGAAAGATTGTAGCCTAAAAAGAAAAACATCGCTACTGAATTATTTTACCCTTTTTTAATGAGAGAATCTCAAATAAACAAAGCACCAAATAGATTATTCCTAATTATTATTATTATTTGTATTACTGCAGCCAGTAGTATTCCTTATTATTATTATTTGTATTACTGCAGTAGGGGCCACAGTCAGACACTATGACCCTATTTTACTAGGCACTGTGCACACAGAAAACAAAAAGATGGTCTTGTCCCCCACAGTAAGTGTTGTGTATGAAGCTATGGAAGTGGGCTCCCTTTATGGACCATGCGTAGCAAGGAGCTGATGCTTTTGGCTCCGAAGGTGAAGTGTTTGAAACCCGCTGACAGCCCGAGCAGGGTTGGTTATATTTGCACTTTGACTGTAAGTTCTTTGGAGCAGGGGCTGTTGTTTTTAGATTTGCCTTTCCCACCATTGGCAGTTAACCTAAAATAAGATCAATATTAATCATCAAGCTTCTCAGGCAGCAGGAAGGATTGAGAGGAGAGACATTTCTAAAATGATCATTATAACAAGAGGCTTCCCCCTGGTAACTCAGCTCTGAGAAGGTTGAACTCAGACCAGAGATTTGGGCTTTCTTAGCTCTGTCTGTGTTTATTCCCTGCTAAGCACAAACACCAATTCCCCCCTCCCCACCCTCAAGTTATCATCTAAACACTCTGGCTTAACATCCCCTATTTAAGCGGACACTGCCATGGCTTAAGTGACACATGTACAAATATTGACTCTTAGCCCTAAGATGTTGCTGATTCCAGACTCAGCCAAGGCCTCTATCATTTCAGTTCGTCGTATAATTCAATTTCCTGGAAAGTGCTGTTGTCATGTAACATAATGCAGTGCTGTTTCTTGGCAGGTGCTTCTGAGAGACCACAGCGACCGAGCTGTGCCTTGCTGTGACCAGGAAGGGATAGCACGTTGGCCTGTCATGGGGAAGGTACATCTTAGTTCCTCTGAACAAGGAGGGCTGAGGAGGATGGAGTATTCCCCTTTACGGATTCTTTTCTCCTACCCATGTAAATTTAGTGCCGAAGTTCTCTCTCCACAGACCAGCCCCGATAGCTTCCCTGCATCACATGCCTGACTTGGAGGAAACACCTCTTGCTGGCTAATGCAGTCCTTGGTTTCTGCTAAGGATGCCAATGAGAGGGACAATTACATGAATTGTCTACGTGAATAGCGTAGCGGAAGTCGATGTACTTAGATCTACTTACTGCGGTGTCTTCACTGCGATAAATCAAAAGCTGACGCTCTCCCATCGACTCTGCTTGCGCTTCTTGTTCTGGTGGAGTACCGGAGGTGAGGGGAGAGTGCTCAGCGGTCTAGACTAGACACAATAAATCGAACCCCATTGGATCGGTTGCTGCCCGCCGATCTGGCAGGTAGTGTAGACAAGCTCTTTGTGCCAGTTGACATGGACCATTGTCCACTAGGAACAAGAGTAACACCGATATATTGCACTGCAGCCATGGTATGGTCACCAGATGATGCTGTTTGGTCAGAACTGACCTGGGCTAGAATTGAACCTGTGATTGAGAGGTGTAAAGTTTCCCTGAGCCATCGCACTTTGGCTGCACGCACGCAAGAACACACACACACCGTTCAGAAAGGCCATGCGCTGCATTGCTACTCAGCCTCAGGAGGGATATACAGCTATTGTACATGCACCTCTTCACCTCCATTGAAGGGAGGCAGGGAAATCTTACCAAGGGGTGGAGGAGCCAAGCCTGTTGAGTTTGGGAAGATAGTCAGGAAACTAGTTCATTTACTGTGTGGAGGGAACACAATGAAGTTGATTTGATGTTGTGTTGTCAACTCCACTGACTGCCCCTGCATCTGCTTTAAAATTGGCTCTTCATCTTGGTATTCTGATATGAGTAGAAGAAGCAGGTGCATTAATAAACTGCCATGGTGGCTTGCCATGGCTTGCTCTTTGCTACACCTACAGCTGGCATGTCTGCCTGTGTTATTGGTATGGCAGCCAGTGGTACCTGGCAAGGTCTATGGATACATGTATCTGAGGGAGAACCTGAAGACTCAAGCAATGAATCCTGTTTCATATGCCATAGAGGCACCCAGTCACTTCTCGGTTGAGCTCTCCACCTAGGTACATCCTGGAGCTGCACTGGCTGAGCTGGCCCTGAGTTTGTATCTGTGACATTATCTGATTAAAAAATGACCATGTAGATCATTGTTGCTACTACTGTTATATAATTGCAACAAATCTTGTACAAAATGTGTCAAGTAAGGTGTCTATGGAAAAGTTATGATTTGCAGAATATGTTTATGCTATTTGTATGCATGTATCATTTTTGTATTTGAAGTTATGAGTATTGGCTCTATACCTGGAATTCAAATGTTTGCTTCTGGGGTAATGCCCACCAGATATTTAGCCTGCACATCTTGAAGGGACTTTCAAATTAAGTGGCTCATCAAGGAACGCTTAACTCACAATGGACCATGGGAGATGCCTATCTACACTTAATGGACTTTCCTGCTATGACTAAGCAAAGTCATGCATGGACATGTGACTTGCCCATGTGACTCCAAACTCCATCTTTTACCTGTAATTTTCCACGAGATATGCTGAGGTGCTTTGTTTGAAACAATAAATTTCTCTCCACATGACAGAAGCTATAAAAGGCACTGGAAACACCTCCATTTTGCCTCTTTCCTGCTCAAGCCTGTTTCCTGCTCAAACCTCTGGACTATGGACTTATACTAATGGGAGCATTCTAACCAAGTGACTGAGGACTTTCCAATTATTTGGAAGCAACCAGAGACTTAAGACAGCAGTTTATTCCATCACTGCTACAAGCCTGAACCAAGAATTTTGCAATTATTGTATGTATTTGATTCCTTTAACCAATTTTAACTCTCACCTTTCTTCCTTTCTTTTTTAAAAAAATAAACCTTTTTGATTTTAGATACTAAAGGATTGGCAACAGCATGATTATTTGGTAAAATCTGAGTTATATATTGACCTGGGTGTGTCTTTTGGGATCAGAAGAACCTTTATCTGATTAAATTGGTTTCAAAGAACCACTCATCTTTAAGTCTAGTATTTTTGGTGGTGATACAAGGACTGGAATGCCTAAGGAAACTGCTTTTCTGACTTCTTGTTAGCCAGTATGGTGAAACAGAAGTTTACTTTTGTTGCTGGTTTGATATATCTCATGGGAGAATAACCACCAGTTTCGGGGTGTGTCTGCCCTATTTTTTGGCAGTTTGTCCTGTATTTGGTATTCTCAACTGTAACCCCCTGAGGCACGGTTACAGTATTACTGGATTGGTTCAGACTTCCAGTAACCCTAGCCTTCCAAATAGCGCAGGGTTGGGTGGATCAAAGGATTAGTAATGGAAACGCAGCATTTCTAGACATATTGGTAGTAGCCAAGGACTCAAAAAGTAAAAAAGTGTTTAAGTACATCAGAAGCAGGAAACCTGTCAAACAATCAGTGGGGCCATTGGGCATTCAGGGTGCCAAAGGAGCACTCAAGGAAGATAAGGCCATTGCGGAGAAGCTAAATGAATTCTGTGCATTTGTCTTTACTGTCTGAGGATGTGGGGGGAGATCCCCACATTTGAGCCATTCTTTTTAGGGGACAAATCTGAGGAACTGTCCCAGGTTGAGGTGTCAGTAGAGGAGATTTTGGAACAAATTGATAAATTAAACAGTAATAAGTCACCAGGACCAGATGGTATTCACCCAAGAGTTCTCAAAGAACTCAAATATGAAATTGCAGAACTACTAAGTGGCATGTAACCTATCGTTTAAATCAGCCTCTGTTCCAGATGGCTGGAGGGTAGCTAAAGTGATGCCAATTTTTAAAAAAGGCTCCAGAGGCAATCCTGGCAATTACAGGCTGATAAGCCTAACTTCAGTACCAGGCAAATCAGTTGAGACTATAGTAAAGAACAGAATTATCAGACACACAAATGAACACAAGTTGTTGTAGAAGAATCAACATGGCTTTTGTAAAGGAAAATCATGCTTCACCAATCTATAAGAATTTTCTGAGGGGGTCAACAAGCATGTGGATAAGAGTGATCCACTGGATATAGTGTACTTGACTTTCAAAAAGCCTTTAATAAGGTCCCTAACCAAAAGCTCTTAAGCAAAGTAAGATGTCATGGGATGAGAGAGAAGGTCCTCTCATGGATCAGTAATTCGCTAAAAGACAGGAAACAAAGGGTAGGAATAATTGGTCAGTTTTCAGAATGGAGAGAGATAAATAGTGATGTCCCCTAGGGATCTATACTAAGACAAATGCTGTTGAACAAATTCATAAATGATCCGGAAAAAGGGGTAAACAGTGAGGTGGCAAAATTTGCAGACGATACAAAATTACTCAAGATAGTTAAGTCCAAAGCTGACTGTAAAGAGCTACAAAGGGATCTCACTAAACTGGGTGACTGGGCAACATGAAATGGCAGATGAAATTTCATGTTGATAAATGCAAAGTAAGGCACATTGGAAAACATAATCCCAACTATACATACAAAATGATGGGATCTGTTACCATTCAGGAAAGAGATCTTGGAATCATTGTGGATAGTTCTCTGAAAACATCAGCTCAATGTGCAGCAGCAGTTAAAAAAGCTCTGTTTCGTTAAGAACCATTATTAGGAAAGGGATAGAATAAGACAGAACCATCAAGAAAGGGATAGATAATAAGACAGAAAATATCATAATGCCACTATATAAATCCATAATATGCCCACACCTTGACTACTGCATGCAGTTTTGGTCACCTCACCTCAAAAAAAGATATATTAGAATTGGAAAAGGTACAGACAAGGGCAACAAAATTATTAGGGGTATGGAACAGCTTCCATATGAGGAGAGATTAAAAAGACTGGAACTTTTCAGGTTGGAAAAGAGACAACTAAGAGAGGATATGATAGAGGTCTATAAAATCATGACTGGTGTGGAGAAAGTGTTATGTACTTCTCATAACACATAAACTAGGGTCACCCAATGAAATTAATGAGCAGCAGGTTTAAAACAACCAAAAGTACTTCTTCACACAACACACAATCAACCTGTGAAAGTCGTTGCTGGGGATGGTGTAAAAGACAAAACTACAATGGGGTTCAAAAAATAATTAGGTACGTTCATGGAGGATAGGTCTATCAATGACTATTAGCCAAGATTGTCAGGGATGCAACCCCAGGCTCTGGGTGGCCCTAGCCTCTGTTTGCCAGAAGCTGGGAGTAGGCAACGGGGGATGGATCACTTAATGATTGCCTGTTCTGTTCATTCCTTCTGAAGCACCTGGCATTGGCCACTGTCTGAAGACAGGACACTGGGCTAGATGGACCATTGATCTCACCTAGTATGGTCGTTCTTATGTTCTAACATCACAGCATCCAACAGAGCCTTGCTGCTCTAGGCTCTCTCATTTTTCTAATGGACTAGCATCTGCATCCCAAAAAAGCACTACCAGAGTCAGCAAAGTCTGTCCCCAATCTCAACAGGGAACCCAAGAAATCAATGGGCCTGTTGGCACAACTAAGCGGTCCTTCCAGCCTGGACAGCAGAGGGACACATTGGGCAGGGCAATTAGGGAAGCTTTCTCTGCTTGGCCTGTGCCCATTTTGGGGAGGAGGGTGTGAAGGGGGGCCCAGAGGGGGCTTGGTGCCCAGCACCTGTCACCAACACTAACATGGCAACTATAAGAGTGGTGAGATGGATTTCTCTCTGCACCTACGCAGTGAAGAACACCCATACAGCAGGTGAAATTCCCCCAAGGCAGGGAGTTAAGTGGGAGGCACAGATGGGTGGCTCAGGGGTGAATTTTACCCAGCTTACCTGATATGTGATGTTGTTTCAATGGCACGTGTCATCCAGTCAGCAGGACTTTCTGTCCCCGTTCTTGAAGCCGCTGGTGAAGCATTTCCAATAACTGCTTTGGACCCACTACGGCTTGGCAGGATCCCTGCCGTGAGGCTGAAAAGCAGCGGCCAAGTCAAAATGAAGACAAAGCACCTGGAGCCGTTGATGGACGACCGGCAGAGCCGCCGTCAGATTGGCCTCTCATACAATACACAAACAGAGACACAAATCAATGCAAAGTGTTTAAACCCCAGAAAAAAAAATCAACACATCTATCACACTTAATCATAGGCCCCTTTTAGACCAGACACTAGCAGCAGTTTGATATCAGGGGCAGGGCTTCATTAAACCAATCCAGACCTTAGGGACACCAATATCATGAGGCCCCCACCCCCACTTGGAGTGGCAGGGTGTTTGCACTGTCCTTCCAGAGAGGCAGTAGCATCTATTTTATGTACTCACCTGGCCTCCATTTCCTTAGTATCTGAGTGTGACACAGAGGCCAGCTGGCAAAGAGTTCACTGAGCTTTACAGGCAACTCATGTCTCAGACCTGACAAACTCACTACAGCTAATACCCCACTTTCATGGGCCATAAAGGGTAGCATGTGAGGTCTCTACTGAAAGCTGGGAACTTATTGATACTGCTAATCATTGCAAGCTGTGTGTACAGGTGATATTTAAGAAATTATGTAACTATATTGAAAATTATGCCCTTATGGGTCTTAGAGTGAAATTCAGTCACCAGGGAATCATGAGTCTGAGTGATGGCCCATTCAAGCAGGCAGGATTCGTCACCCCTCCCTTTCTAGCTGATGATGTATGTATGGCTCAACTTTTTACTGTTGCAACATCCCAGAAAAACGGATGGAAAATCACCAGTTACTCTATAAACATCAAACCCACTTGGAAGTGCAGAGGAACAATATGACAGTAAGGGCATCACCCCAGCTGTGAATCAAAACAAAACATTGATTCAGTGTAGCTCCGGGTGGAGAAAGATACTCTGCATCCATTCACTGAGGTGGTACCTTGAGGAGCAGGGGCGCTTCATGAAAGATTGGGTTCTGGCTCCTTGGGGCCAGCCAACACTGCAGAAGTCTGAACTCTTGGGTGAGACTCTACTTTATTAGCTAGGAAAGGCCACTATTAATAGCTTTTGGCCCTAGTTTGCATTTTATGGTTTTGTTTTGTACGTCGCCATTTGTTTCCATCACGCACAATTGTCTCTGTTTGAATCTGAATTCTCTCTTTTTGGGGACACTTTTGAATGGATACAGGAGCTGGGGGTGCATCTCTTGTCAACTGGCCGAGCTGGCATAGCCCAGACGCGAGTGCATGAGTGGCTGACAGGCTGGTTCTGTTAGGGAGCTAGCACCCAGCTGGCACAGGCAAGTCTCTCTTACACTGGAGGAAGGAGGTGACAAGGTGACTCACAGCCTGCATGCCCTGAGAAGCATCACACTGAGTGCCACCCACTCTTTCATGTAAGTCTACTTGCTACACCTCGAGAGGTGCCTATTTTACAGAACAGACTATGTCATGCATCAAGATCACACAGGCAGACTGCAGCAGAGCTGGGAATGGAACCCAGGTCTCCCAGGCCCGCACATCAACCACTAGACCATCCTTCCTCCCAGGGCATACAGCCCCCTTCTTTCCTGTCGGGGTACCTCTCCTTTCTGGAGCAGCAGGGGTGGCAATGGGATCCCCTCTGCCCCCCTGGAGAGGAAGGCATGGCTGCAGAGAACTCCCTACTACTTACTCATCTGCTGGGGTGAATCTGTTTGGGTAGGGGCTGCACACTCCTTCTGCCATACACAGAGCCCTCTGCTGGGGGTGAGGTCGGTGAAAGCTCCTGGAGCAATGGATCTGGGAGTTGACTCGCCATTGAGTGGCAAGAGGCATGTCATCCCTTTCACAGCTATTGCTTCAGGCTATCTACAGACTCAGGCATTCACCATTGTATCGATCACGCCCACTGTTCCCTCTAAGCTGTGTGTGTGTGCACTTGCACACAGATCCTAAACCCCGCGCACACGGCAAAACACCGTGCGCATATTTGTCCTGTGTCCCTATATCAGGGACTGCTCACCATCACCGCCAAAGTCCCGGGGCTGGCGTGGTGGCTCTTCCTGGGGCAGAGGCAGAGGGGGTCTCGGCACAGAGGCAGAGGGGGTCTCGTGCTGCACTGCCTCCCTCCTGCCCAATCAGAGCTGCAGGAGTGGGGCTTGCAGGCGCCAGCAGCGGGCAGAGAGCCCTCCACCCCACCCCACCCTGACCCAACCCAATCCTAGGAGCCAGATGGACCTGCTGGCTCTTAGGGTCTCTGCATGCTGCCGGTGCTTGCAAGCCCCACTCCACGGCTCTGGCAGCTCCCATTGGTGCTTGTGGCGGGCATAGCATGTGGAGAGTCTGGAGACACCCGCCCCCCGCTCACCGCTCTGACTCTAGGAGCCGGAGACCTCCCAGCAGGGCGGGTGAGTGCGGCCAGGGAAGGGGACAGGGTGTAATGGAGTGAGTGTCTGGGAGGTCTGTGGTGGGATGCTGGGCTGTGAGGGTGTGGAGGGTGCTGGGCAGTGAGGGAGGTTTGTGTGTTTTAGGGTGCTAGGCAGTGGGGACCTGTTGGGGGTGCTGGGCAGTGGGGGAGATCTGTGAGTGTCAGGGCACTGGGCAGTGGGGGTCTGTGTGGGGCATTGTGTAGGTGTGGTGGTGGGGCTCTCGGGAAGGGCACTGGGAGAGAGGAAGGAGAAATCTGTGTGTATTGGGAAACTAGAGAGTGGGGGGTTTTGTGTGGGGTGCTGGGCAGCTGTTGTGGGGTTGTGGGAAGGGGGGCGTTGAGCAGGAGTGGTGGTGTGCACAGCACTGTGCATTTGTGGTGGAAATATGAGGGGGTTGTGGGGGGGCTCTGGGCATAGTGGGTTCAGGGAGCGCAGGGCAGGGGAGCTGTGTGGCTCTCTTCGATCTGGTCACCATATTTAGGTTATTTTAGCAGGCTTTGACATTTCGACCAATAAGGAAATTAAAATGCATGTGTAATTACATATCTTATTCTTGGCTGATAATCATTTATTGATATTTTTTAGGAAAATTTTAAATTTAAAACACAAACTCTTGTTTTTCTTTTTTCACTTATGATGTCTCTATCTGAAAACCCATATAAATTGACACAAATTGCAAATTAAAACTTTTTAAATGTAAAAGCATTTTACTCGCTTGGGCGCATTTGCCTCATGGCGCACAAATTTGAACTCTGCTTCAAAAATTTTCACAGAAGAAATTTTTTGCGCACACGGCCTGTCAAAAATTAGAGGGAACATTGATCACACCTGGGCCCTGGCTTCAACCTTTTCTTCACAACCCAAGATTGCCAGAAATGTTCTTTAAAAAAAGAAAGGTGCGCTTTGACTCCAATGTGATCACATGACTCAAGGCCCTGATTTAGAACGTGGGCGCTGGAGCCACTGAATGGCCCAGGGGACTGGGATCTCCCACCTCTAGTTTGAATGTGGCCCACCAGAGTGGCTGGAAGTCACGCCGATATGACAGAGATGAGCTTCCCTGGTGCTCAGCTGTCTTCTAGGGGACAGGTCTCAACATAACAGTGTCCCCCCACCCCCCTGTCACAGGAAGGCATCGTTCATAGACATCTCAGCCTCGAGGCTATGGACTTAACTGGCCACCGAGACCTAGCTACTCTTTCACCACATAGGCTGGTCCCAACAAGCCCAGGGTCGGGGCACGTTGGTAGGGCAGGGAAGTCAGCAATCCCATCCATGATTTAGGGAGACCCTGTGTGGTAACTAGGCAGCATGGGCTGGGACGGGAGCTGGGAAGCCAGAGAGAGCCACAGCAGTGTCCTGTCCGTGTCCAGCAACCTTAGTGAAGAATTTCCTTTATATTCAGTACAACAAATCCTGTCCCTTCTGCGCCATGAGACAATTGTGACAGACAGTCCTCTAGTTTCAGAGGGATCCCCTCAGGCTCTGCCCACCTCCTAGAGGAAAATTTGCATAAGGGTTGTTTCTGGGACTCCTGCCAGCCTGCAGGCTGCAGAGACAAAGTTCCTACGCAGAGTGGCACAGCTCTGAGCCTGCCTGCAGGCCGGTGCTGGAGGAGGATGCACCCAGAAGCTTGACCGACATGTCAGATAGGCTCTGTGAGGCTGCGGCCAGGGACCCTGTGACTAGAGAGACAGCCTGGGGAAGAGAAGGGGGCTATTCTCCTCTTCAGCCACATAGGGAGGAAGTAGAGTTGCCAGGTGTCCAGTTTTCGACCGGAACAGCTGGTCGAAAAGGGACCCTAGCGGGTCTGGTCAGCACCACTGACCAGGCTGTTAAAAGTCCAGTTGGCACAGGACTGGCAGGCTCCCTACTCAGCTCTGCGTGGCTCCCGGGAAGTGACATGTCCCTCCAGCTCCTAGGTAGGCCAGCTCCACAGTTCCCATTGGCCGGGAACCGTAGTCAATGGGAGCTGCGGGGGCGGCACCTGCAGACAGGGGCAGCATGCAGTGCCACCGGACCACGTCTACGTCTTGGACCAAGAGGCACATGTTGCTGCTTCCCAGGGGCCACCTGAAGTAAGCACAGTCTGGAACCTGCCCCCACTCCCAAGCCCCTGCCCCAGCCTTGAGCCCCCTCCCGCACCCAAACTCCCTCCTGGAACCCGCACCCCACACCCCACCCCCCTGTCCCAGCCCAGAGCCCCCTCCTGCATCCCAAACCCTTCATCCCCGGCCCTACCCCAGAGCCCACACCCCCAGCCAGAGCCCTCACCCCATCCCGCAACCCAACTCCCAGCTCAGTGAAAATGAGTGAGGGTGGGGGAGAGTAAGGGAGGGGGGATAGAGCGAGCGGGGGCAGGGTCTTGAAGAAGGGGCAGGACAGGGGCAGGGCCTCAGGGAAGGCACAGGGAGCAAGGGTGTTTGGTTTTCTGCGATTAGAAAGTTGGCAGCCCTAGACTGTCTTGCCAGCTGTACAAGCATAACCCACACACCTCCTGAGTGTGATGTTCTGTCCCATCTAGTGGCACCGAGACCACTTAGAGAGAGAGTTAAATGAGTCTGCTCTACAGCTTTAGCTAACAGCCAGTTGGCTTTTGGTTCATGCAGTAGAGGCTCATGCACTAAGCTCCAGAGGTCCCCGGTTCGATCCTGCCTGCAGATGCCTGGGGTTTATCCGTGTTACACAAGCACAGCGTAAGAACCAGCCCGTGCTTTTACAATCTGAACAACCCAGATGGACAAACAGTGAGAGAAAGGAGGTGCAGATGGGGAGCTGATGCACAGAGCTACTAAGTGACTTGCCAAAGGTCACACAGTGAGCATAGGACACAGCTGGGAACTAAACTCACCTGTCCCATCCCAGCACCTTAACCACCAGCCCACCCTTCCTCTCAACCACGATGAAACTCCTGTGGCTCACCCCAAACCCTGTGCTCACTAGCCCAAGGGTGGGAGCTCCTCAAATGAACAAGCACCATCTGCAAGTGGCAACAAGGGGAGAATATGGGAGCTTCTCCCATTCAAGTCATTGTATGTTCCACTCATGCATCAAGGATAAGAGAGGATGCTGCAAAAGCCATTGGCTGCCCGCTGCCCAAGGTCTGCCACTTATTCTGTTCAAGGGGATTCTGAGATGTAAATCAGTCTGTTGCTGTGGCAGCTGACAAGTGTGTATCTCAGCCAGGAATGGGTTGTTTTCCCCTCCCCCCAGTCTCTCCTCTGTTAGACGGTGAAGAACACATCATTGATCCTCCTTCAACTGGAAACAAGTGCAAGGGCCTGGACCCGTAGCTATCAGCTGATTTCAAAGGCAGCTGCATCCCCTTTCTTCTACCGGGAAGGTGTCAGAGAGAGTGGCGGAGAATAGAAATGGGAGGATGGGCTGCCTTTCACTTATCTATCCAGGGCATTTGGAGACCCATCGATTTATCCATAGCACTTATACAACACTTTGCAGCTTCAAAGCACTGTGCAGTAACCAGTTAACCCTCCCCATACTCTGGGAGGTACGGGGAACTGAGGCATAGAGAGGCTAAGGGATTTGCCCACGGGCAGAGAAGGAGGTGGCATGGAAGGAATGTCTTGTGCTCCAAGCACCAGACTGCCCAGGCAGGAGTTGTGGAGTCTATTCCTGACTGTGAGACATAGTTAGGCCTGATCTACACCTAAAATTTAGGCCAACCTAACTACATCACTCAGGGGTGTGAAAAATTCATACCCCGAGAGGTGTGATTAAGCCGACCTAATCCGTGCTCTAGATACCAGACGGACGAATTCTTCTGTTAACCTAGCTACCGCGTCTCAAGGGGGTGGATTTACTACAGCGATGGAAGAATCCCTTCTGTTGCTGTAGATAGTGTCTACATTGCAGCGGCATAGCTGCTGCAGCACTAGCAGTGTAGACACACACTTCCAGTGTGAGCATGGGCAAGTCACTCCAGTTCATAGAATATCAGGGTTGGAAGGAACCTCAGGAGGTCATCTAGACCAACCCCCTGATCAAAGCAGGACCAATCCCCAATTTTTGCCCCAGATCCCTAAATGGCACCCTCAAGGATTAAACTCACAACCCTTCCAACCCTGATATTCTATGATTCTATGATTATATAATATGATTATATTAAGAAGTTCAGACCACGCTTTTCATATTATAAAGTTGTATTTTCATCTGAGCTTCTAGTGATGACTACAAACCAATCAACTTTTTATATGGGCATCAGTTTAAAATATGGCCTTACACCAGACAGTTAATGAAGGAGGAGCATTTTTACACAATATCTTCATCCAAAAATGGATCCCAAAGTGTTTTTATTAACTGATCAATAAAACTATGGGCCAAATCCCACTTGCCTTAGCCCCTTCAAGCTAAATGGGACTGCTTATTTTACATAAGTAAAGTAAACTAGATTTTTCTGGAACCACTCCAGAAAAAATTCAGCCACCTCTGGGGTGGAACTCAGCAGCTGTTTCAACAGCGCACTGCAATGCTGCACAATAGTTTTAGGGGCAAAGTGAAAGAACACTTTATCCAGCTGAACTTTCAGAGGGAATTTAAATATGCAGAATGTCACTTAAATTCTACATCATTTAGATGTAAACACACACACACTCACACAGCACTCTATTTGAGCTCATCTGGTAAAACCCAGGGTCTGTTTTACATAGAAATGTTTGGGTCTGGTGAGGAAAGAAATGAAACATACAGCCCAGCAATCCTGAAGTTTATACATGCAAATCTCGCTATGATTAACAGATGTGTTACCTAAATAGGCCTAGAGATGTTTAGCTTCTTCCTTTGACAGTTTGGTGACAAACACCGTTGCTGTATCAACAGAATTCTGCCTGGAATAAACATGAGGGTAAATGACAGGTAATCTAGGATGGAGGAGGCTGAGGCAAACCAGTGGATAGCTCTGCACAACACTGGTTTATTGAGCTGCACAAACTGAGACCCAGAATGAGATTAACACACTATAGTTCTGTCTGGTCCATCTACCTTTATGGATTAAGGGCCTAATTCAAAGCCCACTGAAGTCAATGGAAAGACCTCTATTGACTTCAATGGCTTTTGAGTCAAGCACCTGTAAAGAGAAGGGATGGACAACATTAATCATAGAATATCAGGGTTGGAAGGGACCTCAGGAGGTCATCTAGTCCAACCCCCTGCTCAAAGCAGGACCAATCCCCAATTTTTGCCCCAGATCCCTAAGTGGCCCCCTCAAGGATTGAACTCAAAACCCTGGGTTTAGCAGGCCAATGCTCAAACCACTGAGTATCCCTCCCCCTGTATGCATCCAATGAAGTGAGCTGTAGCTCACGAAAGCTTATGCTCTAATAAATTTGTTAGTCTCTAAGGTGCCACAAGTACTCCTGTTCTTTTTACGGATACAGACTAACACGGCTGCTACTCTGAAAACTGCTATGGTCTTGGCATTCACAACATCCGCTGGCAAGGAATTCCACAGGTTGACTGTGTGTTGTATGAAAAAATACTTCTTTTTGTTTGTTTTAAACCTGATGCCTATAATTTCATTGGGTGACCCCTAGTTCTTGTGTTATGAGAAGGAGTAAATAACACTTCCTTATTTACTTTCTCCACAGCAGTCATGATTTTATAGACCTCTATCATATGCCCCCTTAGTCGTCTCTTTTCCAAGATGAAAAGTCCTAGTCTTTTAAATCTCTCCTCATATGGCAGCTGTTCCATACCTCTAATCATTTTTCTTGCCCTTTTACAATTCCAATGTACCTTTTTTGAGAAGGGGCGACCACATCCAGACACAGTATTTAAGATGTGAGCATACCCTGGATTTATATAGAGGCAATATGATATTTACTATCTTATTATCTATCCCTTTCTTAATGATTCCCAACATTCTGTTCACTTTTAGAATGCTGCTACACATTGTGTGGACGTTTTCAGAGAACTACTCACGATGACTCCAAGATCTCTTTCTCGAGTAGCTAATTTAGACCCCATCATTGTATATGTATAGTTGGGATTATATTTTCCAATGTGCATTACTTTGCACATATCAACACTGAATTTCATCTTCGCAGTCTGCCTGGGACTTAACTATCTTGAGTAGTTTTGTAATCATCTGCAAATTTTGCCACCTCCCTTTTTCCAGATCATTTATGAACATGTTGAATAGGACTGGTCCCAGTACAGATCCCTGGGGGACACCATTATTTACCTCTCTTCGTTCTGAAAATTGACCATTTATTCCTACCCTTTGTTTCCTATCCTTTAACTGGTTACCGATCCATAAGAGGATCTTGTCTCTTATCCCATGACAGCTTACTTTACTTAAAAGCCTTTGGTGAGGAACCTTGTCAAAGGATTTCTGAAAATCTAAGTACACTATATCCACTGGCTCACCCTTGTCCACATGCTTGTTGACCCCCTCAAAGAATTCTTATAGATTGGTGAGGCATGATTTCCCTTTGCAAAAACCATGTTGATTCTTCACCACAAATTAAGTTCCTCTATGTATCTGACATTCTTTATGATAGTTTCAACCAGTTTGCCCAGTACTGAAGTCAGATTTACTGGCCTGTAAGTGCTGGGACCACCTCTGGAGACCTTTTAAAAAGTTGGTGTCACATTAGCTATTCTCCAGTCATTTGGTATAGAAGATGATTGAAATGATAGGTTACAAACTACAGTTAGTAGTTCTGCAATTTCACATTGGACTTCCTTGAGAACTCTTGGGTGAATACCATCTGGTCCTGGAGACTTATTGCTGTTTAGTTTATCAATTTGTTCCAAAACCTCCTCTAATGATACGAGATCCAGAGTGGGGACATGGCTGGTTGACAGGGCATTAAGCACCAGACCCAGAGGGGAGGATGTGGCTGGGCAAGAGGGCGTTATGCACCAGACCCGGGGTGTGTGTGGGGGGAAACGGCTGGGCGAGAGGGCGTTATGCACTAGACCCAGAGAGGCGATGTCACTGGGTGAGAGGATGTTAAGTGCCAGACCCAGAGGGGAACATGGCCTGAGAGGATGCCAGAACCGAAGGTGATGAACAGGTTCCAGGACAGCGTCCAAACCCATCCATGAGAAGTGCCCCCCCAGCAGTGTCAGAGCAGCATGACCAGGTCCAGGAAGGAGGCACTGGGCTTGTAAATTAGTTTTAACTGTAAGGTTTATTGCACTTTGGAAACTGCTGCATTGAACTTTACACAAGCCATCTCCTCATGGGGCTTACACTGTGAAGAGTTCTTTAATCCCCAAAGAAGGGGCTTTGGTGTAATTAACTTGTGTATATGTTTAAATGAACTGCAGCAATCACTGGTTACAAAGGTAACAATTGAGTTAGGAGGATCTTGGAGTAGAAGCACCTTCACCCCTGCCCGGAGTTGCCCTCAAAGGGAGTGAGATAAACACCCAGGAACCCGTGGGCTCAGTCCTCCCAGTGATGCGAGTCCTCTTCACACGGTGCCAGGAGGGAAAGTCAAGGTGGGCAGGCACCTGGGTGAAGTGAATCGACATGGGGAATTCGATTCTCTCTTCACGCCATTCAGCCAGGGTACTGCACACATAAAGAAACTACCCTACTACAATGGGACAAATGCCCAGTTTATACATGGGCTGTGCATGCAAGGGGAGTGAGTGCTTACCAGGGTGTCTATGCATGACTAGGGGAGGGTGTGCACTATGGGGAGCCAAGCGTCTACTGGGGTGTCTGCTAGTGCTAGGGGGCCAAGTGTGTATCTTGCACACCGGGGGTGGGGAGGAAGAGCATATGGTGGAAGGGTGTGAGCACATGCCAACGGAGCTGAGCTTGTGCTTGGGGACTGAATGTGTACTGGGGCAGGCAGGTGCTGGGGGGTGGGGGGAACATGCACCGGAGTGTGTGTGCTGGGGGAAGGAGCTGAGCAGGTACCAGGGTGTGTGCATTGTGGGAAGGGGGCCGAACACTGGGGTGTGCGCACATGTGAGGGGAGGCAAGCGTGTATGAAGGTTTGTGTGCACATGAAGGGAGAGCAAACATGCACAAGGGAGTGTGTGCGCGTGAAAAAGGGCAAACAAGTATGAGGGGGTGCGTGCACATGAGGTGACCAAGCATGTACTGGGGTAGGGTATGTGATAGGTGGGGCCAAGCATGTACCCTGGTGTGCACTAGTGTTAAGGGAGGCCAAGTTCAGACTGGGATGTGTGTGTGCATTGGCGGGAGTGAGCACATACTGGGATGTGCGCACATGAGGGGGTCCGAATGCATACCAGGATGTGTGTACACGAGGGGAAGTGAGCACGTACCAGGATGTGGTATGGGACTATTTAGAAAAGCTGGATGAGCACAAGTCCATGGGGCCGGATGTGCTGCATCCGTGGATGCTAAAGGAGTTGGAAGATGTGATTGCAGAGCCATCGGCCATTATCTTTGAAAACTCATGGTGACTGGGGGAGGTCCCGGACGACTGGAAAAAGGCTAATGTAGTGCCCATCTTTAAAACAGGGAAGGAGGCGAATCCGGGGAACTATAGGCCAGTCAGCCTCAACTCAGGCCCTGGAAAAATCATGGAGCCGGTCCTCAAGGAATCAATTCTGAAGCACTTAGAGGAGAGGAAAGTGATCAGGAACAGTCAGCATGGATTCACCAAGGGCAAGTCATGTCTGACTAATCTCATTGCCTTCTATGACGAGATAACTGGCTCTGTGGATGAGGAGAAAGCAGTGGATGTATTATTCCTTGACTTTAGCAAAGCTTTTGACACGGTCTCCCACAGTATTCTTGCAAGCAAGTTAAAGAAGTATGGGCTGGATGAATGGACTATAAGGTGGATAGAAAGCTGGCTAGATCATCTGGCTCAACGGGTAGTGATCAATGGCTCCATGTCTAGTTGGCAGCCGGTATCAAGCGGAGTGCCCCAAGGGTCGGTCCTGGGGCCGGTTTTGTTCAATATCTTCATTAATGAACTGGAGGATGGCGTGGACTGAACCCTCAGCAACTTTGCACATGACACTAAACAGGGAGGAGAGGTAGATATGCTGGAGGGTAGGGATAGGATACAGAGGGACCTAGACAAATTAGAGGATTGGGCCAAAAGAAATCTGATGAGGTTCAACAAGGACAAGTGCAGAGTACTGCACTTAGGTCAGAAGAATCCCATTCACTGCTTCAGACTAGGGACCGAATGGCTCAGCAGCATTTCTGCAGAAAAAGACCTAGGAGTTACAGTGGATGAGAAGCTGGATATGAGTCAACAGTGTGCCCTTGTTGCCAAGAAGGCTAACGGCATTTTGGGCTGTATAAGTAGGGTCATTGCCAGCAGATCGAGGGACATGATTGTTCCCCTTTATTTGACATTGGTGAGGCCTCATCTGGAGTACTGTTTCCAGTTTTGGGCCCCACACTACAAGAAACATGTGGAAAAATTGAAAAGCGTCCAGTGGAGGGCAACAAAAATGATTAAGGGACTGGAACACATGACTTATGAGGAGAGGCTGAGGGAACTGGGATTGTTTAGTCTGCAGAAGAGAAGAATGAGGGGGGATTTGATAGCTGCTTTCAACTACCTGAAAGGGGGTTCCAAAGAGGATGGAGCTCGGCTGTTCTCAGTGGTAGCAGATGACAAAATAAGGAGTAATGGTCTCAAGTTGCAGTGGGGGAGGTTTAGGTTGGATATTAGGCTAATTTTTCACTAGGAGGGTGGTGAAGCACTGGAATGGGTTACCTAGGGAGGTGGTGGAATCTCCATCCTCAGAGGTTTTTAAGGCCCGGCTTGACAATGCCCTGGCTGGGATGATTTAGTTGGGGACTGGTCCTGCTTCGAGCAGGGGGTTGGTCTAGATGACCTCTTGAGGTCCCTTCCAACCCTGATATACTATGATTCTATGATTCCAGTGTGTAGACGAGGGGGAGCGAGCGCATACCGGGATGTGTGCACATGAGGGGGAGCGATTGTGTACTGGGATGTGCATTCATGAGGGGGACCAAGCACGTACCGGTATGTGCACTCACGAGGGGGAGTGAGCATGTACAGGGATGTGTGCTCACAAGGGGGAGCGAGCATAAACTGGGATGTGTGCACACGAGGGGGAGGGAGTGTGTACCAGGATGTGTGCACATGCAGGGGACCGAGCGCATACCAGAATGTGCACTCACGAGGGGGAGCGAGTGTGTACTGGGATGTGTGCTCACAAGGGGGAGCGAAAATGTACTGGGATGTGTGCACATGAGGGGGAGCGAGTGTGTAGTGAGATGTGTGCACACGCAGGGGACCGAGCACATACTGGAATGTGCACTCATGAGGGAGAGTGAGTGTGTACTGGAATGTGCACTCATGAGGGAGAGTGAGTGTGTACTGGAATGTGTGCTCACAAGGAGGAGTGAGTGTGTACTGGAATGTGCACTCATGAGGGAGAGTGAGTGTGTACTGGAATGTGTGCTCACAAGGAGGAGTGAGTGTGTACTGGGATGTACGCTCACGAGGGGGAGTGAGTGTGTACTGGGATGTGTGCACACGAGGGGGAGTGAATGTGTACCTGGATGTGTGCACACGAGGGGGAGTGAGTGTGTACTGGGATGTGCGCACACGAGGGGGAGCAAGCGTGTACCAGGATGTGCACTCATGAGGGGGAGTGAGTGCATACCGGGATGTGCGCTCACGAGGGGGAGTGAGCGTGTACTGGGATGTGTGCACACGAGGGGGAGTGAGCGTGTACCGGGATGATGTGGGAAACCGTCTGGCTCTCCTCTCCCCTCTCACTATTCAAGCTGGCCAGTCAGGAGTGGAGGAGAGGAAGCTCTGAGAGCTTTTGGATGTGCTGCTTGTTACCATGGAAACGCCTTCCTCAGTAGCCAGGCTGGCCGGGTGTCTGTCTGTCTAGCTCTGTCAGGCTGGCTGCATGGGGAGCTGGGAGGGAAAGGGGACGGGGGGGCCAGGAAGGCGGGGGTGGCAATGCGCAGAATGGCTTCTGTTCACTGGGCTCCCACCTCAGGCAGGCCAGGGCGATGTGCCTTCGCCTCTTTGCAGGAGGGCCAGGGTGATCAGATGTCCCGTTTTTATAGGGACAGTCCTGGTTTTGGGGACTTTTTCCGATATAGGCGCCTATTACCCCCCACCCCCGTCCCGTTTTTTCCCAGTTGCTATCTGATCACCCTAAGGAGCGCTCTAGTGTGGGCAGCGAGCGACTCTCTGCCCACCCCAATCGTCCCTGGCTCAGCTTCCTCCCAGGGCAGCTGCCGAACGCTCTGGAGATGCTAACACAGGAGCCGTGCGAGTGCAGTGGCCAACGCCAGCGTGTCTAACAAGGACATCCAGTGGTGTCAGAGAGGAGACACTTTACAAGGCCCTCTGGCTTCAGGGCATCAGCCAGCCACCCACTAAGGGATGGGGTGAGGAAGGACCCTCCGCTCTGGTCAGGTTATTCCATAGCTGTCTGTTCTGCGGCTGGAGACAAGATTCTGTCTGGTAAGTCCCATGGCTTAGCTCAGCCAGAGAACGTGGGCTAAGGCAGAGAGCTCCGTGGGAGCAGCGTTTAATATTGCTGCCGAGCCAAGGAGCTAGTGACTATGTGGATCCCATTAGGAGTCAGCTCCAGTTCTGGTGCCCCTCCCCCCCCATTCCTGCTTGGGGCCCCTCGAATGACGACCACCTCATGAGATCAGCCACCCTGTGCAGACTTCCACCTCTCCAATCTGCAGCTGAACCAGACCCCTTCCAAGCTGGGCTCACACCCAAAACAAAGGGGACGGGTTCAGACCTGAGGCTTCAGAACCAATCTTTCCCACAAACGCAAAGGTGGGGTGGGAGCCCCCAACCTGGGGTTCCAGTTCAGACCCACCCTATGTTATTACTGTATCGCCCCTTTCACAATCCAAGCTCTACAATAAGGCCTGAGTGCTGGCCCCACTAACGGCCATGGGTGCTTCATCACCAACTTCCCTGGGACAAGGATTTAGACCTAAGGCCTTCAATGGCGAAGAGGACAACGAACAGTACTTCTGCAAGGAGTCAAATCACAGCCAAGGAGCCCAGTCCTGGAATGTGCTGGGCACCGTCTGCAAAGCACTGCCACAGCTCCCATTGCAGGACCTGGTCAGCCTGGTGCAAGGTTGGAGGCTCAATGAGCTTGCTTCCTAAGTAGGGTGACCAGCAAGTGTGAACAATCAGGACAGCAGATGTCTGTATAAGACAAAGCCCCGACTATCGGGGCTGTCCCTCTAAAGGCAGGACATCTGGTCACCCTATTCCTGAGTGAGATCATTCTCCCTTGGAACCACTTTACAAAATGCCTGCAGCTGACTGATGAAATATGTTCGGCCTTTCTCGGCCTAGATGGAGGCCAAAATTCTCATTGCTAAAGGACTGACCTTTCCCGCCCCCAAAACACTGCGGCACCATAGGGCTAGTGCAGGGGGTTATGCATCTGAGTGGTGTGGGGCATGGAACTCAGCCCCTTTATATACAACATACTCCAGTAAAGCCCTTCAGTGCTAGATGAATGGCATATATTCTCCTATAGGGAGAAATTCATCCACAGGCAGCAAATACCTTAAGTCTCCCCTATTAGGGTTATGGCCAATGCATAGGCTTTGTGCGGGCTCTCTGCACACCGGGTGAATTTCACCCATTATGATCACATTCACTACTGCTCTTTTCCATGCATTTTATTTATTTATTTTGAGGAGTATTTATTTATTGTGGATGGCTTCTGTATTTTACTAAACTGCAAGAAAATATGTAAACAGCAAATGATCAAAACAATCTCTGTATCTGAGTGCACACCAGCCAGATGGAGATAATTAATGAAGATGCCTAGCAAGACTAGCCATTGTTTAGCTTTTCTGAATGCAGGTGGTTTCCAGAGACATCAGTAATGAATCCAATAAACAATCCCTGGAGGTGTAAGAAGTTCTAGTGCTCACTCCCACCCCCCTTACAAAGAACTGAATGAAACTTTTTTTTTAATGTGTGGTTAGTATTTGCTGCTGGACTCATAGCACTAGAAATTGTTGATTCTTTGTTACTGGCTTCCCCAAATTTAATGCGTCCCTTTTCCCTCTCCCTCAGTCGAGTTTTCTTTGTTCCATGCTTGCACAAGAGGAGTACTGCTTGTCAAGTGCACCGGGGGTGGGGGGGAGGAAATGGGGGGGTAGTGTTTTCAGGTTTTTGAATGGGGACTCGAGCCAATGTTATTGAAGGAGGCTCGAGATAACTAAATACAGCTCTCATTGCTGCCAACAACACCTAGCAGAAAGATTACACATGACCTGCTTTTCTGAAGGAGATTTCCTCTCTCTCTTTGGGCTACATGGTTGCTGGGTGTGTTTCTCCATCCATGGCATAGTCTGTTTGCCTATGACAAAGCCGTTAGTTTGGGATTCTCTATATGATGGTTATTATGGGAGGCTTAATTTCTTTCATCACTCTGGAGCGAATGCCTGTTGGCCCCATGGCCTTGCAATTTGTTAGGGGCATACCAAAGTAGTTAGAGATGAATACAAATCAAAGGTACCACAAAAATAGCCAGTGCAATTATGGGTTTAGAATCTGATTTTTCTGGCCAGTGCTGGGAACTGCTGAATCATTTGGTCTCTCTCTCTCTCTTTCTTTCTTACACACACACAAACATGGCAGGCGCCCATACTCAGTATTTGATCCAATTCTCTCCTGAATAAATCTAGGCTCTGATTCAGCAAAGCACCGAAGGATGTGGTGATGCATCTTGCTACCTTTCCCTACACCAAAACAAAACACGCATACTTTCACTCCACAGTGGCTTATTTTGAAGATGAAGGAAAACAGCAAAAATGAAAGAACAAAAGGAAAGTTTCCAGGAGAGAGCACAGTATGTGTGCATCTGTTTTCTAACAGGCTGCAGCAACACTGAGAACAAATTCTGCTGAACTCAGAGTTCTTAGAAATTTTAACGTACAATATGCACACATACCATACATATCCTCCCCTGTTATTCTCTCATCTGCACTGGCTGGAAAGGGTCAAAAGTAGGGCTGTTGATTAATCGCAGTTAACTCACGTGATTAACTAAAAAAAATTAATCACGATTAAAAATTTTTATTGTGATTAATTGCTGTTTTAATCACACTGTTAAACAGTAGAATACCAACTGAAATGTATTAAATATTTTTGGATGTTTTTCTACATTTTCATATATATTGATTTCAATTACAACACAGAATACAAAGTGCTCACTTTATATTATTTTTATTACAAATATTTGTACTGTAAAAATGCTAAACAAAAGAAATAATATTTTTCAATTCACCTCATACAAGTACTGTAGTGTAATCTCTTTCTCATGAAAGTGCAACTTAGAAATGTAGGGGTTTTTTTTTGTTACATAACTGCACTCAAAAATAAAACAATGTAAAACTTTAGAGCTTACAAGTCCACTCAGTCCCACTTCTTGTTCAACCAGTCGCTGAGAGAAATAAGTTTGTTTACATTTACGGGAGCTAATGCTGCCCACTTCTTGATTACAATGTCCACCTGAAAATGACAACAGGCGTTTGCATGGCACTGTTGTAGCCGGAGTAGCAAGATATTTACATGCCAGATGTGCTAAAGATTCATGTGTCTGTTCATGCTTCAGCCACCGTTCCAGAGGACATGATTCCATGCTGATGATGCATTTTAAAAAAATAATGTGTTCATTAAATTTGTGACTGAACTCCTTGGGGGAGACCTGTATGTCTCCTACTCTGTTTTACCCGCATGCTGCCATATATTTCACGTTATAGCAGTCTTGGATGATGACCCGGCATATGTTGTTCATTTTAACAACACTTTCACTACAGATTTGACAAAATGCAAAGAAGACGGCTACAGTGACTCGACCCAAGGTTTAAGAATCTGAAGTGCCTTCCAAAATCTGAGAGGGATGAGATGTAGATCATGCTTTCAGAAGTCTTAAGAGAGCGACACTCTGATGCAGAAACTACAGAACCCGAACCACCTTCTGCTGGTGGCATCTGACACAGATAATGAAAATGAACTTGCGTCGGTCCGCTCTGCTTTGGATTGTTATCAAGCAGAACCCATCATCAGCATGCACGCCTATCCTCTGGAATGGTGGTTGAAGCATGAAGGGACATATGAATCTTTAGTGCATCTGGCACATAAATATCTTGTGATGGCTACAACAGTGCCATGCAAACGCCTGTTCTCACTTTCAACTGCCATTGTAAACAAGAAGCAGGCAGCATTATCTTCTGCAAAAGTAAACAAACTTGTTTGTCTGGCTGAACAAGAAGTAGGACAGATTGGACTTGTAGGCTCTGAAGTTTTACATTATTTTATCTGTGAATGCAGGTTTTTTTGGTACATAATTCTACATTTGTAAGTTTAACTGTCATGAGAAAGAGATTGCACTACAGTACTTGTATGAGGTGAATTGAAAAATACCATTTCTTTTGTTTTTTACAGTGCAAATATTTATAATAAAAAATAAATATAAAATGAGCAGTGTACACTTTGTGTTCTTTATTGCAATTGAAATCAATATAATTGACAGTGTAGAAAACATCCAAAAATATTTAAATAAATGGTATTCTATTGTTGTTTAACCGCGCGATTAATCACGCAATTAATTTTTTTAATCATGTGATTAATCATGATTAACATTTTTAATGGCTTGACAGCCCCAGTCAAAATTACTCTTGAAGACACTAGCATCCTGCATGTACCACCAAACAGGCATTTCCCCAGCCTCCATCAGCTGCAACAACCTTTCAAACCAAACAGACCAATAGGAGCTTTTTAAAATGATCATACAGACCTAAAGGCTTGGCATTGAGCATCCACTTCCACAGCTGTAATGACAGCATGTTCACATGTACCCAGGTATATATCTGAGACACAAGTCTAAAATGGACTTTACAATGTACATTTATACTAAGTACCAGATTTCTTTTCTGGGTTCCCCCCCAGCGGTTCATTTTATTTGGCTTGTTTTTCAGCAAGGCGTTTCCTAGACGGAGAGACGATGCTGCCATCATTCGCGTTTTTATTTCAACAACTACTGGGGCCATTGATGGCGCTACGGCAATTTACTGCAATTGAGGATCTGTCCCATTTTACTTAAAGTGGACTGATGGCCTTGGTTTGGAAAGATCTTTGAGGTGGTGTGACAGGGTGCTGGGTGGGGTCTCTTGAGCCAGCCCTCTGTCACGCCAGCTCCAGTCAAGGGAGGTAAATTGGAGCTGGCTAGAAAAACCTGGGTCTGATTGGCAAAGAAGAAACAGCTGATTAGCCTGGGGCTGAGTAAAAGCCTCAGGGGAAGGAAGCCGGGGGGCAGACAGAAAGAGGGGAAGCCAGAGAGTAGAAGCTCTTTTCTCCTGGCTGCAAAGACTGAGACACCCTTAAGGCTGAAACCCCCAAACTGTATACGGTGAGAAGGTGGTGGGCTTGCACGCTGTAAATAAACTGCACCAGTGATTGCTGAACCTGAGGGTCTTTGGAGCAGAGCAGAGGCAGGACCAAGCGGGGCCCTAGTATGCTCTATTACATGGTCACTGGATCTCATTTTTTAATGTTTCTTTTTCTTTTTTTAAACCTGGCACAGTGGATCCGGCACTGGGTTGGGACTCAGGAGATATGGGTTCTAGTGATGCTGCCATTGACCCACAGGATGGCCTTGCTTCCTTTTCCCATGCCTCCATTTCCCCAATCTGTAGAATGGGTCTAGTGATACTGACCTTCTTTGTAAAGTTTGAGATCTATGGATGAGAAGCGCTAGATAAGGGTTGGGTATTATCACTAAGATCCTACTTTATATTAAGGTTCCATCTATAAATAGTTTTAAAGGGGTTAATAAATGATTAGTAGATGTTTTAATACATAGTCAGTCAATTGTTGGAGTCCAGCAGGGTACGTATAATCCTCTATTCAGCCCTAGAGGTCTGAAAAGGAACATTTTATCAACTGAAATAAACAGAATGGTGGGCAGTGTTTCCTAATGGTTAGAACATGGAAAAAGGACTGAAAAGACCTACATTCAAAGCCTGGTTTTGTCTGTGACTTGTTATGACCTTGGGTGAGCCTCTTTACTGCTTCTGTGCTTCAGTTTCCCTATCCGTAGGATGGGACCATTACTACTTATCTACCTCCTGGTGGGGGGGAGGATCAGTCAATTAAGGTCACTCATTGACTGCAGTGTGGTTGGGGCCACAGACACACACAGACCTCTCTGTAGAGCATTAGTATGCTAGTGGGTGGATTGACTTGGCCTGCCCTCAAAATCCTTTGCACTAGCTGGACTGATGCACACTTCCAAAGATCCTTGGTCTCAGTACCAAGGAGTGGCCCTTTGTTTTTACAGAGGTAGTATGTGTGGAATCAGAGTCCCCTTGCACTGCTGCTGTAACTCTACTGACTTCAATAATTATACCCAGGAAAAACTGGTCCCCAGACATTCAGCATTACTGTGCCTCCAAGATTCTTGTTGCAATCACACGAGGATCCCGAAGTGGTGGCATCATATTCTCCACCCACCAAGGGAAGGAGAGAGGGAGAGAAGTCGGGTTGGAGGCAGCAGAGAGCCAAGGCGCAGGGCGGTGTTGCATTCGCTCCTATTCTCCAGATTTAGGACTTGACACCCGACTCATTTTCCTGCTTGCAAAAGAGGTGTCGGCACATCATGTCCCCATCGGGTCCTGCCCAGTCCCATTTTAATTTCAGACAGCAGCGGAAGTCATGAACATAATTAATACAGCTGGCCCCAGCTATGTATCCAAGCAAGACTAATTACTATTTACCCAGTTGCTCTTCTTGTCTCTCTGCCCTTTGCCATGTCCTTCTTCCCCTCAGCTCTCGGCTGCCACTTTGCACAAATGTTCCCACCTCAGAGCAAGGCAGACAAACCAGCAGCAGAATTCCGCCCCGTGACCCACTTAATGTGACTTGTCCAGGTTATTAGCAAAGGCCAAATACCTCAAATCCCTCCTCGAATGATCAAGAAAAACAACATTTAATTGGATAAGTACCACTGTCCCATTAAAAACTAACTGAACAGCTGAGTAATAAGGTTCACGTTCATCTTCTAAAGCTGGTATTAAGTTCTCCTTAAACAACTAATCACTATCAGTGTGGTCAAGACACGGGGCCGGAAATCAGGACTCCTATGCTCTCTTCTCCCTGACTCACTGTGGGACCTCAGGCAACTCACACAGGGCCCAATCCTGCTGCCACTGAAGTACATCACACAATGCCCAGCACCTGCAGCGGGAGCAGGTCTTCATGCAATCTTTGCCTCACTTTCCCCACTCTGTGATATGGGGTTGACAGTTCTGACCCACGGCAGACAGGGGTTGTGAGGCTCAGTGTGCTGCTGTGTGTCAAGTGTTTGAGAACCTGGGAGGGCAGGTGCTTTAGATGCATTAAGGATTTTTATGGCATAGGGCAGGGTTAGCCAAAGGCCAAGTGAAAAGTCATAGAGGCTTTGAGGTGCTCTGCCCCGCTCAGGGTCACCTTCCAGTTCATGTCTGAGACGGCCCTGTGCTCCAGTCCTTCTGTGGCTTAGCCAGGACTTCAGTCTGCAGTAAACTCGGCTTGTTCCACCTGCCGGATCCTTACCTCTATTCAAAGGAAGATGGAACCAAATGGAAACAGCATCTCTGACATCTCTGTAGTCCCATTCTGCCCCCACCAGAGCGAATGGCCAAATCTGTGCCAACCTCAGTGGCTGCTGGCATGGGTACCCTAGACACGCGCAGGAGAGGGGCAGGGGTAGCAGTGCCATCCACCATCAGCAAACGGTCCGTTAGCTGGTGGCAGTGCACTCACTCCTGCTTCTTTTGCGCGTGCCTGTTAATCAGGAGCTTTCTGCACCTGAATATTGTCAGCTGTCTCTGTGGCTGATTTTACCCTTAAATAAAAACAGGGAAATCTGACGCAAAAGACATTTTACATCCCAGAGCCTGGTGCAGATCACTAATGGACTCCCATTCTGCCTACAGGGCAGAATCTCGCTTCCAGGAAAGGCTGTTCCAGGGCTCAGCCTGGGAAAGCCAGGAGCACCTTGCAGTCACACTCCAGAGTTTGTATGTCTCTTTGGGTACATCTACTCTGCAAAAAACCACCTTGGGCAGCCAGTCTCAGATCTGGGGTCATTGGACACAGGCTCATGCTATGGGGATAAAAATAGCAGAGCTGACATTCCTGCTCAGGCTGGAGTTGGGCTCTGAAACCGGGTCAGCGGGGTGGATCTCAGAGCCCGAGTTCCAGCTCAACTGGGAACGTCTACACTTCTATTTTTAGCCCATAGCAAGAGCCCCCTGAGCCTGAGTCAGTTGACCCAGGCTCTGAGATTCACTGCTGCAGGGTGCTTTTGTTTCTGCAGTGCAGACGCACCCTCTCTTACCCCTGGAAGGGAAGGATCTCCTCCCTTTATGAAAATACACCTTCCCATCCCTTACTCTATCCCCCATACGCCACCACCCAAAACATGTCTGGCAAAGATCAGTGTGCAGCTAAAAGGCAAAAGCACCATATGCAAGGCTGATACTAACACACACCGCCTGAGACACAAATGCTGCCTTGGCAGACATCCACTTGCAAGGCAAACACCTTCATGGAACAGAGAACAACTCAAGGAACAGAATTTACCAGCACCATCGGCCCTAACTGGCAAATTTTTTGATACCATCTTCCCAGCACCAGAGACCAAGAGTTGAATGGGCCATGGAGAGTACACCTCTTCCCCCCCCGCCCCCTCCAGCCTAAAGGTGGGTCCCTCCTGGTCAGGGCGGGGGAAGCTTGCACTGCTATTGCCCAGGTTCTACAAATAAAACAACCATTTGAATCTTCAGACCTGCCCATTTAAATACCTTTAACCATCACTAAATTCATTTCAGAATAAAGACGGAAAAGAGGCATGGTTTGGTTATTTTACAAGTTCACACAATGTGTAATTACCTTGTGGAACTCATTGCCACTGGATGTCATTAGCAAGATTCACAGAGGGACTGGATGTTCACCTGGATTGCTATTGTAACTTGGGCTATTCTTGTTAATACTTTTTTTAAAAAAAAAAGTCCGAAAGTGGATAAACCCTCCTCATGCTTCAGGGCTTAAATCAGTCTTTGAGTATTAGGGGATAAGAGGAGACTTCCATGGGATAAATTATCCCCCATCTGCCTGCTGCAGGGGTTCTTGTGTCTTCCTCTGAAGCAGTTGGCATTGGCCACTGTCAGAGACAGGCTTCTGGATTAGATGGATCTTGGTCTGATCTGGTCTGGCAATTCTTATGTAAACTGTAGTTTCAAATGACCCATGTGCGTGGTACTGTACATTCCAATTGTTAATTCTAAATCTGCTAACCCAGATGTGTAGGGGTCATACACTGGGGAAAACTTAGCTCAGTCTCCCCATTTGGGGAGAACAATCCAGGGATGAGCCTCTTCATACTCCAGCTCAGGGCTTTGTAATAACCAAAGAGACACTGTCTCCCCACAAACCGTGCTGGGGAATCTCCGAAGCAGCATAGTCATGATCAATGAAAGTCATCGTTTTGTACCCCACTACTAAGTCTCAGTCTTTTGAGTCCTGTGAGCGTAGCTCCTGTGGTAATAGGCCCAAAGAGAACAGCACACAATAGTGTTATTACTCCAGGAGGTTGGTACTGGAGTCTTCCCCCCGCCCCACTAGCCCCTCTACCCTCCATAACATCACGGCCATTACAGTTTTAGCTATAGAATCATACTGGAGTATCTCATACATTCCCACTGAGATCAGACAGGTTACAATGGTGGCAGAACCATACACACTCATCTCTTTACACAGCCACTGAAATGAGAGCTGTTGAATCTCAGTGACCACGGAGAGCATCTTTTATTATCTGTCCCTGAATTTGGAACATGCCCCTCACTGTGGTGTCACACACGTCCACAGTGACCTGGGTGATGTGGGGTTATAGCAGCAGAACTGAAGGATCTCAGATACTCCCACAGAGATTGTGCTGGGTCTTCCAAATACAAAGAGCAAGGCATGCGTGGTACAGACAAGGTGGCCCATTTCACACTGAAACAAGAAGGAAAGAAAGAACGAATGTAAAGTCTCCACAAGAGAGAAAGCAGAGTGCTCATGTCTTACTCTATAAAATCCTCCCTCTAGAATCCCCTTCCCTCTGCAAAAGACCCATCCCCAGCCTAGTAGGGAAACTAGTGTGTGTACTAGGCACATCCACTGGTGTGGTATAGAGTTGTCATTGTCACAGTTACTTATCCCACTGGCACTAGTATTCTATCTCCAGGATCTAGCATAAAACCCTGGAAGTACCATCTCAGATGAACAAAGATTCTAGGAACAGACCATGAGAGATGGCAGGACCATGAATTCCAACAGCCCCACCACATTCCCAGTGCTTTTCAAAGAGCTGGAAGGAATATAAAGAGATGCCTGATTTCCTTCCTTTCCTGCATGGCGTCTAGTGGCAAAGCAAAGGGCATGAAATGAAAGTAGCTTAGGGAGAATTTGCTGGTGATATTTCATGCTGCCCCAAGTCTATTCTTTCGTACTGAGTGTTCCCAGCTTGAATATTGAGCAAGCCCAGCTTCAAACCACACATGGAGGTGATGAATTGCTGCTGAATGCAGGCTGAAGTTTTGAGCCAACAATTATTTTTCCCTCAAGACTTTTGTCTCACCTGGATCTAGGGAACAAAATATATTTGAATTGCTCTTCTGCACAGCAAGTGGAATCTTTAAAGGAATCGGGGCTCTGGATAACTCATTATTGGGGGTGAAATGCCTGGTGATGTGTTGATTTTTGTGCGAGCATGTTATGGGCAGGGAATTAATTTCACTGTGTTGTGAGATGGATCTGTTCTGAAACTATTAACGACTTGAGCAAAATCCCAGCACCGGCTTCTCATTAAAACCCCCACTAGGAAAATGAGGAAACAGAGAAGGCCCTTGTCATGGGAATCCACTCCTGTGGGAATCTCGGGTTCAAAAAGAAATGATTCCCTTCAGGGAAAGTGGGTTTTGATCCCACCCATGAAAAAAAAAGGTGTATCTAGCCACTTAAATTGCCCTATCAGCAGCTTTGTTCAGGGGTGGGGATGTCTTAAGGACCAGGGCCAAAGGTGATCAGTGATTTTGGGGGCTGAACTTCACACACTTTACAGGGACCTGAATTTCATAGGGTCAGTGCTCACCACTTTCTGCATCAGGTCCTTTTAAGGTTGTCAAGTTGGGCATCCAGAAATTGAGCCCCCTCTCCTCTTTTGGAAAAGGTTGGCCTGGGTTTGCCTGACACATTAATTTTCCATAAAGATTGACTCGGTCTTTCTGTCTCTCTCACATACATAATTGGCCCCCAATTCCATTGTATCTGAGAACCTCACCACCTTTAATACATCACAACACCCTGTAAGGTAGCGAAGTGTGTTCACACCTATTTGACGGACTAAGGCATATGGAAACCAAGTGACTTGCCCAAGGCCACACAGGAAGTCAGTGGTACAGCTGGGAATTGAATCCTAGGTTAGTACCCTAATCTCTGAGACATCCTTCCTCCTTTCAAGGTAGATACCCACATTGCATGGAATTAAATGTAGGAGGTTGTGGGTCTTGCAGATAAGACCCTGAAACCAGGGACTGCTCCGCATGGAGATTAAAGACTCCCTTGCACTTCCCACAAGAGGAAGAGTTTGTTCTGAGGCACTTGGCCAGAATTACTCCTTCCTTGTGTTCCAGTGACTGCTGTTTTCCAACCCAGAAGCAATGCAATTTCTCCAGGAGGGAAGTGTTTCCTGTATGTATGGAGTTTGCAGAGAGGCACAGATCCCCCAGCCAGATATTGTTATTAAGTGAAAAGTTACACAGGGTATAAATCAGGGGGAGTTTGATACTCAGGATCTGCAGAGCTCCTCTGGTCTGCTGCTATAACGCTGCTAAACTCTGCAGGAGGGGAGCTGGAGAGATGCTTAACTCCATCTGCAGTTTGGATGACACTGGATGTTAAGGGCCTGACCGGAAGCCCAGAGAAGTCAATGGAAAGACTATGGAACTCCCTTCTAGAGGAAATGAGAATGACCAGACCTCATGCCTCCAGAACAAAATACAAGACTCACTTGTTCAGCCTCCCCTCCCCACACCCATACCCACCCACGCAGCAGAGAACAGTGTCATATGGGAAGAAGGGAGATATCTAGCCCCCTTGTTGGACCTTTTCCAGGTGTGTACTACCCTTTAAGGGTAGGATGGCGCCTATGCCTTGGAGAGCCTGGGGTGTAATCAAGGAGGCCCTGCCCCCTGCTGGGCTATTTAAATGGGAACCGGAAGCTAAGGAGAGAGGGGAGTGGAAACCATACAGGCTCCAGTGGCTGCTGCCTTCCCAATTGGGAGCACATATTTAGTCACAGATGCACTGGACCTCACTTCCTCTTAAAGGGGCTAGTCACTGTGTGACAGCCCCTGTGTCGTGTTAACTCTATCCTAGGGAGGTGTTCAGGTACTACAGTGATGAGGGCCTGATGTGATCCTAGATAGATGGATTCGATAGACAGGGAAGAGAGTTAACACTATCCCTAATCGCTCCATCTAGCAATGATCCCACTCTTCACACCCTTCATGCTGGGATCGCAAAGCACTTTAAAACATAATGATTTCTGCAACACCCCAATTATCCTCAACATATGGTGGGGAAACTGAGGCACAGAGCAGTTAAGTGATTTACCCAAGCTCACGCAGTAAATCAGTGGTAGCACAGGAAACAGAACCCACGTGCCCCAATTCTTAGTCTGCTCCTCTGCCCATTAGACCATGCTCCCTTCCAAAGCACATCGCTCGCAATCTGACATGTCAGCTACTGCTAAGGGGGCCTGAGCAGCAAGAAATGACTCCTCCAGGACTGGTCCCTGGATCACGCTGTAACAGGTGCTGCACAGAAATAAGATGGCTCAAAGAGATTTCATGGAACAGGGGAGGATATCATCGCACAGCTCAGAAACTCTCACCCTCCTTGGTTAACCAAGGCTCAGCGCCACAGATTTATTGCGGTCTCTGATTTCCTGGCAGCGGCAGAGTTCTTCTAAAACCGAGCAATATTACAGTAACATCAGATTAAAGAGCTTCCATTTCAAAAAACCAGAGGAGACTTAATAGTGATTAGTAAGGATGCAGCCACTCACTGGATTACAGGCTCCCTGATGGATGTGCTTCCCATTCAAGGAAAACACACTGAGCAGTTAGTGAATGATGTCGCTAGACTCAGTGCCCTAAACCCAGCGCACTTAGGATGATATGCAGATCCCAGCACACCCAGAGCTAACAGTAACATTAGCAGCAGCCACACAGCCTGCATCCTAAAAGCTCAAAGTGGATTCACAACTGTCTGCTGTGTTACTGGAAGCTACTTAACATGCTGGTGTCATCCTGGCTCTTTCTCCCTGGCCCTCCTTTGCAGCTTTCCTCCCAGCCTGTAAAAACAAACCCACCCAGGCATGTTTGCTGCAGCGTTTCCTAGATGCTTCCTTATCGTTCCTATGAGGCCACAAACAGTGACCCGAGAATGGGAGGTGTGCAGAGACCGGGAGCTTTCCTACCCACCCAATGTGCAACAGTGATTGCCAGCTAAACCAATGAACATGCCGCTCTCTGCGCCTCAGGTCACATGCCCCTGTCCTGGGGTGGCCAAGCCCAAAATGCAAGACTGCTGCAAAATCTGAGATTACAAATAAACGGGGGTTCTTTTTCTTTGCCTTCTGGACTTTGAGCGTTCAGATTTAAACTCAGATCACATTTGCAAGTTTTTTCTCTGCAGTCATGCGGGCTAGAAATGTACTGTAATGAAAGCTGAGATTCTCCGGCAATCATCTGACACCAAGAGCCAGGGCTTGAAGTAAAACAACAAATGTAATGAGACCTCACAATAAAAGAGTGAGAGTTGGGAACTCTGCAATTGTTATCAACGCCCAGGCTCCTCACCCCCACAACTAATTTTCTTGTAAGTTGCAAGCCATACTGTTTAAAGAGGGCCGTGGCAGAATATAGATTTTTTAAAAAGAGGAATAACTTTAGAAAACATTCAAGCTGACAGTGGCCCCTTTAAAAATAACCCACCATCGAAAAAATACAAGTAAAGAAAACCACTTGAAATGAAGAATGGGGCAGAGAAGGGGTGAATTAGTATTGGCAGCCTGGCTAAAGAAGGAGGTAGGGCAGAAAGGACCCACCATGCATCTGGTCTCCTCAGCTTCCATCCTGAAATACACCTCCAACCAGCCCCTCAACGGAGCTGTCTATGCCTCCCCTTCATCCAGCCCCCTGGCCATGCCTGTCTTATGGGCCAGCAGGCCTAGAAGACTGGGACACCCTGGTGTAACTTACTGGTCAGCGGGAGGCTGGTAGATGGGGAGCCAGGGACTGTGACAATACCACCTAGCTCTAACATAGCACTTTTCCCTCAGTAGATCTCAAAGGGCTCTGTGTTAGCTGCATTTTACACCCAGGGAAACTGAGGCAGAGAGCGGGGGACGTGACTTGCCAAAGGTCACCCAGCAGACACTGGGAAAGCAGGGAATTGAAGTGGTCTTAACCTGCTGGGGAGGGGGTGGGGGTGTAGGTTGGGCTGGCTGTGAGCTCTGGGGAAGAAAGGACTGGGGAGATCAGCTCTACAGCACAGACCACGCTGGGAGAGGAGCAGGGCAAGCACTTACGCTATTGTTCCACACACCACCATTCAACAGGGTTTTCAACAGGGAGCAATTCTCATCTTTTGGGTGATTGGCAAACAGGTGTGGCTTTGCACCCGAGCTGTGCAGAAAATGTATGGCTGCAGGATCGCCAACCCCAAATGCTCAACAATTGTGAGTCAGGCTCACCAAAAATCATGAGATTACGTAAACATAATAGATGCAGGGTTCTTCGTATTTTCCTTCTGTTTTTTGAGCCTTTAGGGTGCACCGGGGTCACATTTTGAAGCTTTCTCCACTGCCACAAGGGCTAGAAACTGACTTTTTCTTTAAGAATGAAGGCTGAAATCATTACAGAGCCACGTGACTCCAGGAGCTGGGGCTTTAAGGAAAACAGTAATTATCATGAGCCTCCTGACAAAATCATGAAAGTTGGCAACGCTGTGTCTGTGCTGCTGTCTTAGGCCCTGATCCCACAGAAATGCCTGCATCTGAGTAGCTCCATGGAAGTCAATGGGATTACTCACATGCATAAAGCCGAGCATGTGCATAAGGATTCACAGTATCCAGGCAATGAAATGCTCGACATTTAGCTCCGATCCTTGCCCAGTGCCATGTGAATTAAGGGATTTCCAATCTGCTCATCTTAAATCTCAGTGGAGCCGAATAGTACTAAAATAAGGGCAGTAATAAACCCCAAACCTTGGACCCCCCCGAATCCGCCCGTATTCGTGCTGAATTCCCAACCATTCCTGATCAGCAACTCGACTGGGATTGAACTCTAAAACCAGCAGTTACCCCTGAGGCACCCCGGGGCTATTAGTCTGTAAAGCCTTAATTCAGGATCAAGCCACCCCAGAGACCGTGTGCTGCCCTAGCGCCCATCCCAGTGATTATGGTCAGGGTGGCATGTATGGCAGTGTGGCTGGGAGGCAAGGCTGTGGGACTCTGGCTCTAATATGTGTTGGTTTTACTGTTAGGTGCCCAGGGGTTTCTGGGCATGAGGATCCCCCAAGCAGCAACTATGAATTGTGCCTTCCTTGGGACTCTTGCATGCCACAGCCACGAGTGGAAGGGAAAGGGTTAAACCGGCCAGAGGCTGCTCAACACAATGGCTGAGTGTTCTTGCCTTCCCCAACAGTCCCTGGCCTGAGAGAGAATCCAACTAATTACCTTTAATTACCCAAACTAATTACCAGGCATCCTGGTGTAGAGCAGACAGTTCTGGGCCAGGGCTCCATGCTCACTGGGATGCTGCCTGGCTGGGGGGAAGAGGAAGACCCACTTGACAGTGACCACGATCCCTGCCACCGCGGGCTGTCCATGCTCCCCAAGCTGGTCTCCTCCCTCCCAGTGCAGGCCGGTGCCTGAGCTCTCCAGCGGGTTCCGAACACAACTAGGCTTCTCCCAGAAAGCACCAAAACAGGCTCTTTGCCCTTTATGGCTTCACTGTGAGGCACGAAGGCCGGGTGCCAAGAAAGCTCTTTTGCCGTATGCACTTTTCAGGACAGGAATCTCCATCCCAACGATGCCACAGAGCGACATCCATCTTCAAGCCACCAGAGACCTGGTTCATTCACAGCATCCTTCCATGGGGCCATCTGCAGCAACACTGCTGGCTGACAATGGCTGGAGAGGATATGCATGCTTAGAATAAAGAAATTGGCAGATCTATGCACCCGCACGCTTCTATCGCTGTCACCTGCCCGACTGCAACCCCATTTGTTTGCTGTGTCCAAAGCTTGCCTCTTGTCTTAACCTAGCCTGTATGTTCTTCTAGGCAAGGATTGTTGTTTCTTACTATGTATGCGTACTGCACCTAGCACAGTGGGGCCCTGGCTGGCACCAGTCACAGCCCTGATCCAGTTCCCCCTGCTGGACACTCACCAGGTTGTGGTGTCTGGATCCCGACACGCTGCACCTGTGCGTGTTAAAGCTTTCCCAAGTCTGAGCAGACTGCAGGCTCTGCCTTTGGCTTGAGGTGCACTCTCAGGATCAGATTTCTAGCACCCCCATTCTGAAAGTGTAGCCTTCACAGTCCAGTTACCTATGCCCTGAGGCTAGTGCTGGCTCCCCCAGACTCCCCAGTTGTTTAAGCATGCCGTTCCCTAGAGCTTCATCCTTGTGGGCATTCTGGTTTACAGTTCACCTCTTCAGGGACACAGGATAGTTGAAGCAAACAGATGCAGGCTTCGCAAAAGGTTTCTATTCCAGTTACTCTTTATCTTAGGTAGCACAAAAGATATACAGATCTAGGCAAAACACCTGCACGCCAGTCCCTGCCTCAGTTTCCCATCACTCAAGTGGCTCTTTGGGCTAGACTCTTTTCAGGGTTCAAGGTGCCCTCTGATGGACCACACTTTTATATCTCCTGGCTTCTTCTCTGACACACAGCGTCTCTCTGTGACCTCTGCAGTCAGTTTCCTCCAGCCTTGGCTGGTCCTGAAGTCAAAAAGCACCTCTCTGCAATGAAAGCATAGCCTTTTGTCCTTCTCTCCTGCCCCAAGCTGCCTTTGTGTGACTGACTGACCCAGTCTCTGTGTTTTTAAAGGGCTGTGCCAACAACTCATCTCTTCATTACTATTATTTTTATTTATTTGTACTACTGTATTCCTAATCATCCCATTCATGGACCAGGACCTTTGTATTAGGCACTGTACAAACACAGAACATAGCCAGTCCCTGTCCCCAGAAAGCTTACAACAGGCCTCTGGAGAGAAGTTGGAGAAGACTGGTTTTTCTAGGTACTGTTAACTCCTTTGTTTTGCTCAGGCCTCATCTATTCAGGTGTTGATTGTCCTTAATGACTGGCCTATTTATAGACAGAAATGCAGGCACCACTCCCCTATCTCCTTCGCACAAGGCATATGAGACAAGATCAAATATAACCATAAGGGCTTAAACATGCAGAGTTCAGAATCTCAAACAACATTCATACGCTAGACACCGAGTCCCCAAATGGTCACAAGATCTTGGGTCACTACTTTAATATAATCGTTAGGCTTTCCCTCAGAAGAATATGGGCAATATATTTGGAGGGCCTGAAAATAGGGATGATGCTTGAGGCTGTATTCTGAATTGTCACTTGCTCCCTGACCAGCTGAGTGGGGAAAGGTGATGTTGACTCCAATCAGCAAGCCAAGTTCAAGGAAAACATTTGCTAATTGCAAATTCACTGGCCAAAATTGAGAATTCCACTGTCATTTACCGACCGATAAAGAAGGCATCTAACTTTACATCACATGCAGATTCAGGGCTATCACTCTCTTGGCCAATTAGCATTTATGTTGGAGGGGGTAAGAGAATGGACTGATCCACAGATTTCCAGTTGTCTTACAGGTGAACTGCGGCATGAGAGGCAGGGTGGTCCAGTGGCTAGGATACCTGGGTTCTTTTCCTGGCCCTGCAACTGATGTTCTGCATGACCATGGGCGAGTGGCTTAACTTCTCTGTTTTTCATTCCACCCATGATCTGCCTTGTCTACTTAATGACAGGTTTCAGAGTAGCAGCCGTGTTAGTCTGTATTCGCAAAAAGAAAAGGAGTACTTGTGGCACCTTAGAGACTAACAAATTTATTAGAGCATAAGCTTTCGTGAGCTACAGTTCACTTCACCGGATGCATCCGATGAAGTGAGCTGTAGCTCACGAAAGCTTATGCTCAAATAAATTTGTTAGTCTCTAAGGTGCCCTTTACAAAGTACGTATCCTAATCCGCAACCACACCATGCGTCAGCTGGAGAAAGGGAGATACACTTCAGGCTACTGCCTTGAGGGATATTTCTGTTCAACACCTCCAAAGACCTCGCCCTGGTCTTTCAGCAAAGGAGGACACAGACCAATATTCCTGTTATTTCAAAGGTGGGTGGGGGACTGTCAAACTCTTTCCCCTTCCTGCCGAGACAGTTTGAGTCAGTCTTTTCATATCATGCTAATAAATGCTAATTGGGTCAGAGAAAGGAGCAATAACCCTGCAACCTGCCTCAGCAGCATAGCTAGGAAGTGTCACAAAATGCTAGTAAGGCTGTACTTTGCCAGCTAGCAGATTTCACAATGGCAGATAGTTTCCTTGAGCTTCGCAGCTTGACAGTACTACAGAGAAATAGGTTTCATCCTTGGCTGTCAGCACCAGGCACCTGTCTGCCATGCCCCTGGCTTTTCCCTCATTTATAGATTTGACAGCAAAGATGTAAGGCAAATGGGGCAGCCTTTCAAACTTGACATGCAGGCACTAACGGGAGCAGCGTAGCAAGACAGAAATAAGAAGGAAGTACTAAAACCAAGACCTAGTTACTAGGAGGCCTCTCCTCAGGTAGAAGACTTCAGTTCCAGAGATGACATTTAGCTGCACCAGATGGAGTCCCACCTGGATCTCCCCACTCCCCAAGACCTCCCAAAAAGGGCAGATCTAAATACAGCAAAGCAACGACCTTCTGAGCCATGGAGCTGACCCCATCACTCCTCTAACTGCATATAAAAGCTAATACGCAAGTGTCCTTTTTATTTTAACTGAATGCAGGGCTACCTTCAAAGGTGAAAGTGGCATCTCTGCAAGGTTATGTAATCACACACACACTCAAGACTCTCCAGAAGAAAAGTACCAAGAGGTAGGGGCTGAGGAAAGGAAGCCTAGTGTTTTAAGGAGTTCTGTACTGCGAAAACATTTGAGTCCCGGGGTAGGACTGGTTACTCTACTACAGTTCAGTTGGAAGAGTTACTGGTTTGTTATGCAGAAACAAAAAAAAAAGAAAGATCATGATGATGTGATTAGTCCATCACCATTGCTCTTTCTACTTCCAGTCTCACCATACCTGGCTAAAGCCTTGGGAAAAATTGTCCTCTTAGATCTCTGAGGAAAGCTAACTAGAAGGCCAGTGAGGATATAGATTTTTTAGTATTATTAAAAGGCCCCAACTGAGATCAGGGCTCCATTGTTCTGGGAACTGTGCACAAAGAGATTCAGGGACAGGCCCCTGCCCCAAAGACCTTACAATATAAGTCAACAAAAGAGCAAAGAAAAGCACTAGCACCCATTTTGCAGCTGGGGAACTGAGGCACAGAGAGACTAAGGGTAAACATTTTCACAAGCATATAAGTGATTTAGGAGCCTCAGTCCAAGTTAAAGTGAACAGGACTTAGGAGCCCAAGTCACTTAGGCTTAAATTTTCTCTAAGTGACTTGTTCAAGGTCACACAGAGTGTCTGTGACAGAACTAAAAATTAAATCCAGTCTCCTTAGTCCAGGTCCAGAGTTTTAACTACAAGACCAACCTTTTATTATAAGCCAAGCAACTCCTATATGGTTGCATTCTACGGCGTCATTTTCTTTCACTTACACTGTTTCCACTGTTTATCTTTGGCAGATTTTTTCTTTCTGGGAGAGAATATTGTGGGAAGTTTAAGCTAAAATGGTCCAGGTTTTTTCAAGAAAGAACTTCCCCCTCTCTCACACACATGCTTTTCCTGTTCTAAAAACAATTTTAACTTTTAAAATCTTGGGCAGTGGTAGATGGTAGAATATTGAACAGTGGCATAGAGGAAGTCTTAAGATGTGTGGTCTTTTTTGGTGGCCTGATGAAAATTGGTTCTTATTAAAGTGGTTGAAAAATTACAAACATTGGCAATTATAATGTGATCTCTTAATTGCCTGCCAATGGTTTGGCTATTACTGCACATATATGCACAGCTTCGAAAATTTAGTCCTCATCTTTGATTAGTGAGGATGTCCTGGGAAGGAGGCACAGTGTGAACTGGACTCCAGATGAGTCCTATGATAAGCATATGGAAATAGGTAGGGCTTGCAAGCCCTACAGAGATGTATTTAGAATGAGGCCACGGCTCCTGCCAATCATTGCGCATGCTGAACTGCAGAGAGTGCTGGACTACTGACTAGCAGATAGCCGAATATGGGGTTTCAGAGTAGCAGCCGTGTTAGTCTGTATTCGCAAAAAAGAAAAGGAGTACTTGTGGCACCTTAGAGACTAACACATTTATTTGAGCATAAGCTTTGGGGGTTTTTATGATTTAAAACACCTAGGAAATTCATGCAAAAGCATACATTCAAATATCAGTACAACAGCAATGGAGCACTTGAGGAAGGGCAGTCCTGTTAACTGGGGCTAGCTGGGTTCAATTCCCAGCTTTGCCACATATTTCCTGGGTAACTATGTGAAAGTCACCTACTCTGTGCCGCAAATAACCCGATGTGTACAGTGGGGACAATAGTGCTGCCTTACCTCACATGAGTGTGATGGGGATAGCGACACTGAAGATTGTGAGACGCTCAGATCCAGTGGTGATGGGGGCCAGATAAGCATCTTGCGTGGATTGAATAGACAGGAAGTGATGTAGTTAAGGCTGCCTGAGCAAAATGCGACCTTAGACGCCTAGATTTGAAAGTCCGAAAGGACCATCTAGGTTGTCTAGTCTGACCTCCTGTACATGGCAGACCACAGAACCTCACCCACCACTCCTGTAGCAGACTCCTAACCTCTAGCTGAGTTACTGAAGTCCTCAAATCATGGTGTAAAGACTTCAAGTTACAGAGAATCCACCCTTTACTCTAGTTTAACCTTGCAAGTGACCCGTACCCCATGCTGCGGAGGAAGGCGAAAAACTCTCAGAGTCTTTGCTAATCTAACCCAGGACAAAATTCCTTGCTGACACCAAATATGGCAACCAGACCTCGAGCATGTAGGCAAGACCCACCAGCCTGGGAAAGAATTGCACATGTCCATCCCACTGTAGGTGTGTGTGCCCAGTGTGACACCCCTAAGTAGGGTATTAGGCCATGCAACCAGGTTGCATGCAGCTTCTGCAGCCTTTCTGGCTCAGATGCTTATCTGAGACATTTGGAAGGCAGCAACTTGCTCATCAGTCCATACATTTGGCTCCCACTATGCCCTCTCTCAACAATCCAGAGATGATGCCACATTTGGTCATGTGGTCCTAAAATCCTTGTTAAGAACAGCCGAGCTGGGTCAGACCAAAGGTCCATCTAGCCCAGTATCCTGTCTTCCAACAGTGGCCAGTACCAGGTGCCCCAGAGGGAATTAACAGAACAGGGAATCATCAAGTGATCCATCCCCTGTTGCTCATTCCCAGCTTCTGGGAAACAGATGCCAGGGACACCCCAGTGGTGCAAGTAGAATTCATTTCTTACCAGTACACTGCACTCATGGGAGGGACACAAAGGGGGGGCACCAGCTAAAGGAGGGCACGTGACTTCCCCACGTGACTCCTCCCCACCTGCCCCCAGCCTGGGGCCCCCACGCTTTCCCCATCCCCTCTCCATGATCCCTATCAAAGTCTTACTCAGTAAGAAGGAACTAATGGGGGATGGGGATGTCTCCACTCTTTAGACCATTTTGCAGCAGCGCAAGGTAGCAAGAGCACTTGTACTACCCCAACGGATACTGCTGAGGGAAAATATCTCCAACAACACTGCACTGGGAGCACATATACCTACGGGGAATGGTCATGTGCAATCACTCAAAGAATAGGTACAACTTTTGTCTAGAAAGTGTCAATCTAAAGAGACATGGAAAGGGGACTTCCAAAATCCGCTTGAGTAATGGCAGACGATCTATAGTCTCCTGAGAAAATTTAGAAGGAGGGGCTAGCACTGCCTGCCTTCTTAGCAGAATAACTCAAAGTTCCCACAGTCTAAGGTTAATTTGAATGACTGGGTACAGGAAGGAAGAGACATAGAACTTAACTCTATCCTGTTACACTCCCATAAATCCTGGATAATTCCAGTGATATCTATGGCTTTATTCTGGGGTTCCAGCAAACTCTGGCCCTTTAAAAGTTCAAGTCATGTTCTAGACAATCAGTTGCCCCAAAACCCAAGTACCAATTGTTAGCAACCCTGCTGCTGACACTATAGAAGATGTTTCAAAGAGCAGAACACTTCAAACCCCTGAATGCAGCTAGAAAAAGCAAGCAAGTTTGGGTGCCACTGGTCATGGCTGTCAGAATGTGAAATTAATAAACAGCTGGCAATAGAAATTAGATAGTTTAGAGGTAGCCCATTGCTGGCTAGCTAACTGTGTTCTGTGGTGTTCAGGAGCTCACTTGGGGAAGTTGGGAGGAAGTTTGTTAACAGAGAAGTTTTTTGGGGGGAAGGATAGCTCGGTGGTTTGAGCATTGGCCTGCTAAACCCAGGGTTGTGAGTTCAATCCTTGAAGGGGCCATTTGGGATCTGGGGCAAAAATTGGGGATTGGTCCTGCTTTGAGCAGGGGGTTGGACTAGATGACCTCCTGAGGTCCCTTCCAACCCTATGATTCTATGTATTATAATGAGAGACCTTTTCCCCAAGCATCTCTCTTTCTCTGATTTTACAGAATCATTTGGCCTCAAAAATGTCAGTCCTTCCTCAGTGTTGCATTTTGCTGCCAATTCAAAGACTGGCAAGGAAAAATCAGCCAACTTCTTGGGTCTCGGTTATAAATGAGAACATTTAAAGGAGAATTTGTGAGTTAGTTGATTTGTAAACACTACAGCAAGTCACTGTGTAAACATGTCGCTTGTGTTTCTATTATTTCTCTCAAGCAGTTTACCTGGCATCCCACACTGCATGCCAGGATTTTCCTCTCCTTAAGTTACCACAGTTCCTTCACACTTAAAAAAGCCCAGCTTCTTTTTATACTATTTAAAAAACAACCACCCCCCAACCCTTTAATTAATCTAATCACAAAGCATCTTGATAATTAGAGTAGGAGAGTAACTGAAAATGTTGTGAATACAAATCAGATCTGCAGGTGCACTTGCAATTATATGGCAGATACAGTTCTATTGCAGCCAATTAGGGAATGAGAACAAGTAAATAAATAACAGAGGGTTCCAGATATGTTGATCATTTGAAACTTTATCATCATGCAAAAAAGTTTAAAAAAAAATTGCTCTACAGGCTGTAGTAGCCATTTACATAAAAATACAATTTGAAATCAATGAAAGTACTACCAGGTTTGGCTTGGTTCATGTTACTCAGAGAGCAGGAATTGGTTTGATAGAGGGTCTTTCATATTCAAGATAATCTTAACGTATTTTTCAAAATAAGGAGTTAGATGCAGATGGTGCAGGGGCAAATCAATCAGCAGTGTGTTGTCAAATGGACCAGCTGCCACGTGCACAGCACTGGCTGGGACACCAAGGTAATCCCCTACTCTTCAAAAATGAGCAAAGAACCTTCTACCTGCCTCCAAGGCAGGTTTAAAGTTTTGTCTGGAGGAGGGTGTCTCTCTAGTAGAGCAGCGTCTTCCTAGCCTGGAACTACAGCATTAGCAATAGAAGACAGTGTAGTCTAGTATTTGAAGAAACCTAATCCTGACATTGGCTTGCTGGGTTATGAGACAAATCCATGTGCCATAGTATTCTTACCTGTAAAATGGGGATATCTAACATCTGTACAAAGTGCTCTGTAATCCCCGGGTGAAAGTTATTACCTATGGGTGTCATTATTGACCCCCAATTCTGGTGTGGGCATGGAATGCACAATTCTATGTGTTAGGAGTATGAGCAATAGCAGCTGCAACTGACACAAACCATAATTGGGGCATTAGCTGACTATGAACAGAGGAAAGAAGCAGACCAGATTGAACACCAATTCTGTTCACAAAATATATTTATTGTTGATACAGAGTGAGACATAATTTTCAATACTTGATGACAGTTGGTAGCACAACATGATCATAGGTTACTGATAGAATATAATTAAAGGCCATTTTACACCTTGCACTCCTTAAGTATTGAAGTGTTAACATTATTCCAGCAGAGGGCATGGCGAGGGAAAGGGGGCTTTTTGGTTACATAATCTTAGTAATAAGTTAAGCAAACTTTCCTTCAATTGCATATAGAAAGGAAAAGTTCTTAACAACCAGCATTCAACACAGGCCATGTAGTATGTAGTAGTAGTTGGCCAGTTCACCTAGTGTCACTCTACCCTGGGACACTAAGCCCCTGGATTTGACTGCATGGAGTTACTGAGCAGATTCTACAATGAAACAGCAGCGTTTGGAGACAATTTACCCTCCTCTAAGATCAATGGGAGATATTTTTTCTTTACGTTTTTTCTATCACCAATAAGCGAGTTTTATGATGACTGAACAGCACCCTCGGATGTCTCATTTCTGATGTAATAAGATACAGGTCTTAGCTTTTCAAACGGCCACACTGATTGAACTGTGATGGCTGCTGCTCTTGACATGGCTCTTCCCGTTCTTCTCTTTATCGGTCTGCTCTGTAAATGGGCTGTCATCTTCTTGGAGAAAATGCCCTGCTGCTGGAATTAGAGTTGATGGCTTTGTGCTTGATTTGGACGTCACCTTACCCTCCTCTACCAAGCATGCTCTGCTAAGAAAAGGGGAGGGAAAAGCACAGATTTCAACATTTAAGGCTACACTGGATGCTCTCTTAAATGTCAGCAACAATTACACACTGTTTGCAGGTTACCTGTATTCAAGGGAAGATGTTGTAAAGCAAAAGTGTCATCATATATGTAACCACATTAAAAAGTTAGGGGACCAGGAAACAGAATGCATCAGTGCTGTAGACTCAATGAGCAGAACACCAAAAGTACATCGAAAAGCTGGAGGAAAAATTCCTTTTATCCTTCCTAACAATATTGCCTATGGCTGCTAGCCATTTTAGGCCCCTTTAAAAAAAAAATCTGCCCTTACAATAAGAAAAACTCATCCCCAAGGTCAGTAGGTTAATCCTATTCCTAGGGTCTTTAGGATACCACCTTCCATCACATTTTAAAAATATAACCCCTCCTCCACCTAATTTCCTGGGGTCTGTAAGCCAGGATCAAACGAGCCTGGCTAGCTTTGAACATGTCACACTGAACACGTGCTCCACTGATCATTTTCCAGGCACCATCAGGCCAAGCAGATGTAACAGCACTGAAGTTTTCGTATTGTGTGGCTACCCCAAGTACTCCATTATCAAGAGTTCACAGGCTGCACTGATGTTCCTTCTAGCCCCACATCAGAGATCTGTCAAATTCCACCAGCATATCCTGCATCTGGAAGGGAGAGTACAGTAACTTCTCCCTTAAAGACCTCCCCGTTGATGTTGTTACCATTGCTGATTAGGGAACATGCTCGTTTAAAGTTGCCTGATGCTCCCTTATAATGTTGTTTGGCAGCCGCCTGCTTTGCTCACTGCTTGCAGGAAGAGCAGCCCATTGGAGCGTTGGGGGGAATGGGACATGACACGGCTCAGGACAGAGGGAGCTTGCTGGCAGCAGCTGCTGTCTCAGCTTGCTGATCTGCTTAAAAAGGCAATGTAGTTAGAGTGCAGTCAGCGTACTTAAAGGGGCAATGTGCGTTTCTCTCACACACGGGGTGTGTGTCTCTGTCTGCCATGCTGTCTCCCCTCCCTCCATTCATGCTGCCTTGTAGAGTGCGAGTCTGCATTAACAACAATGTGTTAACCCTTGAGGGGTCAGCCGAGTTCTAGTTCATCATTTAGCAGTAAGCCATTCCCTGGGAAATATCCCACCCTCTTATTCCACCACCTCAACCAAGCTTCACAATCATCATTGTGTATGTATGTGTGTGTATATGTATATATAATCTTTTGTCCGGCGAAAAAAATTTCCCCAGAATCTAACCCCCCCCCCATTTACATTAATTCTTATGGGGAAATTGGATTCACTTAACATCGTTTCTCTTAAAGTAGCATTTTTTAGAACATAACCACAGCATTAAGCGAGGAGTTACTGTACTATACCAGGCAATGGGATCCACCATGGATATAGAGACCCGGATGGCTATGTTCCTGGGCTCGCAGAGCATTCCCTATTACTAGGGCATGTGAGAGAGGAGGTTGGTGGAAACAAAACCATGTAGAGGTTCCAAGAGGTAAGGGAGGATAGGTACCTGGCTCAGTAAAGAGCATACTAAGTGGAGTTGGTACTAGATTGGCCAGAAGCATGGTGGAATCTATATTTGCTGGAGGGCTGGGAGGTTAACCAGAAGGAATCTGTTGCTCGTAGGCCTTGGTGTCCAAAAAAGGTAGCAGGGGTAGGTGCGGGGCTGTGAATCTTTAGGCCTAATTGAGGCCCGAGCCCCAAATGCAGGCCTTGAAAAGTTACATGGTCTGGTACAACAGGGGAAAAGACAGACTACCGTCAGCTGGCAATTACTTTAGTAGTTTATGGTGGGACAAGGCAGAGTTTCCAGCTCACCAGTGGTGATTCGGGAGTCGAGAGCCCAGGAATTTAGAGATCAGGAGAGAGGTGGTTAACGAATGGGGGCTGTTCTCAAAGTGTGCATGTGTGTAGCAAAATAAAGGGAAAAGCTGTAGGCTGTCATTTATAACTTGAACCACACTCACATGATACATTTATTATAGCTCAGAAGATAACCTGCAAAGAGCAGTTCGGCTGTAAGAATCATTGCACCACAAGCATATGTGGGAAACACAGAGAACTGACACAATGATCACAAACATTGATCAAAACCCAGATTAAATAAATGAGGACAAAGAAAGACAGGTGAGTTTTACATTCCTTAGTTGCTATTAGAAACAAAGCAAAGTAAAACTTTTATTAGTTAACAAAATATATAATCTAAATCTTTACAGCATCACCTAAGAGTTTTCTGCAGAACTGACAAAGGCTATTTTAGCTAGAAGGCTCCACTGCAGTGGTTATATGAAAACTTGCATGTAACTGCTGTTGGTCTGAATATTAACATTGCATAAATTTAACACTACATAAATTAACATAGGAAAATCTTAAAGGATCTGGGGAAAAGCTCTGCAAGTCACAATTTTAAAATTGTTTCTTTTGCTTAGGATCCTGCTAACACTGAAATCCTGAAGGTAAGGAAAGAAATTGCAGGTATTGGCCCATCCACAGATTTTTGTCTGCAGCATTTCATTTCCACCCAGAAGGATGTGCTCTATGGCACCGAGAAGGTGGGATTGGTTGAGTGGGGGGGTACTTTCTACTGCTCAGCAATAAACAGCAGGGGCCCGCGTAAACTAGGAACAAAACCTCAAAGGCTGAAAATTTTGGGCCGTCTCCTTTGTTAAAATGATCTTAACAGATTGTGCAAATATAGCGGATCCGTTATCGCCGTGAACGAGGTTTCAGCCTGATTTCTGAATTACAGCTCAGTCATTGTCATGTATGCTGCCCCGTTCTCTCTTCTGGTTGATTGAATGGCAGCACTGTGCTTTGTCAAGTCTTTACAGTATCAACTTAAATTCTGTAACTAGTATCACTGACGTTAGAGAATGAGAGAATTGTTAGATCCTTTTGTCCACTTCCAGTCAGTGCAGGGCCATTCCCATTTATTTTATATGTGGCCAATCTTGTTCCGAATATAACAAAGCAGTGGGGCTTCCACTATTTCTTTTGGAAGGCTGCTCTCTTCAAATCGCCCACTGGTCATTTTTGTTGCTCTTATCTCTCTCCTCTTAGCCAATATCCTTCTGGCAATGTACCTACAGCTGAATGGAATGCTCCATGTTTGTGGCACCATTGTGAGCGGAGGGACTATCACCCCCAGCCTGCTCTGTGATGTGATTCTCATGTCTCATATGCTGCCTGCTATCACCCCTATTTCAGTACCAATGTGGACACAAGAACAAATGGATACAAACTGGCCATCAGGAAGTTTAGACTTGAAATTAGATGAAGGTTTCTTACCATCAGAGGAGTGAAGTTCTGGAACAGCCTTCCAATGGAAGCAGTGGGGGCAAAAGACATATCTGGCTTTAAGACTAAGCTTGATAAGTTTATGGAAGAGATGATATGATGGGATAGATCTTCAACTATTAACGGTAGATATGCCCAATGGCCTGTGATGGGATGTTATATGGGGTGGGATCTGAGTTACTACAGAGAATTCTTTCCTGGGTGTCTGGCTGGTAAGTCTTGCCCACATGCTCAGAGTCTAGCTGATCGCCATATTTGGGATTGGGAAGGAATTTTCCTCCACGGCAGATTGGCAGAGGCCCTGGGGGTTTTTTGCCTTCCTCTGCAGCGTGGGGCACGGGTCACTTGTTGGAGGATTCTCTGCACCTCAAAGTCTTTAAACCATGATTTGAGGACTTCAATAGTTCAGATATAGGGGAGGGATTTGAGGAGTGGGTGGGTGAGATTCAGTGGTCTGCGTTGTGCAGGAGGTCAGACTAGAAGATCATAATGGTCCCTTCTGACCTTAAAGTCTATGATTCTATTTCAGCATTACTGCTTGCCCAGTTTCTCTCCCTCCAGCCAGAACACCTGCAATCAGATTATTCTCCCCAAAAGCAGTTTTGTTAACTGCTGCCTATGTTTCTAATTTCTGTAAATTCTCTATTGGTCATAACAGTTAATCTCATTTTAATACCTTGTGCTAATTTCACCAGTTTGCCGTTTCTTCTCACTCTTCCAAGTCATTAATGAAGGTGTCAAAGGAGAATGGTCCAAACAGTACTCCCGGAGGCATGAACCTCTTCCCAACTTAATAAACTGGCTTTTTAGTGCTACCTTTCGTTAAAGTCTTTTAGCCAGTTTTCACTCCACCTGTTTTCCCAGCCATGCCAAATTTAAAGAATTTTTCAATTCAGATTTTGTAGACAGTATCAAGTGCTTCACTAAAATCCAAATATATCATATTTATTGCAGGGCTTGGTCAAATATGGCTTTATTCTGGTTACGAAGCACGATTAAGGTCCACTCTCTGCTACAAATTGGAATCATGACTGTAACTAGGCTGGGGGACAATGTTTTGTAACCAGGCTTTCTGGCAGTGATGTATTTGTAGTGTACGCTAGGCTAAGGCTTGATACCATGTTTCAAAGTATTTTCAAACACAGCCTAACATGGCTGTAGAAATTGGCATCCATACCTAGCACAGCTACAATTGTACACCGGTACTCAGAACCTGTGCTGTACAGACGGTGTCAGGGTGTAGTATGGATGAGACTACAACTCGAAAATGAGGACCAACTGGTAGCAATGGTGGAGTCTGTAGCGTAGGCAGGGTTCAGGGGGCTTTCCCAATGTCTCATCTATATCTGCTCTGCATAGACTAATAACAGTGTGATAGAAATGCTGGTAGACAGTCTAGATTAATGCTCCCATTGTTACTATCACTGGTAGTACTGCAACAGTGAAAGAGGTTTTTTAAAAATGACGATGAGGACTTGGCCATAGTGTCTACCCTTAATGATGGTAATAAGTATCTCTCTCCCCCACTATTACAATAGTAAGAAAAATATGAATAATATACTTCTATTTATTAGACCAGATTCCTAGGACTTCAGGTAAAGATTTACGCATTTGAAGTCAAGATGTCAAAATCCTTAGTATTAGCAGCTCTCAGGGCTTTTCTCAGAAGGGGAGAAAAGACGGGATTGAGACATAAGATTACAGAGAGGGAGAGAAATGAAGAGCATATTGAAGAAAGGGTGAAGTGATTATAAGCATGATAGGCAGAAAGAGGAGTCAATAAATGCAATTTATGAAAAGTGCAGAGAATTCTCTGCCTGAGCATAAGTACCCAGCTTCCCCACCTGGACATTGGATTAGTTAATTGTTTTTTAATATCTTGGTCTTGACCCCCTAGCAAGTTTTTTCCCCCTTTTGTTTTGCTTCTGGTAGCCAACACCAGTTTACGTTTTGCTTCCTGAATCCTCTTTCTATTATCCCCTTAGCACACATTTTCATTTGTTAATCTTTGCTGTATACTACTATAATATTTAACACAGATTTCATAGTAATTGTACAATTTTGGTAATAAGCAGGTAAAAATCATTCTATTTACAGCTGTAACACATGAAGGATGAGAACTGATGATCATTATGACAATGAAATTGTTGTTTCTGGCTGCAAATATTTCCGTCATAGAATGCTTCCCTGAGTCAGGTATATTAAGGTAGTAACTTGAATGAATCACCATTCTTGGAGCATGTATGAATGAGAATGAGAAATGGGCTTTAAAAAAACCCACATTCTTGAGCAGGAAACATTTGCAACCACTCAAGAGGTTTGGCAAAAAATGGACACTTATTTTCCCCCCACCCCCTTCTCCTCACCCTGCATCACTGAGGATATGAGCATCTCCAAAACATGAACGAATTCATCCTGTGAACATCCCTGTGAGGAAGGGACGCGTTGTTCATTGTTTATATTAGTTTACAATGGATTTATACACGATTTAGAGATGTTAAAAATGTTAACAGTAGGTATTATAGATGATTATAAGCACATCAGTAGAAGGTATTATATATGGTTATAAGCAATCTATAACTATTGATTAACCATCCATTAAAAGAACTATAACACCCATATCTATAAACATCCACAAGAACATGCCGGGAGATGAAGATGCCTAGTTCAAGATTTCAAAGCAGAAAGGCATTGCATGCTAGTAAGTGAAAATGTGGAAAAATTAAATATATGCAGATTTGCAGGGTCTGGCTGATATGCATCCTAAAGGGTAAAGGGAATTTAGCTAAAGCATTTACTGAACTACAGGCAGTTATCTTTGAAGAGACACACAGAATTAAGCAGGTTCCAGAAGGCTGGAGAAAAAGCAAATCCTTTCGGGCTGGTGAGTGCCCCACTGGAAAAAATGCAGTCGCACTTTTCATGCTCAAGGGAGTGCAAGGAATGTAGTTGTGGTCAATGCCTGCATGGCAGTCCAAAACTTCTTGCATTTCCTGACACCTTATGTGCCTGTGCAGGGCTCATCATAATCTGCCCCAAATAATAATAAAATGGCATTAGGTTTGGCAAAAGAAAAAGACTGGGTATCATGAAAAATTTCATTAGCAGTGAGATCTGTTAGACTGTGGAATATCAAGGGACGTGTGGGAGCACAATTGCTTATTGCATTTATAACTGGATACGAAGAAGCTCAAGAGAACACACTGGAGGGAACAGCCCTGCATACCTAGAGGAAATAGAAAAGGTGACCTAATTGGTCCTTTCCATTTCAGATCTTTATACTAACTGCATACTACAGTAAATCATGTTTGGTTGGGACTACTCACTCACAATAAGAAATTAACCACCAAGTGAAGTGGGGAGCTTCGCTGAAAACGTAAAAAATTCCATAGCTTGGATCCCTCCCCACACAGAGCAAACATACTGCAGCTGTTCAGGTGGAGGCCTTTCTTCCAGCATTGCTAATCCACCAGAGATTCCTATTTCAAAAGGAATACACTAACTACATGGACAAAGGATTATAAGGATAGAAAGAGAGAAGTTTATTAAGCGTTGTTGACCTCAGATGGTATGGGTTGTTTTAGCACCGGAACACAACGGTGACTATTTGGCTGGATTGAGATCCCACGCAGCAGACCATTAGCAGAATTAATACCACTAAAGACAGCCGCAGTACAAATAAAGCTGCACTGACCCAGAGTTACTGTCAAAAGGTTGAAGTGAATGGATATGGTGAAACTCTTGCTAGTATTCACTACAGGTGTAATTAACTACAATAAAAGGAAACAAGGCTACATTACCAGTATCAGAAGAGTTTGCTGAAGTGTGTGCCAAAACACTGGAGCAGGAGCGCTGATGTTTTCCTTTCAACTATTGGAGTTCACCAACATTAAAAATTGAGATCAATGGTCTTATTTAAGCACTTGCTTTTATACATATAAAGCTGTGGGGTGTGTGCATTGCTCCCATTGATTTCTTCAAAGACAGAGAAATTCACAGATTCCAAGGCCAGAAGGGACCATTGTGAACATTCAGTCTGACCTTCTGTATAACACAGGGCATAGATAACTCCTGTCTGAACCACACATATAGCTTTTAGATTAGAACAATATCCACCCTTGATTTAAAAATTGCCAGTGATGGAAAATCCACCACAACAGTTGGTAAATTGTTCTAAAGGTTAATTACCCTCACAGTTAAAAATGTACACCTTCCTTCTAGTCTGAATTTGTTGAACTTCAACTTCTAGCCACTGATCTTTGTTATACCATTGTTTGCTAAACTTAAGAGCCCATCATCAAATATTTGTTCCCTGAGTAGGTTCTTACAGACGGCAATCAAGTCACCCCTTAACCTTCTCTTTGTTAAGCTACATAGATTGAGCTCCTGGAGTCTATCATTGCAAGGCATGTTTTCTAATCCTGTAATCATTCTTGGTGGCTCTTCTTTAACACCCCCCCCAACATTTTTCTTCAATTGTGAATACCAGAACTGGACCGTACTCCAATAGCTGTCACTCCAAGGCCAAATACAGAGGTAATAGAACCTTCCTATTCCTACTCAATATTCTCATTCATGCATCCAAGCATTGCATTAGCCCTTTGGCCACAGTGAGAGACTGAGAGCTCAAATTCAGCTGATTACCCACCACAACCCCCAAGTCTTTTTCTGTCACTGCTTCCCAGGATACAGTCCTCTGGAAGTAAGACTTAAGTTCTTCGTCCCTAAATGTATAACTTTACGTTAGCTGTATTTAAAATGCATATTGTTTGCTTGTGCCCAGCTTACCAAGAGATCTTCTTCATTCTGTATCAGTGACTTGTCCTCTGAGCATGGAATACGTCTCTTGGTACTTACATTGGAGAAGGCCCCAAACCAAGACCCTAGATCTGAACCATCATGAAATATTGTTATGTTCAGAGAACTGAACCCAAACTTCGAGGCTTGAGTCTATCTCTAATTTAAACATATACTTTGCTCACTTCTAGCCTCTTTCTCCAATGCTGCGCTAATATGTCAATATAACTAAGTGTGGTGAGTCAGCTAGTAGTACCCAAGTGCTTCAGTTACTAGTATAGCTGCAGGTTTGGTTGCTTGTTAGTGTACATAAAGAGCTGCACTTTCACAAAATAAAATACCCAACTGCCACACTATTATGATGTGTATACATCAAAGACCCCTAAAAACTACACTGTGCAGTTACAAGCCAGATACAAAAAGGAATGTTAAATCACTTGCTTTTGAAAGGAGTCACAGACTTTTAAACAAATCTATTATATTTGCAACTAGTCATTTAAAAAAATCCTGCGACATAAGTGGCTAATCAACTTTATAGAACTAGCTATAGAAGCACTATAGAATGCTAGCAAATTAGGCTGCAAAAGGATAGGATAGGCAGGTTACAATGCCACATTCTGGGAGTTGGTTGTACATCAAAAATCAAAACTTCCTACAACCTGACTGGTTCGCTGGCCAGTTAAGACTTTGACGTTGACTTGTTACTGGAATGGAATATGTTTGGGTTGGAATTCTATGACAAAAATACCTCTCAGATGAATCTGTTTATCTTGCAGCTAAAATCGTAGATACGAGAAACCTTTGCTAACTGTAATGTCTATTACACTGTGGAACAGTCTCCCAAGGGAAGTGTATAGACACACTTTTGCTTGAGTAATTTAAAATTGGACTCTACAAAGCACATGAAAACATTACTATTAGGAACAATCCTGCATTGGCAGGTGAAAAGGATTAACAAGATGATCCACAGTTTTTTCCATTTATTTCCATAGGCCATTCAGTAGCTGCATTCTTCTACCCACCTGGTTTGGCATGATTGACACAATGAAGGTATTGGCTGGCTAGTGCAGAGCAGCTGAGGGTCTCATGTGAGTTTTGCTGATAACATTGGAGAATCTTACTCTGCAGATCAGCACAGATTGGATGAGACTCATATCGCCTGGGGAAAGAAAAACAGAACATCATTTTACAGTTTCTGTCTGAGAAAGATTTCATGAGGGCTTTATCCAGCCATTTTGTTAAAAGTAAGCCAAATAGTAAAAGTGAAGGAAAATTTTATAGAGTTAGGAAGGAAAGCTGCTTCCAGACTATACTGTGCTTTTATCTGAACAACATAAAATACAAGTGCAAAAGGGAGCTATAAACTATTAGGACCAGAGACCAGCTACATCTTCTAGATCCAACATTCAGTTCTGAGTTTTTAGAGACACTAACACCCAATTTACTTCGCCTGAGCTAGGTCTCTAATTAAAAGGCCCCAAAGCTATTAAACAGGCCTGGTTTCACCTACAATAAGAAAAAGTTACAGAAAGAACCACTAGGTAAGTCAAGCCTCACCAATGCACATCTCTATGACATCTTAATACTTCTGCTGGTCATGTTGTGCCTGTGTGCGTAGGACAGTCAAGGAATGCTATCTTCTTAGACCTGGCCCACAGAGAACATAAAGGACCCACTATTGCCACCAGATGGGGGATGACCTTTGCTCAAATGATATCCTGTTATTTTTAGAGCTGAAGGCTCCAAGTTCTAAGCCCAATTCCGGGGTATGTATGTGATTTAAATAAGAATTTTATCTGTTTTCTTCACTGTATGGGATTCGTGACACTTGCATCAATCTCTCTTGTTAACGCAATGTAGCCATTGTCTTCAATGGGAGCTGTGGGAACTGAACACATCTCAGGACCAGTCTTTTAAAATGGTAAGCTTTTGGGCAAGTATCTTGTCATCTTGTCTTTATCCATGAAGTGCTATCCATGCCTACAGCGCTACAGAATTAATAAATAATTCCTGAGCTCTAAGCACGGCTCAGACACAGACACTCTCTGTAACTTGGCAGGTCAAATTGTCTCTATTTTCCCATCTGTAAAATGGGGGTAGAATGCATGCCTATCTCAAAGCTAAGAATGTTTGCAAGGTGCTTTCATGATGAAAAGTGCAAAGTATTATTAGATTGACTGGCGACCTGCGTGTGTTAATTCTAAAAAAAGGCATTTCTATGGCATTCATCACTATAGCATAAGGCCAAATGATGTTTTTTTTAAACCCAGTAGTAAAATGCTTTTTTATTCACTATAAACAAACACAGCTTTAAACATTATATGGTTCTTCTACTTTGAAGACTAATCACTTTATGTGCATATATAGCATACTTAACTCGTCTTCCAGTTAGTCCTTCAAGGAACCTGAAACTGGCTGCTCAAATATACATTGCTCAATACATTATTTTCAGCTCAATAAGGTTAAAAAAAAAAAAGACTCCTCAAGCCAGAGTATCCTCAGATGAATATTTTGCTCCTTATTTGCTGATTGGCCTAGGCAGCTCTATATTGTACTAGAGTATGAAAGTAAACTGCAATGCACAATACTGTTCCTTAGGGACATTTGCTTCTTGGCAGCCTCTCAAGATGTAGTACCAAAAAAAAAAAAAAAAAAAAAGAATGTTAAATCTCCTTGATTTTACAGTATATGCCCATATAAAACCTCTCTCTCTTACTCTCTTCATTCAGTACCTTACATCTCCATGAAACACCTAAAACAGAATTTAAATCCAGTCCCATGTGCTTACATTCTTTATGATCTGAAAATTCAGACTTCTGTGGATTCTTATGGATGAGGATTTTCCCTTAATCCCCTCTCTGCTGATACTAGCAAGCGTTTTAAAGGCTGTTGTACATCAAAATGTATGACCATAGAATGTTGTACACCGACTGATTACAGTGAGGTCTTTGGCTGTATCAATATCAAATAAAAGTGAGGGGAAGCTCAGCATACGCTCTTTGCAGACTTAAGACTCACCGCTCTGATGATTCTGTTTCTAACAAGATTCATAGATTCCAAGGCTAAAACTAATGTTCATTTTACCTGACTGAAAGCCTACTCTGGACGGATAATCGAATCAGTTAACAGAAATAAAGACATGCATACACACTTGACCTAACCCTGCCTTAATTCACAAGTGACTTTAAAAGTCTGCCATGTATTGTGTCCCATATAAATTGGGAGGTTGGGAGAAGGAAGGAAGGAAATGGTTCTTTATATTTTCATTATGTAAATTTGTCTAAATATTATTTCAATAGTTTTAGGCCACAGACAAGCTTTTGTTTGTTTTTTTGAATCATGGCTATTAGCAACACAATTCAAGCCCATAAATTATTTTTTATTTGAAATGTGTCAAGGTATACTTTTATGCTGCTGTCAGTACTACAGCACTTCAGGGCCTTTGATTTTCCTGTCTGTTAACCACTTGTTTCATAATGTTTTTAAAAAAAGCACCTGCATCCACTGCCAAGCTCCTCAGACTTTTGAACCTGGTATTTATGGGAGTTCAATGCAAACAAGTGCAGTTCCTTGAGTAGACCATGGCCATTTGTTTGGATTAGTCTGCTCGGGAAGAACATTGGACCTGTACTGATCTGCTATGTTTGTTATGCTACCTAATGCACTGTTTTCACTTTTGAGAAAAGTCTAAATGAGATACTATCTAACATTAGGTGGCCATAAAACACAAACTGTGGGTACCTTCCATTTGGAAAGAGATTCCAAGATGCTTCCAATGTGCATACTGGTAAGTCTGCCATACAGTTACCAACTGATTCTGAAGAGGAATGTGCTCTCTCCTTATGATGTACAGAACTGCTGTTAGGTGAGCATCACAGAAAGCAAATGGCAAGACAACTCCTTGCAAGGGAAACTAAGTATCTACCTATAAGGGAAGATTTTCTAAGGTTTTATAAAGTGATTAAGGGCCTGGTGGGTTTTGACTGAGGAGGAGAAGGTTAAAAGAGTTAAATGATGCAATACTAATGGAGTGATACCTGTAATATATCTCATTAAGCAATGAATGTATGTATTTCAGGGTTGGTTTTTGTTGTCGTTTTTTTACAGTGGTCATCACCATTGTGGCTTAAGAGACCACCACATAATATCCACCCTAATCTACTGTTGATAAATATGTCCTGCTTCTGTTAGATCACCCTGGTCAGAAACAGAGTTTTATGATGCTTAGCCATTCATGATTGACTGTATCTATGGGGTCTGAAGGCACTAAGGAAGGAGAGGAAGTGTTTAGGGTAGACCAAGGAGATATAATGAGAAACAAAGGTGTTAAATTAAGAAAAGGTAAATTTTAGATGACCATCAGGAGAAACATCCTGACAGTGAGATCTATTATACTGTAGAACAATTATCCACAGGAAGTGCTGGAATCTTCATCACTTGGGACAGTCACAATGAGACCAGACAAAACAACAGAAAAAATATAATATAAAGAACAGTCTCTTGCCTGGTAAGGGGATGAGCTGGATAGCTTGATAAGTCTTTCCCACCTCTAATAGATGCGATTCTATGATCACTTTAAGAAAATAACTCATCCAAGATATTTAAAATAGAAAGTTGCTGATTTTCATGGCAAAAATCAGAATGAGAAACAGGTGATCTAGGCAGTCCATTATATGGAACAACTGCAACAACTTGTTTTTGAGCTTATTACTATGTTACTTCTTGATCTGCTTTTGCTTTCCAGGCTGCCCCTTAAGCACCTGACATGCTAAGAGAATGCTTCTGTGTATGAGTGTAAGCCTTAAAGAATGCCATTCCACCCACCCTTCAATAAAGCTGATGTAATGGAAGCTGGTAAGATAATAAAATGAAAACAAAAGAGAGAGTAAGAGGTTGTTGTTTTTTTAAATTCACATTCTATACTATGGGATGAAGAACATATTTAATGAAAGGGACTTTTCTATCTATCTATTTAGTCTTTCTCAAAGAACTTAGCTCATTATAGTCCCAGGGCTCTAAGAAAGGAACCCTTTAGAATGTTCAAACAAAACGTCAACCAAAGAGGAAATCTGAAGCCAGCATGGTAAGCTACACAATGTTGTAATAAAACAGGCATCCTGAATGGAAGAATTTGAATGGCTGATGAGTTTCCAACTGTGCAGGTAACTGGTATAATCCCATAGGAAGAGGAATCAGACAATTGTCAGAAGAATGTAAGAGCACACATATAAAAGCACTAACACACTTTGAAACATACAGGATACACAGATTTCTCAGGTCATAGAATTGCTCTTTAGCTTTAGGCCTCTCAACAATAAGGCACATATTTATGTGTGTGTATATATACAGACACACACACACACGCACACTTATCAGGAAGTGAAACATGTAGTTTCCAGTTGAAACTGCAGGGAATTTAGAGGGACATGAATCCAGTTACCAAACTGGATTTTTGCCCAGAAGACTTGATTTATCACCATCTCTCATAAAAAGAAGTGCCATTGGATCTTAAATGGACAGAGGCGGCCAGAGCCTCAGTTTTATTCCTCACTCAAATGCTGGCACCTTCCAACAACACTTATTATCATTATTATTATTTGTATTACTCTAGTGCCTAAGAGTCCTTGTCAAGGCCCAGGACCCCACTGTGCTAAGCGCGGTACAAACAGAACAAAAAGATGCTCCCTGTCCCAAAGGGTTTATAATCTAAGTATAAGGCAAGAGACAAGAGATGGATACTGATGGATGGGGGAGTACACGGACACAATGAGACAATATTGGTCAGCATGACAGGGAGTGGGAGTGGTCTCCACACACCAACAGCTTAACTGTTATCAAGTTTTTCTGCAGGCATCATGTAAAAGATATTTGAAGGTGGATAATGAGGGTGACTTTTCAGATGTTGACAGAAAGCATGAGGGGAAACACAGAGGGAAAGCATGATGGTGCTTGTTGGAAAATTTAAGATGAGGGTAGGGCTGGTGGAGGCTGGCATCATGGGCGAAAAGAAGGCAGGCTGGAAGAGGGTCTCACTACATGGCGCCACCCATCTATCCCACCCTGGCCAAGGACAGAGATTGGAGTTCGACTTACTTCATATTCAGCTCCAGCCTTGGTCCTTGCTGCTTCTGCTTCCTGGCCAGCTGGGTGGGGCCCCCTCAGGCACCTGCTCATGCTCCAAGTGGTAGATACTGGTTTCAGTAACTCACCAGCCAGCACTGGGGTTCCAGATCACCGTGGGCCAGGCTGGGGTTCCAAATCACTGTGCACTGTTAGCCCTACCTCCATCTCCCTGCTAGCAGGGCAGGAAACTAGCACCACCATGAGCAATTGCAGTAGCCCAATACCATGATTTTTCTAACAGCAGGGAGGTAGAAGTAGATGTCTCTGCTTTTGCCTCCCCGCTGTTGGAAAAACAACAGTATTGGGCTTAATTTAATAATTTCTGTGCTACCCTTGAAATCGTGATTTTCATAGGGCCTTAGTTATAAGCTTATCTTGACAGATAAAGGAGGACTGATCACAGAACAAAAAATTAGTGGTGGTACTAGGTACAAGTCATCATAACTTGATCACATTTGTTATGTGCAAGCAGAATGAAGCCCAAACTAGAATGCATATATGTGGTGATTATAAAAGGCCAGTTTCACAAAGCAGACAACAATTATAAGCCAAACCAGTTGAGAGAGAGAATTTCAATAGAAACATCTCAATGATAGTTGGGAACTGTTTAAGCAAATTTTACTAGATGCCCAAAAAGCCACAATAAAGAAGGCCACAATGATTAAAAAACTGGCTTAGAGGGGAAGTAAAGGAAGTTATTAAAAAAAACCCCACAATACATAACAAATGGAAGAAAGGGGAAGTTGATAGTAATGACTATAAATCAGAAGCTAAGAATTTGTAGAAAATTGATAAAGGAAGTAAAAGGACACAAAGACAAAAGGAAATCCAGGGCCGTCCTTACCCATACACAAAGCACGCAGCTGCGTAGGGCAACAGGAAATCTGCTCCAGCACCTGCTCCAGCTCTTCCCCAGGCCCCCGACGCTGCTCTGACTTATCCCCATCTCTTCCCTGCCACAGCCTCCCCTGAAGATTGCAGCCAGGCCTGACCCTGCACTCACGGCATGGTAAGTAGAGCGACCTGGCCCCAGCCTGCTCTTCTCTGCTCCCCTGGCTTCCGGCCGCACCACCGGAGAGTGTGGGCGGGGGGGGGGGAGGAGGAGGAGGTTCCCCCCCTCCCCCCAAGCCTAGGAGCCAGGGGAGCAGAGCAGCCTGGGGCCCCAGGCCTCCGCAGGTGGGAGCGGGGGGAGCTGGCCCCAGGCCTCCACGGGGGGGTTTTGTGGGGACCCAGGCCTCCACAGGTGGGAAGGTGGGGGGCTGGCCACTTGCTGCGGGAAGTGGAGTGATCCAGCCCCAGCCTGCTCCGCTCCCCTGGCTCCTGGGCTTGGGGGGAGGGGGGAACCACCCCCCAACACTCACCAGCGGGTGTGACTGGGAGCCAGGGGAGCGGAGCAGGCTGGGGCCGGGTCACTTCACTTCCCACAGGAAGTGGCCAGCTCCTGTCCCCCATGGAGGCCGGGGGGGGGGATGCTGCATAGGACACCAAAATAGTTAGGGATGGCCCTGCAAAATCTATCAAGAGTTCTTATTATCCTGAACTATATTAGGGACAAAATATTCCTAAGAATGGCATTGATCCAATACTAGATGCAAATGGTAGAACTATCCATAATAATGCAGAAAAGGAAGAAGTGTTCAATAACATTTCTGTTCTGTATTTGGGAAAAAAAAACATGTAGTCAGATCATATGATGATCATGCCATCTTCCATTCCAATAGTAACTCGGCATGAAGTTAAACAGCAGATACTGAAGGTAGACATTTTTAAATCAGGAGATCCAGATGACTTGCAGCCAAGAGTTTTAAAAGAGTTGGACAAGGACGATTAATGTTCATTTTTCAATAACTCTTGGAACACTGGGAAAATTCCAAAAGTCTGGAAGAAAGCTAATGTTGTGCCAATATTTAAAATGGGTAAACAAGACGACCTGGGTAATTATAGATCTATCAGCCTGACTTTGGCACTGGGCAAAATAACTGAAAGGCTGATAAGGAACTCAGTTAAAGAATTAGAAGAGGTTAATATAATTAATGCCAATCAATATGGATTTATGGAAAATAGTTCCTGTCAAATTGGAAATCTTTTTCTGATGAGATTACAAATTTGGTTGATAAAGGTAAGAGCACTGATGTAACAAACTTCTGTAAGGCATTTGACTAGGTATGCCTGAAATTTTGATTAAAAATAGAATTCAAAATTTACATGCACACATTAAATAGATTAAAAACTGACAAATCTCAAAATCTAATTGTAAATGGGGAATCATCATGGAGCAGATGTATTTCTAGTGGTGTCCCACAGGGATCAGTTCTTGCCCTTCTGCTATTTAACATTTTCATCAATAATCTGGAAAAAATTTGCAGATGACACAAGGATTGTTAGCGTGATACATAATGAAGAGGACAGGACGATGATACAGAGCGATCTGGATAAGTTGATAAATTGGGCACAAACAATGTGTGTTATAAATACGGTCAAATGTAAAGCCTAACAACAAAGAATTTAGGCCAAACTTACAGGATTAGGGATTCCATCCTGGGCAGCAATGACTGTGAAAATGACTTGGGAGTCATGGTGGATAAATCAGCTAAACATGAGCTCCCAGTGTGATGTTCTTGCAAAAAGGGCTAACAAATTCCTTGGATGCATAAAGAGGGGAATATCAAGTATGAGTGGGGAGATTATATTACCTCTCTATTTGGCCATGCTGCAACTACTACGAGAATATTGTCCAGTTCTGGTGTCCACAATTCAAGAAGAATGTTGACACATTGGAGAGGGTTGACAGAAAAGTCATAAGAATGATTAAAGGATTGGAAAACATGCCTTCTAATGACAGACACAAGGATCTCAATCCAATAAGATTAACAAAGGCCAGACCTACAATAAAAAGTTAGGTGAACCCAGTTATGTCACTCAGGGGTGTAAAAAATCCTCACTCCTAAATGACGCAGTTAATTCCGGGTGTAGACAGCACCAGGTCAATGGGCCTACCACCGCCTCTCAGGAGATGGATTAACTACAGCAATGGGAGAATATGTTAACCTTCTCTTTCACTATTTCTTCACTAGAAATGCTGCAGTGGCACATCCGCAGCATTGAAGCTGTGCTGCTTTGCCATTTCTAGTGAAGACACAGCCAAAGAGAAGGTTAAGGGGTGACTATCACAGGCTATAAGTACCTACATGGGTAATAGGGCTATTTGATAATGAGCATTTCAAACTGGCAGACAAACAGTACAACATGATCCAATGGCTAAAAGTTGAAGCTAGTCAAATTCAGACTGGAAAGAGAGTGTGCATTTTTAACAGTGAGCAATTAGCAACTGGAACAATTTACCAAGGATTGTGGTGGATTCTCTATCAATGGCAATCAAGACTGGATATTTTTCTAAAAGATACTCTCTAGTTCAAACAAGAATTAATTCAGGGAAATCCTATGGCCTGTGTTACACAGGAGGTCAGACTAGATGATGACTATGGTCCCTTCTGGCCTAATAACCTGTGTATCTACATTTGATGCAATAGGGATAGCCTGTGGGGGATGCAAAGAATGGGGTGATATGGTGAAACGACTGGCTAGGAAAAAGATCTTTTCCACAGCATTCTGAATGAACTTGAGTAGGGTAAGACTGCATTTGTCAAAGCCAGCAAAAAGGATGTTGCAATTATCAAGATGCAAGATGATGAAAACCAGCATGAGAGTTTTAGCTGTGACAATGGATAGGAAAGACTGTATCTTAGACATGATACGCAGAAATAATCAGCAAGGTATAGACAATGTCTGGATGTGAGGATCTACACAGAGGTTTGAGTTGAAGATGATACATGAGTGACAGGCAAAAAGATCACTGTGGACAATACCACAAAACAACATAACGTTCACTGCTTTAGTAAGGACTTATGTGAAGGGAGTGCTTTCTACCAAATCACGTCCTAGAACCATGTGAGGGTTTCTGTTCAAAGTGGTAAATAATAATCAGAAAACAAAGAGGAGAGTAACAAGAAGGCACATGATACTAAAGATATGTTTTGCACAGTTATTTTTAGTTTCAGAATTCATTTTCCCCTATGATAAATTATTCAAGACTACCTTCCCACATTCAACACATCACAAATCATGAGTGGATTATGAAATATGCAAAACACAAATCAAACAATGTTCTTTTAAAATATTTTGGCATTACTGCAGTGTAACCAAAATCTACAGTGGATATTTCTAAATGGTCCACAATCAAACCCCCATCCATCTACAATCCAGCTGATTACAATGTGGAAAAAACCACCACCTGAAGACTAAGTGCTCTACAGTTTGATTCTTGTTTGATTTACACTTGAGTTTTTTGAGACATTTTTATTGAGACTTTTTTGGTAGATGAAAATGAAAGTGGAACCGTTCCAAGAAAAAGCTATAATTAAAATGGTGAAAGTAGACAGGATTAATTTCTCTTCCATTATGATTCAGAATACGGAATAAATGAGGAAATTCTGTACTAATGACTTCTGCACTGTGACCTTGAAAACAACTCACTCTGCCCACCGTAAAATGAATCAACCATTTATATTACTAGCAATCAGTTACTAGTGTTAATTCTATAATAGTAAGCTAAAAGAATCTAAAAATGAACATGTATGGTGTTTTACATCAGACTAAATTCAGCATTGACAAACTGCATACGAAAATTTCATAAGCATCTTGACTTCTCCCTCCTTCCAAGGAAAAATAAAATCTACTTCAAACATTTTGACCTATGAAATTTATAAAAGAGGATAGAGAACATTCAATTGTCTCTTGAAGGCAATGTTAAATCTTCAGCTATTTCCAGTACGTTAACTCAAGCTTTGTACATTGCCAAAAAAGTCAGGTTTAACAAACATGACTGGCAGAAGCTTCTATTGACCATTTTATATTTCTTCTTTGGCCTTTTTCAGCGGGTAAAAAATACCACTGTCTGGCAGGCTTTTATTTAATTTTTAGTATAATCTATGAGACGTATATAAATGGAAACTATCCCCAGCAATGCAACAATATATTTACTGTATAAGGGAGTAGCATTAAGATTAATGGGAAGGAATTAAGACCCCAATGCAACAAAGCATGTAAGAACATGCATAACTTTAAACACTAAGTAGTGCCATTAACTTTAATGAGATTACTCATGTGCTTAAAGTTATAAACATGCTTAAAGTACTTTTTGGAGGGGGGCTTAAAATTAGTCTTAAGGATCAGGAAAGATTTCTTAACAGCAGGACCCTATTAGGTTGAGGAACCATCTACCAAGGGAAGTAGTAAAAACCCTATTACTTGGGACATTCAAAACTAGCCTGGACAAACCATTAGTAAATGTGCTGCAGGAAATAACCCTGACCTAAAGCCTTCAAAATGACAGAAGTAATGTGATTTAGAGAAGTTAAAAGCACTTGTACAGCATGTCACCACATGCACAGTACATGACTCCTGTTGACTTTGATAGGCAGATTTAGACCCAATAAATTTGTTTCAATCTGTGCTGAGTTTCTGTTCTTCCAAAATATTATTCCTTTAAAAAAAAAAAACTTTAAAAATGCAAAGTATGCCATTACAATATATTATATAAATGCACAGAGGTCATAGTTAGTCACACAGTTGCTGTGGGAACCACAATTTTGGCATCCTGACTTGCAAGTGTTTACATTTTCAGCCATGATACTACAGGAACAGTTTGCTTTGACTATTAAGATATTTTTATTATATATTTCAGGATAAATAGTGTTTTGATACAACAGTGATGGGCATTTTAGAAATTCTAAGACAGATAGAAAAATATACTCCCTTATGTCAAAAATATAAATCAGTAAACCAGAATTTATTCAAAGAAACTCTAGATGGTGTGGGGGTGCATGCACCTGCATATTTGCCTTCTGTACAATTTGAGAATGGTAAACATTTCCTGGTCTTGTGATGGGAAGAGTTTCTGTGCAAGTCAGGAGAATGGTAATGACAAATAGCCAGCTATACATCTGCTGTACCATAGGGCAGAGAAATATAGAGTAACTCTCCCATGAGGGTGCATCTAGTCATTCTGGTATGCACAGAAACACACATTTATATCACGTATGTGGTAATGTGGTTATATAATCATCATATAAATACACATATTTCAAATACCATAGCATGAAATCAAAATGATAAAAATTAACTTTAAACTATTCATAGATTCATAGATACTAAGGTCAGAAGGGACCATTCTGATCATCTAGTCCGACCTCCTGCACAACGCAGGCCACAGAATCTCACCCACCCATTCCTATGAAAAACCTCACCCATGTCTGAGCTATTGAAGTCCTTAAATCATGGTTTAAAGACTTCAAGGAGCAGAGAAGCCTCCCTCAAGTCAACCATGCCCCATGCTACAGAGGAAGGCGAAAAACCTCCAGGGCCTCTCCAATCTGCCCTGGAGGAAAATTCCTTCCTGACCCCAAATATGGCAATCAGCTATATCCTGAGCATATGGGCAAGATTGACCAGCCAGATACTACAGAAAATTCTTTCCTGGGTAACTCAGATCCCATCCATCTAATATCCCATCTCAGGGGATTAGTCCTATTTACCCTGAATATTTAAAGATCAATTACTTACCAAAATCACATTATCCCACCATACCATCTCCTCCATAAACTTATCAAGTAGAATCTTAAAACCAGATAGATCTTTTGCCCCCACTGCTTCCCTTGGAAGGTTATTCCAAAACTTCACTCCTCTGATGGTTAAAAACCTTCGTCTGATTTCAAGTCTAAACTTCCTGGTGGCCAGTTTATACCCATTTGTTCTTGTGTCCACATTGGTGCTGAGCTTAAATAATTCCTCTCCCTCTCCTGTATTTATCCCTCTGATATATTTATAGAGAGCAATCATATCTCCCCTCAACCTTCTTTTAGTTAGGCTAAACAAGCCAAGCTCCTTAAGTCTCCTTTCATAAGACAAGTTTTCCATTCCTTGGATCATCCTAGTAGCCCTTCTCTGTACCTGCGCCAGTTTGAATTCATCCTTTTTAAACATGGGAGACCAGAACTGCACACAGTATTCTAGGTGAGGTCTCACTAGTGCCTTGTATAACGGTACTAAAACCTCCTTATCCCTCTGGAAATGCCTCTCCTGATGCATCCCAAAACTGCATTAGCTTTTTTCACAGCCATATCACATTGGCAGCTCATAGTCATCCTATGATCAACCAATACTCCAAGGTCCTTCTCCTCTTCTGTTACTTCTAATTGATGCGTCCCCCACTTATAACTAAAATTCTTGTTATTAATCCCTAAATGCATAACCTTACACTTCTCACTATTAAATTTCATCCTATTACTATTACTCCAGTTTACAAGGTCATCCAGATCCTCCTGTATAATATCCCGATCCTTCTCCGAATTGGCAATACCTCCCAGCTTTGTATCATCTGCAAACTTTATTAGCACACTCCCACTTTTGTGCCAAGGTCAGTAATAAAAGATTAAATAAGATTGATCCCAAGACCGATCCCTGAGGAACTCCACTGGTAACCTCCCTCCAACCTGACAGTTCGCCTTTCAGTAGGACCCGTTGCAGTCTCCCCTTTAACCAATTCCTTATCCACCTTTTGATGTTCATATTGATCCCCATCTTCTCCAATTTAACTAATAATTCCCCATGTGGCACGGTATCAAATGCCTTACTGAAATCTAGGTAAATTAGATCCACTGCATTTCCTTTATCTAAAAAATCTGTTACTTTTTCAAAAAAGGAGATTAGGTTGGTTTGGCACGATCTACCTTTTGTAAAACCATGTTGTATTTTGTCCCATTTACCATTGACTTCAATGTCCTTAACTAATTTCTCCTTCAAAATTTTTTCCAGGACCTTGGATACTACAGATGTCAAACTAACTGGCCTGTAGTTACCTGGATCACTTTTTTTTCCTTTCTTAAAAATAGGAACTATATTAGCAATTCTCCAATCATTCGGTACTACTCCTGAGTTTACAGATTCATTAAAAATTCTTGCTAATGGGCTTGCAATTTCAGGTGCCAATTCCTTTAATAACCTTGGATGAAGATTATCTGGGCCCCCCGATTTAGTCCCATTAAGCTGTTTCAGTTTTGCTTTTACCTCAGATATGGTAATATCTACCTCTATATCCTCATTCCCATTTGTCATGCTACCATTATCCCCAAGATCCTCTTTAGCCTTATTAAAGACTGAGGCAAAGTATTTGTTTAGATATTGGGCCATGCCTAGATTATCTTTAACCTCCACTCCATCCTCAGTGTTAAGTGGCTCCACTTCTTCTTTCTTAATTTTCTTCTTATTTATATGGCTATAGAACCTTTTACTATTGGTTTTAATTCCCTTTCAAGGTGAGTGGCATTAGCTCTTTGCCTAAATCTTTCTAACTAGAGAGAATTATTGAAGCAGAGTTGCTCCCTGGGAACTGGCATTGATACTTTGGCTGACATTCCTGAAAGAGGCGACTAGCCTGCATGCTGCTTGTGACCACCTCTGTTCCAGGACTGGTACATGTAATGTAAAATAAACAAGTTCCATATAGAATATACCCAGCCACTGCATCATTGATTTCTGCAGAGGAAAGTCAACCTGCAAGGCCCTGAAATCTGCTATGCAATGCTGAACTACCATACAGTAGTCAAAAGAAGAAAAAGAATAGAGGGAGACTAAAGCAAGGACCAAAAAACCCCAAAGAGTAGCATAAACCAAAGGTATGATAGTGTAGGGATGCCGAAAGGTTTTATTGCCAATTGTTTCAGAAAAGCTGCATGATTCTCTTCTGGCTCTGTAAAACTCACAAGTAACATGGTCACCCCAAATTCATAGCAATAAAAATTTTATAGCAGCACATACTAATACAGAATCTTGCTTTCATTTTATATATATATGTATGTGCTTGGCACAATTCATTTTTTAAAAGAATTCTGACAGGTATCAATGTTTCTTTTTAAGCTTTTTAGACTTATCTATTTAATTTTTTACAGTTGCAGGTAGTTATTGGGAGCAGTCAATTATTTAATGACTGTAGATGTTGAGATTCAAAAAGTTAAAACTTTATGAATGCTGTATAATTATCTGCAGCTCCAGCTCCGCTAATGCCGGAATTGGCTATTTTAGCAGCGCTGTAAATATGTGCTTTATGCAGCATTCATTACCTACAATGCATTTTATACACATTAAGATGGGACTGTAATAAGTGCTCAGACATCAACTTTCTTACTTTGCCTATCTGTAAATTTTGATTATCGATGGAAATATTTTTAATCAATTTGTGTGTGTATACAGTGATGCTATTTACAGATATTTATTGATACAAATTTAATCCTTCCAAGCCTAAATATATACAATATTCCGATGTATAACACACTTCCTGTTCACCAAAGGTCTCTATAAAATCTACATCACTCTCTATAAAATACCCTGAGGCATACAGCACTATGTTCTGGCACATTACCCCCTAAATATTATTCTCTTGTGTAATATAAGTTTAACTTGTTTTTTCATGGGGAGAGCCAGGAATTAGTGCACAGTCTGAAAGTCTGTTACTGATCACAAAAGAAAGAAATGCTACGGGCAAGAGGTACGGTATAGAGAAAGCAACAAAAGATTTAACTGCTGCTGAAACAGGTTACAATTATTTAAGGGAACTGAAGTTTCCATTCTTCTTAAAAGATGATGTGACAGTAAGATTACTGTATATCCAGAAGTATGGATTACAGAAAACATGTCTTGGATTCACAGTGATGAGCTGCATTTGTTATATGCACCTCTTGAGATCTCTCATTAGGCTGTGTTAACAAGTCATCCTGTCTTTAGGAACTGACCACAGTGTTCAAGTTAACTTGTGATGAGCTAAATTAAATAGCATTGTGTTGGCAAACAAAACCAAAAAAATCAAGAGGCATAAATCACCCCTGCAAGTACTTTTGATAAGGGGATGTTAGATCTGGTTGGAATATTGCTTATCTTTTAACCCTCTCTTACTGTATGTTGGAGAAATTTAAAAGAAACTTCCTGAACATCTGTTAGACCTGCCTAACATAGTTATATGGGGAAATGTGCTTCTCACCATGAATACATTTTGAATTGTATTTAGAGTAAATTAAGTATTCAGAATAATATAAGATTTTCATGTTAACTTAGTATTCCCTTCACCACCTAGTGGTAAACACCTTCCTGAAACACAGACATGATGTCTGACACTAACAATATATACTGCAGTAGTTTTCAACCTTTTCGGACTCAGGGCCTACTTGTAAACCTGGATGGTCTATCACAACCCAGTGCAAAAAACATCTGGCTTACTAAATATTTTTTAATCATGAAATGTAATATACACATTATCATAATAAGTAAGTATTAAATAAGCACATCAGGTGTACCATAGCAGCAGCTCCAGAGGATGTTGTGAAGGCCAAGACTATAAGGGAGTTCAAAAAGAACTAGATAAGTTCACTGAGGATAGGTCCATCAATGGCTATTTACAAAAGTATCTTCAAATTTAATTGCAATTATGACAACCTGTGGTAAGGCCTAAACTTATCATGATCTATTGACATCATTTAAATTAAATACAAAATAATATTAAACAGTACATGTTACTGCTGACATTTTAAATAAAAGTCAAAGAAGTGAACTGGTGGAAGTTACTGGCTAACCAGCTGGAACCAGAGATTGTTGAAATGTTAAACCAGCTTTTGACGGCGGTAGCTTCTTCTGTGAATGCAGAGAATATTTTCTTCATTTCACTTTATTCAACTAGTTCATTCAAAGTTAAACTAACTGGGAGTTGATAAAGCAGGAAAGCATCTCTTCCTCTTACAATCTATGACTAAGAATTAGATGAGAGAAGTATTTATTAGTTCTAAAATCTTGAAGGACATGGTGACCCGCAACAATCGCTTCAATTCACTAAATACTGATTCTACTTCATTTAATAAATCAGTTAGTTTTACATACAAAACATGTTTCGATAAACTTTTTTTAATGCATCCAGCACATTTAAGGTAGTTTTATTTAACTAAATTTTTTTAAACGCTGGTTTTGCACATTTTTAATAGAATTCCAATTTCCATCCAAATAGAGCTTAACGCAAAACATAAGTAAAACATAATAATGTAGTACATTAGAAACACATCAGTCACCATTTTCTATTAATCTGAATAAATTTATTTAAGCAATTATATATCTTAAACATACATGCGTAGAGATACAGTGTACTGCCTGGATTAGCAAAAAATAGTAACAAATTTAGTGTAAAGACTGTTGTTAGTTGCAAGTCAACACATTTTAATGGTTACCAACTCTTGAGAATCCACTTTTCTTTTGGAAAATAACTGCAAAGTACCAATGCAAAACAAGATTTAAATCAATCTTGTACAATCTATGATTCATTATGGAAGCAACTGTTGATCCAAGAGAAGCAAGATGATTCCTGTGGTCAGCTGCAGATGGAAGTTGGTGCTCTTGGGTGCTGTGGTTACTTAGATGTCTAATTTCAGGTTTCAGAGTAGCAGCCATGTTAGTCTGTATTCGCAAAAAGAAAAGGAGTACTTGTGGCACCTTAGAGACTAACAAATTTATTAGAGCATAAGCTTTCGTGAGCTACAGCTCACTTCATTGAATGCATTTGAGCTGTAGCTCACGAAAGCTTATGCTCTAATAAATTTGTTAGTCTCTAAGGTGCCACAAGTACTCCTTTTCTTTTTAGATTTCTAAGTGAAGCATAGGGTCTGAGATAACCTCCAAAGGAGTGACCAATCTAACAATCTGAGGGCAATTACTTTGATGGTGAGGATTGTAACAGAGGAGGTGAGTTTTCAAAGCACTTTTCCCTTCTTCCAGTTTCACTTCCACCAAGTACCAAGAGGCAATTTCTAAACTATTCTTTTTGTCTTATTATTGATCGAGCCACCAGCAGGAAAGCTACCCCTTTGAAAGGGGTGAAGTAATGTACCTTTTTCACCACTGGTTGAATAAAACAGTAGGAGAACACCAAGCAAAGCTACAGCCTGTTATCCTCTCACATAATAAGACGGTTCTATTGTAAACTGCACTCTGCACTGACTGAAAGCATCCATCAATGATACTGAGAGCTCAAAGAGACAATAATGAACATTACTGTAGTTAGTTATTGTTTGGTCTATTTACAGCCCTATTTTATAATGCTACTGCCATCAGAGCTATTTCATGTGATGTCTTTTTCATGCAGCGACTTTTTTATATATCAAAGCAAAAGCCAATACTAGGCAGTTTCTCCTGCAGCCTGTTTGATAATAAAAGTCAACACTGAATCCTGGCTGTTATCAATCTTCATAAATGGGTCCATGATATGGCAAGACTGTTCCACATTACAATGAGCCTGCCACTAATGCATGCACAGGAATGACCCAATGGCTTAATGGGACTTCTAAATGGCTTGAAAAAAGGACCAATTTTACTGGGGAAGGAAGTTTCAAACAAAATTTGCTTTCTCTTTTCTTAAGTATATATGATAAAAAGATTTCACTTTACTTTTGGTCTATCTTTTGAGAAATGGTTATAACCCACTTTAATACTAATTCACAAAACATACAATAGAGACCCCAGGGAAACTGCATGTAGTATTTAGGCATTTCTAATAAGAGAAACTTGTTATGAGTATTTAATTAGCTCCTTTTGGCAGATACCTACATGACTGAGGATGTTTCGTCTCCAAGTACAAGAAACAAACTTTGACAGAGATAACTAACTCACTTTTGAAAGTGCACACAGCCTATTAAATAACTCTCAATGGCTATGTGGGGCAAGAACCTCATTTATATGTAAGTAATATTTGGGAAGCAGTTGGAAACACTAATAGGGCAAGCTGTTACTCGAGGTTATTGAGCAAAAAAAACCGTGTGTATGGGGGGAGGGGAGGCCTTGTATGGTCTTGACAGCGTCTGTATTTTAAATTCCACAAGGTCTAAGGATAAGAATAATCTTACTTGCCTAAATGCTCTATGGTTTGTATGGTCCTGGATAAATTAAAGACTGCCTCTCTCTTTGTGCTATAGAGTGGCTGTTGATATCAGCTATGACAGTCATGTTAAAAGCCTAAAAACTATTCATGATTCTAAGGCCAGAAGGGGCCAAACTATGATCATCTAGTCTCACCTGCACAACACAGGCCACAGGACTTCCCTGAAATAATTCCTGTTTAAAATGGTGGAGCATGATAACGGACCTTTACAGTGATGAGTCCTCAGGTGTGGAACTCACTTCCCCGGACTGTCCATCAGAGCCTTATTTGTGAACCAAACAGATGGCTACTTGCAAAGACTTTTTACATGGGGGAAAATGTGAGGGGTCTGACATTTTTTTTGCTTGAGGAAAGAAGAACTACTGAGCTTGAATCTTACTGGAATTGACTCAATCTGTAAATAATTGTTTATTGTTTTCAAAGTATCTGCTGATTACTGTATTTATATGAAGAGTAATAAATATACTAAATACATATATTATACTGCATCAGGAACAATCTTATGGGGGGAATGGGAAGGAGGGAGGATACATACACTGAAGCAAACGAAGTACATTTCACTGTTCAATGTGAGCGCAGAAAGACCCATAGCAAAACAGTGTGGACAAGGGGCAATCTACCTCACACAGTTGCATCAATGCACTTCAAACTGGACCTGCAACACCTTATAATCCTGGACTTTCTTTCCGTAGTGTATGCTACACAATGCAGTACTTTCTGAAGTATATTGTCCATCTTGATACATCATTGACAAAAAACAGTCCATCTCTACAAGATTAATGGCCAAGGACACAGCACTCAAGTGGTCTCCTTAAAGATGCACACGTTAACAAACTCCACTTCAGTTCAATAATTTTCTTTGGGTTGTAAACCTTGGATTAGTACATATTTTGACACTGTATCGCAGTAAGAGGGATGGGGAGGAAGAGAAGCATGTGAGAGGGTGAAGGAGCTTACACGTTTTTACATTGAAAGCGTTCTAGTTTCAGCTACAGATCCTTCCTGGGGAACATAGCATTTGTCCTTACAAATATACTGCTCCAGAAACAGGTATTGGTCAAATTTCTGTCACACAACAATTTTCAGCACTCATCTCTCTTCAGTGCTGAAAGCTGGGGTTCTGTCATTAATATTTCCAGTCAACTATCACTAAATATATTTGAATGGTCATCACTGTTAATGTCAGAATTCAATTCATTACAACTCAAACAAAACTTCTGAGGAAATTTCTGCTGAAAAATTAATGAGATGGCTTTTGTGTCTTCAGAAATTAGGCACGTATTTTAAAAATGGCAAATACTGTGGCTAGATTTAAAAATGGGTTAGGACATTTTATGACCAACAACAGCATTTGTAATTACATGTTAAAATAAGAGTTGTCGAAACACACACTTCACGGCTGCAGCAGTAATCACTAGATGAGTCAGAATGGATGTGAACATCAACAGGATCAGAAATAATTCAGTATGGCACATGGAGATAACTAGAAATAATGGGATAAAATTAAAGGGGAAATACAGACTGAACACCAGGAAAAACTTCCTGACAGCAACATGCATTAAGCTGTTAAATAGTCTGCTGAGACAAATGAATAAAGCTGAGGAGTTTTATAAAAGAGAGGTTACTTATTTTGGGTAAATGGAGTTCTTCTAGATGTGTGACCCCCATGTATATTCTGGGTGGGTACGCATGCACTCCACACACCCGAGACTGGAAGATTCTTGCTAAAGTAGTGTCCATTGGTAAATGCCTGCACACTTTCTCTCCTTGAGCTCCAAGCGGAGGGCATAAGGGACAGTGTAAACCGATTGCCTCTCCCATTCTTTCTCTACCATGAAACCAAGTGTGATCTGAAGCAGAGGGGCAGGAGGGTGGGTAGTGGAATACAGAAAGAGACCACACACCTCACAGAACTCTGATTATGGAAGGTAGGTAACCTCTCTTTCTTCTTCAAGGGCTGATCCCCATGTGTATTCCACTGAAGGTGACTGACAAGCAATTCTCATGAAAGAGGTGGATGCAAGGACCCCTTGCAGTATTGAGGATTGAAAGATCACAGACCCAAAAGAATGCATCAGCGGAGAAAGTGTGCACCAGGGCATAGTGTCTTCTGAAGGAATGAATGGAACTCCATGTGGCTGCTTTGCATATGTCCACAAGAGGTACTCCTCCAAGCACAGCTACTCAGGAAGCCTCTGCTCTGGTGGAGGGGGCCCTCACTCCATGTGGCAGAGGAGTTTGACAGCTGGCAAAAGAGGAAGATACAATCCGAAATCCAACTAGACAGTTGGTGACAAGATTACCAGCTCTCTCACGCATTCTGCAAGAGCAAGAAAAAGTCTGCGTGACTTCCTAAAGGGTTTTGTTCCTTGAAGACAGAGTGCCAACGCTCGATGCACATCCAAGGAATGGAGTCTCTGTTCCTCCTGGTATGGTCATATGAGGCTTCCAAAAAAAAAAAAAAAAAAAAAAAAAAAAGAATACAGGTACATTTATGGACTGATTTTTGTGGAAATCGGAGACCACTTTGGGGACAATTTTAGGGTGGAATCATAAGAAAACCTCATCATCATGGAATACTGTATACAGTGGGTTGGCCATTAGGCCATCAATTCAATGATGGCTACCGGGAAGGTAACTTTCATAACTAAATGGGATAACAAGCATGTTGCTAGTGGTTCAAAAGGTGGTTTAGTTAGTGTCAAAAGGACCAAGTTAAGGTCCCAAGCTGGAACATCCGTTACTGGATGTGTGAAGATGAAAACAGTTATTAATCAGAGAGTGGCAGACACTGACTGCTGCTACATGACCCTGTAGCGGGGTGGTTACCCACCTCTGGCCCTACAGGGCTGAGGCCAGCCAGGGAGAGGGCTGGGGCTGTGGGGAAAAGCCCAGGCTGATTAAGGGAGCAGCCGCAGCTGTGGCCAGCTCAATCAGGCCCAGCTGGCCCCTATAAAAGGCTGTGAGCCAGGAGCCCAGTCAATCTCCCTCTGCCTGGAGAGGGAGAAGAGCCTGGCTGCAAGGTGCTGAGCAGGACACCTAGGTGGAATCTCCTTCCTTAGACGTTTTTAAAGTCAGGCTTGACAAAGCCCTGGCTGGGATGATTTAGTTGGGGATTGGTCCTGCTTTGAGCAGGGGGTTGGTCTAGATGACCTCCTGAGGTCCCCTCCAACCTTTATATTCTATGATTCTATGATTAGAGCAAGGCTGGGGAAGGGCCAAAGGAGCTGGGAGCTCCGGCCTTGAAAGCCTTAGGCTGCAGCCTGACTACAGGCCAAATAGGTGCAGGGTTGCAGAGGGGCAGCCCACGGGTAAGCGGAAGCAGCAGGTCCCAAACCCCCTTGCTGGTGATAAGTGGTGTATACACTGCAGTCTGCCCCCGATATAAGGTGCTAAGTGGGGACTGGCAGTAGCCCAGACTGAGGTGAGGTAGGGTTAGAGAGTGGGGTTTCCTCTGGGTTGGGAGACCCAGAACCCGAGAGTGTGGGGGTACTGCCGGGGGACAGCACCCCAGAGAAAGGGGCACCGGGTCCTGGGAGGGACACAGGGGCTGGTGGTAAGGTGGATCACCGGCCTGCAGAGGGCGCTCCAGGGCTGGACAAGCTAATTCCCGACGACTACCAGTAGGAGGTGCCGCAGGGATTTACAGACCCCCGAACCTTTACAGACACCGAAGTGAGCTAAGGGAAAGATCAAAGGATTTCAAGGTAAGCAGATGGTCTAAGATGGTAAGGACAGTTGAAGAAGAATGGGGAACCAAAATTGTTGTGGCCACCTGGGAGTGATGAGAATGATCACTGCTGGATCTTTCTGAGAACCCGAGCTAAGAGTAGGATGGTAGGAAAGGTGTATATCAGACTTCCTGACCATGAGATTATGAGGGCATCTCTTCTGGAGTTTGCTCCCTGAAGAAGTTTATTGTTCACTTCTTGTTATCCCAAATACGTCCAGAGATGGGGGTCCTCACTGTTGGAATATATTGCTTATCATTGAGCTGTGAATCTCCCATTAATGATCTGTTGAGAAATGACAGCTGAGATGTTGTGGCTCACAGGAAAGCGTACTGCTGATAGTGTAATAAGACGACACATATACCAATTTCACAGCTGGACTGCCTCTACGCAAGGGGATGTAAATCTTGCTTCCCCTGCTCCTTCATATAGAATAAAATTGTAATATTATCCATCACCCGGACATAATGGGACTATATAAATGATAGGAATCTTTTGCAGGCCTCCTAAACTGCTCTCTATTCCAGAAGATTTATTTGCATTCTTGATACAAGAGATCCATATACCTGGGCTTGTGCGTTTGTCTAGATGCACTCCCCAACCTAACAGAAGCATCCATGATTGAGGTCTTCTGAGGAGGTGGGGAGAGTTTTACACCAAACTGGAGAGTCTTACACCCAACTGGAGAGTCCCATAATCTATGAGGATTTGTAACTAACTTGTCCACACTCTCCTTGCTTGGTGCACAAACTGTGCAAAGCCAAGCTTGCAGGCATTAGACGCCATGTGTGCAGGAGGATGAGGTATGTCTGAACTGATGTTTGTGTTCTCTGTCTGAGCTGATTGATCAGAATGTTCATGGACTGGAACCTCCTCCGTAGGAAGGTAAGCTCTGTCTCAGTCTGTGTTGGAGCAAAGGTGGACTTTTCTCTATTTATGTAGATTTCTAGTGCTGTTAGGAGAGTAAGGATGACGTTAATGACATTACTTCCCAACGAGACCTGTCGGTCAGAAGCCAATTATCCAGGTATGGAAAGACTACTGAATTGAGACGAGATTCTTGATGCTAGAGTGACCATTCTGAATCTGAACTTCTGCATAAAGATATTGAGGTGGTGGTGGTCTAAGATGGGTCTCCATCCTCTGTTTTCTTGGGGAAACATTTGGATTGGAATCCTTTTCCCCAGTGCTGAGGTGATACATGCTCTATCACCCCTTGTTAAAGTAGTATTCCTTTGTGAAAGTGGTCCCTGAAAGGGCATAGGGAAGGGCGTTTGTGGAGGGGGAGGAGATAAGAACTCTATGGTGCATCCAAAATGAATGACACCAAGGACTCATCAGTTTGTCAAAATTGTTTACCATCAAAGGAAAACGTGGGCTAGCCAGCCACCAAATCAAATCTTGGAGGAGGGAGAACATGGCCTCCGGGTCAGTTCACATTCTGGTAGGTCCCATCAAAAGTACTTCTTGCCTGGTGGTTGAGGATGGAAAGAGGACTATTCTGCTTGGACCTTTGCAATCTGTCTCTTTCATGGTGTTTCATCCCTGTTTGATGGAAGAACGGTTGAGCTTGTGGTCTAGGTTTATATGGTTGCTTGCTGTATTTTCTCCTGGCAGCTGTGTGTAAAGAGCCAGAGACTGGAGGGTTGCCCATGAGTCTTAACAAGTGTAAGGATTTGTCAGTCTTTTTGCTGAATAAGTTGTCCCCTTCAAAAGGCAGGTCCTCCACAGTTGCCTGTTCTTCTCTGGGGAACCCTGAGGCGTGAAGCCAGGATTCCCACTGCATCATAACAGCAGTTGCCATTGATGGTGATGCTGAAGAAGGAATATGATATATCCAACAGGATTGCCGGATCCAGTATTACTATTTCTTCCATGGGTTCCAGAAGGAGCTCGGGCTGGTCTCTGGGAGGAGAGGAATAATGACTCCCTAAAGGACCACACTAACTCCGTGTAATGTATATACAGTTTCCATGATCCCCAATACGGCTAATGGGAAGGGTCCATCATGGGCTGTGGTGGTCCCCAAAGTACCGATGGTCGCAGGGAGGTTATACTGCTCTACAGTGTGGTGGAGAAACCGAGGAGGTTCTAGATTTTGCATCTGGCCTAATCTTCCTGGGTGGTGGCTATGATGGTCTTTCCTTAATACTGGAAGTTTCTGATGATAACGTAAGGTCCAATTCTAATGGTGGTGCCCTTGGTACCATCAATATCTTGCTGGTAGATGATAGTGGCAAAGAGTCTTTCTCTTCTTAGTAATCCTGCACCAATAGTATCAAAATCTCTCTGGTAAGGAACAGTTCTGAAAGGAAGGGAGAGTATGGATCAGACTGGACCATATCCTCAGTTGCAATATACCTCTCCCCAGATAGGAGGGGTGAAGGCTTTTGTCTCCCCATACCAACAGAGCTGGTATAGGAAGTCCATTGGAAGTTTTATCTTCTGAGTGCAAGTGTGACAGTATCATTGGTGCTCACTTTTTGAGCAATTTCTTTGCTGGTTCTGCTGGTAGCAGAAGTCTGGGCTTGCGGTGCTTTTTTTTTTTTTTTCCCGCTTGATACTGCTGGTGAGGTGATAGCTGCTGGTACTGGCACCAATGAGATCTTAGTCTTCCGAGCCTGAGAATCATGCCCTGGATCTTTGGGTCCAGCACATTATGATTCAATTGACTTAGAGTTAATCTTTTTAGAAAAGGATTTGGAGGGGGATTTACCCTCTAGAATGCAGACAGTGCCTCTCTTGAGTAGAAGTGATGGTACTAGAGGGCGCGCTTCTCAATAACTCTGCCCCATGCACAGGGGTCAGGCTGAGGTCTCATCTCTTGCTCCACAAGGTCTTATCTGAGTGTCAACTCTCATGCCTGATGGGGCCAGCATGTGAAGGAACAGCAAATTCTGGACTTGCCAGAAATGTGGGCCTCTCCCAAGCAGTACAAGCACATCTGGTTGTTGCTACTGACCGGGAAGGGTCTTGGGCAGAAGAAGAAGTCCTTGAAACCTGGTATTTTGGGCACAGCTCGATGTCCATGTCAGGAAAAAGGAAGGAGAGGGACACCAAAAGAAGAAAAAATGGACTCTCAGTCCCTAACTAACTATACTAAAAGGACTAAAACAATCTAGTAAGAAATATATTTTAAATTGTTTGCATTGTCGAAGGAAGAGTTCTGAGGACACTGGAGTGTTCTGTCTCAGACCACGTGGTGGTAAGAAGGAACTGGAGAGGCCGTCAGGCTGCATTGTTCCTTATACATTCAATTTTGAGCACAAGGAAAGAAAGCATGCAGGTGCAGACCAATGGACACTACTAGCAGGCATCTTCCAGTCCCTTGTACATGGAGAGCATGTGTACCCTCAGTGGAATAGAAACAGGGACCAGCTAGTGAAGAACTAAAATAAAACAGTAGTAACAATACTACGGGGAATAAGCCTGCAATGGCAGGGAAATGGGCTGGAAGAACTAATAGTTCTTTTCCACATCTACTATAGTTGCCCCCTTCCTCCAAAAAATATGATATGGTGCAGTTGGCTTTGTATATTAAGAAGGGCTTTCTTTTGAAGCATTAGATATAGATCTTTGCCAGAAATAGGATTTTGGACTTGACTGACCTAGACCTAACTTGCTATGGCAAGGCAAATGTAATAGTCTGTGTGCGTGCATGCAGGCATGCACTCATGCAAGTAGCCAGGGTCTCGCAACCTGGAATGTACTGAACACTGACTGGTAAAACTAAATTTAAGAGGATGTCTACAACTGAAACTCACTGTCAAATTCAAGATGGAAAGAATAAGACATGTTAAGAGAGAACTCATGGGGAATACTTTTTAAAATGATAACATTCATAACTGGTTACACTGCCTTGGATTTATTACATGTTTTTGAGCAAGGTTTCTGCATCTAATCATAAGGGAATAAATATGGTGTGCCTGACTTTATTAAAACAAAACAAAAATAGAAGTTTACATCAGATTAGCGGTGCTGTCATGCTGCTCCCCTGCTCAAAGCACCATGGGCAGCATAGCACACCAGCAATATTCAGTTCCAACAGAGAATACATAACCAAAAGTATAAGTGATGTGTGGGACAGGGAAACAATACAGTACTGCCTGACCTGTATCACACTGCATGTTAGGAACATAGGAACTGCCATACCAGATCAAACTCTAGTTTCATCTAGTTCAATAGCCACAGCAACCAGTACCAGATGCTTCAGAGAAAACAACAGGCAGATATGGAGTAATTTTCCCCCATGTTAGGTCTCATTTTATCTGTAAGAGTTAGAGATTGCCTTAAGCCTGGAAGCACAAGATTTAATATCCTTTTCAAAATTTTGTAATAATGACAACTCTGGATAGAGAGGGAGAACAGAAGTTCACTATCTGCTTTCTCTAGAGCATTCATTATTTTATGTACTTTTATCATGTCCCCTCTTATTTGTCTCCTTTCTAAGGTAAACAATCCCAGTTTTCTCAATCTCTCTTCAGTTGATGAATAGGAAAGGATGAAAAGCAGCAAATGTTAATTGACAACATTAGTATGCTGTATATTAAGCAGGAACAAAGACAGCTAGAATAACTCACACGAACCAGTGACAAGCAGCAGCAGAACATAAGGTTCAGGGACTATTCCGATAACATTCCTTGAAATGTAACACAATCACAACACTAGGTTTACTTTTGAGAGAAGGTGAGCTAATGATTTGAACAAGAAATGGGACCCACCAATTCCTGAATTCTAATTGCAGGTCTGATACAGACCCCCCCTCTGTGGTTTCAGGCAAGTCACTTAATGCCTAGTGCATCTGTGTTCCCTTGTGCTGGGCACTGTTTGTTAAGCACCTTTAACATAAGGAATATAATATAAATTCTAAGCATTATTATCAGGGCTTCACATATTTCATAGAACCCTAGGGTTAGAAGGGACCACAATGGTTATCTAGTCTAACCCCCTGCCAAGATGCAGATTTGTTGCGTCTAAAGCATCAAAGTCAGATGGCCATCCAGACTCCTTTTGAAAACCTCTTGTGAAGGAGCTTCCATGACCTCCATAGGCAGTCTGTTCCATTGTCCTATGGTTCTCACAGTTAGGAATTTTTTTCCTGATATATTATTTAAATCTGCTATGCTATAATTTGAACCCACTGCCTCTTGTCCTGCCCTATGTGGCAAAAGAGAACAACTTTTCTCCATCTTTCTTTATGGCAGCCTTTAAAGTATTTGAAGACTGTGATCATGTTCTCCCCCCCCCCCCGCCCCATCTTCTCATTTTCCAAACTAAACATACCCGGTTCCTTCAGCCTTTGCTCATCTGGCTTGCATTCCATCCCTTTAATCCTCTTTCTCACTCACTTCTGGATCTTCTCCAGATTTTCTACATCCTTTCTATACATTGGTGACCAAAACTGGACACAGTGCTCCAGCTGAGGCCTAACCATCACCAAGTAGATTTGCATGCTACGCCACTATTAATGCAACCTCAAATTGTATTTGCTTTTTTTGCAAAAGCATAGCATTGACAACTGTTGTTAAGGTTGTCATCCACCACAACTCCCAGATCCTTCTGAGCAGTGTTGCTGCCAAGCCAGTTATCCCCCATTCTGTATTTGTGCATTTGGATTTTCCTCCCTAAGTAAAGCACCTTAAAATTGTCTTTGTTAAATTTCATTTTGTAGTCTATAGCCCAGATGATGCCTTCGAATTTTTTGCGCTATCTTGCAAATCTGATCAGTGTGCTCTCTATTCCTACATCCAGGTCATTAATAAAGATGTTAAATATATTACTGGACCCAAAACAAATCCCTGTGGACCTCCATTTAAGACCCCCTTCCAATCTGACATCATTCCATTAATAGCTACTCTTTGTTTTCAGTTGTTTGTTTAATTATGTATCCACTTAATGGTAGTTCTGCTGAGCCTGCATTTCTCCAGTTTAGAATCATTCTCCTAATCAGAATGTCATGTGGCACTGTGTCAAAAGCCTTGCTACAGTCCAGGTATATAATGTCCACTTCATTCTCCCATCCACCAAACCAGCTATCCTGTCCTCCAGAATATTCGCAAACTGAACTTTTTTATATTTTTTAAATTTTGCTCTGGTAGCTTCCCAGGGATCAAGGTCAGGCTGACTGGTCTATAGTTCCCCAGTCCCTCCTTTCCCCCCTTTTTAAAAATGGGCACTACGTTAGCCCTCCTCCAGTCTTCTAGCACCTCTGTCATGCATGGATTTGCAAATATTATCGCCAGTGATTATATGGCTCCATTATTCACCTCTTTCCAACTGCTCGTTGAAGAATTTTGTTGCATTTAACCAATGAACAAGTGAACTGAGTGTTCACTGACAATGCTATCTTCCTGAGTCTGCAGACAGAATGAAATAACAGCTCAGATGTGAATTTCCCTGTTCATATCAATGGGTTGTTAAAACTGAAACCTAAAGATGACAATCCCAAACTACTTCCCCTCACCTCCACAGGTGATAAAAGCCCCAACAGTTTCAAAGCCAGTTGCTAATGCCTCCAGCTTCCCAGCCACTTACAAGGCAGTTGTGTTGTCAATACAAACATCTGCAAAATACTTAAAAATGAAAATGTGGGGACAACATAAACTAACTTGAATTTAGTTTCAAAATTAGTAACTCCAGGACTATTGTTCTGGTTGTATTATACATTTTCCTAATTTAAAAATGTAAATGAAGCTGTCACAGAATTTTCAGTCTGCTGTCCCTGAGTGTCTTGCTGAAGAATCTGGGGCTAGATTGCCAGGGCTAGATTGCCAAAGAGTATTCAGCACTTGGTTATTAACTAAGGTCCATCAGTGGGTTCCTATGGCACTTTGAATTCCAGAGTCCATTGTGTTTCCATATGGACACACAAAGGTGCACTGCACTTAAAAATGAACCTATGCTCAGAAAAGTAGCTGCTTAAAATGACACTGTCCCCCCCAGGTAACTTCGAATCACATCAGCTTCCTACAGTGAAAAAACAATTCCTCACTCCAATTAATCCTACAGAACTCACACAGCTAAGGGAGATTCTATTTTGAGCATGATTCTATTTTGCTTCATGCATCATCAACATAACTACCAGATGCTAAATTCTACCTAGTGAATCTTTATGACTGGTGATGATGGAACAGGCAGAAAGAACTCAGCTTGATTTGCAGGTCACATGTGGAACTTGTAATGCTGGTAATTAAAAAAAAAAAAAAAAAAACAACCCAAACCCCAAACAAAAACCCCCCTACCAAAACAAGAAAATCTAAACAACTTTTGACTTATGAACTAGTCCAATTTGAACTAGAAGCCAGTGAGGGAACTTAAATACTACATGGATCCTCACAATACTATTTTTTACAAAATCCATTTTCTGAATATAACAGCACTTTGCAATAAAGTGAGTATTTGGTGTTAGCCGTTTCCAAACTGTTTAATGCACACTTCTCTTTGACAACGGTGAATGCACTTAGCTGGATTCTATACAGAGTGACTGCAGTTTATTTTCTTCACTCATTTTGCAGCTCAAGTATTAGATCAACACTACTGCAAAAAACAAAACAAAACGAACGAACTGGTTAATTACGACTAGCAGCAAATGAGCTATAATGGAGGTGTTATGAATGTAAATCAGTGACGCCTGATGCAGCAACAGCAGCATCTGTGCATGCAGCTTGCAAAGTAATGAGATTGTGATGATGTACTGGCATCCTGCTTTGATCACTTCATCTTGTTCAAGAGCTCTGCTGGGAAAACAAAGGTTAGTGGACTGACCTCCCTTCCTGCAGCTTGCACATGCACAAATAATATTAGCAATTGATCAAGGACTGATTTCTTTCCAACCCCTTTTCAGAACGGATGGTTTCATAGTTGGAGGCCATGGGTAAACAGATAGCACAAACTCCTACAATATGAAGTGTCATGTTCTAACATGTTGAGGTAATTGGCAATTCATTCTTCACCCTGTAACCAGAAACAGGTGTATGCTACTTTAAAAAAAAAACATACCATCAACTGTGCAAAATGTGTTCCCTCTCATTCAAACAGGTTTGCTGGTACGTACTCAAATGCGGGGGCAGTGAGATTTGTAGATTTTCAATCTACAGATGGCTCAGATGCAATAAAAAATAATTTGTAAATCTTAGCAACACAAGATTAAAGAAACAGAACAAATGCATCAAAAAAGACTGCATTTTTTAGCCTCCCTTTGTTTTAATACTGTAATTGGGAAAGAGTTGACTTGTGTTTATGTAAATTCCCAATAAAGCATGTTTAACACATTTAAACAAGAGGCTTTAGTCCTTGAAAGGGATTGTGAAGTCAGATGCATCACTGCAGAGTTTATTTGCCAGCTACACTAAGAACCAGCAGTTCATATTGGTTGTGGGTCACTCATGAAACTGCAGCCAGCAGCAAGAGCAGCCCTTAATGAGCACATCTATCAATTTTCAGGGGACTTGGCTGATTACCATTACACAAAAATAAGTAACATGCCAATTTAACTGTTGGCCACTGAAGCATGAAGGAAGAGTTTCACTCACTTGATTTCATAAGGAAGTCTATAAAATCACTTAACGTGTCCATGTGAGGAGATATGGGAGATTGGAGGCATTTTAACACAAGTGTGTGTCCATCCACGTTAACATGTGATGATGGGAAAAGATACAAGCTGCACTAGTACATTACCTAATAGATGTCTTCTTCCTACGCTCATTTTGAAGGGTTATTCCATCAAATTACTTTCCAGAAAAATCTGTATTTTTCCTATTTTACTGAAATCATAAGTTAATGCCAACAAAAAGAAGTTTCTAACTACTGACTTGTTCAAGTTTTAAAGAAAAGCTTTTTTAAAATCTCACATGCAAATGCCAAGCTAAGAGAGAAACTGGTGGTTACTTGAGGGGAGCATCTTTAATTTACCTAAGGTTTATACAAGGGGAAGGAGAAAGACATACAAGACATGGCTTAGTTCTCTTAATGAACAGGTTTATTATAGTACTGGTTTAAAAAACGAATAAATAGGTGAGACCACCTACCATAAACCCACTGAAACCTTATTTGCTGGCCTACAGACATAGTTCTCAACACTCAAGTTATATTTGCTGAGCATCTCAACAAAATACTTAACATTTACATGCAAACTAACGTGATTCTGTGCTTAAATTACAGCACATGAAGAAATCGCATAGATACTTCTCTAAAATCCTCTGCTTCCACTTCATTCAGAATTAATCTACTCCTAGCTAAAATGTACATAATTAATATTTCATACAGCTTTGTTGGGTATTCTACATTCCTAATGGATTGTATTGATCAAAGCAAGAAAGTTAAATGTCTATACTGCTGTAGAAAAAACTAAAATTGTTATACATGAAGTGATCATTGTTTCACAGGTTTAATATGTTGAGTGGAGCTTCTGCAAAGCAGAGGCAACAAATAATGTTTAGGGCTCAGACATGTTGAAACTCTGTTAAAATTGTGTCCCTATAGATATCATACACAGACTACATAATACCACTTAAACTCAGGTCTATCACGCTGACCAATATTGTCTCATTGTTTCGTTGTATACCAGGGCCAGCCCGAGGGATTTTGATGCCGTAGACAAACTATGGCTAGCATCCTCGCCAACTCCCCCCTGCACATTCAATGTAGAGAAAAATGAGACGTCTAGAATGAACTTTTAAATTATTTACTTGGCATTGGAAATGAACAATATAAACATAAAAATAGATATTTTTATTGTTTTTTTATTTTTCATTAATACTAACACAATTATTCTGTATAAAAAATTAACTTCCGACTAATTTGGCACCCCTTAAAGCCTGGCGCCCATGGTGACCGCCTAGTTTGCCTATATGGTCAGGCCGGCCCTGTTGCATAACTGCCATCAGTCAGCATCCATCTGCTGTCTCTTGGCTTTTACTTAAATTGCAAGCTCTTTGCAGCAGTGACTGTCTTTTTGTTCTGTGTTTGTACAATGCCTGACAAAATGGGATCCAGTCCATGACTAGGGCTCTTAAGCACTACAATAATGCAAACAACAACAACACTGTGCATTCCCTCTGGTATAACTTATTATCCAAACAACAAGAGTCCCTCATTCATGATGTGTAGGTTGTGCTATAAATCGTGCCATGTACCCCCCTAAGGTTCCCACTAGGGTTGAACATGATTTCAGTATGGAATTATTTTCAGAACATTGAAATCCAGAATTTAATTGCAACTTTTAGTCCTGAGGGAATTATGCACCAAAACATTACAAATTATGCATATTTTATTTGTCAAAGTAACATAATATAATCAGACCATTTTCAAATATTTTGGTAATTTATTACAAAATACTTGTCAGCAAGTATGTCTGTAACAATACAGACAACAAAAAAAGATTCAGGAACTGTTTTTTGGCAAATAGATTCCTTAGCAGGCATATTAGCACATCCATATGGCTCCACAGCGAAGGACAGAGTCTTGCATGCATACACGCCCAGCCCTGCCCCCGTGATCCAGGTGTAGGGCAGGTAGGCTCAACCCAGCAGGATACAAGCGTGCAGGGGCTTACTGTAGGGAGATCCAGGTGTGGGGTGAGAGGGGTTCTGTGTGGGGCAATCTGGGTGTTGGTGGCTCAGTAGGGGGTCTGGGGGCAGGGGGGAATCTGGATGCATAGGGGCTCATTGGGGAGTTCTGCAGGGTGGTCCAGGTGAAGGTGGTAGACTCAGCAGGGGTGGTCTGGGTGTGGGGGAGATGGGGCTCGGCAGGGGAGTCTAGGTGCAGGATGCTCAGCAGCAGGGGTTCGGGTGCTGGGGAAGCGGGGCTTGGTCAGGTGGGGCTCTGGGTGCAGCTGGTTGGGACTCAGTGCAGCGGAGGTCCAGGTGCAGGAGACTCGGCGGGGTTGGTCTGGGTGTGGAGATGGGGGTCCAAATGCAGGGGTAGGGCTCAGCGGGGGGAGGGGGTCTGGGTGTGTGTGGGTCTGGATGCATGGGGGTTGGGCAGATTGGGGGACAACTCCTCATACAGTGACCTCCCCCCATGGCTGGGGAGCAGTAGAGTAGGAAGTGGGTGGTGGTGGGGGTGCAGACCTTCCTGCAGCTGAGGGAGGTTCCAGGGGATGGGTCTGACCTGGCCCTGGGAGCAGCCCAGGCCCTGGGAGCAGCCCAGGCAGGGGAAGAGGAAGTCCTGTCCCCACCCAACTCAGCTGGGACTAGCAGATGGAGCCCAGCACAGGGTAGGACCAACCGGCTGTGGTGTCCCCAGCCCTGCCTCCCAATGCAGTGATTTACATCTCCCCCAGCTGCTCTCGATGCCCGAACCAGACATGTGTTCCTCCCTCTGCCCCCCGACCACTGTTTGGGAGGGTGCATGAATCAGTTTTTCTGCAGAGAAAGAATAAAATCTGAGGGGGACATTAATTCTGTGCTTGCGCAGTGACACAGAATTCCCTCAGGAGTAAACTTTGCCACTGACTTATTGAATAACCTGAACTGAGTCCAACCTCTGTGCCTCAGTGTTGGAAAATTAAATATCATGTAAAAGTAATGTAAAATGTGCATGCTACAATTTACCCTTAGACGTACTGTGAGGATTACTTAATATTTGCATGGCACTTACACGTGTCGGGTTTTAAGAATAGTATTGTCTAATATTTTACCAGGGTTAAGTAAAAATAAAATGACTGAGTGCTAATACAGCACTAATAAGTTCCGTGCTACCTTTATAAGAGGAAGCTAGTTACCTCAATTTTTTTTTTTTTTTTAAAGATTCCAATGACCTCTGCCAAGCAGGGCTTCCAAAGAAGTCAGGGGGAGTTCAGCTCAGTGAAGGGCTGCAGAATCTGGCCTACTGTTTCCAAATATTTTTCAGTTTTCAGTTATTCAAAGACACTATGTGGTATTTTTGCTGGGATTCAGTAAATACTACATATTATTTTAAAAGTAAATTAATGCTCATGAAGGGTGAAAGCCTGGAATATGGAAGCTATTTATCCATAAAATGTGTCTATACACAGGCAACAGTGCAAGCTATCTAGGTATTTAGATGAGCTCCCCATCTATGGAGTCTATAAGTTCATCAAGAAGACTACTGAATTCATCTTCATAAAACCCTTGCAAAACCCATTTTTCAGACTCTCTCAGGCACAGGATGATTAAGTGACTCACCCAAGATTACACTGGTGATAGAGCAGGGAACTAAACCCAGATCTCCTCAGACCCCGTCCAGTGCTTCAACCACAAGACTATCCTTTCTCTCTGCACTGCACTTTTAAAGTACAGAAAGTTAACACCATTGCTTTAGGATTGGGCAATAATATTTCAAGGTCCGTTTTCTTCCTTGTTCATTTAGACAAAGGACACGTTGACAATAACCTCTTCCTAAACTTTTACTGTAGTACTTTCTTTAGGTCAACAAGTTAAGTAAAGATGATTCAATAAATTGAGCACATCTCCTTCCTGATGTATGTACAATTGACCATAAATGATCAAAAGCAATCTGTGCTCCTAAATTCACCTTCCAGACAGGGACCTGAAAGTGCTTTACAAACATGAATAAATTAAATTTCACAGCACACTAGTTGCCAGTTGGAGGAATACCTCATTATTATCCTCTGCCATGTCCTCTGGTTCGCCCATCCAATTCTGGATCCAAAGTTCTAACCTTCAAGGCCCTGAACAGGCAGATGCCTGGCTATCATATATATCATGTCTCCATCAGAGCTGTGGAAGTTATCTAGGATCAAGTGAAACTATCAGCTCCCACACAGAAAGCATATTTAGAGGAAGGTCCTAAACTAGCCACTACAGTGAACTCACTGCGAAAAGAGATCAGAATAAGCTGAGAGGTCTTACTAACAGCATTGTGCATTCCCTCTAGCATAAAGTTAGATCAATCACAAGAGCCACCTCTTCACAGAGGCAATCCCCACAATTGTAGGGCTCAACAACATACAGGCAACCTCATAGTGAGAGAAGAAAAACAAACAAAATCCACCAGTAACATCCATCAGTAGGCCAAACTGAGTGGTACATAGAGGCCTCTATGGCCACGTCTACTCTACACACCACTGGGGGCAGCATATAGTGTATGTATAGCTTTACATGCTGCAGTGAAAGCAACACACCCTTTTCCCCCCTCAAAGTCTTTCCTTGAAGCAGGGGAAGGCTTTAACAGCAGGGAGTTGGTGGAGCGTTTCCCTGCTGTGCCCCCAGCAGCTGGAGTCTTTCCCTGCTCCAGCAATGGAAAGCTGCCCAAGCCTTTCCCCATTGCGGAAGTAATTCCCTGAGATGAAGAGAGGCTCCACAGTGGGGAGCTGCCCAAGCCTTTCCTTGCCACCTCCCCCCTGCAAGCGCTGTTCCCCGCTTGGGGAGTCTTTTCATGAGACAGGAAAAGGTTCCAGAAGCAGGGAGGCAGAGGGACACTGTTAAAAATAGCAGCGTAGACAGGGAGGCACTGCTTAGGCAAATAGAGAGAGAAAGTAAGTGTAGGGAATGGACTCTCAGACATACCCACCCCCTTCAGGTATGCCTTTACTCTACTTGTCTGAGACAATGTTATTTAGATCTGTGCTAGGGGGCTATGAGGTTATGCTCTCTATATGCCACTGAAAAAATTGTGCAATGTACACACATCTATGGCTAAAAACTATTAGTGTACTTTAATTTTATACTGGTGTCTAGATGTCAGAGTGTTTGGCACTCTATAACAGAGACAGAAAAACAGTGTTACAAAGCAGGAGGCCCAGAATTTAGCTCCCTCAAAGGCATTGGGAGTTTTGGAGCACTGAAGTGACATTCTTTGTTCCTGGAAAGAGGCTTACCTTTGTTTTGCTCTGCAGCAATACCACCTAGACAGTCCACAACAACGTGACTTAATTCCCAGAGGGCATCTGGATTTCATCACTGCCTCACAGCTTGCATTTCCTGGCAAAGTCCCCCAACGACTATGGAAAAATTCTCTCCAAAACAGCAGCAGTACTAGCAAGGTAGTTTTGTGGTGTGGGCAGAAATGGAACCGGTGAGGGGCAACCATACAGTTTGTAAAAATGCACTAATGCAAGCTGTTAAAGCTGAAATCCACCAAATGAAGTAAAAAACCCACAGAGGTGAAGGGAATAATATTTATTTTAGGTAGAATTTGGCCTCTACAATTATTTTATCCCTAACTGAATAATCAAGATGTTACTTGGCTCTGAAGACCATAGGGGAATAAAATGTCACCACTACAGCTGCCAAATTTCCTGCTACCAGCCCTCCAAATTAAAGGAAAAACCCATACAGATTCAAAATTTAATTAGTCAGTAAAAGCCCAAATCCTCACCCAAAGCCCTGCTCATCCTGTAATATTGCATTCTTTTCTTCTTGTGTATACTTCTAATTATGAGACATCTTCATAATATAATAATTCTGGTTATAATGTAACTGCTGGTAACATAACTCCTACATTAGAAAAGGCAGCATGCTCTAGTAATGTTGTTTTAATGTAATTTGTGTACTGCAGGAACTGACTGAACCTGATCATTTAGAATTTGATCAATGTGAATTAGTGTCTTAGAGAGATAAACCATTTGATGATTTAGAATTTGATAAATGTGAATCAGGACCTTAAAGAGATAAAACATTTATCATGCACATTTGGAATATCACACTAATTCATGCAGCACTGAAGTAGATAATAAGCAGGTATCAATAAATAGTGCAGACAAAGTACAGAGGATCTATGAGTTCTCTGATACAAGTCTATATAGGGTATTTAGTCTTCTCCCTTTAATGGGTGAATTATCCATAAAGCCCACTGAAGCCATAAATGACATAATTTCAAGGACTAAAGGGAGGAAGGTAAGGAAAATGCAAGAAAGATGGATAGATAGTTATTCCAAACTCTTGAAATACATTTTATTTTAAAAGTTGAAACAGAATTCTAAGCTATCTGGATGAAACTTCCTAAATTCGAGACGTGTTTAAAATGATTAGTGGAGCAGCTTTGTAACAATACCACAATTAGTGCTATTAATCTCACACTTTCAACTTGAAATCGTACTAACATGCAGCACATTGGTTTACACATTTAACAGAATTATAAATTTAGCAATTCAACCTTATTTAATTCTTCTTTTACAGCCAATTAAACAAGCTCTTTAAACATTATTGCTTGAAACCCTGTCCTCTATCCTCACATTCAATTACACTGACACAAGAAGCGGCTGGTGATACCAAAAGAGCATCATCTTTAGGTTTCACTAAATCATTCATAATTTATGTATCAAACCCCATACCAAAGACAGTGTTAGAATAGCATTCATTTAGCTTAACCCCACAAGAGCGTGGAAATTCATAGTTTTAAAAAGAGACTTTTACATGAAGGAAAATATGAAATATGGGGTAATAAAATCCATTTGCATCCCAAGTGTCCCTCACTATTTTTGCTAATTATGAAACATATCTGAATTTATAAGTGTACTTCCAAATACCTTTTCTTCTAGTCTTTTCTGTCTCTATACAGCAATGAACCATATCTGGAACCACCAATCAGGCTACCCCAACAAACGTTGGCATCTTAGCTTGCATACACACTACAGCTTAGGATGGTATAAGTGGTTCTCAAACTGTGAGTCGGGACCCCCAAGTCATTTTAATGGGGTCACCAGGGCTGGCTTAGATTTTCTGGGGCCAAAGCCTAGGCCCACCACCCCAGACCCACCCCCGGAACCTCTCCTGCACCCCAACCCCCTGCCCTGAGCCCCCCGCCACACTCCTCCTGCACCCCGACCCCGTCCTGAGCCCCCTGCTGCACCCCACATCCCTCCTGCACCCCAACCCCCTGCCACACCCAGCACCCTGACTCCATGCCCTGAGCGCCCTGCCACATCCCTCCTGCACCCCAATCCCCTGCCCTGAGCCCCCTGCCACACCCCTCCTGCACCCCAACCCCCTGCCCTGAGCCCCCGCCGCACCCCACATCCCTCCTTCCCCCGACCTGCTACCCTGAGCCCCCGCTGTACCCCGACCCCTGCCCTGAGCCCCCTGCTGCACCCCACACTCCTCCTGCACCCCAACACCCTGCCCTGAGCCCCCCTGCCGCACCCCACATCTCTCCTGCATGCCCAACCCCCTGCCACATCCTGCATCCTGACCCCATGCCCCACCCCAACCCCCTGCTCTGAGCCCCGCCACATCCCTCCTGCACCCTGACCCCATGCCCTGAGCCCCGACACACCCCTCCTCCAGCCCAACCCCCTGCCTTGAGCCCCCTCACAGGGCCTCACGGAAGGGGTGGAATGGGTGCAGGGCCAGGGCAGCGCAGGGTGGGGGTGGGAAGTGGTGCGGTCCTCGGGCCAATGTACTAGTCCTCATGTGGCCCTCGTGGTCATTTGAGTTTGAGACCCCTGATCTAGACCATTCCTGACAGGTGTTTGTCTAACCTGCTCTTAAAAATCTCCAATGATTGAGATTCCACAACCTCCCTAGGCAATTTATTCCAGTGCTTAACCACCCTGACAGTTAGGAAGTTTTTCCTAATGTCCAACCTAAACCTCCCTTGCTGCCATTTAAGCCCATTGCTTCTTGTCCTATCCTCAGAGGTTAAGAAGAACAATTCTCCCTCCTCCTTTTAACAACCTTTTATGTACTTGAAAACTGTTACCATGTCCCCTCTCAGTCTACTCTGCTCCAGACTAAACAAACCCAATTTTTTCAATCCTAGATACATCAGTTCACCTGTTATGCTTCCTTACTTGCACATGCAGGCCAGACTTCCCTGAAATTATTTTCCTTCAATGGTCGTTCATGTCTCTGTTGACAATCAGAAGAAGGAAGTCTCAACATGTCTGAGGATTTCACAATCCCATTCCCCATATCCCCTTTGCACAAGTATTTTTCTGGTTAAAGGAGGACTGAATGGAATGCTTTTCACAGCTGGTTTTTAAACTTCCCAGATGATTTTATGTTGTGTGATGTTAGGTACTACACCTAGAACCCTGCTGTTTAGGCCAGGCCAGTAAATACCTGGAAGAGCCAGGCAGTACTTGACTGATTTTGGAAATAGTTGGGGGCTGGAACACGGCACGCCTCCCAACTCTGCAAACGAAGTCACTGGACATAAGTCACAATAGCTACTACCACCTACCAACTATTTCCTTATTGTCATATCTAGTAACATGGATCAGCATTCATGTTGCGCTCTCCATCAGTACATGGCCTGGGCCAGAAAAGCTAATGATCCAGCCAGTGGACCAAATTCGGTGATGAATCCTGGTCATGTGCCATGTTGCGCATACACTAAGAAAAATATATTTTTTTTAATTAAAGAAAGGAAGGAGGGTGCTAATTAAATGTTTCTAATTCAATGGAGTTGATAAAATTAATTAGCCCCATAGATGGAAAGGGAGGGAGGGACCAACTGAATGAGCAATAGCAACCAAACCATCTTCTCACTCCTACTTGCAGTCCCTCCAGATCAAGGTTGAAGCACACAGTGTCATTGTGTAGTTCAATCAATACTTGTTCGGTGGTCAGAAATGTTCAGTCCATAAGGCTGCAAGCCTGGTACCTTTAACCAGCACTAAATTAACATAACACTAAACTAAAAAGAGATTCTCAAATAATATGTAAGTGAATACACAATGAAATGGCAAACCGATCCAACCACTGAAACATGTAGTAATTTTATATTAAGGGTTTTTTAAGACTTTTATCATTTTATTAAGCTACTATAAAACAGATGTAGTCGGGGGCAGGGTATCAGAGCTCTACATAGGCTTCCATACCTCCACCCAAAATATGGCCACAATTCCATAATTTTTGTCTACAGTATCTATTGGTAGATGGTGAGAGTAAAGGGTTGTAAAAGGTTATTTTCATACTCATACAAAAATGATGAATGGCACTTTCTGCTTAATGGAAGAATTGGCAGAAACTGAAAGTCCAAAGCTAAGGGTCAGAGTCTCTTTGGTCCATCAATTACTGCATCTTCATTTAACCATCCTCAGGTCTAATAATAATTCAACCTGACCTTCGCTATTACAGGCAAAGTTAAATCACTGATTTAAATACCTTTTATGCTAAACAAGAATAGGATGACTACTACTGAAATGCAAGGTTGACACCCAAGTTCTGGAATTACATTAACAAAGATGCATGTTTAAGGAGTACAGTTTTTCAAAGCATTTCTTAAATAGAATCAGGTGTAAATAAATTAATATATTACTAACTGTGCTGTCAATTTCTATGGAATCAAAGTACATAATACAATATGGGTTGGTAACAGCTTTCCCCAAAATTCTTTCATTTCAATAACCCGCCCTGCAAAAATATATTTCATTTGCCACCTTCCAAGCACAGGCTGCTAGGTCAGGTGGAGAAATTTTTGCCTATTTTAATATGAATACAACTTCATCATATTCAAATACTCAAAAGTAACTGGGGGAGTCTTACTTGAACCTAGCTTCCACTTCTTTGACAGCTTGTTGGTATTGCTCCGTGGTTACTTTGTAGAACTGTGCACTCTGAAAAGAGAGGAGAAAGTGAAAACGTTATGACCTAGCAAATATTTACAGTGGTGAAAACATTCCTGGCACTCTACAGAACGTATAAAGAACCCAGATCCCTGCACTGAACGTCTTACAGTATAATCCTGACAAACAAAAGGTGGGATAACTGTTAAAGTACAAGACGAAGCAGAAGCATTATCGGTGAGCAGTTCACTGCAGAGCTAAAATGGAAAGTTTTCTTATCCAGAGAAAATATTCTATATAGAAAAATGTTTCCATCCTGACTCGGGATGACAAGTCAAAATTTCAAAAACGGTCACAAATCAAAAATCCAAAAAAATTTAGTTCAGGTCAAAATGTCTCATTTCAGTTTTGACTTTACGGTAGTTTAAATTTCTAAACAAAAGCCTCTTTCAAGTTGTAAAACTGGAAATTTTCATTTAGAAAATGTTGAAACAAAACGTATTAACAATTTAGCAACTTCCTCAATTTTTTCATGTTAAAAAATTAGTAGAAACTGACTTTTTCCTCCAAAAAGTTTCAGTTTCAACAAATCTGCATTTTCTGATGAAAAAGCTTTTAGTCAAAAAATTCTGAACCAGTGGCTAGTTCTTTGTATAGTAGGAAGGCTGCATGAAAAATTGGTTTTAAGGAAGAATTGGAAGGAGGAGGATGACTGGAACATAAATCAGGAGGCTGTTGCCATCATTGAGGGATTCATAATTTTTACATGATTGGATAAGCCATAAATGGAATCCTTATTGTTGTGTGTGTATGTATTTACACTGGCGTACACTCAGACTTCATGTGGAGGTGATATTCATGTCATAAATTGCAGTTATATTGTAAATTAACCATTCATCCTCTGACTGTCCAACTGGCTCTTTGCTCACTAGTTCATCTCTTTCTAACTTATTCTAATAGTCCAAACTTTGAGTAACTTTCAACAGCTGCTATTTTATCTTTTTAAAATAAAGCTGTCTTTTTTAGATAGTTTTCCCCTTTCACCAACAAGTGATATGGGGTGGTTGCTGACCTGTAACTTTTGGTTCTTTGAGATGTTTGATCCTTAGCTATATTCCACTGTGGGTTATGCATGCACACCATGTGCCCAGACTCAAAGAATTTAAAAGTAGGGCCTGTTGGTTGGCACATGAGCCCTAGTTCACCTCTTGCCTGTGATCAAGCGGATAAAGGGCAGAGTGGACCGACCGACTCTCCAGTTTCTTCTCTACCGCAAATCAGATAGGATCTGAAACAGAGGGGAACGAGGGTGGATAGTGGAATACAGATAGGGACCACACATCTCAAACCTCCCCTTTTTCTTTGAGCGATGGTCCCTATTGTATTCCCCTGTGGGTGACTGACATGCACTACCTAGGATGTAGGATGAGAGTGTGAAGATGGTAGAGCTGAGTGGAGGACTGCCATCCCAAAGGAAGCATCAGCAGAGAAGTCCTGCACCAGAGCATAATGTCTTGCAAAGACATGAATAGAGCTCCATGTGGCTGCTTTACACATGCCAAGGAGGAGTATCTTCTGAAGCGATGCTACAGTTGTTGCTTGTGCTCTGGTAGAATAAGCTCTTACCCCAGGGGAAGGTTCAATAGCTGATAGAATAGAATGCAGCCAGAGATCCATTTGGAGGCTTTCTGGCTGGAAATGGCATGCCCCCGGATTCTTTCTACTGTAGTGATGAATAGTCTCTGAGATTTCCTGATTGGTTTTGTTCTTTGCAGGTAAAAGGCCAAGTCCTGCCAAACATAAGGGAGTGGAGACTTAATTCCTCTGTGGAAGCGTGCGGTTTTGGGAAGAACACAATAAGTAAATCTACTGGTTAAGGTGAAATTCGGAAACTACTTTAGGAATGAATTTAGGGTACAGATGCAAATAAAACTTTTCCTTATGGAACACAGTATAAAGGAGGCTCTGCCAACATTGCTACAAGCTCACCAATCCTTCTAGGTGAGCTGACGGCTACAAGGGAAGTGACCTTCATGGAAAGGAGAGACATGGAGCAAGAGGCTAAAAATTCAATGGGGGGGCCTTGTGAGTACTGAGAGAACAATGTTTAAGTCACACTGGAGAGTAGGCTTCTGAATAGATGGAAAGATTCTGATTAGGTCTTCCAGAATCTATTGGTAAAGGTGTATATCATGCACTGATTGCCACCAAGTTGACTTGCAAGGAGCTGATGGATGAGTCTGATGTCTTCAAAGAGAGGATATAGTCCAAGAAGAGAGGAATATCTGCAGTTTCTGGGAGAATGCCCTTTTGACATGCCCAAGAAGAGAAGCGCTTCCACTTATCTAGGTAACATCTTCTAGTAGAGTCCTTTCTACTACTAGAAAGGATGACTTTCATGGCTGTGGAACATGAACATTCTAAGATGATGCCCATCCAAATATCAAGCCCAGAGGTGGAGCGTACACAGAGCGTACTCAGGGGTATTTGATCTTGCCATTCCACTGGCTCAGGAAACACTGGGAGGATGGTTGATGGTTGGGAAGACGTGTAGGAGGTTGAGAAACCAAAACTGTCTAGGCCAAAAGGGGATGATCGGATGAGCTTATAGCAGCATAGCTGCACCAATGTAGCTGAGTCGCTGTTAGATATCTAGTGTAACTGCTATAAGCCAATGGGAGAGAGCTCTCCCATCAACATAATTAATCCACCCCTAATTAGCGGTGGCAGCTATGTTGGCAGCAGAAGATCTCCTGGTGCTTATGTCAGTATAATTTATGTTGCTCATGGGGGTGGTTTATTCCCTTTTGGAATAGCAACCGCAGCCAGAGTCTTTACTAAGATATTCTTGCCAGTAGCAGCTCATGTCCGACATCGTGGTCTCATTGTCTTTCCCTGCCTCGACAATTGGCTCCTTGTTGGCAAGTCCCGCCGGGAAGACTACTCATCAACTTCTATGTTGCTACACCTCTCCTCACTGGGAATCAGCATAAGTGCCAAAAATTCCATTCTGTGTCCCACACAACCCCTGGATTTCATCAGGCCCGTCTTGAAGGACAGATTCCAGACCACGAACAGTATCTTAGCTCAGATCACAGATAACCCTCGAGTACTGGTCAAGACATGGTGAGTGTGGATGAATGGAAGAAAGGACCCACACACTCTCCAGACTGCTCAAATCTCCTGGACCTTGATGTACATCTATCAGACCTTGGAAACTAGCACTGTCCTGCTGCGGAAGGCTGTCAGTAAACTCTGCAAACTTGGTGTAGTTCAGGAAATTGAATGTAACCGTTAGTCCTGGTAACTGGCTATCCTGAACTGGAGGCTGGATGATAGGAAGACCTTTCTTCCCAACAGATCCAGGCATTTGCCCTTTTTATCAGAATGATAAAAGACTAAGGATGTTGCTGTGCAGCACTTTTAGGAGCAGACTGGACTTCCAGGGAGTTGGGAGCAGGGTGAGAAAACAAAAATTCTGCTCCTTTGGGTGTTACTTAATCGGACATCAATTTGAATGGTCCATTCACAATGTGCTGGCTAGACTGGATGTAAACTACCTTGTGGGTGTCACTCACATTTGAAATACTGGTACATAGTCAATATTCATAACTTCATATACAATGACAGCACATGTAATCCAATGATCAACAGATCAAGGATTTTAGAATGATACCTTACAAGGCATACTTTGTACAAAACATGTCAATTACATCACCATGGTAAATATGGGGGTGTCAGTGTGTTGCTTTGGGGTACAGAGTGTCACAATTACCTCACCCATCTTGTCTCTCTAGAAATGTATTTCCATCTTCCCTAAATTCTGGAATGCCTCTCCCCGTGACTCCACCAATCACCCACTTTCAAAATGCAAGACAGGCAAGATTCAACCCATGGGCAGTAAAAACTTTTCTAGACCCGAAAACGTTGGAGCGTCACAGTGGGATGTACAATATTCTAAGACAATTGACTAACAAGTTGTGACATTTTATATCTAGATAATGTACTTTTTTGTTATTTTAAAGAGGTTTTTATGGCTTGATCTGAGCTCATCTGAACTCCATGTCAGCACAGTTGGACTTAGGGTAGATCAGCTGAGACACCTGGCTTCATAGTAGGAAGAATAAAAAATGAAAGTCAGTCATATAAAACTGTTCAAAACTTCTCTAAACTAGTTTTTCTGTAACATGTGGGTCATATACAGAGTACTTGATGTGGTGTGGTATAATGGGTTTGTTGGCATTTGCTAGACCTGATTTAGGGCATTGACACTCTTGAGTAATGTAGCATCACAAAAATCATGCCAATGAAATCTTTATTCCACACCATACTATCACATATTCCATTTTTTACATATACACTTTTAAAACTCGAGTTTAATTGTTTACACAGTGTTACAATTCAAGGTTATTTACTACGGCATCCATAAAACGTTTAATCTATTTAGATGGCCACAACACAGTCCATGGAAACTATCATTCTAGATTTTCTTTTTTGGGAAAGACACTACTATTTAATTGGGACAGACTGTAACAAGAACAGTTTACAAAAATGCACTGTAAAGGCCTTAGCCTTGATCTTGAGGGATCATCCTTTTGTGAATGCAAAAGCGGATTTGGTCTTCATGATCAGTGGGTCACAAGAGCTTTCCTGAGCAAGTGTTATCTGTGCCAAATGATGTTAAAAGAAAAGCCACAAAGCGGGTTACTGTATTGGAGACTGATCTGAAACCACAAACTTATTTCACTTAGTACTAAAAGAGCAACTCTTTCTGGAAAGCTAAAAAGATAGACATTTCATACTCTGAGCCACTGTGTCTTCTAAAGGTTTTCCTAATAAATTACAAACTAACTTGAGCTCTTCAGAAATCAAAGAAAAGACTACTGAGCTCAGAAGAAGGGTGAAATTAAATTTCAAGTCAAAACATCACCACAAATTATAACAAATTGTATAACACATACCACAGCCAAAAGCACATAAACCGATCACAGAGGGCATGGTGGTCTACTGCACTCCTGCTTCTGTGATCCAGACCTAATAATTCATTTGTATGGGAACTGAGGTTTCATGCACATGACTGGAGGTAGCGTATTTTTTAATAAATCAGTAAGAAAATGAAAACGGAATAGTCTTCACACCAGTGACCCCTTTACATTTAAGCAATCTTGTCTGCCCAATGACAGTTGCAGCCAGGTTTCTTGGATGTAGATAAAATCAATAGGTATGTGATTAGACAGTACACTGACTATAGTGTGAGCGTGGACAGGTCACTATTTGAAATGATGAATAGCCCTCTATCAACTTATAGTCCCCTACGATGCTAACATTTACTATAATCTTATTTGGGCTGCAATTTATCTTTCTCGTGACTGATCAATAAAGATGAACACAACAGTTGTAAAGATCGATTGTAATTTTTTATAATTTTCAAGCATGAAGGTGCATTTTTGACACACAGACAATATTCCAAGTGTACTTGTTCTATTTTTTTAATTGCCGTTTGAGTGATCAAATGAGCTGATAGTAAGAAGACATTTGTCATCTCAGATTGAGTATATCATATGTTTCTGTGTAATACCTTTCCTTCAGAATTCACTCAGGATTTTCTTTCATGTATATAATTGTTTACAATCCAGAGATGAAGTCATTTTAAAAAAATTCTCCCCACTTCTTAGAATACTTTCACCAGTAGCTAATGCTGAGAATACTGACTAGAAATGATGCTTGCTATAACATGCCGTCAATTAGAAATTACGTTACTGCATTGTCTACTAATGGACTAGCAGAGTAATGGCTGAATTAATAATAGCTTTTATTTCCTCTACTGTTCATGTGGAATAGCCCCTCAATACACCGATAAATACACATCAATGTTGCACATCTACTGTACATGCACACACACATGCTATACTATAATTATTTATTACCTACCAGAAAAAACATGTTAAAAGAACAAGTCAAGCACTCAAAAGTTAGGAAATACCAGAATTAAGGTGTCACGGTTCCTTCCCCACTCTGAACTCTAGGGTAGAGATGTGGGGACATGCATGAAAGACCCCCTAAGCTTATTCTTACCAGCTTAGGTTAAAAACTTCCCCAAGGTACAAACTTGTCTTTGAACAGGATGCTGCCATCACCAAGCGTTTTAAACAAAGAACAGGGAAAGAGACCACTTGGAGACATCTTCCCCCAAAATATTCCCCCCAAAACCCTACACCTCCTTTCCTGGGGAAGGCTTGATAATAATCCTTACCAATTGGTACAGGTGAACACAGACCCAAACTCTTGGATCTTAAGAACAATGAAAAATTAATCAGGTTCTTAAAGAAGAATTTTAATTCAAGAAAAGGTAAAAGAATCACCTCTGTAAAATCAGGATGGCAAATATCTTACAGGGTAATTAGATTCAAAACATAGAGAATCCATCTAGGCAAAACCTTAAGTTACCAAAAAGACACAAACACAGGAATATACATTCCCTCCAGCACAGCTTATTTTAGAAGCCATTAAATAAAAGAAAATCGAATGAATTTTCTAGCTAGATTACTTACTAACTTTACAGGAGTTGTAAGGCTTACATTCCTAATCTGTTCCAGGTAAAAGCATCACACAGATAGACCAAACCCTTTGTTCTCCCCCACTCCAGATTTGAAAGAAGCTTGTCCTCTCATTGGCCATTTTGGGTCAGGTGCCAGCGGGGTTACTGTAGCTTCTTAACTCTTTACAGGTGAAAGGATTTTGCCTCTGGCCAGGTGGGATTTTATAGCACTGTATACAGACAGGTGGTTACCCTTCCCTTTATATTTATGACACAAGGTTACCTGTGCAACCTTAATTCTGCCCCCTTGTGCATATGCATTATGATACAGTCTTTAATTACATGATCACATACTTTCTCCATACAACCCCTGCTTCAATCAGTGCACGCCTGTATTCACTGAATGGGTAGCTAGTCAATATTTCTTTTTATCCTTATTGCTCAATATGGGGCCCCAGGCATTATTGAGTGCACACCATCCAAACTCTGCACTGAATGCAGAATAATTAATTGCCTCATGGATTTTTCTACAATGCCCTCACCACAGTATCTTAAATGTGAAGTTAAACTGGGAGGTGGTATTATTATATCCATTTTACACATTGTGAACTGGTGCAACTACTACTGAAATGCTGTGACCAGTCCTGGTGCCCACAATTAAAGAAGGATGTTGATAAATTTGAAAGGGTTCAGAGAAGAGCCACGAGACTGATTAAAGGATTAGAAAACACTCCTTATAGTGATTGATTCAAAGAGCTCACTCTATTTAGCGTAATAAATAGAAGGTTAAGAGGTGACTTGATTAGTCTTAAGTATTTACATGGGGAACAAATACTTAGTAATGGACTCTTCAATTTAGCAGAGAAAGGCATAATACAAGCCAATGGCTAGAAGTTGAAGCTAGACAAGTTCAGCCTGGAAAAAGGGCTAAATTTTTAACAGTGAGGGTAACTAACCATTGGAACAATTTACCAAAGGTCACGGTGGATTCTCCATAACTGACAATTTTAAAATCAAGATTGATGTTTTTCTAAAAGATATTGTCTATGAATTACTTTGGGGGAAGGTGTATGTTACACAGGAAGTCAGACTGATAATCACAATGGGCCCTTGTGAAACTATGATTTAAAGGACTTCACAATACCTTTTTCTATGCAGTTTGAAGAGCAAATGAGCAAAGGTAGTAAACTGTTATCAACTACCTTGGTAAATAAATGAAACAATGATTTTCTGTTTAATTTTGGCATCTAAAAATGTTTCCCTGAATCAGAGAGGTGAATTGTGGCAGATAGTATAATGCTAGTAAAAGGGGTGGCTACAGAAACAAGTATGCTGTGTGAGAGGAAAGGGGAAGGCTACCAAAACTAATATAGAAAAGGAGTACTTGTGGCACCTTAGAGACTAACAAATTTATTAGAGCATAAGCTTTCGTGAGCTACAGCTCACTTCATCGGATGCATTTGGTGGAAAAAACAGAGTAGAGATTTATATACACACACACAGAGAACATGAAACAATGGGTTTATCATACACACTGTAAGGAGAGTGATCACTTAAGATAAGCCATCACCAACAGCAGGGGGGGGAAGGAGGAAAACCTTTCATGGTGACAAGCAGGTAGGCTAATTCCAGCAGTTAACAAGAATATCAGAGGAACAGTGGGGGGTGGGGTGGGAGGGAGAAATACCATGGGGAAATAGTTTTACTTTGTGTAATGACTCATCCATTCCCAGTCTCTATTCAAGCCTAAGTTAATTGTATCCAGTTTGCAAATTAATTCCAATTCAGCAGTCTCTCCTTGGAGTCTGTTTTTGAAGCTTTTTTGTTGAAGTATAGCATCTACAACCTATCCTGAAGGACGAGCCATCGCTCTCTCAGATCTTGGGAGACAGACCAGTCCTTGCTTACAGACAGCCCCCCAATCTGAAGCAAATACTCACCAGCAACCACACACCACACAACAGAACCACTAACCCAGGAACCTATCCTTGCAACAAAGCCCGTTGCCAACTCTGTCCACATATCTATTCAGGGGATACCATCATAGGGCCTAATCACATCAGCCACACTATCAGAGGCTCCTTCACCTGCGCATCTACCAATGTGATATATGCCATCATGTGCCAGCAATGCCCCTCTGCCATGTACATTGGCCAAACTGGACAGTCTCTACGTAAAAGAATGAATGGACACAAATCAGACGTCAAGAATTATAACATTCAAAAACCAGTTGGAGAACACTTCAATCTCTCTGGTCACTCGATCACAGACCTAAGAGTGGCTATCCTTCAACAAAAAAGCTTCAAAAACAGACTCCAACGAGAGACTGCTGAATTGGAATTAATTTGCAAACTGGATACAATTAACTTAGGCTTGAATAGAGACTGGGAATGAATGAGTCATTACACAAAGTAAAACTATTTCCCCATGGTATTTCTCCCTCCCACCCCACCCCCCACTGTTCCTCTGATATTCTTGTTAACTGCTGGAATTAGCCTACCTGCTTGTCACCATGAAAGGTTTTCCTCCTTCCCCCCCCTGCTGTTGGTGATGGCTTATCTTAAGTGATCACTCTCCTTACAGTGTGTATGATAAACCCATTGTTTCATGTTCTCTGTGTGTGTGTATATAAATCTCTACTCTGTTTTTTCCACCAAATGCATCCGATGAAGTGAGCTGTAGCTCACGAAAGCTTATGCTCTAATAAATTTGTTAGTCTCTAAGGTGCCACAAGTACTCCTTTTCTTTTTGAGAATACAGACTAACACGGCTGCTACTCCAAAACTAATATACTGCATGAGAGGAATGGAGGTAACTGAGGAATTGACTAAAGTATTACTGTATTCAACTGAGGCTGGCCCCAGCAGGTGTGAAGGCATTAGGCACACAATGAAATCACCACAGCTTCATCATGCACATTAAAGGCAGACCTCAGCATTGTGAGTCAACCAGGGGAATTCCCTGTGTATTGCAGTAGTGCTTTGATGTGGCTCTGTCCACTTTACTGCAGAGGGGTATGATCCCGGGGAAGGGCTAGCGCAGACATTTTTGAAAGAGATACATTAACCCAAATACCTGCTTAACAAATATGCAGAGGTAATAACCCACACCGTGAGCTCTAGTTGCAGAGCAAAAATAACAAGGATTCCTTGTGGCACCTTAGAGACTAACAAATTTATTTCGGCATAAGCTTTCGTGAGTTAGAACCGACTTCATCAGATGCATGGAGTGAAAATACAGGAGCAGGTATAAATACATGAAAGGATGGGGGTTGCTTTACCAAGTGTTGAGGTCAGTCTAACGAGATAAATCAGTATCCACTGGAACTTCATGGCCATGGGGCGGATATACCTTGATTTAGAAAGACTTTTGACAAACTTCCAGAGGATATTCTCGTACACAAGCTAGGGAACTGTAGGCTAGATGAAATGACTATAAAGTGGATGCACTAGTAGTTGAAAAACCATACTCAAAGAGCAGACATCAGTGGGTAACAATCAAACTGGAAGGACTTATCTAGTGGAGTCCTGCGGGTGTCTGTCCTTGGTCTGGTTCCAGTGAGGCTAATTAATCACTGGAACAATTTGCCAAGGGTTGGATTCTCCATCAAGCTTGGATAATTTTTATTTACAGGATATGCTCTATTTCAAAGACATTCTTTTGGCCTATGTTATACAGGAGGTCAAACAAAACAATCACAATGGTACCTTCTGGAGTTGGAATCTATGAAACACAGTGAAGCAACAGAAGTTAGGATGTAACCAAGTCCAGATGACTGTGTAGTAGTGTTGGGAATGCATTTCATTTAGTACTCTTTTTTGTACTCTTGTTATACGTTTCTTTGAAAAGGTGTACTAAAATTAATTGGATCTTATGGAAGAAGTGCATTTTCAAGAGGAAACCAATGGGGAATGTTGATTTTGGTTGTGGAGGGGGTCCTGGATACAAGGGGACTTAATCTACTATGTAAAATTAGGAACATTTTAAACTAAAATATTCAGGATGGAACAGAGACAAATATAACTAACAATAATGGAATAAACTGAATAAAGGAAAATATAATCTGAATACTAGGAAACACATTTTAAATCTGTCAGACTCTGGAATAATCTTCCTCCAACAGAAGCAGTGGAAGCCACATGTTATGCAGAAATAGGGGAAGAATTCTCTTTGCTGGTAGCAATGACTTTCAAGTTTTGTATTAGAAAACAAGTTCCTACAGAAGCATACAAGTTCAATTGTTTCATCTGTATGTGGAACCTCAAAGCACAAGTGTATTTTTTACCTATACTGAAAATCTTCAGAAGGTTTTCAGCAAGTTGGAAGCTCTAAAAGTTCTTCTGTCATCCAAGCTGACAAAAGGTTATCAACAGAATCAAGAAAATGTGAGAACCCTTGTTAAATTTCACTAAAGGAGCAGTACCAACATAACCTATTTCGTACCAGAACTCCTTTTTGCTGTTGAAGTTTTTCTTTATGTGCCTTTAACTTTTAAAACCTGAACAAATTCAGTAGGAAGGTATATTCCACATAATCTATTTAAAGGTTTTTACTTAATAGTTATGTTGTTGTTAGTTTATTTGACAAAGAAAGGGATATGGTCCTTTTATACAAGACTAAAATCTGACTTTTAGTATAAGTTAGTGGCATGAAAGATGAAAACAAATTGCTTAATTTTCTGAGGGGCTAAGCACCTGCAGCTCCCACTGAAGGATACAGGAACTCTGAATGCTTGGCACTTTTGAAAATCAGGCCAGAAATTTAAAATTAAAAGCTCCTCCCACCCGAAAGGCTTAAAGCGATCATGATCAGAAACAAATTCACTCAACAATAGCTACAACTACAATGACCCTCCACAATTCCTTCTATAACCCACAATTCTTTCCATAGTAACTTTCTGAAGGTTATTTCCATCTCTATGCCTAATGTGACCAAAACACATGTTTGCATCCATTGAATTCTGACACATCAGGGTCTGCTTCTCTCCAATAATATTTCTAACATAGGCCTGGACTGCCTAAATAGCTGGGTTGTACAGGTGAGGCATTCTTCCAGGGCTAGAGAGCAAGGAATCTCTCTTGTGGCAGTCACTTCACAGCAATGGAACTGATGTGAACACTAATCCAGCCTCGGGGCTGGTGTCCACACTGCTTGCTCGCCACTATATGGGGCTAGGAATAGAGGTTGAAAAGTCTGTGGGTGCTTCTGCCCCCAAATCTCTGTAGCATAGTGATGCACAGGGAACTCACATGTGGCTAGGTTTCTTGGAACACACAGGATGCATATCTCCTGTGTGGGCTCCCTAATTCCCTCCCACTGTGCAAAATGGTTCTGCTGCAAGAGAGTCCTTGAGGGCCCTGGGAAAGATGCTAGGATTCATCTGTAAGAGAGATATTAATGGTCTCCATTTGTCTCAAAGGGATTGATCTTTGAAGCTTCTGAAGATGCAACAAGTAAGCGTAACAAAATGAAGGGATGGGGGAAAGAATACGAACCTAAATAGATAAAATTACCTATTATAAAGCCTAACGATGAGCACAACTTCACGTTCCAAATCATGTTAAAATAGTTAGTTTTTTAATCTACGCCTGCCTCTTAATTGATTTTAACTGTGTCATTGGAAAACCAGATGTACAAATTATACTACAAGGGAATTTGTATGTTGTTTAAGATATTATATTTATTCTGCCTTGAATACTATTAAAGTGTTGCATGAAGGAAGTTATCAGTTTGCAAGTCCATAAGATCAGTGCCTTTGTCAAAGTTCTTTATACTAGATTCCAGTCATTTATGATCTCCCTCATTGGGTCTGATTGCATATATTTTTTCCATCCTATAGATGAAGACTGCCAAAGAGCAGATCTGATTTCCAACACCAAATGTTCAGTATTGTGATACATCTCCTAAGTTTGTGAAAGAGAGCGTATCAGATCAGCAAGCGAAGCAAAGCAGAGAATTCAGCTATGACCTTTTCATCTGAGCTTCCAAGCTCAACTTGGCTAACATAACTATTAATATCTCTAAAGCCTCTCCCAACATATGCTTCACTTCATTTTTCTTTCTTACTATAACACTGATCTCTAATTGGTTAACATTCAGAGCTGCCAAAGAAAATGAAAACCTTTACTAAAAGGACAAAACTATTTAACGTTCTTATTGCTATTCACCCTACCATTGAATCTGCATGTAATTGTAGCATATTCTCTAATAAAAATGTTCTCAATCTTACAGACATACACTCAGATGCACAACTATATTTAAACATCCTATTGATAACAATATGCCTAAACAAAACCAATCCTGTTTACAACTTTTCTTCCAAGTCTCACCACGTTTTCAATATTACATGTTACAAATTACATTCTCACAAAGGAACCATATTGTTATTTCTCAGTACTCTAAAGGGCCCTGTTATCGCACACTACTTCAGAACATTGAGAAACCTTAACTTGTAAGTGAGAAGGCGGCACCATTCTCACATCTGTACTGCTCACAATCTAATGCCAACAGTATGTATGCAGTAACTATAATGGCGTTTACAAATCGATGTCTGATATTTAAATTATGTACCAGCTTTCATTCCAAAGGATCCCAGTGCATTTTATAAACTTACACTCAAACTGAATATAAAGGAATTATTTATTTTACCACTGAAAGAAAACCACCCCTGGAGTAAAATGTGTTAGCTGATTAATATCCAGCAACACTTCCAAATGGTTTAGGTCAAATAGTAAATAACTCACTACAGTGGAAATTCAGTGAAGTAGAATATCATTATCAAAGTAAGGATTTGGCCAGTTCACACACCAAATGGTTCACCAAATCTGCCCTGTGATTTTTAATGACCATCATTGGTCAGAACTTCTGTTTCATAGCCTATCTACAAAAGAGCAGTACAGAATTCCCGAGGACTATGCTGAGGTAGTGATTCAATATTTATTCAGCAGAAGAGTGCTACCTCCTGAATCACCAGTGCTGCACTTCTGCAATACTTAGATGCTCCTTGAAGATCTCAAGATACCCACCTGCACTGGCTTCTCTCAGCTTATGATACCTGACAGGATCACAGAACAGTCTTAGTAAAGCTATTTCTAAAAGGACTTATCGCCTCATGGTATTTAAGGGCAGTGAAATTACATCACTTAGGATGGAATAATTTCCTGAACAGTTAAGAGTAAAGAAACATTGACAAGATGGGATTCTCCTATGTACAGAAAAATACACTATTCCTGGTATTTAAGTTTCGATCCCATGCACATACACTAGGAAGAGGACCCTCTAATTAAAACCATAAGATATTTATTAATTTTAATATATCTTGAGCACCTGTGCAAACTACATCTGCTAAATGTCATTAAATGTACGGCAGGACAAATTTTTTCACCTAAATAGTAAATTTGCTAAAAAAAATATGCAGTTCTGGGGCAACTGAGATTATTGGCAAATTCCGATCAAATTTGGCAAGTAGATTCAGCTGAATAACAAAAATATGGGAATTTTTTTTAATGTCCAGTTTTGCATCAAATCTTCATTTCAACTGAAGCATCATTTTGAAATGTCATTTCAAAATATCATTTCAAAACAGTTTTGTTTCAAAATGTCATTTAGAAATGATATTCAAAATGTTTTGTTCAGCCCATAAAATATTTTTCAGTCACACCTTAGTGAAAAAAAAAAATGAAAAAATCAGTTTTGGTACAAAATTAACTGAATTTTTTTCTCCCCCAATTTTTCAGTTCAGCCCTCAAACTGAAAGTATTGCTTGCTCAGCTCTAATTAAATGCAGTTTTCTTTGCAACCATGTTTTCTATACATTTGTGGCAGTTTTTTGGCATCTGCCCTCCATCCAGTTTCCTTTGGGAGTACCAACAGCAAGAAGAACTCAACATTTCTTTTTGTCAGTATCTATGCCTTCCTGTTAATGCTATTCACCTCAAAGAGTCCATACTTTCTTCTTTGAAGACTCCTTGTGATATTGAAAACAATTAACCACTTGAAGTTCTTCCTTTCATTCTCCATCTTACTTCGATCCTCTTTTCCTTTTACAAAAAAATTCCTTGGTCATATTTACGTCAACTCACAATTCTTTGGTTTTCACTGTATTTTCTGATTATTCTCCTTCCAACATTGTTTTCTCCTTCAAGCCTTTACTGTTACAATATCTTGCCAAACAGCCATTCTTGTCTATTCAACTGTTGATTGTAGGTGTTTCCTAACACTCTGCTGTCTTCTGTATACACTTCTCCCAACCACAGTTTTAGCCTTACCACTCTAAATTCTTTTTTCCCAGTCACACTAATCATTGCTACCCCTACAGATCAGAAAGGGCATTCTATCTGTGCAGAACCTATATTTTCCAAAGATCCGCACTATACTACCTACCTAAGTCTGCACCAATTTTTAGCCACCTCTTTAGTTTGCAATCTGCTGCTATTTACAGAGTCCCAAGCACAGTACCAGTGCATTTCTGTGAAAACTAAAACACCTTCAAACACCCTTTTCTTAAGGCTGCTTCATAGTTTTTCAGGCCTGGTTCACAGGACCCAAGAATCTGCTTCTATGCTGCTCGTTCCAGCATGAATCAGGTCTACTGATCCCTCAGTTCTTGCTTGGGAGTTGTCCACCAGCATTGGTCTCCTACTGTGGCACCAAGGAGGAGATATGAACTAACCACATTTTAGATTGTTATCTATTTGGGACAGGGACTGTCATTATTGTATGTTTGTACCATACCATAATGGAATAACCTACAACAATGGGGCCTCTCTACTTATGGCCTTTAGGTGCATCCACAATATAAATGTTGAACAGTAATTCTGGGGAGAACTATACACAGTAGAATACACTTTTCCTAAATATCAAGTTTCCTGCCACAACAACCCTACTTAATTCTCCTTCCCCCATTATGAGTAATGGATCTGCCCATCCATATAACTATACCATGCTCATTACCATAGTATATGGATGGATCTATACATGGACTTTTAAATTTTTATTCTTGCACTTCACTGCATGTACCCAAGCTGGCTTTACCCTATACTCATAAGTATTTAGAATGTGCTTCACACTTTCAGTACTTTCCCCCCCTTGTTTTACTGCACAGTAACACTGGCCTCATCTATATTAAACACCTAAAATTCTCATGCCCTAGACATGGTCACTTGTCTTTCAAAAATACAGTGGTAAAACACTAATTTCACAGGTATGAGATTTAGCAAATGTCTTTCAAGATGTAATTCACTGTAAAATTACTTCAAGTTAAAATAATTATTTGCAACACTGCCTACTGCCATATTTATTTTTAAATTCTCCTGGGTGCTGTATAAAGTGACAAGTCTAGTTCTCAGAATCAGCACTCTTGAACTTATAGTGCTCAATGAGCTGACTCCATGCTCTGTCCTGTGGATGAATTCACTAAGAAAGCATCACATTTGTGGTATTTGCAAACTGCAGCTTTCCACTTTATTCTACCACCCACCTCATACTATCCCTAAAGCCTGCACCAAAAGAGAAGCAAAATAATTTCAGCCAGTAAACTGTATTCTATTTACCATTAGCAAAATGGCAGTTTAAAATTTTACAAAGGTTGCAGCAAACACACATATATTGTTTAAGACTGACATCTTTAACATAAAAGTACACTTCTTGTAAGGGTCCATTCCATTAAGGAGTCCTTCAATTTTATAGATCTGCACCTACAATTTCCTCTCGATTCATGGTAACAGCTCAGTGAAAAAAATGCATAAACCTAATTCAACTTCACGATAAAGGAAGGAAAGAAGAGAAATTTCCTCAACTTCCGTTTTTCCCAAAAAGGTCTTCCTAGTTTCTTTTCTCTTTCCAAACAAAGGCTCCACTAATTAGGTGGTGGCCTTCATTCTCTCCTGTGCGGCCACCCTGAACAGAGCTCGTGGACCACAGTTTGAGAACCTCTGCTCTAAATGACTCATTTAGAGTTTTACGTTAGTTATTGCCAAATGCTACCACATTAGACTTTTTAGATTGTAAGCTATTTGTGGCAATGAATGTCTGTTTTAATGTTTTGAGCAGTGTTCTGTACAGTTAGTACTAAACAAGTCAACAGCAAGCAACAAAAACTTGGATGTGAGTAGAATACCTGGTTTAGTAGGTGATGTTAAGTACTAAAAATCCTGCAACACCAATGAAAGAGTGTGTGTGTAATGGGCAGAATATCTGCCTTATGTCTGAATTCTCTTGTTTGTCTATTTCTTAACGTCTTCAACATGAGTGTGTAATAGTGCATATAAATAAATAAGCCCTTGTGTATATACGATCTACAGTAATGTATGGGGTTAAACTCTCAGATATGGGGGGAAAATAAAGATTTCAAACATGTCAGCAGAGTATCTACTCATTTCAAAGACATGATTATCTTCCCATATTTCAAAGGAAAAGCCTTTTGAAAGATCTGGCACAGAAATATGCATGTGAATAGAAGCATATTGTAAAGTCTAAGTTTTCAGGTATAATGGTTCTCAGTTACAAGGCATGAGATGCTAGAATACTTGATTCTCTATGGTACATTCAACAAAGCAGAGTACACCACCAGCCTAATATTATCACCTCTGCCCAGCCTCCAATCTGATGGTTAATGAAAACTTTTGTTTGATTGTGGCGTATAGCCCTTCCAAAACTGTACCAAGCTCCGCTCAACTTCTGGGTGGGACCTTATTCATATTGCACAGATAAACGGATTTAGAAGCCAAAAAACTCTGAAATGGTTAGGTCCAATATAAAAAGTAAAACCAGTTGCCAATCTCTTCTTTTTTTGTAAGGAGTGGGGGATCCAGGAATTTAACCAAATACAGGGCTGACGTGTGTCAAAGGGGTTCTGATCTTGTCAAGGCAGCATCTGACCAGCAACTATGGGGCTTTTCCACCTAGTCCTTTATTTCCGGTTATCTCCTGCACCTCTATAACATCCCTCTTTTCCTGTTAAAACTAATTAGTAGCTCTGCACTGGTCAGCAGGGATTGCTCATAAGTAATGCAGCAGTCCTATTGAACCCTTCTCAGAGGCAACCCTACTGAAGCCAGAAGTTAGCCTCTGTGCAGAATCTAAACATGCACTTCACAATGAACATCATATGACATATGGTACCTCTTTCCCCACTGCTTCCTTTGTCAGCTATAGTATGTCTAATGTAAGACCAAATCCTGAGGTCTTGGTCTTGATTCATACCTTACTCTGACAAAACACTCACTGAAGAGATGATGCAGTCATTAGATTGTTAACTCTTCGGGGCAGGGACCCCTTATAGACTGTAAAAATTACACCTAAAAATATGGGGAAGACCTATACGCCTTAAACAAGAATAAAAATTGATGCTCCATACTGTGTAATTATCCAGGGAGTGAACTGCATCCTTCTATGAAAAATTGCTTTAATGAGCAGCACAAAATAAATGTAAGTGCAGTTCTTATAATCTGGAACTCATAATGTGAATTAAATTCCTGAGCTATGCTTTCCCCGTACACACATTCACACAAATGGTGATCCACCAAAAAACTGTGCGCCTGAATCAGAGCTTATTGCTCAGTGAACCTCAAACAGCATTACAAAATCTATCAGCTGCCACATGTAAATGACCCTTTTCCAGGGCTCAGCTTCAGCAGTTCTCCTTTGCTGCAGAGAGCCCTCGATTCAATTGAAGGCCAAGTTACTAAGAAATTGTTTGTCGTCGTAGATTGGATTGATCATTTGTTTCCTGAATTCCTTTTCCTATCATTTACTCATTATACGCCTCCTCCTGATGGGAAAGGACATTTATTGTGCTGGCAAACAGAAACATTCTGCAGCATTTCCTGGGGGTTCTCTCATTTATCTATTGGATAAGAGACTGAAGTTTTCTAAGGGCAGAAAAATTAAAATATCACTCAGGCTGACAGCAATGAAAATGAGGGTCTGTTTGTATAGGAAGGCTGTTTCTGAGCTTTAGGTTTACAAGGCTATTTACTAAAGAGGGTTGCAACATTTCATATAACTACCACTTCTCGTATAATAAAAAAAATCCTGGCTGTTTCCTAGCTGGATACGCTAATACTCTGAACAGAAGTGCTGAAATATGCCATGTTCTAATGCTCGTAAGAAAATGTTATTGCTACCTGTTTAAAATGGAAAATACACTTAAAATTATGTAATTCTGTTTTAAGATACATGCCTACCATACATTGCACTATGGAATAGTGTGTTCACGTGATTAGGAACAGGAACTGGGTGTCATGAGTTCTCGGCTGTGTTTCATAATGTCACTGACTCTGTGACCTCAGTCAAGTCATTTAATTTTTTGGTGGCTCAGATTCCCCACTTAGCAAATAAAGTTTATATTTGCCAGCCTCTCAGGAGTCAGATGGGCTGTATGTAAATCACTTGGAGACTTTATGATGAAAGGAGTTACTGAATTATACCTTTATACAATCAGTAAGCATTTTAAAAAGTCTCCTAAAATTTCAGTATGTTGCCTGTAATGTGATGCACTTGAAAGAGTAAAGTAGGATTTTCCTCAGTTGTTACTTTCCAAAGGTAAATTCAAGCAAGTTACACAATCTCACATATTTTTAAGTAAAATATTTAATGACATAGATTTCATATAATCATTTTTATTATTTATATTACTGCTTGTGCCTAAAAGATCAGCACCCAGTTGAACTAGGCAAAGCACAAACACACAGGAAGGACACAATTCCTTAGATTTTACAATCTAATTTAAAATCGGATTAAACACTTGGAAGTAACAAGCAAGCAAAGAGATTGGGAGAGAGACAGACAAGGATAACAGAGAAAGGAGGGTGTAGTTACAGATTAGCTACATACATACATAAAAAAACTTCTCATGTCCCATATAACACAGGAACCTGTTTGTTAACGTTAATAGCATGTTTACTTGTTTTGGTCAGTACAGCCTCTTAAAAATTCCCTAATTACATATTTTAGTTTAGCTCTAGAAAAAGGAGGGGACATCAATCCTACAGAATGGAATTACTTACTCTCTCACACCTTTCAGAATCAGATGCTACTTGCCAGTAAATTCCAGTTTTAAAGCAAGCAAGGGGCAAAGCTGGCAGGAATAGTTCCTATTCTTCCTGACTTTGCAGATGGGAATCAGAAGAAAAATGAGTGTAATCCAGAGGAACTGTCCACTATAAGCTTCTTTACAGCAAGTATTGTTCCCATATCCTCAGTCCAACCCCAAGTTTTCCCAGTAGTTTCATTTAATCTACATATTCATTCCTAGTAATAATTTGCACTGATGTACATCAGAGTATCACAAAGTGCTTTACAAGTATCAAGAGTCAGGTTATTCTTATGAGGTAGATTGTTTACATGAGAAAAATCCTGACTCATGGCAACTGAATATTATTGGACAACCAATAAGTTTCTATCATTAAACCTCCTAAGAGGTTAATAACACTGAGGTCCAGAACAACATTAACCATATTGCATATATCCATGCTTCTCAAACCATGATCTGTGGAGCCTTCCCTGGAGGTTTGCAGAAGGAAACATTAAAAATCAAGCAGAGAGGGACTAGAGTGCTGGGAGTGCAGATGGATTCATGAGGGATCTCTCTTTTACAAAGTTGTCTGTAGAGTGAAGTAGTTATAGAACCTCAGGGCAATATATAAATAGCTGCTTTCTGATTGGCTGCAATGAGCCCAATGAAAGTTAATACTCCCCTCCTTCTTGGGTCAGTAAATCTTGCATTCACTTACAAAGTCAACAAGGGCCTGATTTTCAGAGGTTCTAAGCACCCAGGACTCCAATAGAAGTTAATGCTTAGCACCTCTGAAATCTACACTCAGGTTTCCTTATTGGAAGTTTGTACTTACAAATGAGTAAACTACAGTTGCTTGTCCAAAATCGTACTGCAATTCAGTAGCAGAGCCAAACCTGTTAGTCCTGACTCCTACTCCCTTGATCTAATCAGAAAAAATAAATTCCTTCATGATTGTGATAACCGTGTTTCAGTCCTCACTCTTCTAGATGTCTTATTTACTAGATTCACTGTAATCAGACAAAAATCACTATTTTTGAAACAATCCCTCTAAAAACTTACTTTTAAAAGTTCATTCAAATTGCCTTGGATAGAAACCATGACACATCCACTGAACACTAGCTGCAGGACTATAAAGAAAGTGTAATGATAAAGGGAAATGTAAACAGCACTAACTCACACTACACTCAAGTACGAGATGTTGAACATCAGCGAGGGCTCAGAAACAATACAAATTCACCAAGTGAGATCAGAACTAGAACAAGAAATAAAATGACATTCTACCTGGAAAAAGGCAAGCCAAGATGTCCGAGAGAAAATAATTTAACACGCAAAAGTTTAACAGGAAGAAGGCACTTTGAAAGAGCAAGTGAGTGTCTAAAGATTGGAAGGAGACTTAAGGATGAATTCCAGACAGCATGTTAAGTATGAACTTCAATATATTATGGCAGAAAAAGAGTGAAAGCTTTGGATTGCATTTGAAGAGGAATCACATCACAGTATAGGGAGGTGGTAATCATCTATACAGCATGGGGAAATTGGATGCATTCAGTTCAGGACACCAACACAAGACAAAGATATAAAGCAAGAGGGACTAAGAAAAATTCTGTAAAAGTGATAAAAGGGATAGACGAATAGATTTATGGAGGAAGATTTAAAGAACAACCTCTAAGAACACCAATACTTTTCCTTATATATTCACACAGTATCCAAACGTCAGGTATTAGTATGTTTAAGACAAATGAAGCACGGAAATGTGGTATAAGTTATTGCTACTTAACACACAGTATTCTGCTATTACTGATTTTTATACAAATTAAAGTAAACATAAAAGCACAAGACTGATAGCTCCATATTTTGCTTTGCATTTGAAGTGTAGATATAATAATATTCACAGCCAAAAAAAAAAAATCAATTTCTTTTGCATGTCTTGGGAATCTGGAAAAATGGATCGTACAAAAAGCCTCTATAAAACATGGCTATTCCTGGTGCTACTATATCTTTTCATAGAAACACAGTTTGTCATAAAGAAAAATGGCCTGAAACATTATTGTATTTTTGTCTTCTGTAGTTTATATGTAGAAAAGGAAAAAATTCTCTATTGAAAGAAATATTTCCCTAAACACTAATGTCTATTATTCAGTGTAGTGCATCTGCTTTTTTTTTTGTTTGTCTGTTATTAAGTGACATTTCAGGACTGCTATTGATTTGATGAAAGAAAATGAAAGATGGGAACGAAAAATATTTTTTAAACAAGAAAAATGTCACGGAATATAAAGGCAAGGCTGACTTGTGATGGTTGTTGGAAAATACACAATTTTTTTTAAAGTTAATTTAGTGGAAGGCCATAATAGAAGATGAGTGGAAAAAAAAATCAGTTTAAAAAACAATTGTTTAGAACAATAATGAGGCTCAGCCAGATATGGAGCTAGTGCACTAAAGCAATACTATAATCAAAAGGCTACAGTTCAGTCTCTGCTTTTTGTCAATAAGGTTGAGGTTAGAGATATTTTAACTGATAGCAAGATTCCTGATCTCAATATGCCAGGCAAAGAGCTCTCAACAACAGGGTATTCCCAAAAATATAATGTAATCTAAAGAGAAGAATTTTCCGGCATTTGCAACATGATACTGGATCTCAAGTTGAGTTGACAGCTTTATTATGTGAAACTGGCAACAACATTACATTCTGGTCAATACTAAATAGGGTATTGCTATGAACAGTATAGAAACACAAAGCATTGCAAAATTATGATGAACTCCCAGTTTTATCTTCTGGCGCTGAGTCTGAGTTCAAGCATAGAAAAAACGGTTACTCACCTTCTCGTAACTGTTATTCTTAGAGATGTGTTGTTCATGTCCAATCAGGTGTGTGCTCGCACACGTGCACAGTAACCAGAAGATTTTTCCCCTAGCAGCAACCGTAGGGTTGGCCTGGGCGCCCCCTGGAGTTGCACCTTCATGGCACCCAATACAGAGCCCTGCTGACCCTACACCGCCTCAGTTTCTTCTTGCCGGCTACTCCAACAGAGGGGTAGGAGGGTGGATATTGGAATGGACATGAACAACACATCTCAAAGAACAACAGTTACAAGAAGGTGAGTAACCGTTTTTTCTTCTTCAAGTGCTTGCCCATGTCAATTCCAATCAGGTGATTCACAAGCCCAAGTTCAGGAGGCGGGGTTGGAGTCATCCACTGATTGGAGCACTGCTCGTCTGAAGGCCGCATCGTCTCTGGCCTGCTGAGAAATCCAGGAACGCTGTTGACGAAGTCTGCATCCTGGGGGGGTGTGCAGTGAACAGGGGTGCGGGAACCCCTGCCAGGCTGTAGCATTCCCGGATGCAGGATGTGATCCATGACTAAACGCATTGTGACAACATGCGTAGGCCTTTCATTCTGTCTGCCACTGCCACAAATAGCTGGGTCGATTTTCTGAACGGCTTCGTTCTCTCAATGTAAAAGGCTAGCGCTCTGTGGACATCTAGTGAATGGAGTCTCTGCTCCCTGCCGCTAGGATGCAGCTTAGGTAGAACACCGGGAGAAAGATGTCCTGGTTAATGTGAAACTGTGACACAACCTTCGGGAGGAAAGCAGAAGGCAGCCTGAGCTGCAACTTGTTCTTATAAAACATGGTGTAAGGGGGCTCTGAGGTTAGGGCCCTGAGTTCAAACCCCTCCTGGCCGAGGTTATTGCCACCAGGAACGCCACCTTGAAAGAAAGGTAGAGCAGGGAGCATGACATCACAGACTCAAAAGGTGGTCCCATGAGTCTAGTAAGGACCAGGTTGATGAGGACAGGCTGACAGATGTTAGGGTATAGCCTGTTGAGCCCTTTTAAGAACCGGCTGACCATTGGGTTAGTAAACAGAGAGCAGCCCTCCTCGCCCGGTGAAAGGCCAAGATGGCAACTAAGTGCACCCTTATTGAAGATAACGAAAGCCCCTGCTGCTTCAGATGGAAGAGGTAGTCCAGAATAAATGGCACTGATGCTAGTGTTGGGGACGAATGGTGTTGCGCCGACCAGATTGAAAATTTCTTCCACTTAACAACGTATGTGGCTCTTGTAGAGGGTTTTCTGCTGCCAAGGAGGACCTGTCTAATGTGGTCTGAACAGGAAACCTCCATTGGGTTCAACCATGGAGCTTCCATGCTATGAGGTGAAGTGATTCGAGGTTCGGATGTTGAAGACAACTGTGATCAGAAGGTCAGGGAAGAGCGTCAGGGTGATTGGGGCTTCCACGGACATGTCTAGGAGAGATGTGTACTAGTGCTGACGGGACCAGGCTGATGCTATCAATATGACCTGAGCTTGTTCCCTCCAGATCTTGAGGAGTACCTTGTGAATGAGCGGTATGGGAGGAAAGGCGGATAGGAGACCACCTCCCCAGTGGAAGAGGAATGCATCTACGCTGTGATTTTGAAAGGAGCACAACTGCTGGTACTTCCTCTTGTATCATGTGGTGAATAGGTCTATCTGGGGAAAGCCCCATCTCTGGAAGATTGAAATCTCGATGTCTGGGCGAAGGGACCACTAGTGGCCATGAAACGACCTGCGGAGGTGGTCCGCCAGCTTGTTCTTTACCCCTGAAGGTACGACGCTTGCAGGTGTATTGAATGTTCTATACAGAAGTCCCACAGCATGAGGGCTTCCTGGCACAGGGGAGAGGGCATGCATCCCATTTATTGATATAGAACATTGCCGTGGTCTTGTCCATCATGACTGATACACATTGTCCCATTAAGTATGCCCGGAAGATCTGGCATGCCAGGCAGACCGCTTTCAGTTCTCTGAGACTAAAGAGGTTGAAGCCTGAGTCTGACTTGCTGCACCATACAGGTACAGGCAGCCATGTGTCCGAGAAGCTTCAGGCAGTTTCTTGCTGTGGTGGTGCTGGGAAACTGTCTGAGGCCTCGAATGAGATCAGTCAGGCCTGAACTTTACTTGTGGCAGGTATGCCCAGGCCTGGTTCAAGTCCAATATTGCCCCTATAAATCCTATCCTCTGGATGGGGTACACAGTGTCGATTTTGCTTCATTTAGAAGGAGACCCGGGTTGTCAAAGGTGGCTCTGATGAATCTGACCTGAGCTTCCACTTGGATCTTGGAGCGGCCCTTGATCAGCCAGTTGTTAAGGTAAGGAAACAGAGAGAAATGCTGCGACGACTGCCGTGCACTTGGTGAAAACAAGCGGTACTGCTGACAGGCTGAACGGGAGGAATGTAAATTGTTAGCGGGTGTTGTTCACCACGAACCCAAGGTAGTTTCTGTGGGGCTGGGTGATCGCGATATGAAAGTACGCGTCCTTGAAGTTGAGGGACGGATACTAGTCTGCTGGATCCTATGAGGGAATGATGGAGGTCAGAGACACCATGCGGAACATGAGTTTCTTCAAGAACTTGTTGAGTTCTCGCAGGTCCAGGATGGGCCTGAGGCTGCCTTTGGCTTTCGATATTAGGAAATACCAGGAATAAAAGCCCTCGCACCTGTGCTCCTGATGAACCTCCTCCACTGCCCCTAAAGATAGGAGCGACTGCACCTCCTGGATAAGGAGCTGCTTGTGAGAAGGGTCCCTGAAGAGGGACAGGGAAGGAGGGGTGGAAGAGTGAGAGGGCACAGAATTGGATGGAGTATCCCCTCTCTACCGTGCGGAGGAGACATAGGTCCGAGGTGATACAGGACCATGCATGGTAGAAAGGGAATAGTTGGGATGAGAAGGTAAGGTGGGATGGATCCAGTCTTTGGTGTGGTATACTGTCCTCAACCGTGCCTTCAAAAGGCCAGTTTGTGTCCTGAAGACAGCTTGGGCTGTCCCTAGCCCTGGACAGAGGGTTGGCGCAGCCTTCTCCTGCCGTTCCGATTCCTCCTTTTGGACCCATCTTAGCAGTTCTGCTGACAAAACCACTGCTGGGGCGGAGGATGGACTTGTCTCTGCTGCATTGAAGGAGTATAGAGGCCCAGGGACCTGAGGGTGGCTCTGGAATCTTTGAGGCTGTTTAGCCTTTTGTCATCTTCTCTGTGAAGAGAGTCTCACCTTCAAAGAGAAGGTCTTGGATGATTTGCTGTACCTCACAGGGGAGGCCAAAAACCTGGAGGCATGAGTCCCTTCTCATGGCCACTCCACTAGCCATAACTCTGGTTGCTGATTCTGCCCCATCAAGTGCCGCCTGAAGGGACACTCTGGAGATCAGTCTCCCTTCGTCAACCAAAGCCGAAAATTTGGCGTGGAAGTCCGAGGGGAGCAACTCCGTAAATTTAGCCATTGCTGAGCAGGCATTGTAGGAGTACTTGCTGATGATGGCCTGCTGGTTGGATACTCGGAGTTGCAGTCCCCCCGTGGAGCAGACTTTTCGCCCAAAAATGTCTAATTTTTTGGCATTCCTATTCTTCGATGAAGGGCCTTGAAATCCTTGCCTCTCCTGCTGGTTAGCAGCATCCACCACCAGAGAATCAGGCAGAGGGTGGTAATAGAGGTGTTCATTGCCCTTGGAGGGCACAAAGTACTGGCGCTCATTGTGCTTGGTCGTAGGTGGCAGCGAGGCCCGGGTCTGCCAAAGGGTCTTGGTTATGTCGATGATTGTCTTTATAAGTGGCAAAGCGATATGGGCAGGGCCGGAGGGAGCCAGGATGTCCACCATAGGGTCCTCATCATCCACAACTTCCTCTGCCTTAATGCCCAGGACCTGGGTGACCCGTTGCAGCAGCTGCTGCAACATCCTGTGGTCTTCCAGAGCTGGGGCTACTGAAGATGCAGATGCCCCACTCATCTGGTGAGGAGGAGGAGGAGGAGGAGGAGACCACCGGGGAGGTGGTTGCTCTCTACCATCCCCACTCAAGGGATCTCTTGACCCTGTGGAAACTGTGATAGGTTGGCCTGGTCCCAGTGCTGTGAAAGGCGCAGGTGTCGGTGCCTGGTGCAGCATGTGTGCCGGGGTTCCCGTAAGTGTTGTCGCAGCCAGCGCCGATGACGGAGGCGATCTTGGTGCCATCGTCGGTGCAGAGGATGCTGTAGCTGCAATCAGGGCAGCTGAAGCATCCGGTGCTGAAGTGGTCGATGTCAGTGCCGGTATTAATGACTGAGGCATTGGCTCCGGTGCCAATTGTGGCAGAACGAACGTCGTGGACGCCACTGATGCTGCACCCGAGTGGGACCCCTGGCTACGACCCTGGGCTTGATGGAAAGCCCACAGAGTCCAAAAGGGTGACTGCGGTGGATTTTGCCATTGAGGGGCCCACTGCATTGGGTGGGACCATCTGTGGCGCCATGAGGAGGGTCTTCTGCTCCTGCTACAGTCAGAGTGGTATGAGTCTGACTCCGACTCTGACTCCGAGTAGGAAGACCTGGATGGGTGCTGCTCCTCTCGACGTAGAGCGTCAGGAAGCAGAGTGCCAGGAAGCAGGTGATGGGGATCGGCGTGTCATCATTGCTGACTTTCCCTTTGACTGCATGGGATGCTGGGATGGAACCTGCGGTGCCGGGACACTCTCCTGTCTCGGCGGCAAGAACAGCGCCATAAGCCTCAATAGGTCCTGCACCGCCCTGAAAGCCTCTGGGGTGGACGGGAGCGGTAGATGCTCCGATGGGTGCAGTGAGTGAGATGGGCCCATACTCGACTGCCTCGCTTGGGCAGGAGTCAATGTGGCCCCACTCTGAGTCTCCGAGCCATGGCCTGACTGATGTGCCACTCACTGGTGGCTGGTCCCTGGGTCTTGCTGAGGGAGAAAGGCCTCTCTCTGACCTCTTTTTGTTCTGTTCCAGCAATTGGGACTGGTGCCAAAGGCTGGACTGTCCCCAAGAGGCTCCATGACGGTGCCAAGCTTCATTGCCAGTATCTTTCTTCGGTGCTGGATCCTTCAAAGACAGCGCCGGAGCACTTCGCCTCGAAGACGACATGCCGGGAGTAGGATTCCTGGTGCCTGGGTCCAACTGAAGTGAGAGAGCAGTCTCCATAAGAAGAATTTTGAGACGCTGCTCCATCTCCCTAATGGTTCTCGGTTGGAATTCCCGACAGATCTTGCAGCGGTCTTTCTGGTAACCCTCACCCAGGCACTGTAAGCAGGAGATGTGGGGGTCACTTTTTGGCATGCGCATCGCACAAATCTGGCAAGTCTTAAAGCCTGGGATCACAGCAGGCCCTTATAACAAATGGGGGTGGGGAGGAACCCCCATAGCTGAAACTTATAAAGTACTACTGAATTATACTAACTATTGGAAACTAACTATGTAGAGCGAATAAAGCACTGCTAATTCACTTGCTGAAGCAAGAGAAGAGCAAGGGGAAGTTCCAGCTACCGTCACTGGCGGTAAGAAGGAACTGAGGGGGTGTAGGGTCGACAGGGCTCTATATTGGATGCCATGGAGGTGCAACTCTACCCTATGGTTGCTGCTAGGGGAAAATTCTTCTGGCTACTGTGCATGTGCACACACCTGATTGGAATGGACATGAACAAGCACTTGAAGAAGAATGAATAGTTTGAAAGCCCAAGCTCACAGGTGGGAATTTGGCAATCTGGATCTAATTTTAGATCTGCTTCTATTCTCATCTCTGCCACAGAATTGCTGTGTAAACTAGGCCTAGTCACCTTATTTCTCTCTGCCTCAATTTCCCCAACTGCAAAATGGGGGGGGGGGGGCAACATCACCAACTTCATAGAGATGCTATGAGTTTTAATTCATTGTCTACACAATATATTAAGATTTTCAAATGGGCATCACACTATGTTTTCTTAGTTATATGTGAAGGAGTTCTGCAAACAAATACATGGGCTTTTGTTTTTTTCAGCCCGTCATTGTCTATAGACAAGAAGATACAGACGCAGTATCTAGGGTGGCAAATAGTGATGCTGGAGAAATTTAATTAAGTTTTATAACTAGCCTGCTCTGCAGAGGATATTAATGTAATCACATCTCCCTTTCCTTACTCCACTAACAACACTTAGGACTTTGGTTTATGCAGCAAATAGTGTTCTTGGACACGTTTTAAATGAAATTCAAAATGTCAGGCAAATTTTGCTGCACTTTTCCAACACCTACCCCTTGTCTCTTGCCTGGAACCTGGGAGAGAGGGAGAACAAATTCTATTATGGACAACACTTTGAAGGTCTGACGTACATTTCCAGCACATGAAGGCTTTATCTTGACAAGGGTTCAAAAGGTGTGTCGTTACCTCATGACAGCTAACCACCTTCCAAAATCCAAGCCAATGCTAAGAAGGTTGAGTTAAAGCCTAGTCTTGCACCTCCTAGGCTTTAGCTTAACCAGCTTACCAGGTCCTAAAATGTATCTTGCCTTGCCTTGTATCTTGCTAGAGTTTTGGAAAGCACTAGTTAGATCGAGACAGCTGATATAACCTAATATCCCATTTTAAAATCTTAGCCAAGATATGGCCAGATACTATGACAAGAGGCACTATGACTTGTGAATCAGGATGGAATCAATGGCATGGCATTGAGTTATGGGACACTCCGGTGCTGGAGGGGTCACCTGTCAAATGAGATATGTACACCTAAGTCTTGACCTCTTGCAATCACTAAAGATCCCAACCTAAGCTGTTGTGTAGGAATCAATGTACTGATTACTTATTATTCACATAATGTTTGCAAAATGTCAAGTGCTAAGCAGTTTTATTAGTGCTGTTGTGTACTGTTATGGTTAGTGGTGTAGAATATGTTAAAACCAGCCCAGGCATAAAAATCTATTTGCCCATCACTTAGCATTATGACTGACAGTATCAAAAAACTTACTGATATTTTACTTGTTCAGCAAGGAAGTTATTCACCCTGGTCAACCAAACAAGTAGAACTTTACCAGTCAGCCAAGTTACACCCCAGAGGTAAATTAATTAATTCTCAAGAACATTCAGAGACTTAATGTTTACAAAGCTCTCAGTTCCTCACATAAAATGTATTACATACAACTGGATGTTATCATCTAAACTCATTTTCCACTGTGATGGATCCAACCTAAAGTCTCCACACATTTTATTGATATCATTGTCATTTGATTCTGAAAGCCATGAATGAATGAAGTCCAAACTTGTACAGAGAAAATGTGTTTGCTGTACTAACTGCAGTTCTTAAACACAGGATAAAAGGAGTTGAATCCTTTCCCGGTTATAAAATTCTTGCTGATACACTAATGCAATATCTCCAAGAAAAGGAACAGGGTGATAGCTTATTTATTTTTTAAATTAAATAGGCTTACACTACTCCCAATATATTGTAGAGAACATAAAGGTTTGAATTGATTTACATTGCTTTGTTATAAAACTTTTTGATTCTCTTATTATCTACACCTTGCAAGCTGCAGCTGAGTTGTTGAGTCTCAGAAAGGGTAAACAAAATACTGGAAAATATGAACAAACGTGAAACCTATGTTGCTTGCATCTTAGTACTTATGTTCATTACAAACTCACAAAAAGGCAAGACTTGGCTCTGAAGCTGAACTGTATATTATCTCCTTTTCAGAGCCCTGGGGCTATCGTTGCAAAGCACAGTGGTCCATTCTAAGCCCTGAATAGAGAAAAGGAAGAGATCATTAAATTATAATTTCCCTGCACAATTGGTATGAGCATTTCCTACCAACAGGATTAATTTGAACGCAAGATCCCAGAATAAAGCTGCTCAGCAGAAAGGATGCCAGTTTAATGTCTAGTAAATTTGATTTCTCTGAAAACCCTGACACATCATAATAGTGAAATCCTATTTACTGTAGCAAACAGGATGGATTATACTATTTAATACCTGGTATAGTGTATGCCATCAGCTCACAGCTTTGTGCTCATCTTACCTTAAGGTTAATACTCCTTGACAGCCTAAACGGTAAATAGAATCCCCAAATTAAGTGCCGATCTGATGATTTGTAAATCGTTCCTCAAAATTTAAGTCACGAAAAAAATAAAATGGATTCAGGTAAGACTATCATTTTTCCAGAACTTATGTCTAAATTCTTAGGCTCTGATCTGACAATAAGCTTTGCACAAAAAGACCCTCTGCACCCATAAGAACACCACTGAAATCCACAGAGGTCTGCCAACAGAATTCATTGCAGGATCAGGACTTCAGACTTTAAGCTATTTGAGACAGGGATTTTGTCTATCTCTGAGATTGTACAGCACCTACCATTATGTAGGGGCCCTCTGAGGGCTACTGTAATATAAACAGTAAATACTAACAACATCTAGCTCTTTTAAAATACATACACGTACTCTGTACACTGCCCAGTGAAGATATTTTTAGGAAATCAGAAGCATAGGAACTTATTGCCTTGACAGAGCCAAAGCCTGACCAATATTAGGGCTTATTTCTTACACATTCATATGAGACTGACAGAAGTTAAATAATTTTGTGATATATTATCTTATTAAAAACTCCTTCATTCTTACTCCCACAAATAGGGGCATGATTCCCATAAGGATATAGCTGAACACTAAATGACAACTGAATGCAAGTTGTTTCACTTCCTATGAATTGTATTACTTATATAGTACCATAGATCTGCATGGCACTGCTAAGGTGAAGAGAGACAGCCAGCATTTCTCATGGATTTAAAAATACTCTTAAGGCAGCAGCAACTGGATCAAGGAATGGTGCAGCACAAGACACACTATGAACAAAATTAGTACAAACTATTATTATTTTTGTTGGCCTCCAGATAACACAGTGATGAGCACGTTAGAAATGCAAAGACAGATGAGATCTTGAGACAACGTAAAGTTAGACCAATGACAGAATGACTCATATGGCTGATCAGGACAATGGCAAATACAAGAGAGGGACACAATTCTTGGTGTGTGTTAGAAAAAGAGGTCTTAGGAACCTGCACAGCTTCACAGACAGAAAGTAGTAAAACCTCATCTCATCAATTCTTGCGCTGCAGTTTTAAGGAAAAGTCAATATATTGTATATATGAACTTTTAGGGTACTATAGAATAGAGAGTGGTTCTATCACGAGATATTGTTCTATGGGCCTTTTTTAAATCTAATTTTCTATTAATTTTTCATTTCACTTACAAGAACCATAAACAGACAATGAAAAACATCTACAACTGCATTACAGCTTCTATTCCAATTGCTACAAATAAAGGTAGCAGGTCCTGTTTCCATCAGCATAAAAAAAAAGTGACCCAAAAACCTTGTATCTGTATCCTATAACTACATATGTACCAATCCTCAGTGGTCTGTTCTGATAAGAATGTGTGCAAGGAGCAATGTCCATAAATCTCTTGGGTATATAAAAAGTAGAATATGCCCCTTTAGGGCTGATGAATGAATTTCTCTCTGAAAGTCTAATGTGGGAACTCTTAAATAATGAGTTTATAGCCTAACCAGATATACTGTATCTGAAGGTTATTCTTTAACTTCTTTGTTAAACTATTCCATTTTGCTTAGCTGCTGTGGAGTATGCAATAACTCTTAGTTTATGTGTCATCTTTGACCTAGAAACACTAGCAGCTGTTGGGGGAATCACTGTTTTTTGGAAAGTACCAAAGGATTTTTAGCACATAAACCAAATTTATGAACAGCTATTGCCCCTGAGAATAGAATTGTTTATGTTTTAGTACCACAGCTGTCATTGGTGCAGTTACTTTGTCTTGTATTAATCCCCTGAAAAGGTTGACACATCTTCACTACAGTCACTGAAATATTTTATAAGTGACAGACTTCATTTGGCAGTGAATATGTATAATAATTTCTCTCCGTAAGGAGCACATTGTGTGGACACTAATCTGTTCTGTTGTCATCTCCCTTTATTATCAATGTCCACACTGTTTTTTCAGCAGCACATAAGAACAAAACTGTGAAGCTTCTAACTGAAAAAAGCTAACTAATCAAAAAGCCAATTAATCATACAGATGAGCTCTGACACTTAGTGATGCAATAGACACAAATGCCACCTATTAGTAACCAAGGTGTTGTTAAAATGTGCTTATCTGATGTAAGAGTGATCTTAAAATTTAATTAGCATGCTTCACCACAGATGACAAGTCTAATAATGCAAATTTCTTCATATTGACATTTTATTTCTCCAAGTTCCCATCTTTTTATTCCACTCTTATCTTCTCTCTGTTCTACAGCACACACCATTATTTGTGTGCAGACTTCCACTGAAATCAATGAGAGTTTAGAAATAAACTACATGCTACACTACTCTATTAATTTGCACATTATAGCTCCCTTTTAAGCCCACCTCCACCATTCTCTACAACACTGAGACTCCAACGGCCTCTCCATTCTTTCCTTGGTTACTTTCCCTTCTATTTTGATCACGGTGCTCAAAAATTATCAGCATTGTTTTATCTAACAAATGACCCGGAGGTAGGGGGAGACATCCAGGTAAAAAATATCTCAAAACTTGGATGCAGTTCAGATCTTGACCTGAACTTTGCACGTAGCCCCTGTTCTTCTTCCAGTCCTGTACACCCCAAAACTGTTCAGAAGATAAACTAGACTTTGAGGATAGGGCTCATCTCATTTCAGCACCTATGGAACATTCACTACATTGGAACCTACATGCCTCAGACTTGATTTACAAACAAACAAAATAATCACCTTGCCAAAGCAGTGGTTCTTTAATATATCAATACAAAAGGCAGAATGAAGAAATTAGCTTTGTAACATGCCATGAAAAGCACCCAGCTCTGACAGATAGAGGACACACATTCCATGGCTGAGAACTCTCAACTGAGAATGTCCTGCTCTCATCCTGAGGAATTCAATTTCAAGAGGAGAAACTAAGATAGAACCATAGAACATCAGGGTTGGAAGAGACCTTAGGAGGTCATCTAGTCCAATCCCCTGCTCAAAGCAGACCAATCCCCAACTAAATCATCCCAGCCAGGGCTTTGTCAAGCCGGGCCTTAAAAACCTCTAAGGATGGAGATTCCACCACCTCCCTAGGTAACCCATTCCAGTGCTTCACCACCCTCCTAATGAAACAGTGTTTCCAAATATCCAACCTAGACCTCCCCCACTGCAACTTGAGACCATTGCTTCTTGTTCTGTCATCTGCCACCACTGAGAATAGCCTAGCTCAGGGGTCGGCAACCTTTCAGAAGTGGTGTGCTGAGTCTTCATTTAGTCACTCTAATTTAAGGTTTTATGTGCCAGTAATACGTTTTAACGTTTTTAGAAGGCCTCTATAAGTCTTTATTATGTAACTAAACTATTGTTGTATGTAAAGTAAACAAGGTTTTTAAAAATGTTTAAGAAGCTTAATTTAAAATTAAATTAAAATGCAGATCTTATCAGTTTAGTGCAGTGGTTCTTAACCTGGGGTGCACACACCCCCTGGGGTGCGAGATGCCCTTTGTGGGGGTGCGAGACATGCGAGATTTTTTTAGAAGGTAAATAATCAAAAATGCAAAGTAAGCACAGGCACATAAGTACAACTACTTTGTTTCATCAAACCTATGTATTTATTATCATTATACATTTTTTTAAGGATTACTGTAATATACAAACAAAGTTTTTAAGATTTCAAGTTTTTAAGCTAATTGTAGTGTAATTTTTGATAAGGGGTGCAAGAACATATTTTGAGTACTCCAGACCGTCAGTGGGCTGAGCGGGGCCAGGTATAGTGTATTAAATTGCTCCCCATAGGAATGTACTACTTACGGCAGCCAGTCCTGGTGCTCTGAGCGGCATGGTAAGGGGATGGGGAACAGGGGTGGTTGGATAGGTGTGGGAGTCCCAGGGGGCCTGTCAGGGATTGGGGGTGTGGATAGGGGTCAGGGCAGTCAGGAGACAGGGGGGCTTGGATGGGGGAGTGGGGTCCCGGAGGGTGCTTAGTGGCGGGGTGTGGTCAGGAGACAAGGAGCAGGGGGGGTTGGATGGGTGTGGGGGCTCGAGGGGGGCAGTCAAGGGGCAGGGGGTCCCGAGAGGGGGTAGTCAGGGGACAAGGAGCGGGGAGGGGTGGGGGAGGTTGGATGGGTCACGGGTTATGAGGGGGGAAGTGGGCCGGCTGTTTGGGGAGGCACAGCCTTCCCTACCCCAGTGTACAGTACTAAATTTCTTCCTGTAGGAATGTGCTACTTACGGTGTACTACTTACGGCTCCCGGTCCTGGTGCTCCGCAATTAGTACATCCCTACAGAGAGAAATTTAATACACTACACTGGCGGACAGAACCCCAGACCGGCGGCGGGCTGAGCTGCTCAGCCCGCCACTGCTCTGGGGTTCCGTCTGCCAGCTCCTGCCAGCCGGGGTCCCAGCCGCTAGCCCCGCTCAGCCCGCTACTGGCCTGGGGTTCCATTCACCCAGGCTGGCAGCGGCCGGGACCTCAGCTGGCAGGAGCATGCCAGTAAAAATCAGCACGCGTGCTGCAGTTTGCCAACCCCTGGTCTAGCTCCATCCTTTTTGGACCCCCCCCCCCCCCTTCAGGTAATTGAAGGCTGCTATCAAATCCCCTCTCGCTCTTCTCTTCTGCAGACTAAATAACCTCAGTTCCCTCAGCAGAGGGAAGATGCAGCAGAGATCCTGTGTACCTTGACACATGGGAAGGAGTCGTTCATTACAAATCTTCAGCATTGCACAAAAAGCTGGCACTAAAATCAGTACTGTTTGTTATCTCAGTTATACCTACAACAGTACACATTCAACACAGGTATGTTAGATCTCAATTCCACTGAGCTATTCTACTCTGGCCCCTTCTCTCAAGCCTCCTCTGCCACTTTAGCTCTGAATCTGCTGTGAACAAACAAAAAGTAACTGAAGGATAAAATGCATTTTACTGTATGTATATGACGTAACTAAAAATATAAAATGACTGTTTATTGAGTTTCCTTTATCATGCCCCCTGGAAACCCCAACTATTACTCAGAGCCATAAGAGACATCCTGCTATCAACAAGCCCAAACCAAACTGACAAAAAAGCTTCCCTAGTATTCCTCCGTAAGGTCAAACAAATGCTTGGCTGAAAAAAGTAAGCCTTGCAACATGCACCACAATCTACAAGATTTAAGTTTTGGTAGAGCACCAGAAAGAAGGAGTTCAACAGCTGAGGAGTCTCAACTGAGAATGCATTGAGACTCCATGTCTCAATGGTCCAGCTAATGTGTCATCTTAGCAGCAATTTAAAATAAATTGGTATCTGGTCATTTCAAAATATATTTCATTGCAAAAATAATAAGAACTTCATCTGTCTTGTTTGCAAAAAGTAGCTCAAACCATAAAAACACTACATCCCATCTATCCACTAACTAAAACGCTCATTGTAGCCAATTATATACACTGACAATTTGTGCAACATGCTGTCCTCTCTAATCCATTACAAAGTTTTTAGTCGCCTGTATGACACAGCTGTATATGTGAATAAATATCAATTACAATAATATCTTAACCATATTAAGATTTATCAAAACCAAGAAAACTCAAGGTATCCAAAGTTAAGGCTGGCATATTATTCCTAGATCATAAGGCCAGAAGGAATCACTGTAATCAAGTCTGACCTTTTGTATAATGCAGGCTTTAGGATTTACCCCAAATAATTCCTGTTTGACCTAGAATATCTTTTAGAAAAAGAGCCAATCTGGACTCAAAAAATGCCAAAACCCCAAGTTGTTTGAATCGTTAATTATATACACTTAAAAATTTACATCTTGTTTCCAGTTTGAATTTCTCCTGCTTCAACTTCAGGCAATTCGTTTTGTTATACCCTGTGTTTGCTAGACTGAAGAGCCCATTATCAAATATTTATTCCCTATATACATACCTATAGACTGTAATCTAATCATCCCTTAACCTTCCTTGAGTCTATCTCTATATAAGGCATGTTTTCCAATCCTTTAATCATTCTCACGGTTCTTATCTGAATCGTCTCCAATTTATCAATATTTTTATTGAATTGTGGACACCAGAACTGGACACAGTATTCCAGCAGCGGTCACACTGTGCTGAATATAGAGGTAACACCATCTCTTCCACTCACATTCAATATTCCTGTTTATGCATCCAAGGATCGCACTAGCCTTTTGGCCACAGCGTCACACTAGAAGCTCATGCACAGCTGATTCTCCAGAGGGCCTTTAATCCATGTAGTTTCTTGGATGAAAAATGCAAAGCTATGCAAGTTGAAAGTTGTCCCAAATTTTGGGACATGCCTTAAATGAGGCCAAAAAGGCGAGAAGCGTGATTTGTTACAAAATTTCATTATGTAAATTGCAAACATTAATAGCAATACATCTTTTTGAAATATTTACTCCATTAAAAAGAATGCACTTCATTACACTTCCACTATCGTTAAGCTATCTGGATTGTTCCAACAGTTTGCAGTGTAGTTTCAAATTCTTTTGAGGTAAAACTTGCTAGTGCCTTCTAAACATGTCAAATTACTCTAACAATAAAGATGAATCTTTCCCTGCATATCTTGGTGGTTTGGCTAGGAGCAATGATCTCTGCCTAACCAAAGATGTGATTGTGGTTTTTTTTTTTTAAATTTTATTTATTTATTTGGAGGAGGAGGGGAAGGGGAAGATAATTATGTTTGAAAGTTGTAATTTCACTCATAATCTTGAGAATGTTGGGCAATATCCAATGAAACAAAACCAGTTCACCTATACTGGCTCTTCATCCTGTACGCCCTTTCTTGCTGGAAAAGTAACCTCTTGTGAAGATAAAAACAGTGTGTGTGTAAATATTGTGAGAAATGAAAACTCATCTTAATCATAGAATCATAGACTATCAGAATTGGAAGGGACCTCAGGAGGTCATCTAGTCCCACGCCCTGCTCAAAGCAGGACCAATCCCCAATTTTTGCCCCCGATCTCTAAATGGCCCCCTCAAGAATTGAACTCACAACCCTGGGTTTAGCAGGCCAATGCTCAAACCACTGAGTTATCCCTCCCCCCGATGTGACAATTATATTAATGACAATATTAGTCACCAAGGAATCAAAAAATGATTCTCAAAATAACAACCTATATCTTCAGTCTTCACTTGTCCTTCTCAAACAGAAAGAGACAAAAACCAATTAATTCCATCATTTTAATTCTGGCTTATGAAATTCTTCCTATTGATATTTAAGCTTACACAGAAATCACAAAGTTGGTAACGGAAATTAACAAAACTCTTAATTAAACAAGAAAAATGGTCTCACCCTCTCTTCCAGTCGAGCTAGCTGTTCTTTGTAGTATGCATCGTGCTTCTTCAGTTCTCTGTCTTTCTCTTCCAGCTGCTTGGCCTAAAAAAAGAAATGTAAAGATAAAACTGGATCAAGAAAAAGCAGTGCTTGTACAGTAAAAAGTCTAGTATAAATTTCAGAGTAGCAGCCGTGTTAGTCTGTATTTGCAAAAAGAAAAGGAGTACTTGTGGCACCTTAGAGACTAACAAATTTATTTGAGCATAAGCTTTCGTGAGCTACAGCTCACTTCATCGGATGCATCTGGTGGAAAAAAAAACAAACAAAAAACCAAAACAAAACAAAAAACTAAATGCATCCGATGAAGTGAGCTGTAGCTCACGAAAGCTTATGCTCAAATAAATTTGTTAGTCTCTAAGGTACCACAAGTACTCCTTTTCTAGTATAAATTGTATCAGTAAGCAGTATACAGCAATTGAAGACTGGAGCCTAATAGTTTTTGCCAAAACAGTATTCAGTATTAATAAGAAGAGGATTGCTGCATTGAAAATATAAATGTAATTGTCTATAGTATCATTATTATTATTTGCTCAACAGCTGTGTCACAGTTTGTCCAAAAGTATTTGGAAATGTCACAAAGACAGCACCAAGCATACCACTCTGAAATTAACTTTTTACTGGAAGGTTAATTTCATGGACAACTATTGCATTTAAGAAAACTTCCCATTAATTCCAGACAAAATCCATGTGTACTCAGAATATTAGCATAATAAAAGTCCAAAAATAAAATGGAGATTTTGGTGTGTACATGGCCATGGACCCCACACCAACACACACATTTGCATGCAATTTTAAAAATGTCTTTAAATTATCAGTTCTTCATTTGGCCCCGATCCAATATAGCATTTAAGCATTTGCTTAACTTTAAGCTCTTTATTAGTCCCATTGACTTCAATGAGACCGCTCAGATGCTTAAATGCTTCATTGGATCAGACCTTAAAGCACAGTGTACCTATTGCTCCATTGTCCTGTTGGGGTACCATTAAAAACAACTAAAGGTCAAGGCCCTAAAGTTGAGACACCCTCAAAATACATTCATAGGAAAACTTCTAATGATTCACCAACAAAACTAGACTTTGAACGAAAACCTGTGTTTAAAGTAGTAAGAAATATTGCCATTAAAGAATCATGTTTTGTACAATTCCAACCCCCACCACACACACACTTTCAAATAGGGTAGGCTTGAACTGAACAACATATAATGATTTATAACACTGATATATAAAATGAATTGTTAGCTATATTTTAATGATTTGTAACTATGAGTAGCGAATGAGTACCAATAAGGTAATGTTTTGGCCAAGGCCTTGTTGGCATAAGCATGATTCTTTTACGTAGAATTGATCGTTTGTTTAAAATCACATTATTGCTGACAGAACAAAAGGTAACATGTCGTGCAGGAAGATGCAAGTGAGAGATACGCAAACATGTAATGAAAAAAAAAACCCCTCTTTTTCTTGGAAAACCCTGGGTGGGGCAGAGGTGACATAAAATGAAATGACCCAGAAACTGCAAAAACAAGCAGAAACCAAAAGTTGAGTAACTGAAGCTTACACATCCAGAATATATGGGTTACCTAAAACACAAAGCATTGATGTGCTAAAAGGCTATTGGATAAAGATGAAATAATCAGTAATGTAGACATGTATAAAAGACATAAGTGAACATAGTTCCAAACTGAAGATGCATCGGACCAGAAACTGAAGAACAGGACTTAAGGACCAGACCAAGGGATCAGAGAAGGTGATGTCTATCACAGAAAGTGGAAGAACTTCCCGGTGCCACAAAATGTGGTAACTAGGACCCATTTACCAATTCGATTTTGTCTGTTATTATTTGTCTGGCATAAATGTAAGTGACAATAATTCTGTCTGATATTGCATACAGAAAGGAGAAAACTGATTAAGTCTAAATGGGGTGGACTTTTGACTCAGTTTCCCTACTTTTACCCCACCAGTTCCTTTTTCACCTGTCTGGAAACTACCATCATTGCTAGAGTGGCAGCTGCTGAATAATTTGCAAAGCTTTTACTGTTGTGTGAGCTGCTTCCTTCTTTACTTTCAGTTAATGAACTTCTGTCCTTTTAATATTATGACTTGAGTGCTCACGAAAGGTGCTGGATTTTCAGCACTGGTGAGGTAGTATTTTATTGCTTTTTGCTTATAGTAGGATATGTAGGATTAATGTGACTCATTAAGGACAGTTTTAAAATATTTATATACTGTGCACACAAATATCACATATAAGAACTCTTTTAGAGGGGAATGTTTGTCAGGGGATTGGTAACAGGATGTAGAACATTTCACCTCTAGGATATTGGTAAAAATTCATCCCAGGCAGATGATAATCAAATAGTCATTGCCCACTGAGGGCCATTCAGAGGCCTACCTAAAATGAGCTATTGATCTCTACTGAGTGCCTTTCAGCCAAGCACCAACATCACAGAACCCACCACAACTAACATCCATGATGGTAGCATCAGCTGGAATGCCAATGAGACTGGAAATTGAGTTACCTTCTCACTCCTCGAGGCAGCATCTTTAAATCGCATTGCCAGAGCCATGCTAGGAAACTTACAAACTCCACTCTCTATATTGTACTTTTTTTGTGGACACAGGACTTATTCTGCTCATCAAGCCGAGGGAACTCTTTTTTGGTATTCAGCATGTACCATGTTTTTAGGCAAACAGTCTCTCAAAGTATAAAATATGCACTCTGCATCCCTCGTTTTGTTCCCTGTTTTACTACTTACCTTTATTTCTATCTCCTGAAGCATGTAAAGTTAAAAACAAATAAAGTCATGAATTTAGTACAGGAATGGAGGACATAAAGAATAAAAAGAGACCACTGTGTGGGTAACATGTCAGAAATCTAAGACACATCAGAAAGCTATAGGAAAAATCATATTAATCACATTTATGCAGCCTCGCAAAAATCTGCTCACCCAGGACGACTCATTTTATTTTCCACTACAATCATCATAGTAAAGGACAAGCTATTACATTTGTGCCTGGTAAATTTTTATGACAATTTTGTAGGGCTGCATGTATGGTCTAAGAATCACTTAAATTGGAAACACTTACATGTCATTACGCTATTATGGTGTGAAGGAATCCATTATATTACTAAAATACAATGTTCATTACATCTGAAATATGCTTCCAAGAAATAAAGGATTCTGAAAATGCCAGAATCATCAAAAATTGAAATATTTGTTTTTTTTAAAATCAAGTGCCTATTAAGATCACCAAAATACATTTACATTTCAATACTACAATGTGGGAATATCATCACACAAGAACCTTTCCGTGAAGGGGCAATTAAGAAATTACAGCATCAGCATAACAGGCACTGGCTACAAAACTTTTACCAGCTCCTCTCTCTATAAAAATCATTTCACCTCTCAGATTCCTAATGCATTATCATCTTAGCTGTCCTGTGCAACTTCATTCCATGTGTGACAATACCTACCATGATCCCTGAAACACTTGCAAACTAACGAACAAAAGGAATACCCAAGTACAGTTAAGTATCAGAGTAATAAAGAAAATGTAATGAATATTCCATTATGACTACTCCAAATGCTCACAGTAATTTAATAAGCTTTAGGTCTTAGAATTCAATACTATAAATACATCACCTGATCCTACTGATGAGACAAAGTCACCCAATGAAACGGTCTTTGAAAAGTCAACAGAGTGTAAAAAATGTCATAATGCAATTCACCTTCCACATTTCCAAAGATTCACAACTTTAGGAAATTTAAGAGTAAAATACAAAAAGGTCAAATATGAATAGTAATGACTGGGGAGACCACAAAGCAACTAATCACAAATTCATTCTCCTCAACTAGTTGAACCGATCAATTAAAACCAATTCCCTGTACTTCACTGAAAGAAACCAATAGTAGCAAATGTAGAGACTCTTCCCAGGAATGAAAACAGGAAGTGGCAGAATGAGAAATATACAGGAGGACCATCAAACTTGAAGAAGCAGACTTAAACCGTACCTTTTCCATACTAAAAACAGACCAAGCTGTGGGACATGATTAAAACTTGATAACACCCAAGGACTTGTCTATACAAACACTTCATTTTCAGCAAGCGAGGGGGCGAATCTACCTTGCACTAGCCTGCCATGCATGAAATGTCTATGCGTACCCTGCTGCTGTACACTAAAAGTTCCCAAGTGTGCTTTGATCTTTAAACGGGAGAAGATCAAAGGGCACTAGGGAACGTGTAGTGCACAGCCGTAGAGTTCATACAGACATTTAAGGCATGGCAGGCTTTTGCGCGGTAGATTGACATCCCAGCTTTCTGTGAACTGTTTGCATAGACAAGTCCTAACACAGTTAACATGGTTATGTCCTGTCTGTGCACAAAACTAAGCAATGTTATAACTGTCCCTAATTTGTGCAACAGCTTTAGACTTTGCTAGGCGGCAACATGGTTTCATATCACGTACAACCCAAGAGCAAAGAATGTTTTATTCACGCTGGGAGACTACCATTTTGTAGCCTACTTCCTCTTTCTCAACTTGGCAGTCTCTAAAGTGTAGAGAGAAGTTAAGAGCCTATCCATAAAAATGTGTATCATGGTAGCTATAACCATATTAAGCACCATTTTACTTTCCATCCATGTTATTACCAGCATGGTTTTCCCATCCAATAATTCACAAGGACATGGACAGCACTAGCCAAAACAATGTTATAGACAGACCTTTAAATAGTTAAAATCATAATTTAACATGATTGTAATTGTGTTAGAAGTGGACCACTTATTACAAAAGTGTAGGATTGTGAGTGTTTGAAGATACACTTTTATCTGTATTTGAAATTCTCTATGAAGAAAGAATTGTAGATAAGGTAAAGGTGGATCAAGATAAAGAGTCAAAAGTTCTGTCAACGATGGCCAGGAAATGGCCATATTTCTAGTAAATGGTGCTTAAAACGGGGTTTCTGCTCAAACCTGAAAAAATGGCAACTTTCAACACTATTTTGAAAATTTGCTTTGAAAAGGAAAAGGTGTATTTGGAAGTAATGTACTTCACTCATAAGGAACTCTTGTCAAGGAGTTCTGCTTTTTGCACCTGCCTGAGGGATCATTTAAGATACTGAGAGTATGCAGCACTACACAAGGCAATGGCAGAAATTAAAGAAAGTGAATATTTAATAGGTCACAGAAACTATGGAATATGTAAAAATCAAGGAACCATGACACATTCACATTTACAGAGCAAGCTTGGATGCAACTACTCGTAGAACTAAAATTCTTCTTTTCTTTGGTAGGCTTGGAACCTACTAACCTGCACAGAGAATGTCAGTTTTTAGTTAGGAATTTCACATGCATGTTACAACTACAATAGCTGTTCCCTTTGTACTGAGATCTCAGCACTACAGCCCACTACCTTAGTGCCTGTAATCTATACTAACTGTAGTAAAACGGCATTACACTTGTCGTTCTGGATGCAATCAGTTTTATGACAGTCCCAGTCAAGCTGCTATAGAACATGATCAGGCATATATATATATATATCATATCAGAGAAACCATATGTGCTGCTACGAAAGCAGAAATCACTTTCGTTTGCTTGAAATTTGCCAACTTATCAGGACTCAAAAAACAGAAATGACCAGATATCATTTAAAAACATTCCTAATATATATACTTTATCTGGCTGCTAGTTGAGTTCTTCTCCAAATTGAGAAAGAGCCAGGATCATAAATGTAGGATTTCCACCACACCTAAGACACGGAGGGTACATCTACACAACAATGTAAGCTCAGGGTTAATGGGACTCAAGTCAGCTGACCCTGGGTTAGAGAACCCAGAGCCTGAGTATGCACACTGATTATTAACCCTACATAAAAAAATTTCTAACCTGGGCTCGAACCTGTTTCTCTAGCATCCACATTGCAGTACACAGCCCCAACTCAAATCAACCATATCTCAGACTCCCTAGCGGCCTCCCGAAATGTGACTGCTCTAATCCTTTGATCGCAGTGCACTGTGAGCAAACGTCACTGTCCAACTTGCACATTATAAGACGTTTGAACAGTCCACTGTCATCAGATGTTCGGCTGCGTGCGTGTTCTTTGTGCGTGCCGCACTGGCTTTGGCCAGATAGCTCATAGAGCAAGCTCTGATTAAACTGCCCAATAAGATCACCAGACTTGGTTTAGTAGCAAAGGTGCCCAGCCAAGTTTATTGCTGATGAAGCACGGTGCTAATGCTGCGGCTCAATGGTTACAGGTACACTAACACATGTATGCCCGTGACAATGGACACAGCTTAGTCAGTGGTGGGACTTTCCACTGCCCGCTTGGCTGGACAAAGATGCTTTCTCTGAGATACATTTTTATACATCAATACAAACAAATTACATATTACCCCTTTCATGTAGTTAGATGCCACTCTCTGACGTGGCTAACCCCCCCTCCTCCCATTACCTTGTACCTAATGGTTTGATTAAAACATTTTCATTCATTATGCTGTCATCCTGACCTTATCTTTAGAATGAGTCAGTGTGTTTTTGTTATCTTTGGGGAATGTGCTGGTATTGAGGTGTTTTGGTACCACCTTTTTGGAACATGTTTGTGTATATATTTTTAAGCCTAGCACTACTTAGGAATGTGTGTTTCTGCAATATTAGCCCTGTTTTTGTAAAAATTTGTAAGCAGGACTTGCCTCTTGCTCATAACTTTACTTTGCTTTATATTAGCAAGTTTGACCATTACTTTAGTTTAGGCCTCATATCAGGCCTCTGATAAAAGGGCTTATGTCTTAGGCTCTCTTCCTATTACACCCACTAACACATCCTGCTGAGCAGTTATTTTCGTCTGTGCACTGACAACATGGAGCTGACAACATGGAGGTAGCACCTTTTGGAGAACTTCTCTTACTTGCGCTTTCATTCCTACATCAGGAAACAGGAAGAGCTTCCGCCAGACACTAGTGGGCATTCTGGTGGCATTTTCTGACCCACAAAAGGCACTTGACAGAGCTTATGATGGAGCAGAGAGAGAAGGAAGAGGACAGTGAAGAACTGGCTGATGTTGCTCATGATACTCGGTACAACTGCTGATGCCCCCTGTATAGACCAGCACTTCTGGAACATCAAGCACAGACTGTAGGTCCTTCCAAACCTTGGATGAAGCAGCAATGGGTCCAAAACTTTTGCATGACAAACATTACATTTCTGGAGCTTTGTGAGCAGCTTGCCCTGACCCTCCAGCATAAAGACCCATGCATAAAGGAAGCTATCCGGGTGAAAAAGTAAGTTGCGATAGCCATCTGGAAGCTGGCTACCCCAGACTGCTATTGGTCTGTTGCCAGTCACTTTTGTGTTGGAAAGTTGACTGTGGGTAAAGTGGTGGCGGAGGTTTCTGAGGCAATCAGGCATGTGGTTTACCCCAAGATGGCGGGCATAAAAGATTTTACTGAAGTAATTGCTAACTTTGAGAGAATGGGGTTTCCAGTCTGCACTGGGGCCAGTGATGGGGCTCATGTGTGCCTATTTTGCCCTCCTCAAGGAGCACATGATTACATAAACCACAAATAGTACTTACTGTTATGCAGGCCCTCATCGACCATAGAGAGCAATTTATTAATGTCAAAAAGGGTTGCACTGGAAAAGTTCATGATGACAGGGTTTTTCACTGATCAGGAGTCTATATTCATAGACAGGCTGGGACACAATTCCCACCAAGTGACACTATTATAAACAGAGTTGCTGTCCTCACCGTTATTCTGGTGGACCCCACATACCACTTTTTGCCTTGGCTTGTGAAACCATCCCCTAATTTCAGAAACCCTGGGAAAAGATGGTTTAATTACACTCAGCAGGTGTAAAATGTTGTTGAATGTGCTTTTGACAGCTCGAAATCCTGTTGGAGATATTGCGGTTTGCTGTGCTCTTCACAACCTTTGTGAAGCCAGAGACAAGCCATTTCCCCCTGAAGGGACCTATAACAGCGAGGGGCCACTGACTTGGTACCCTCAGCTAGGAAGTGCAGTTACCACAGCTGGAGCTGGATGCACCTGGGCAACAGAAGGCAGAGGTGCTTTGTGCTCTCACATTATGGACTTCTCTGGCCCAATGGAAGAGGGGAAGTAGTACATTTATGAATGTGCTCTGGACGAATTTGGCACAAAATGTTTTTGTTACAGCACCTCTTCCCCCACAGATGTACACACCCTTCACTGTTTCCAGGCAGCTCATAACACTGTTGAGTGGTCACAAAGCAGCGTACTTACAGGCACAGCAATGTAAGGGTATTCTTAAGAAACAGGAATGCACTAGCAAAAATCTGTGCCTTTGCCTTCCAAGTGAATTTTACTGCATTTTAATGTTTGCATTTCCCAACTGCCATTTTGAACTCCTCATGGGGGTGGGAGGAAAGCCAAGCAGCTGATGGTAGACAATCGCAACTAGCTGGGGCTTCTAATATCTCTCCCATTCCTATTTTAATAAAGATTAGAATGGAGCCAGAAACTACCAGGCCTCAGGGCAGTTTCTGTTCCTTCTGTGTCTGCTCCAGGCTCTGCAATGGGTTGTTCCTTGAAGGGGGGGGGGGGAAGACATCAAACAGCTCCTATGAGTACACACCCGGGATATGCTGCTGCTGCTGCTGCTGCAAAGCCTCCAATGGGATCGGTTACAGCAAAAGAATGACTTTACTGTCCTCAGTTGGCACCTGCTGCTGGCTCCCATCAGTGCCCATGCCGGATTCTGGAACCAGCAGAGCATCATCCCAGCTGACCAGGTCATCATGCACCACCACGGGCTCTCTGGTTGGCACAGTGCCCAGCACCCGGTCAAAATCCTCATAAAACGGGCATGATGTTGGCAAGTTGCCTGATATGCGGTTCTGGTTCCTGGTTTTTCTGTACTCAATCTTGACCACTTAATTCGCTCCCTGCACTGGTCACCGGTCTGGTAAATTTGCAACGTGGTCAGCTTCTTCGCTATTTGCTGGCATGCATGGTCATTCTTGGTATTCTTAATTAGTTCACTATTTTGCTGACCTCGCACAAGAGATTTGCCAGATTTTGACTTTGCTCCCACGACCATGAAGTAGCACAGTCTGCAAAAAGACTTCTTCAGTTCGGTCTCCACAGCAAACACAGAAGGCTCTTTGATGATATGTTTGCAGCTCGGTTTTCTGAAGAGAACGGAAGGATTAAATGCTGACTCACCAAGCTGTTCCACTACAGCAAGGAGGGGTGCCTTCATTTCCCTGGAGTTGAGTGGAGATTCTTGGGATAGAGAGGACAAAGGAAGTTGTCCCATGGGATTGCGTGATATAGTTGGTGGACTCCCAGGACCCAAGCGGTGAGGGAACTACATCTACATTACAAAGCAATAGGGCTTGACTCCTGGGTCCTGGCTTAAATCCTCCACCCCCACAGGGTCCTAAGACCCTAGGTCTGAGCCCAGTCCAAGAGATGTGTGTAGATAGAAGGGTGGTTTGGGCTCAGTCCTGTGCCTGAATCCTGGCTTGATTACACTGCAGTGTAATCATTCCCTGAGAGTACACAATGACATTAATATCCAATCCTGGTACTCTTACTCTATTAGTGGTAGTATAAAAACAATGCACCTCTATGGGAATGAGCAGTCTAGGTAAAAACATTTCGTTTCCTGAACTGTGAAAGAAACTGGTAGTTTTGCCAGCCCTGTAAATAATTCAGTAAAAAGTATCCACCAAGTGACCAATGCTATTTGCATTTATGGAATAACACAAAGCAAGCAAAATTTAAAAAATGAAAAAAAAAAATCACAGCAACATTTACAAAGCAAACTGCATAAGCATGCCATTGTAGGAGAATTCACTGCTCAAATATAAACTTGCAAAGTAATATTGTATTTATGGGGCTGTAGAACATGATCTCAATGAATATCAATTAGCCGTAACAAAATAATTAACAGTAGCCATGTATTCAATTAGCTGAATGTTGCACTTTAGTTGTAAATGAGAAATTATACAAGGTTCATTGCTTCTTTACAAAGTAGCTCTAATAAACAAAGTATTCACCTAGGTGCTGTTTAGAAAATAACTTCAGAAGGTCATCTTCAAAAAGTAGCCTTCACTCTCCCCTATTAAAAACCTAAATTATGTTAAATGTTACCAGTCATGGGAATCACCGTTGCTCAGACCAAGTTCAAATGTTAAGCTAGGTTTCATTTTCAAAAGCAGCAGCTGGGTTCACATGGTCTGGATTTGAATGCTAACAGCCAAGGAAGAAGGATATCTGCAAAAAAACAACCACCACCCCACAGTACATCATCTCCTTCATGCAACATCAGGTGATAGAAGCACAAATAGAAAAGGAGTACTTGTGGCACCTTAGAGACTAACAAATTTATTAGAGCATAAGCTTTCGTGAGCTACAGCTCACTTCATCGGATGCATTTGGTGGAAAAAACAGAGGAGAGATTTATATACACACACAGAGCATGAAACAATGGGTTTATCATACACACTGTAAGGAGAGTGATCACTTAAAATAAGCCATCACCAACAGCAGGGGGGGGAAAGGAGGAAAACCTTCCATGGTGACAAGCAGGTAGGCTAATTCCAGCAGTTAACAAGAATATCAGAGGAACAGTGGGGGGTGGGGTGGGAGGGAGAAATACCATGGGGAAATAGTTTTACTTTGTGTAATGACTCATCCATTCCCAGTCTCTATTCAAGCCTAAGTTAATTGTATCCAGTTTGCAAATTAATTCCAATTCAGCAGTCTCTCGTTGGAGTCTGTTTTTGAAGCTTTTTTGTTGAAGTATAGCCACTCTTAGGTCTGTGATCGAGTGACAAGTGTTTCAGCAGAAGAAAAAAATATTTTTATATGTATATAGAAATCAGGGCCGGCTCTAGGTTTTTTGCCACCCCAAGCAAAAAATTTGCTACCCCAAGCAAAAAAAAAAGGGGGATGGCTGGAAAGCCGCACCTGGAATTGTGCCGCCCCAAGCTCGTGCTTGCTTTGCTGGTTCCCAGAGCCGGTCCTGACAGAAACTCACTTACCAAGGGACAATTGCGCTCCTTCCAAGCTACATACAATACAATACAAACCACCACTGAAAATGCAGTCATCTCTAGGATACAGAATGGCAGCCACACAAACAGCCAAAGTAAAGAACAACAAAAGAGGGTTCAGGAACAAATTCATAATCTTTAGTTAGTTAACTGACTACTTGTGTGCAGTGTTTGAGCTGTATATTGTCTATCATTTTGCTATCCATTGCCGCAGAAAAAACATGATCATTTAGTTTAATTTAGCAGGACATGTTTAAAAGCAGATTTCAAAATAAACTCTGGAAATACTGAAAAATCCCCAGTTCACCACTGTCCATTGGCTCTGAGCTCCAAATTCATTAACAACTACAGAGTTTTCAGAAGAAAACTTGTTTGAGATCTCCGTAGTTAGTCTTCTTCTGCTGAAGAAGAATAGACTGCTTCAAAATAAGAGTTTTGAATTTACTATGCACCATCATCAATTTAAAAGAGTTCCAATACTTCATCTACTGCTTTCTAAGGGCTTGTCTACACTGGCAAATTTCTGCACAGTAAAACAGCTTTTTGCGCTCAAACTCCAGACGAGCACACACTGCCAAGCCACTTTGAGCGCAGAAACTGCTCAGCTGCAGCGCTGCAAAAAAAGCCACCTCAACAAGAGGCTCCAGCACTCTATTGCCAGTGTAGACACTTGATTACTTTCTGCAATGTAACTGGCCATCGGAGCTGTCCCATAATGCTGCAAGTGATTGGTCTGCTGACTGTTTTGAACTCTGCTGCACTGGGTGTGCCCCTCCCCTTTCAAAGCACCGTTTCTGATAGCCCTAGCAAACTGTGCTGATCTGGTCTGGGACACAAAGCAAACCATTAATGTGGAATGCTGGTGCTGTTGAACACAGAGGCAGGTGTGTGAGTGCGCTTGCATGCGCACGCGCGCAGAGAGCCCAGGGAGGGAGACGGGCTGATGTCGGGGTTTCCCCCTCCCCCACGACTGGTTACTTCCTGCCGCTGTCTGAACTTTCAAGACACCATGCTGACACACACTCTGTCCCCCAAAACACTCCGTCTCTCTCTCGGCTCCATACACACACACACCCCTCCCCACATACACATCCGCCCCCTTCAGTTGAAGAACAGCTAGCAATGTAATAGGATGCCCCGGAACAATGGGATTGGGAAACCTGCATCATATGATGCTGTGCCTGCCCCATGAGGCATTGCAAACCCTTCCCAAAGCACCCTGCGGCCAGTTGCACAGTGGGATAGCTACCACAATGCACTACTGTCTTTGCCGTTGCAAGAGCTGCTAATGTGGATGCGCTCCAGTGTCACAAGGAGCACAGTGTGGACATGCAACAGCACTTTAATTCCAGCGTTTTAATAAAAGTGGTATAATTTGTAGTGCAGAAACTTGCCAGTATAGACTCCCCAGTGATGAGCTGCCAGAAGCTGAAGAACCGGTTCCTCCAGACACTCCGGGTCTTCGGCAGCACGTCCTTCAGTCGCTCTGGGACCGCCACTGAAGTGCCGCCGAAGGCTCGGAGTGCCGCCGGCTAAGTAAAAATTCACAGGGGGGGCCTCCCCAGCCGAGAGCTCAGGCGGGATGGACAGGACGGTCCCGCGGGCAGCATGTGGCCCACGAGCTGGAGTTTGCCCAACCCTTTAACAACCGGTTCTAAACCAGCTTCAAAATTTAATAACCGGTTCATGCAAACTGGTGCGAAGCGGCTCCAGCTCACCACTGGACATACCCTAAGCCTGTTCCATGTAATTCCCTCTTTTTGGGGAGGAGGAAGGAAGGAATAGGTGGACAGAGGATAGACTTTGCTAAATGATCTCCAAGGCTGAGAGACTGACAACTGATATCGAGGGTTTGGAAATAAAATAAAGAGCTGTCTGTCAGATTGACTTGACAGGACTAAAGAAAGTTTGCCAGCCGAAATGTTAAGTACAGAGATGAGGGCTTTTTTGCCACTGAATAAAGGGAAAGGTCACACAAAGTATCCACAGGCCTTTAGGCAGGCCAGCATATTTGGAAGGGTAGGTTAACGTAATAAAGGGCAAAAGAGAGCAGCTGCTAGAGCACTGAAGACCTCGCAGAAAAATTGCTGGCAGAGTTGCTTGAACACGATGTGCTAATGTTACAAGAGAATAGATCTCAAATGCCACAAAAATAGATTAGTCTTTCATGATGGACTCAATGGGGGTTTTCTGCATGTAGGATGAGAAAGATTAATTGCTGGTACAAGCTATCATGATCACCACCCATCTTTCACTCATTGCACTGACTTCCAAAAAAGTTCAAGTCTCACTTTTAATAATTATGGCCAAGGACGGGGTGGGCAAACTTTTTGGGCCGAGGGCCACATCGGGGTGTGAAACTGTATGGAGGGCCAGATAGGGAAGGCTGTGCCTCCCCAAACAGCCTGCCCCTGCCCTCTATCTGCCCCCACCCACTTCCTGCCCCTTGACTGTCCCCCTCAGAACCCCCAACCCATCCGTTCCTTGTCCCCTGACCGCCCCCTCCCAGCACCCCCTGCCCCTAACCATCCCCCTAGGACCCCACCCCCAACTAACCCCCCTGCTCCCTGTCCCGACTGCCCGACCTCTATCCACACCCCTGCCTGCTGACAGGCCCCCCCGGACTCCCACGCCCTATCCAACCCCCGCTGTTCCCCGACCACCCATCTCCCTGCAAACCTCTGCCCCATCTAACCTCCTGTCCGCCCCCCAGGACTCCCTACCCAACCTCTTGTGCCGCCATGCATGCGCCGCCGCCACCCCCTTACCATGCCGCTCAGAGCAGAAGGAGCTTGCAGACCTGCTGCCTGAACAGAGCCAGCCGCGCTTCCTGCATGGCGGTGTAACTACAAAGGGAGGGGAAACAGCGGGGGAGGGGCTGGGGGCTAGGCTCTCCGGCCAGGAACTCAAGGGCCAGACAGAACGGGCCCATGGGCCGTAGTTTGCCCACTTCTGGCCTAGGAACAGTCTTGAATTTTACCTCCTTATAGCTCATCATATACTGTACCCTAAGTTCACTGGGCAATTTAAGTAACTCTTGTATACAAATTAGGAACATCTGGGGCAAAAAACTTTCCATCTGCACTCCCCAAAAATAATTTCCTTCTGTAGTTATCACTATTCACAATACTAACTCTCCCATCACAAAGAGTACAAAGATGATATTTAGAGTAAAACTTTGTGAGTTTGCAGTTATGAAGATTGAGAATACGTAAATTAGCAACATCACCACGCCATAAAACATACTTGATTTTCACAACTGTAATTTAAACTAGACTTCATAATTATTGGAAAATACGTTGACGTATATTTAATAAAAATACACCATAAGGTTATGAGATTTTATGACAGCGTGTGTTATATTTTCAGAAGATAGGAGAGACCACTTTTTTGTGTGAATTAAACATCTGTAGATTAGTGAGGACTTAGTCTATACAGAAGACATTGAGTTAACTGCATTTTCTAAACCTAGGAACAGGCCAAAGGGGCAAACATAGCATTGTTTATCTGTCTCAAAGAAGTGCTTGCAGATTCAGATCCCTAAAGGCAAGAAACCTGTGTAACATTTACAATTCAAAGTTAAGTTCCTATCTAAGGCCTGGTCTACACTGGAGGGCGGGATCAATCTAAAATATGCAACTTCAGCTACGAGAATAGCGTAGCTGAAGTTGACGCATCTTAGATCGACTTAGAATCACTTACTTCGCGTCCTCACAGCACGGGATCGACGGTGGCCGCTCCCCCATCGACTCCGCTTCCGCCTCTCGCCGTGGTGGAGTTCCACAGTCGATGGCAGAGCGATCGGGGATCAATTTATCACGTCTACACTAGCCGGGATAAATTGATTCCTGACAGATCGATCACTACCCACCAATCCGGCGGGTAGTGTAGACGTGGCCTAAGAAGGGGAGAGGGTAAGAATGATCACAGTCATATCAAGCTGTTGTGAGACACAATCAATCTGGGGAGTGAAAGGAAGGGATATTTATCACCAAAACATACTAGTTGTTGGATGAACTAGCTGGCTTATGTGACTTGACATCAAAATGCTATCATCTTGACATACAGATATAAGACTATATGAATGAAAGTAGCCATAAGAGAATATCTGAGAAAAAATGTGACTTGCAGAGTTAGCTTAAGATACATTTACAGATCTAATGTATTCCTACTGAACACAAAAGTATAAGGCCACAATGTGTGGGGATACAAAAAATAGCTTTTTATAACATCTGAACTCTTTTTGGACCCCTCTAATTAAATGGAAGTTATCTGTAATAGCTATGTGGTGATCTACTGCAAACAAATAACTTGCACAAGCTTTTATTGATAGTTGCACGGGGCTCTAGTCAGACATCTGATATGCATATTTTTACCCTTGCCTTAAAGCGGTAGAGCTGAAGTCACAAAATGCTCCTTATATGTCTTGCAGGATAAACTTTAAATAAAAACTAAATGAACAGGAAGAAAATTATAAGTCTGTAACCAACAAAAAGCACATGTTCCATCCAATCTTCAACTCATCCCATTGTTAGAGTTGAACCAGAGAATGATCTAGTGGCTAGATCAGAAGAATGATCTAGGACTCCAGGGTTCTAATTCCCAGCTTTGTCACTACCTCTACAATACAAAGTTAGTTACAACATAACTCATTTCACCACATGCAAAACAAGTCTAATTCTACTTACATTAAGCACTTAGAAATCCCTGGAGGAAAGCAGATGCTTGAGTCCAAAATAGTATTGTTTTTATACACAACTATCACAGGAATCAAAGATCAGAAATTCTACACACGAGACAGAAAGGGATAAATAAAACAACATATGAAATGGTGCCCTTCTCTGTTTTTCTTAAATCAGTTCAAAATTGATGCTCGTTATGATAATAAAGGTATTTGAGGGGCATTCAATAGCCTATGCTGAATTAAACTGGGTGTTCTCAGTCCAGTTTTCAGTAACTGTCCACGTAGCAAAGTTATTGTGACAATGGTTATCTTTACAGCATGGGTGGTCAACAACTGAATGAACCATGGAGAATGAAGCATCTTCTTGCCCTTAGAAGGGGCACTTCTCCCAAGGTCAGCACTGAAACACAATGGCAACTCAGAATAAGGAAAACTTTATTGCCACTGTCTGTTCTGTAGCTGTTAACAGGATAAACAGCAGACGGCGCCACCAAGGCTGTCACTCTAGCACCTTTCACTTACCTCAGAAATCAAATACGATGGCATCTTTCACCAGACCTTATTTTGTATGAAAAAAATTAGTGTTTGATTTGTTTTGCTTTGTAAACGAAAGCTCAAGAAGTGTCATCCATTATAAGTGAAAATAAACATTAAAATAATTTTCATTGACATTATACTAACATGAGCTGCAATAACCCAACAGCTCCATCAAACACACTTCAACGTCAATCACATTCAAAACCTCACAAAACTTATTCAACCCTGTATTTATTAAAAGTATGTAAGCCTTAAAGATTATGCTGTTTTTCCAACTGTACATATATTGGTTGTTCCATGAAATAATTAAATATTTGAAACCAGAATAATTTACTTCAAACGGGAGTTCCCATATTAGAGCTGGCTGCTGCACCTTCCCCCTTGGAATCTGATTTCTAATAAAGGCTTAAAGGCTGGATAGAGAATGATGGTGGTAAGAAATTTTTTTTCCTTCTCAGCTACACAAGTTACTCTCTCGTGCCTGAGATGAGCATTTGCAATTTCTTCATCTTTTGCTTGCTTTAGAGATTGAGGACAAGATAAAAATAACTAGTGATTTTGGGTACCTCCATTTTTGAGCTTGAGGCACCTTACAGAGGTCTATTTTTCAGAAGGCAGGTATGCAGCACTTTCTGAAAAGTCAGATATCAAACTGGGCACTCAAAGATGGAGGCATCCAAACTCTATGGTCGCTTTGGAAGATGTTGGCCTGATTGCTCATCAGTTTTTAAAACAAACTTTCTTATTTAGTTCATCAAAAGTGCCCCAGAAACCCAGATTATGTTAAATATACATTATTAGTCCATAACACATTACCATTTAAAATTCAACATTTCAAATATTAAATCTATAGAAGATTGCTGAAAATAGCCTTTTGACCTTAAATGCCACAATGGGAATGTCATTTTGTCAGTTTTAGCAACGCTTGCGCTCTAAAGCAACCTCTTTCCCTTGAAGCACAGAGATCATTATCATGCAAAGGAAAGTGTTTACAGTTAAAAGAAAAGGAGTACCCATGGCACCTTAGAGACTAACAAATTTATTAGAGCATAAGCTTTCGTGAGCTACAGCTCACTTCATCCGATGCATTTGGTGGAAAAAGCAGAGGAGAGATTTATATACACACACACAGAGAACATGAAACAATCGGTTTATCACACACACTGTAAAGGAGAGTGATCACTTAAGATAAGCCATCACCAGCAGCAGGGGGGGGAAAAGGAGGAAAACCTTTCATGGTGACAAGCAAGGTAGGCTAATTCCAGCAGTTAACAAGAATATCAGATAGGTTTCAGAGTAGCAGCCGTGTTAGTCTGTATTCGCAAAAAGAAAAGGAGTACTTGTGGCACCTTAGAGACTAACAAATTTATTAGAGCATAAGCTTTCGTGAGCTACAGCTCACTTCATCGGATGCACCTGGTGGAAAAAACAGAGGAGAGATTCATATACACACACACAGAGAACATGAAACAATGGGTTTATCATACACACTGTAAGGAGAGTGATCACTTAAGATAAGCCATCACCAACAGCAGGGGGGGGAAAGGAGGAAAACCTTTCATGGTGACAAGCAGGTAGGCTAATTCCAGCAGTTAACAAGAATATCAGAGGAACAGTGGGGGGTGGGGTGGGAGGGAGAAATACCATGGGGAAATTGTTTTACTTTGCGTAATGACTCATCCATTCCCAGTCTCTATTCAAGCCTAAATTAATTGTATCCAGTTTGCATATTAATTCCAATTCAGCAGTCTCTCGTTGGAGTCTGTTTTTGAAGCTTTTTTGTTGAAGTGTAGCCACTCTTAGGTCTGTGATCGAGTGACCAGAGAGATTGAAGTGTTCTCCAACTGGTTTTTGAATGTTATAATTCTTGACCTCTGATTTGTGTCCATTCATTCTTTTACGTAGAGACTGTCCAGTTTGGCCAATGTACATGGCAGAGGGGCATTGCTGGCACATGATGGCATATATCACATTGGTAGATGCGCAGGTGAACGAGCCTCTGATAGTGTGGCTGATGTGATTAGGCCCTATGATGGTATCCCCTGAATAGATATGTGGACAGAGTTGGCAACGGGCTTTGTTGCAAGGATAGGTTCCTGGGTTAGTGGTTCTGTTGTGTGGTGTGTGGTTGCTGGTGAGTATTTGCTTCAGATTGGGGGGCTGTCTGTAAGCAAGGACTGGTCTGTCTCCCAAGATCTGAGAGAGCGATGGCTCGTCCTTAAGGATAGGTTGTAGATCCTTGATGATGCGTTGGAGAGGTTTTAGTTGGGGGCTGAAGGTGATGGCTAGTGGCGTTCTGTTGTTTTCTTTGTTGGGCCTGTCCTGTAGTAGGTGACTTCTGGGTACTCTCTGGCTCTGTCAATCTGTTTCTTCACTTCAGCAGGTGGGTATTGTAGTTGTAGGAATGCATGATAGAGATCTTGTAGGTGTTTGTCTCTGTCTGAGGGGTTGGAGCAAATGCGGTTATATCGTAGCGCTTGGCTGTAAACAATGGATCGAGTGGTATGATCTGGATGAAAGCTAGAGGCATGTAGGTAGGAATAGCGGTCAGTAGGTTTCCGATATAGGGTGGTGTTTATGTGACCATCGCTTATTAGCACCGTAGTGTCCAGGAAGTGGATCTCTTGTGTGGACTGGTCCAGGCTGAGGTTGATGGTGGGATGGAAATTGTTGAAATCATGGTGGAATTCCTCAAGAGCTTCTTTTCCATGGGTCCAGATGATGAAGATGTCATCAATGTAGCGCAAGTAGAGTAGGGGCATTAGGGGACGAGAGCTGAGGAAGCGTTGTTCTAAGTCAGCCATAAAAATGTTGGCATACTGTGGGGCCATGCGGGTACCCATCGCAGTGCCGCTGATTTGAAGGTATACATTGTCACCAACGCTTCCTCAGCTCTCGTCCCCTAATGCCCCTACTCTACTTGCGCTACATTGATGACATCTTCATCATCTGGACCCATGGAAAAGAAGCTCTTGAGGAATGCATCCGATGAAGTGAGCTGTAGCTCACGAAAGCTTATGCTCTAATAAATTTGTTAGTCTCTAAGGTGCCACAAGTACTCCTTTTCTTTTTACACAAAGTAAATCTATTTCCCCATGGTATTTCTCCCTCCCACCCCACCCCCCACTGTTCCTCTGATATTCTTGTTAACTGCTGGAATTAGCCTACCTTGCTTGTCACCATGAAAGGTTTTCCTCCTCCCCCCCCCCCTCCCCCGCTGCTGGTGATGGCTTATCTTAAGTGATCACTCTCCTTACAGTGTGTATTATAAACCCATTGTTTCATGGTGTGTGTGTGTGTGTGTGTGTGTGTGTGTGTGTGTGTGTGTGTGTGTGTGTGTGTGTGTGTGTGTGTGTGTGTGTGTGTGTGTGTGTGTGTGTGTGTGTGTGTGTGTGTGTGTGTGTGTGTGAATCTCTCCTCTGCTTTTTCCACCAAATGCATCCGATGAAGTGAGCTGTAGCTCACGAAAGCTTATGCTCTAATAAATTTGTTAGTCTCTAAGGTGCCACGGGTACTCCTTTTCTTTTTGCGAATGCAGACTAACACGGCTGCTACTTGAAACCTGTTTACAGTTAATTTGCTGGACACTATGTAAAAGCTATGGGAAGGTTATCCCAAAACAAACCTGGTACATTTTTTCTAGCTTTTCTGCTTTGACTTTTGCTGCTTGTAGTGTTTTGAAAAGTAAATCTAAATAAATAATACTGAGCATAGTTCCTTTCATCAGAGGATCTCAGAATGTGTTAATTAAGATTTACAATACCTAAGAAGTAGGCAACTACTACAGCCACTAAAAAAAAGAAAGGTTTCAGAGTAGCAGCCGTGTTAGAAAGTCCACTAAAGATTAGAGGATTTGATGGCCACACAGTCAGTCAGTGAAAGGGTCAGTAGCAAATCCCAGAAATCCTTACTCTAAACTGAGACTTGTGATCTTATCACCAAATTACATCTCCTCCCAACAAAAAGGTATTCTGAAAAAGAACTAATTCAAATTTTACACATATGCTATTATTTATCTCAAACGAGAAACAGGCACCAAAAGTGAGCACTGGGATGTTTGAACTGAGTGGGAATAGGTTTCTGAGTTAATTAGTAACTAAATTCTCAGACCTATTATCTTGGGCAAATCACTTCATTGCCTCTCTGTGCCTCAGTTTCCTTTCCCAGACTTCTGTCTGGTCTATTATGACTGTGAACATTTTGAGGCAGTGACAGCCTCTCAGAAAGTGTTTCTACAATGTCTAACTCACTGAAACTCCAGTCTCGTTTGGGGACTCTAGACACTGCTCTAATACAAATAAATATCAGAAGCAAGGACGTCTTGAGAGAATCTGTGGATTTGCTGGACCACCAGGAAATGAGTTAGGGGAGAATAAAGACATTTCAAGGAAACTAATTTTTTTTTTTTTTAAACCTCAGTCTTGTCCATGAAGGATGTTTGGAATATACCAGACTTACTCTTTTCAAGTAATAAAGATGAGGCACTAACAGAGACTGAGGTGTCAAAAGTAGCAGCACTGGAACCAACTGACAAATTAAAAGAGTAATAAGTCATGACAACACCAGATGACAGAACATCCAAGAGTTTTAGAAACTTTGGAGTGAAATGGGTGAGTTGCTAACAAATTTATGCAATCAGCTATTCTAGGGAGGCCAGGGAATGTTTTTTAAAAGAAGAACTGACGTGAGCCTGGAAATTACCGTTAAGATAGTAATTTCTAAAATAAAGTAATTTACCTTAATTTTAGTTCAGTGTCAAATAAGTTGGTTGAAACAGTAATTAAGGAGAGTTTTATAAACAGCTAGATGAAAATGAAAGGACAAATCCAATCTACTACAATTCTTTGACTGTGGAAACAAAATAGTGGTGAAAGGTAAAAGAGTTGACAATCAGACATTCAAAAAGCCTTTGACACAGTCCCTTCCAAAAGGTCTGAAAACTAAATACTCATGGGATGAGATGAAAATTACTGTCTTGCATCAGAATCTGTCTAAAACATAGAAAACTATAAGAAATATGGCCAATTTTTCATACTACAAAAAGTTTACAGCGTGGGTGCACAAAGTTCCATACTACAATCAGTGTTGTTTTAATACATTTATCAATAATCTAAAAGAGGGGACCCCGTGAGATGGCAACATTTGGAGATAACAATTTGTATGTTACTCAAGACCAGAGAAAATTGTGAGGAACTTCAGAGGGACCTAATAAAGTTACAGTGAATGGGCAGACTGATGGCTGATAAAATTCAATGTTGATAAACACAAGATGATCATATTGGAAGGAATAACTGCTCTACTCATGTTGATTCTTTGATTGTAAACTAACCAACCACGAAGAAAAAAATGACTGTGCATTGCTGCAGACAGCTCAATAAGAAGTCCTGCTCCATAAGAACATAACACAACATAAGAATGGCCATATTGGGTCAGACAAAAGGTCCATCTAGCCCAGTATCCGGTCTTCCGACTGTGGCAAATGCCAGGTGCATGTGTAGCAGTGGTCAAAAGACACAAGCAGAACATTAAAATGACTGTGTAACAGAACAGAATAATTCAGAAAATATTATAATTGATTTACAGCAATCAGTGTATGTCTTCACCTAGAGCACTGTATTCAGTTCTGGTCACCCTAGATATAGTAGAAATAGGAGGTTCAGAGACGTACTGAAAAATAATTGGAGATATGGAAAGACTTCCATTTGAAGAAAGATTGTAAATGTTTAGTTTAGAGAGAACACGACATGGTAGAGGTATACAAAATAATTAGTTGTACAGAGAAGATAAATTAGGTGCTCTTATATTTACTCCTTCTCATAATACAAGAGAAAGGGGATATTCAGTGAACAGTGAAATTAAAAAACAACAAATCCGAAACTAGTTAAATGCATAATTAACCTGTAGAATTCATTGCCATGGCCAATTGTTTAGTAGGATTCAAAAGATGATGTTCTCACAACCAATATAAAGATCTACTGTTATATTAGATAAAATAGTTAGGTTATTGTATTGTATTGTTTGGTTTGGTAGAAAGGACATACACCTCATGCTTTAGAGAACATTAATAAAAATACCTACCTCATAAACTACCAGGAATTAGAAGAAACTTTCTACATGGACTGCCCAAGGTAGTCTGTGACTCCATGGTAAGACTGTTACAGTGATCCAGGAGTTTGCATTTGTTACTGAATTGGTGAAATCGTACCAGTAGCTTAGGGTGTCTAACCTGCTTTTTGGACAGCCTGACCTGAGGTTGGTATTCACATCATGAACCACTCCAGACAGCATGACAGAGGGTGAAATAAGAGAAGGTACATCAGTTCTATGCTCTGAGTTTGTGGGAACAATACTATGGATCTCTACCCCCTCCCTGCCCCCCCCCCCAAAAGGGCAGAACAGTCATAAATGCAACTGACATTTCTACACGGACAGTTTATCAGCCCTAATAAATGTATATTGCGGTGTATACATTGAGTCCTTAATTTCCTCTCTAAACACTGAATTAACCACGTGTAAGCCAAATATTCCCACACCTATCTTTTTGCACTCCCAAAGCCCTATAAAATACATGAGATACAAGAGTGTGGTGCTTTATAACATGCAAACTCAAGGCGGCTGTTTTAGACCTGAGAACTCTTTTCCAACCTTCATAGGTAATTAGTTTAAACCCTAAACATAAGGTTTCATTGCCCATGTCATACTGTTTTAGCTTCCATAGGTGTAAATGTTAATAATAGTTGAAATTATCCACAATATATTTCACCATTATTCATCATTTATTATTTGTATTGCTCAGAGGCTCCAATCATGACTGTCGTTCCATTCTGCCAGGTGCACAGGAAGACACAGCCTTTACTGTGTAAAGAGACACCATGACCTGATGGTGCATTAAGCATGGGGTTAATACTTGCAGGTATGTTCTGAGGACTGATGTTTGTACAGCACTTTGAAAATGTAAAGTCCTATATAAATGTGCCATGGAGGCTGGCCCTGTAAAGGAATCAGGGACCAACCTACCTGTGACAAGCTCCTGTAAGGGAGAATGAGCCACCCCAGACTAACCTGAAGTAATTAAATCCCTAGGTAGGTAGTTGGCAGCTAATTAGCCTGGTCAATGGTTATCAGGGATTTGCGGGGAGAGGGGGGAGCAGAGATAGGAAGCTCCTGAGAGGAGCAGAGCTCCAAGAAGTGCTCACTAGAGCAAGGAGTGTGGAGGTATGCTCCCAGCAAGAGGAGCTCCAAGAGACTGTGGTAGTGGTGGCAGCAGCACAGAAGTCTGAGGAGCTGCAGTTGGCTGGAGAAAGAAGTTGCAGATGAGCATTGCAAGAAACAAAGGTAGAGACTGAACATAACTAAGCCCCAGGAAGGCAGGCTAAGGACTCTGGACTCGAGGAGAGTGAGGAGCTAGAGTGACAACCAAAGGCTGGGGCAGAGAGAAGGAACAGACCCTGAGTTTATCTGGACTCAAAGTAGACCTCAGCAGGGGACTTGTCTCAAGCCTTTGTACTGTGAGGAATTATTTAAAGAATACTGAAGACGGTAAACTGAGGCAGGTGCATACCCTGAGGCACCTGAGGAGATAGGAGGGACACTCAAAGGTGCTGTCCCATGACAAAATGCTGTTCTATAAAGAAATAGCCTCATTTTAATACATGTATTATGTGTTTGTGGGGCGTGATTGTGCTCGCATACATATAAACACACAAGCTATTTTATCAGAACCCATTATTCAGATAATGGGAAGATAATGAATGTCAAGGCAAAAAACCCTTATATTTTGGTAATTATTAAAATTTGTAGATTTTTTTCCCACAATACTTCTGTGCTGCCACAAAATTTAAGACATTGGAGAGCAGTTCTGTTTTACAAACTGCTGCATGCTTTATGAAAATCACTTGTCATTTCATAAACACTTTTTCAAGGCAACAGTTGAGAACTAGTGTTTTTTTTTCCCTAAATGAGAAAAAACAAATTGGCTGCTTTGAGAAGTGGTTACCTTTAGTTATTTAAATAAAATTTAAAAAAAACAGGCAATGTAACAACATTTAGTAGGTTAACTCGCAAATATTAGGACTCAGACCTCTTCCCTCTTTCATTGAAAAACAAAGCTAAAATGACTCTGGGAAGCAAAATTTAACTGTCATTGCTCTTTGTAAGAACACAAGAACTACCATACTGGATCAGACCAAAGTGTAAAGCTTAAAGGGGAGTGAATGAACAGTGCAGTTGCAGTGATCCACCCACGTTCCACTCCTGACTTCTGGCAATCAGAGATTTAGGCTCACCCCGAACATGGGGTTGCATCTCTGACCATCTTGGCTAAGTCCCATTGTCCAACCTATTCTCCATGAATTGATCTAATTCTTTTTCGAACCCAGATATACTTTTGGCCATCAAAACATCCCAAAGCAATGAGTTTCACAGGTTAATTGTGTGTTGTGTAAAAAACACTTCATCTTGTTTGTATTAAACCTGCTGCATATTAGCTTCATCGGGTGACCCTGTTTTTTGTACAGTGGGAAATAACACATCTCTATTCACTTTTTCCACACCATTCATGATTTTACAGACCTCTATCATATCCCCCCTTAAACGTCTCTTTGCTAAGCTGAAAAGCCCTAATCTTTTTAGTCTCTCCTGGTATAAAAGCCATTCCATATCCTTGATCACCTTTGTTGCCATTCTCTGAACCATTTCCATATTTGAGTTCCTTCAGAAATCTTGGGTGAATACCATCTAGTCCTGGTGACTTATTATTGTTTAATTTGTAAGTCTGTTCTGAAACCTCTTCTTATTGACACCTCAATCTGGGACAGTACTTCAGATCTGTCGCCCAAAAAGGATAGATCGGATGTGGTTATCTCTCACATCCTCTTCAGTGAAGACATTAATTTAGCTTCTATGCAATGGCCTTGTCTTCCTTTAGTGCTCCTTTAACTCTTTGATCATCTAGTCACCCAACTGGCTGTTTGGCAGGCTTCCAGCCTCTGATGTATTTAGAAAATTCTTACTTTTAGTTTTTACGTCCTTAGCAAGTTGTTTCCCAAATTTTTTCTTGCCTGCCTTATTATACTTTTATGCTTAACCTGCCAGAGTTTGTGCACTTTCCTATTATCCTCACTGTGATCTGACAGCCAAATTTTAAAGGATGCTTTTTGCTTCTAACGGCCTCCATTACTCTGCTGTTTGGCCAGGTTGACATTCTTTTGGTCCTCTGATTGTCTATCTACAATTTGGGGGTATACATTTTAGTCCAAAGCTCTATTATAGTTCACGTATCAGATTATTGAAACAAGCCAGGCCCCTGAAGAATTTCTCTCTCTTTGTTCCCTGTTTGCCTTTGTCTGGTGTCAGATGAATACAGAAGTAACACATGATCAAGGAAGAATGGCTGGAAATGTGAGGAACAGGCCGATTTTCTCTCCTTCTCTCCATAGCACTCTATTGTCCTTTTAAATATTAATATGTTCTAAGGTAACCTGTAAATTCAAGAGACAAATCAAGATCAAATCAAATCAAAATATTAACTGACGCATTCTGTCAATTGTTCCTACAATACTTTCAAAACTGTTTCCATTCATCTTAAATATGAGATCCCAAAGCCCCAGAGATAAAATTTATATTTTGAATTTTAGTAGGAAACCAATTGAAAAGTGAGGTGACAATATTCACATTTTCTACAAGAAGCTCAAGAGGATTCAAAAATCAAACGACAGAAAACTGTCCGATGAAGCGAGCTGTAGCTCACGAAAGCTTATGCTCAAATAAATTTGTTAATCTCTAAGGTGCCACAAGTCCTCCTTTTCTTTTTGCAGAAAACTGACTGATATAAAACAGCAAAATGGCCCCAAATTCTAACATAACCATCCTCTCCGCTACTTGACGCTACTGTTAAACACATTTGTACATCAAGAAATGAAAACGTCAAAGAAAGGGTAACTACCATTTACTCAATTTCCCACAGGAATCTCCATACATTGATATGGACTCCATTGTGTAGTACTGAGTGTGCTCTACTGCTTCCAAAATAGCCAACCTGAGGCTGCAGATGTGAACCTACATACAATGTGTGCATGCAGTATTACATGTGCAGGTACGAGCATCTACACACACAGTTATTTCACTCTAAAGCCTTATCACCTTCTGCTGTGATCCTGCAAGATCTCAAAAACAAAGCAAGGTCAAGCTGGAATAGATGCTGAATGCCTGAGGTACTGGAGAAGACCATGATGGTGATGTCAGGAGCTAATGCTGTTCCCTGAGAAAAAAAGAACAGGAGTACTTGTGGCACCTTAGAGATGTAACAAATTTATCTGAGCATAAGCTTTCGTAGGCTACAGCCCACTTCATCGGATGCATAGAATGGAACATATAGAAAGAAGATATATACACACACACACACACACACACACACACACACACACAGAACATGAAAAGGTGGAGTAAGAGGCTAATTAATTAAGATGAGCTATTATAGATATGATAGAGGTCTATAAAGATATTATAGCTCATCTTAATTAGCCTCTTACTTCACCTTTTCATGTTCTCTGCATGTCTGTATATCTATCTATTATATATCTTCTTACTATATGTTCCATTCTATGCATCCAATGAAGTGGGCTGTAGCCCACGAAAGCTTATGCTCTAATAAATTTGTTAGTCTTTAAGGTGCCACAAGTACTCCTGTTCTTTTTGCAGGTACAGACTAACACAGCTGCTACTCCGAAACCCGTTCCTTGAGAGTTATTACTGAAGCAATGCCTCAGTATGGCATCAGGAGGCACTGAGTTGCTGGAAGTCTTTCATATGACACACAAGATGGAATCCTAACCACTTGTCATTAAAACTCCATAGCAGTTTTCTAAAACTTGGGTTATACTGTTATCTTGGTCAAATTTCAGTTTTGTTAATCACAATCTACCTTCCAAAATTCCATCTGTAAGTTTAGTCACTACCTATTTTTCCCCACTTCCTGTGCTACATTATTGTCCACTGTTCAACATCTGCCACATTTTAAACAGCGTGGCCTGGCGGAGAGAGCAATGGGCTGGGATTAAGGACACTTGGGCTCTGTTCCCAGCTCTGCTACTATCCTGCTGGGGGTAACCTTGCAAAAGTCACTTCACATCTCTGTACATCAGTTTCCCATTATAAAATGCACATAATGATATTGACCTCCTTTGTAAAGCATTTTGAGTTCTACTGACGAAAAGCACTATATAAGAGTTAGTTGCTATTATTATTACTACTTATATAATCAATTCAGAGGTAGGTGAGGCAAACTATACTCGCTTGAAAACCTTGCAGGAATTAAATTTTTGTAAAAGCACTGAGATACTGATAAGAAAACTGTTGTACAAATGCAAGTATTACTATCAGTGATATACGGTCCAATACCAACACTCCCAAAGGGAGGTGGGGCAGATGAGTATGAATCTACACTATGCAGAATTGCAGTGTTGCTTAATAAATTCCTGCTCCTGTATACCATAAAGTTAAAAAGGATTCTCAGACTTTGTTAGGAATCCTTATACTGCAATATACAATAATCCCCCGCCCCCTTTTTTTTTTTAAATGGACACAGGGAATTGAAAAGGAGTACTTGTGGCACCTTAGAGACTAACAAATTTATTAGAGCATAAGCTTTCGTGAGCTACAGCTCACTTCATCGGATGCATTTGGTGGAAAAAAAATGCACCAAATGCATCCGATGAAGTGAGCTGTAGCTCACAAAAGCTTATGCTCTAATAAATTTGTAAGTCTCTAAGGTGCCACAAGTACTCCTTTTCTTTTTGTGAATACAGACTAACACGGCTGCTACTCTGAAACAGGGAATTGAGTTCATCTTCTATCTACTAGACCATAAGAAAGGTCATACTGGGTCAGACCAAAGGTCCATCTAGCCCAGTATCCTGTCTTTCAACAATAGCCGATTCCAAGTGCTTCAGAGGGAATGAACAGAGCAGGTAATCATCAAGTGATCCACTCCCTGTCGTCCATTCCCAGCTTCTGGAAAACAGACTAGGGATACCATCCCTGACCATCATGACTAAAAGCCATTGATGGACCTATCCTCCATGAATTTATCTAGTTCTTTTTTGAACCCTCTTATAGCCTTGGCCTTCACAACATCCTCTGGCAAAGAGTTCCACAGGTTGACTGTTCATTGTTCGAAAAAATAATCGTTTTGTTTGTTTTAAACCTGCTGCCTATTAATTTCATTAGGTGACCCCTAGTTCTTGTGTTATGAGGAGTAAATAACACTTCCTTATTTACTTCCTCCACACCAGTCATGATTTTATAGACCTCTTTTATAGACCCCTTAGTCGTCTCTTTTCCAACCTGAAAAGTCCCAGTCTTTTAGATCTCGCCTCATATGGAAGCTGCTCCATACCCCTAATCATTTTTGTTGCCCTTTTCTGAACCTTTTCTAATTCCAATATATCTTTTTTGCGATGGGGTGACCAGATCTGCACACAGTATTCAAGATGTAGACTACCATGGATTTATATAAAGGCAACATGACATGATTCCCAATATTCTATTAGCTTTTTTGACTGCCGCTGTACATTGAGTGGATGTTCTCAGAGGACTATCCACAATGACTCCAAGATCTCTTTCTTGAGTGTTAACAGCTAATTTAGACCCCCATAATTTCATATTTATAGTTGGGATGTTGTTTTCCAATATGCATTACTTGGCATTTATCAACATTGAATATTAGTGTACTAGGATTTCTTCAAGGCATTTGATTTAGTACCACACAATATTTTGATTAAAAAACTTGGCTTATATGGAATTAACAGGTCACACATTAGGGGGATTTAAAATGGGCTCACTGACAGATCTCAAAGCGTAATTGTAACTGGCAAGATATCAGTGAGTAGGGCTATTTCGAGCAGAGTCCCCCAGGAACTGAATCTTGCTCTAACTCTACTTAATATTTTTATCAACTACAGATGATATCTTTGCTGGTAAAGTCTGCAGATGACACAAAGTCTGGTAGAATAGTAAATAATGAGAAGGACAGATTACTATTAAGAGTTATCTGAATGGCTTGGTTAAATGGTCACAATCCAATAAAAAGAAAAGGAGTACTTGTGGCACCTTAGAGACTAACAAATTTATTAGAGCATAAGCTTTCGTGAGCTACAGCTCACTTCATCGGATGCATTTGGTGGAAAAAACAGAGGAGAGATTTATATATACACACACAGAGAACATGAAACAATGGGTTTATCATACACACAAGAGTGGCTATACTTCAACAAAAAAGCTTCAAAAACAGACTCCAAGGAGAGGCTGCTGAATTGGAATTAATTTGCAAACTGGATACAATTAACTTAGGCTTGAATAGAGACTGGGAATGGATGAGTCATTACACAAAGTAAAACTATTTCCCCATGGTATTTCTCCCCCCCACCCCACCCCCCACTGTTCCTCTGATATTCTTGTTAACTGCTGGAATTAGCCTACCTGCTTGTCACCATGGAAGGTTTTCCTCCTTCCCCCGCCCTGCTGTTGGTGATGGCTTATCTTAAGTGATCACTCTCCTTACAGTGTGTATGATAAACCCATTGTTTCATGTTCTCTGTGTGTGTGTATATAAATCTCTCCTCTGTTTTTTCCACCAAATGCATCCGATGAAGTGAGCTGTAGCTCACGAAAGCTTATGCTCTAATAAATTTGTTAGTCTCTAAGGTGCCACAAGTACTCCTTTTCTTTTTGCGAATACAGACTAACACGGCTGCTACTCTGAATCCAATAAAATGCATTTTAATAAAGACAAATGCAAAATAATACATCTGAGAACAAAGAATGCAGGTTATATATCTACAGGATGGGAGACTATCTTGGAAAGCAGTGATATAGTGAAGGATTTAGGTGTCATCATAGATAATCACATCAAAATGAGCTCTCACTGCAATCCTGTGGCAAAAAGGACTAATGCAATCCTTGGGTATCTAAAAAGGGGCATATCAAGTGACCTTGCCTCTGTATGCAGCATTGGTACTAGAATACCGGTGTCTAGTTCTGGTGGCCACACTTCAAGAAATACATGGATATCAACAGGGCTGGGAACTTACAGTGGTCCTTTCTGATTTTGGAATCAGAAATCAGCATCCCCCTTCCTTCATGGGCCATGGGGAGAGCAGGATCACCCGTGTTGTCCTCAACATGCTCATAATACTTGCTGCTATGCATTAAGACAATGACTAATCAAATCTCATGATTCAGGACTTCAGCCCCCAATGGGGTAAAGCAAGGAGTTTACCTCCCCCCTTCCTGATACACAATTGGCTAGATTTATTTTTATTTTTCTCAGCTTCCTCTGAAGCACCAGGGAGCGGCCAGAGCTGGAGACAGGACACTGGACAAGGTGGGCCAGTGCTCTGTCCAGATGCCTGGCTGCTGTCTCTTGCTCACATACTCTGGGTCATAATGATCACTAGATTTGGGTTCAGGAAGGAATTACCAAATCAGATTGGCAGACACCTTGGAGGTTTTTGCTTTACTCTGTAACATGGGGCATGGTTCTCCTGCTGGGATCTTCGGGGCATACCTCATTTAATCAATCCCTTGCCATTGCAAGGGTGTTGACTATTGGTTACACCTCAGTTTCTCTTATTCTCTACCTGTAGCAAACAGTTTAGTTAGACCAAAACATTTCAGACCCCAGGAAACTAAACATAGGTAACTGGGTGAAACTGAATGGCCTGTGATATATAGGTCAGACCAGATAATCTGGTGGCCCCTTTTCAGTCTTAAACTCTACAAAAGTGGCATGAGTGATGAAAGCCCTACAACTTTGCCTGTGCAAAGACACCTGTGCAAGAGAAAGAGAACAAGCTATTTTAAGTGCCAAGGGAAAGGAAAGATCTATCAGATTACACATGACCCCTTCAAATCTGGTACACCAAATTTGGATTCATTGCACAATAGCAGCTTGTAAGAGTATCAGTGAGATCATATGTCTGGCCTACAGATCTCATCAGACAAAGTAAGAAGAGGCTAAATGTCATCTTTTTGTCAGTCTCCAATACAAAGGGCTTTTTCTGAACCACACCTCACCCTATGCAATCAAGAGCTAAGTGAAGTGGGCACTGCTTTGCATCCAAAGATTTTGAACTGAAAGTTTAATAGCATAGATTTGAGAACTGCAATATTAAAAAGATATTCTGTCCACATATCTATTCAGGGGATACCATCATAGGGCCTAATCACATCAGCCACACTATCAGAGGCTCGTTCACCTGCGCATCTACCAATGTGATATATGCCATCATGTGCCAGCAATGCCCCTCTGCCATGTACATTGGCCAAACTGGACAGTCTCTACGTAAAAGAATGAATGGACACAAATCAGAGGTCAAGAATTATAACATTCAAAAACCAGTTGGAGAACACTTCAATCTCTCTGGTCACTCGATCACAGACCTAAGAGTGGCTATACTTCAACAAAAAAGCTTCAAAAACAGACTCCAACAAGAGACTGCTGAATTGGAATTAATTTGCAAACTGGATACAATTAACTTAGGCTTGAATAGAGACTGGGAATGGATGAGTCATTACACAAAGTAAAACTATTTCCCCATGGTATTTCTCCCTCCCACCCCACCCCCCACTGTTCCTCTGATATTCTTGTTAACTGCTGGAATTAGCCTACCTTGCTTGTCACCATGGAAGGTTTTCCTCCTTTCCCCCCCCTGCTGCTGGTGATGGCTTATCTTAAGTGATCACTCTCCTTACAGTGTGTATGATAAACCCATTGTTTCATGTTCTCTGTGTGTGTATATAAATCTCTCCTCTGTTTTTTCCACCAAATGCATCCGATGAAGTGAGCTGTAGCTCACGAAAGCTTATGCTCTAATAAATTTATTAGTCTCTAAGGTGCCACAAGTACTCCTTTTCTTTTTGCGAATACAGACTAACACGGCTGCTACTCTGAAACCTGCATCAACATTGTTATCCTGAATAAAATTTGGATTTTCTGAGTCAACCTCCTACTACCTTTATTAGTCTCACCCAAAGCGTAAGGGAAATCTTAAGTCTGTAACAAATTATGTAACAATTTGTGTTTGTTTGGGGAAATTTTATTTTTGCTTCAAGAGATCATTCCAGGAGAGGTTAAGAATGCTTGAAAACAGAAACATCTATATTAGTTGCTTGGACAAAGCGAGACAAAGTTCCAATGTGATAGTGGCTTATGTGAATCAACAAAAAAAGAAATGTCACAGAAGAGAAGTCTTGAAACGTCAGTGAATTTAGCAATGAATGCTGTAGAAAAACTGAAGGCAATCGCTGGAAGTTTTTCACAGCGCAAATATTCACCTCAGCTTGTTGAGATAATAGCATGGACTGGGGTCACTAATTTGAGATAGGGACGTAGGAAATTTGCAAGACCCTGGGACCAGATTTTAGGGTGTTAACAATATTTAACAGAATGAAATAATGTGGGCCACTGCAGAAGGAAAGACTCTCCCTTCCCTTATAGGTAAATATCCTTCAGTCCCAGAGTAGTACTAAAGTAACTAATGTGATGGGGCAAGGCCAGATGGCTATAGAAAAGTAGTGGGAGATAGATATATTGGCTCCAGGCTAAACAAATCCCTGGTACCAGGTTAAGTGAAATGGAAGCTGCTCCAGGTCAATTAAGACACCTGGGGCCAATTAAGAACTTTCCAGAAGGTAGGGAGAAGGCTAGCTTGATTGGGACACCTGAAGCCAATCAGAGGCTGGCTGAAACTAGTTAAAAGCCTCCCAGTCAGTCAGGTGGGTGTGCATGTCAGGAGCTGTGGGAAGAAGTTGCGCGGTTGGAGAGGCTGAGTAGTACACACCATATCAGGCACAAGGAAGGAGGCCCTGAGGTAAGCGTGAAGTAGAGCTTGAGGAAATGAGGGCTGCTGTGGGGGAAGTAGCCCAAGGATTTGTACATGTCATGTTTCTAAAAGGTCAGCTACCATAGCTGATACTATTAGGGTCCCTGGGCTGGAGCTCGGAGTAGAGGGTGGGCCCGGGCTCCCCCCCCCCTTTGCCCCCTGATTAATCACTGAGACTGGGAGACAACAGAGACTGTGCAAGGAAAGATAACTTCTCCTCACCTCCCTCGCTGGCTTATGATGAAAATGGCTCAGTAGACTGTGACCGTTGTCTCTAGAGAAAGAAGGGTTACGTGGAGGGTCACAGTGAGCCTCTGAGGCTAGCGAAATCCGCCAGGAAACACGGGACCCACGGAGGCAAGGACAGAGCTTTGTCACACTAAGAAGATATATACAGATGTCCTGCAAGTACCAGAGACACAAAAATTCCTCTTCTTGGAAGTGTAATACAGTAGAAAGCATTGAAGATCCAGAAGCTCTAACATGTGGCTTTTGACGCATGTTCTATCGTTCTCATGTACATGTGGAGGTGTCTGAAGGTTGTGAATTAATCATTCACTCAAATCTCTGATATTTCCTATGAAGATGAAACAAATTTAGGAAAAGCAGATCATCCTACCTCTCAGGCCTTTTATGATTGCTAAACGCAACATTTTTTACTATATTTTACTACTGTAATTTACCCTATTGCATCAGCTATAACTGCCCTTTGAGATACTCTTTGACAGCAAGTCAGCACCCTCTGAAGGTGCTGGACATTTAGCCTTCTAAAATACCCTAATTGCAATATGTAGCCAGCAGTTTAAATGTTTTTGATTTTGTTTTTCACAGAAAAAATCCCTGAAAGTGAAAAGGGCAAGAGTATTAAAATTAAGAGAAGAGGCTATTATGACAGTAAAACCCGAAATATAAAAAGGTGTATCTTACAAACAGGAACTGTTGAAGCACATCATTGTCTCCACAATTTTTATTTATTTTACTTACACACACACACACACACACACACACACACACACACACACACACACACACACACACACACCAATTTGTGTCAAAAAGTTGGAGAAGTGTTAGGAGAAACTGTGACGTGATTTATAAATTTTAAGGCTGAAATTTTCAGAAGTGCTCAGAATTAGCCTAACTATGAAGTCATTGAAGTTAACCTTAAATCTCCCATTAGCTTTCATTGGAACAGAGTAAGGCCAAAACCGAATGCTTTTGTTGCCTCTTTGGAGCATCCATTATTTGCTAAGCAAGGAGTTATATTTACCTTTAGAGAAAGGAACATAACATCCTGTGGAAATATTTTAGCCAGTGAAATACGTTCACAATTAATTTTAATCAGAAAATTATTTGAAGAGAGTTGTTAAACTTTATTTGTGACCTCACTCCAATCCTGTCAACAGATTTTTGACCTCTCCCCTTCTTTAGCTTTATCAAGATCTTGATTAGATGTCCTGGAACTTTATTCCAAAGGTGTCAAGAGCTATGGTTTTTTGTCTTGTTTCTTTTCCCCCCAGTAATAAAACAGAATGCGCACACACAAAAAATCCACACAGATTCCTAATAAGTACAGGTTCTAAAGCATATTGCATATAAAAACACAATGCAAACCAACAGAACAGATTGTGAGAGTGCACATATGTTGAGCATTTTTAGGACTACAATGACAGAATAGAACGTCGTATAGAATCACATTCCCAGCACAAAGCTTGGCTTTTCAGTCTAAAATTTATGAGAATAATATTTCTGACAAATATTTTATGACTCCATTTACAGGCTTAACAAGTAAGAAGCTGTTGATCTGAAGCTGAATATCAGACAGTGCTTAGGGTAAAACCGCAGTCACAGCTAATCTCCTGCTCCAGGATACCTGAGCTATTGGCTCCATAGACATTATTCTCTGATTCACACCATGATAAATTGCCTGGACAGAGAAAGACCAGAAATACGGATGTATTATTCAAGGTAAAACAAGAGAAAACCAGAATTCAGAAGAGAACACCACCACAATAATGCATGGTTTGGTTTTACAATTCCACACTTTGTTTAAATATCAGTGACAATCTATTTTAAAAGAATAGGCTTAGAGGAAACATTGTTTACATTCTGCATAAATATACATATATACAAACACTCACCAATGCTCTAAAGAATTTACCAAGTATTATATGTTCAAGAAATAAGCCTAAGCTGCTGTATCTAAGAAATTTCCATAGTAGCCATCAATTTAGTATCTAACTACTAGTATCTGAATGCCTAGTCATGGCCCTAACCTCTTTAAAAGTGCAGTTTTGCTTAAAAACTTGTCTCTAAGTTATACCTCCTTCACGTGCCATTTTAACAAGTGGTTTAGCAAGTGTTGCAATGAATTGGGGCAGGGGAAGAAATTAAGGTTTAGACCAAAAATAATATTTTTTTAAACCAAGTACCCATGGGAAATTTGGAAATTAAGAAACTTCACATGTAGAAACTACGCTAAAATACTTAAATCTTTCAGACCAGAAACCTTTAAAGTGAAGTTTATCTTCCGAAGTAACAGAGCTAAACTTTGGTTATTTTAAAACGAATGGCAAAACTTAGTCCCAAAAATAGCAGTGGAGGGCTCCATATTTATGATCTTAATTCTATGTCAAAATTGCTCAATTTACAAGTCAAAAGATGGGGGGAGGAGTTTTCCTTTTTTTGTAAATTATTAACCCTGCAAACTCATATTTGGGAGTCCAAACCAGTTCCTTTTGCCTAGCATACCATCAAAATAAAAAACTGGTACTTAGCTAGCAATTTTTTGATGATGATGAATGAGATTGAATACAATCTACTCTGTTTCCCACAGATCTACTTCCAACATGATTAAAACATTACTCCAAGTCCTATCTTATTATTTATTGATCAAATACAATAGACTTGAAATAATCAATAGAACTGCTAACCAAGTATGTAAGTATATGGCATTTTTTACATTGACATTTCTCTGACCATAACTTTAAGCTATATTTCCACAGGTAAACGATACACTAGATTCAATTTATGCAAGATCAGCATGTACAAGCTCAGTTACAAGAATGTTTAATCTGTAAGGCCCACCTCTAACGATATAAAGCATATACAGTGTGCAATTGATAAAATGTCCCCTAAATTATGAACCTAGATACAGTTTTATTCACAACTGTTTTTTAATTGTTATATAGTTTTGCCGAGCATTATTAAACAGTTGTCATGTTTCACTCCAAAGGTGCCTGTATATGAGTTCTGGATTAATTGAACCCCATCTATTCTATAGTTTGTACAATCAACGATTGTAAAGCACTGTTGGACACGTATAGATCAAAAACATTATTGAAAGGTACAATGTATTTATTCTTGTGTGTGCCACAGCAATGAGTTGCACACAAACAATGAGATATTCAACAGAGAATGTTTGGGTTTAGTTATAAATAACTTCTTTAACCTTTGCCTCTGGCCTGTAAGATTCCTGACAAACGCAATTAAATCTGTGCTTCATCAATCAGTGAATTTATCAAGTGTATTTGTTAAAATGCTATTGATTTTGAAACACAACTGAAGTTTTGCTTCAGAAATCAATGTTTTGCAAGCATCCCTTTGGATAAATTTGGCCTTTGTATGTTTATTTCTTGCTAAGTTATTGAAAGGCTATCTTGATAAATAAACTGGACACGAACAGGGAAATTAAAAAGTTTCCAGTGCACATAAATTGAAAAAGATACAGTGATGCTGCTGTTTTGGCTTTGATGGTTGGTTTAGTTAAAAAAAAAATTATACTCTAAAGTAGCTGCTGTGGGAGGAAGGTATCTCAATGCACACTGCCTTTAGGCCCTTGTTATTCTCACAGTTGACTAATGGGTTCTTTTACTAGTCATCTAGAAAAGAAGTTATCAAATCTCAAAAATGAATAATTACTTTCAAAAGCAAGTTCAATGGGCAGCCTTGATGTAAAAATTCTTTGTATGAAAAGCAATCAAAATATTTCAGACTAAGTTAAATGGGGTAGTTCTTTAGTTTCTTACCTTTGTAAGTAAGGTTTACACTGCTACACAACAACAGTGGCAAGGAAATAGTTCAGCTTATCATTTGTATTATCATAGCACCTTGGAGCCCTAGGTCATGAACTAGGACCTCATTGTGCTAGATACTATTCAAAACACGGAACAAAAAGATGGCCCCCAACTCAAAAAGCTTACAATCTACATACAAGAGACAACAGATGGGGACACACTGTTGGGGAGCACAAGGAAGAAAAGAGGCGATATTGGTAGCAGACATGCTGCTACTGTGCGGCCTAACTATTGTCAATTTTTTGTAGGCATCAGAGCAAGGGAGAGAGTTTTAAGGAGGTGTTTTAAGAAGATATTTCAGGAAAACAGTGAACTGGCTTTGCAGATGTTTATGGGAAGGGGTCCTCCCAAGCATGAGGGGCAGCATGAGTGAAAGCATGAGAAGGCCCTTAAAAAGGGAAGACAAGTAGTTTATGGCTGATGCAATAGAGAAGGGGGAGCCAGTGGAGGGATACAAAGAGGGTTGATGTGGCCAAAGCAATGGACTATAATCGTTGCAGCAGCATTTTGAATGGATATCAGCAAGGCAAGACTTCATTTGTCTAGGACTGTCAGAAGGACGTTTTAGTAGCGGAGATGCAAAATCAGAAATATAGCACTGGAAGAATCTTGAGTGGTCATTAACTCCGGGTCCCTTTTTTTGAGGCAGGACCAAGTAAACCTAGACCATTCCTGAGAGGTGTTTGTACAACCTGTTCTTAAAAACCTTCAATGACAAGGATTCCACAACCTCCCTTGGAAGCCTATTCCAGTGCTTAATTATCCTTATAATAAGGAAATTTTTTCCTAATATCTAACCTAAAATGTTTCTTCCTACAGATCATTACCATTATTTCCCATCCTACCTCCAAGTGGACATGGAGAACAATTACTCATAGTTCTCTTTATAATAGCCCCTAACATATCAAAAGACTGTCATGAGGTCTCTCCGCAATCATCATTTTTCAAGACTAAACGGGCCCAGTTTTTTAACTTTCCTTATAGCTAGAGCCCCACCAATTTCACAGTCATAGGATTTTAAAAATCTTAAATTTCACAGTTTCAGATATTTAAAACTGAAATTTCAACACAGTGTTGTAACTAAGGGGGTCCCATCCCAAAAAGGGGTTGTGGGGGAGAGGAGAGGAGGGGTTGCAAGGCTATTGTAGGGGGCTAGTGGTATTGCCTTACTTCTGCGCTGCTGACAGCCATAAATCCTCAAGGAGATGACAGAGAGACTGGCCAAGATTTGGACCGAAGGAGATGTCTCTGAATTAGAGAGGCAGATCTGTGAGTCATCTGCACAAGGACAGTAGTTGAATTTGTGTATGAGGATGAGATTATCCAGAGATAAGGTATAGAGAGGGAAAACAAGTGGACATCCATAGAAGGCTGGAGGGCAAATGAGGAGGATCCTTCACAGGATACTCTGAAGGAGTGATTGGAGTGGTAGAAGGGAACCAAGAAAGGACAGAGTCATGGAAGCCAAGGGAGTAAAAAGTTTGAAGAGGAAGAGCAAGGTTGACTGTGTTGAAAGTGGCTGTCATGTCAGTACTCCATTCTCATTCTGTTTAATTCTGACATTTGGTTATTGTCATGTAAGACTGAAACTATGTCCTGGACCCACTCCCACTGTGGCTAAATATTGCATGAAACTTCCAAATGGAATGATCTTGCTTATTACCAATATACTATCAGGAGTGCAGTGAAAAGTACATAAAGAGATACATAAAATAGTCACACTATGTTTATTTTTAAGAGTTCCTTCTCTGAGTACCCATTCAACACTCCAGGCACCCCTTCTAAGATTTAACATACACCAGTTATAATGAATCACTAAAATTCAGTGCCAGGTATCCGTATAATCATAAGTCATTCCCAACCACAACTCCATTTTGCCACAATTCAATTTACATACCCCCATCCCACCTTCATTCTGTCCCTTCCTAGAAATGTTCTCACATACAGAGACACAGAAAAAGCCTACATATCAATGTTTCCCAGATCCATAGAGAAGAGGTTCATGGATCCCCAAAATGCTATCTAAGTCAAATAATTAAGCCTCAAAGTCATAAAGCTTCAGTGTGCTTCACATAAGTTAGAGTATCCCCACCTCCAAAATTACCATGTACAGGGTCTGATTAAATTGAGATTAAGTCATGAGTAAGTTGGAATATGAACAAGAGGCTGCTAGGCAGCTCTCTAACTCCACATTTTACAGGCCATTATCCTCTGATCCCACTGAGAATTACCAAAAGAAACTACACCATCTGCTCAAGAATCTCCCTGAAAAAGCACAGGAACAGATCTGTGCAGATACATGTCTAGAACCCTGACCAGGGGTATTCTATCTGCTTCCCAAGAGCCATAAACCTGGGAATCCTGGACGCCATCATCTCAGGCATTGGCACCCGACAGCAGGATTGTCTGGCTATGTGGACTCTCTCCTCAGGCCCTACGCTACGCTACTACACTCCCGGCTATCTTTGAGATGCCACTGACTTCCTGAGGAAACTACAATCCATCGGTCATCTTCCAGAAAACACCCTCCTGGCCACTATGGATGTAGAAGCCCTCTACACCAACATTCCACACAAAGATGGACTACAAGCAGTCAGGAACAGTATCCCCGATACTGTCACGGCAAACCTGGTGGCTGATCTTTGTGACTTTGTTCTCACCCACAAGTATTTCACATTTGGGGACAATATATACCTTCAAGTCAGTGGCACAGCTATGAGTAGCCGCATGACCCCACAATATACCAACATTTTTATGGCCAACTTAGAACAACGCTTCCTTAGCTCTCGTCCCCTAATGCCCCTACTCTACTCGCGCTACATTGATGACATCTTCATCATCAGGACCCATGGAAAAGAAGCCCTTGAGGAATTCCACCATGAATTCAATAATTTCCATCCCACCATCAACCTCAGCCTAGACCAATCCACACAAGTGGTCCATTTCCTGGACACTACTGTGCTAATAAGTGATGGTCACATAACCACCACCTATACCGGAAACCTACTGACTGCTATACTTACCTACATGCCTCCAGCTTCCATCCAGGACACACCACATGATCCATTGTCTACAGCCAAGCTCCAAGATACAACCACATTTGCTCCAATCCCTCAAAAAGAGACAAACACCTACAAGATCTCTAGCAATCATTCTTAAAACTATAATACCTACCTGCTGAAGTGAAAAAACAGATTGACAGAGCCAGAAGAGTACCCAGAAGTCACCTAATACAGGACAGGCCCAACAAAGAAAACAACAGAATGCCACTAGCTGTCACCTTCAGCCCCCAACTAAAATCTCTCCAGTGCATCATCTAAGATTTACAGCCTATCCTGAAAAATGATCCTTCACTCTCACAGAGCAACCACACACCACACAAGAAAAACACTAACCCAGGAACCTATCCTTGCAACAAAGCCTGATGCCAAATCTGTCCACATATTTATTCAAGTGACACCATCATAGGACCTAATCACATTAGCTATGTTCATTCACCTGCACATCTACCAATGAGATATATGCCATCATGTGCCAGCAATACCCCTCTGCCATGTACTTTGGACAAACCGGACAGTCGCTATGCAAAAGAATAAATGGACACAAATCTGACATCAGGAATCCATAACATTCAAAAACTGGTAGGAGAACACTTCAACCTCTCTGGCCACTCAGTAAAAGATATAAGGGTGGCAGTTTTGCAACAGAAAAAAGCTTGAAAAACAGACTCCAAGGAGAAATTGCTGAGCTTGAATTAATATGCAAGCTAGATACCATTAACTTGGGTTTGAATAGAGACTGGGAGTGGCTGGGTCATTACACATATTGAATCTATTTCCCTAAAGTTAAGTATCCTCATACCTTCTTGTCAACTGTCTAGATGGGCCATCTTGACTATCACTACAAAAGGTTTTTTCTCCTGCTGATAATAGCTCATCTTAACTAAATTAGCCTCTCACAGTTTGTATGGTAACTTCCACCTTCTCTGTATGTATATATGTGTGTCTGTGTGTATCTATCTATCTATCTATCTATTCTTACTATATTTTCCATTCTATGCATACGATGAAGTGGGCTGTAGCCCACAAAATCTTGTGCTCTGATAAATTTGTTAGTCTCTAAGGTGCCACAAGTACTCCTGTTCTTTTTTGGTCCAATTACTGTAACTGCTCCAGAAATAAGGCACAATATGGTGCACAAAGAACTGAATTACAGTCTGAACTTCCTTGCTTTATTGATTTTGAGTCGCAGCATTTCTCTTTGCTAGTTTTTGTAATTTAAAATACAAAATTGCGTTTAGTTTTCCACTGTACCATGTAATTAGCAAACTGATAATGACGAAAATATTTTTGATTCAGCCAACTTGGATTAAATCCTGCAAACCTAGTTTTATTGTTTTTCCTTGTAGAAAAATCATATTACAATACTGAACTAAAAAAAGTATAATTATTATCCCTAGCTGTTCTGGAATATTTTTTTTACGTAAAATATTTTTTTAAAAGCACTGCTTGGTTTGAGATTAATCCAGAAATATTTCATTGTGCATATTCTGCAGCTACAGATGTATGAATAGATCACTGCTGTGGTGACTCACAAAGCCTGTAGATATAAAACTCCTCTCTATTTTTTATTTATAAATAGAGAAATCCATCACAAAGCACTCAGCATGCAATAATATCCAGCCATCTGAGTGCCACATGTTTTGAGAGAGATCTAAGACAGCAACAAATTAAACTAGATCCTATTACTTTAAGGTCCAGGACTGAAAAGAGCTGCTGAACACTGGTGGTGAACCTGAGTCACTTTGATCTCTATTGTAACAGAAAAGCAAAATGACATGTTCAAATGAAAATCATTTATAATGGATGAAAGCAGGCCTGCACTCTCCTTGGACCACATATGTTTAGGGGTAGTCAAAAAGGGGAAAAAATAAATCAAATCGGCACACCTCTTCACCCCCCAAAAAAGAATGCGAAGCAATTATTACATATTTTGAATCCATGGTAAAAAAAAAATAGCTGGCAATAACAGGTCATTTCTTATCTGATTTAGCAGCTATATAATTCTAATTGTAAGTACACAGTGCCCTAGTAATGCATATATGAAGTACTAAGGAGGCAAATAATGGTTAAGAGCAGGGAACTTGGTGCTTTTCACCACTCTGTTACTACGAATTTAGAGTGTGAACCAGGGCAACTCAGTTCTTGGTGCTTCAGTTTCCACATCTAGGAATAGAGAAAATGATATCTGTCTGCATTCATGAATAGGGAAAATGATCCCTGTCTGCGTTCATAAAAGTATTTTAACATCCTGCAATGAAAGGTGCTATAAAGTGCAAAGCTACAATACAGAGCCTTCCACTGTACATCCCTATGGCTCTCCTCATATATTTTGGACTTCATGCTACCTTTCAGAGTTTTTATGGTGGTAAATTGTTACTGAGAACAACATATGATCTATGTTCCAAGCAGCAAGATCTTGGTGGGGCTTGTCATTAAAACCCCCGATGTAAATTTAGGAAGTATTATTCAAAATAGAGTGTTTTTCAATAAGTTTTCTTCAAGGTTAAAGTTATAATAATCGCTATTGTAAAAGTGCAAGAGAAAATATTTTCAAACTTTCTTTTGAATAATTACTAACCTAGAAATAATTCATTCTTGTCACCCATATTTTTGTCCATTTCCTCTACATCTCAAGTCCACATAACTCTGCTTACACACCACTCTTGGATACACCAGCACATTTCTGGGAACAGGGATAGCTTTGTAAGGCTGCCTGGCTCACCAGCCAAAGAATAGCACCATTTTTCTTCATAAATCATAGGAATATTTAAAAAACTACAGATTGGCCAGAGTCAAAAACTTCAAATTGCAAATGAGACTCTTAAATTTCAACATATAACAGATTTGTCTGAATGACCATGCAGAACCTTTGTTAGCCCAATTTTATCTTCTTGGTTATTTCATTCAGCAACAGTTAAGAGAGGACTATGTAGATAGTTAAACTGCCCTAGTTGTATTAGGCTTAAAAGTCAGGGCCTACGATTTGAAACTGACTAGCAATGTTGGGTTCCCAACTTAATACACTTTACAGATGTCTAATTTTCAGAAAGTGCTGAGCACCCATCTTCAAAAAGTCAGGCCTCTTTCAACTTCTCATGTTGGACACTAACAGCTGAGGCACTTAAATCTCTAGTCAACAGTGAAAATTTAGGTTCAGATCATCTCCCATATCTAACCTTGATTTAAGCATGTGTTCATCTAGTTTGAGAGTCATGGGAATGGTATACAGATGATCTCATTACCCTCCCAAATCCCTAACACAGCTGATGAAGTTCCTCCTCTTTGAAGAGGCCCTGGAGTCACCTACATTCAAGTCACCCGATTCAACTGTGGCCGACATCTAATATGGCTGACTACATTTCAGAAGGAACTCAAGATTTCTTGGCTTCCATGACAACATAAGATTATTCCAGGCAGGAACTAGTAACTTACAGAGACGGTTACACTCAAATCTTTTTTGGGGGCTGCTATTTACCATGGACAGGCTACTACTTTCTGATGTGGGCGCAATCAAGTCAAGATAAAAGACTTATTTTACTGTCCACACTTGGAAGTGAAAATAACCAGATGAGTTTCATCAGCAGAGCAATAGAATGCACCAGTCAATAGACAATAAGTGATGGTAAATTAAGACATATTTTGTCCACAGATGTTGATATGGTGGCTCCCAAATGCACTTTTCCTAGGCTTCATCATCAGAGCTCACCCTTGCATACTGAGAGATGGATAGAAATGAAGTGGAAGGGAAAATAAGTAGAACACCAGTAGATAAAGTCACATTTTAATTCTAATTGTGGCATAAAGTGATCTCATGACAACTGCACACAAACAAAAAAATGGTTTCTTGCTTCTACCATAATGTCACCAAGCTCTGATCAGTGAGCATATTCCGGCCAATAATCAGTAATTCACCAAAGACTTCATTCAGGGGCATTTTACAATGTAAGCAGTTTTCACTTTACTTGGTAGACAAAATTTTGATATCCATGAAGGGCAGAACTGGTCCTGGAAGGAACAATCACACATGTTCTCTGCTTGAATCTAGCCTAAATTCACTCACTGATGTTCTAGAGGTACTAAGGGAGATTTAGACACCCCCCGCAAAATGGGTCCCATGTTTATCCTAGCTGATAAAATCCAGTGAAGAAACAGTGAAGCAATTATTGAAGAAGATGGGCAATGATTACATTCAGGAAGGACAGGTGCCAGCACCTCTTAAGGAAGCCTACAACTGCTCATGATCTAGAAATCATCTATGGACAGATTTCCTTGGCCCAATTGGTTTGGACACTTGGTATAGTATAGATTCCACTAATTTACATGAATGATCTCCTAATAGCAATAAACTAGAAACAAGTGTCCATGATGACTTCTCTCAGCTACTTTTGATGTCATTGAATACAATTTTCAGAGTAGCAGCCGTGTTAGTCTGTATTCGCAAAAAGAAAAGGAGTACGTGTGGCACCTTAGAGACTAACAAATTTATTAGAGCATAAGCTTTCGTGAGCTACAGCTCACTTCATCGGATGCATTTGGTGGAAAAAGCAGAGGAGAGATTTATATACACACACACAGAGAACATGAAACAATGGGTTTATCATACACACTGTAAGGAGAGTGATCACTTAAGATGAGCCATCACCAGCAGCAGGGGGGGGAAGGAGGAAAACCTTTCATGGTGACAAGCAGGTAGGCTAATTCCAGCAGTTAACAAGAATATCAGAGGAACAGTGGGGGGTGGGGTGGGAGGGAGAAATACCATGGGGAAATAGTTTTACTTTGTGTAATGACTCATCCATTCCCAGTCTCTATTCAAGCCTAAGTTAATTGTATCCAGTTTGCAAATTAATTCCAATTCAGCAGTCTCTCGTTGGAGTCTGTTTTTGAAGCTTTTTTGTTGAAGTATAGCCACTCTTAGGTCTGTGATCGAGTGACCAGAGAGATTGAAGTGTTCTCCAACTGGTTTTTGAATGTTATAATTCTTGACGTCTGATTTGTGTCCATTCATTCTTTTACGTAGAGACTGTCCAGTTTGGCCAATGTACATGGCAGAGGGGCATTGCTGGCACATGATGGCATATATCACATTGGTAGATGCGCAGGTGAACGAGCCTCTGATGGTGTGGCTGATGTGATTAGGCCCTATGATGGTATCCCCTGAATAGATATGTGGACAGAGTTGGCAACGGGCTTTGTTGCAAGGATAGGTTCCTGGGTTAGTGGTTCTGTTGTGTGGTGTGTGGTTGCTGGTGAGTATTTGCTTCAGATTGGGGGGCTGTCTGTAAGCAAGGACTGGTCTGTCTCCCAAGATCTGAGAGAGCGATGGCTCGTCCTTCAGGATAGGTTGTAGATCCTTGATGATGCGTTGGAGGGGTTTTAGTTGGGGGCTGAAGGTGATGGCTAGTGGCGTTCTGTTGTTTTCTTTGTTGGGCCTGTCCTGTAGTAGGTGACTTCTGGGTACTCTTCTGGCTCTGTCAATCTGTTTCTTCACTTCAGCAGGTGGGTACTGTAGTTGTAGGAATGCATGATAGAGATCTTGTAGGTGTTTGTCTCTGTCTGAGGGGTTGGAGCAAATGCGGTTATATCGTAGCGCTTGGCTGTAGACAATGGATCGAGTGGTATGATCTGGATGAAAGCTAGAGGCATGTAGGTAGGAATATCGGTCAGTAGGTTTCCGATATAGGGTGGTGTTTATGTGACCATCGCTTATTAGCACCGTAGTGTCCAGGAAGTGGATCTCTTGTGTGGACTGGTCCAGGCTGAGGTTGATGGTGGGATGGAAATTGTTGAAATCATGGTGGAATGCCTCAAGAGCTTCTTTTCCATGGGTCCAGATGATGAAGATGTCATCAATGTAGCGCAAGTAGAGTAGGGGCATTAGGGAACGAGAGCTGAGGAAGCGTTGTTCTAAGTCAGCCATAAAAATGTTGGCATACTGTGGGGCCATGCGGGTACCCATCGCAGTGCCGCTGATTTGAAGGTATACATTGTCACCAAATGTGAAATAGTTATGGGTCAGGACAAAGTCACAAAGTTCTGCCACCAGGTTAGCCGTGACAGTATCGGGGATACTGTTCCTGACGGCTTGTAGTCCATCTTTGTGTGGAATGTTGGTGTAGAGGGCTTCTACATCCATAGTGGCTAGGATGGTGTTTTTAGGAAGATCACCAATGGACTGTAGTTTCCTCAGGAAATCGGTGGTGTCTCGAAGATAGCTGGGAGTGCTGGTAACGAAGGGCCTGAGGAGGGAGTCTACATAGCCAGACAATCCTGCTGTCAGGGTGCCAATGCCTGAGATGATGGGGCGTCCAGGATTTCCAGGTTTATGGATCTTGGGTAGCAGATAGAATACCCCAGGTCCTGGCTCCAGGGGTGTGTCTGTGCGGATTTGTTCTTGTGCTTTTTCAGGGAGTTTCTTGAGCAAATGCTGTAGTTTCTTTTGGTAACTCTCAGTGGGATCAGAGGGTAATGGCTTGTAGAAAGTGGTGTTGGAGAGCTGCCTAGTAGCCTCTTGTTCATACTCTGACCTATTCATGATGACGACAGCACCTCCTTTGTCAGCCTTTTTGATTATGATGTCAGAGTTGTTTCTGAGGCTGTGGATGGCACTGTGTTCTGCATGGCTGAGGTTATGGGGTAAGCGATGCTGCTTTTCCACAATTTCAGCTCGTGCACGTCGGCGGAAGCAGTCTATGTAGAAATCCAGGCTGCTGTTTCGACCTTCAGGAGGAGTCCACCTAGAATCCTTCTTTTTGTAGTGTTGGCAGGAAGGTCTCTGTGGGTTAATATGTTGGTCAGAGGTGTGTTGGAAATATTCCTTGAGTCTGAGACGTCGAAAATAGGATTCTAGGTCACCACAGAACTGTATCATGTTCGTGGGGGTGGAGGGGCAAAAGGAGAGGCCCCGAGATAGGACAGATTCTTCCGCTGGGCTAAGAGTATAGTTGGATAGATTAACAATATTGCTGGGTGGGTTACGGGAACCATTGTTGTGGCCCCTTGTGGCATATAGTAGTTTAGATAGCTTAGTGTCCTTTTTCTTTTGTAGAGAATCAAAGTGTGTTTTGTAAATGGCTTGTCTAGTTTTTGTAAAGTCCAGCCACGAGGAAGTTTGTGTGGAAGGTTGGTTCTTTATGAGAGTATCCAGTTTTGAGAGCTCATTCTTAATCTTTCCCTGTTTGCTGTAGAGGATGTTGATCAGGTGGTTCCGCAGTTTCCTTGAAAGTGTGTGGCACAAGCTGTCAGCATAGTCTGTGTGGTATGTAGATTGTAATGGATTTTTTACCTTCAGTCCTTTCGGTATGATGTCCATCTGTTTGCATTTGGAGAGGAAGATGATGTCTGTCTGTATCTGTGCGAGTTTTTTCATGAAGTTGACAGATTTCCACTCTATACGGCTAAATTCAGTGCCTTGCATAATCACAGGTTTCAGAGTAGCAGCCGTGTTAGTCTGTATTCGCAAAAAGAAAAGGAGTACGTGTGGCACCTTAGAGACTAACAAATTTATTAGAGCATAAGCTTTCGTGAGCTACAGCTCACTTCATCGGATGCATTTGGTGGAAAAAGCAGAGGAGAGATTTATATACACACACACACAGAGAACATGAAACAATGGGTTTATCATACACACTGTAAGGAGAGTGATCACTTAAGATGAGCCATCACCAGCAGCAGGGGGGGGAAGGAGGAAAACCTTTCATGGTGACAAGCAGGTAGGCTAATTCCAGCAGTTAACAAGAATATCAGAGGAACAGTGGGGGGTGGGGTGGGAGGGAGAAATACCATGGGGAAATAGTTTTACTTTGTGTAATGACTCATCCATTCCCAGTCTCTATTCAAGCCTAAGTTAATTGTATCCAGTTTGCAAATTAATTCCAATTCAGCAGTCTCTCGTTGGAGTCTGTTTTTGAAGCTTTTTTGTTGAAGTATAGCCACTCTTAGGTCTGTGATCGAGTGACCAGAGAGATTGAAGTGTTCTCCAACTGGTTTTTGAATGTTATAATTCTTGACGTCTGATTTGTGTCCATTCATTCTTTTACGTAGAGACTGTCCAGTTTGGCCAATGTACATGGCAGAGGGGCATTGCTGGCACATGATGGCATATATCACATTGGTAGATGCGCAGGTGAACGAGCCTCTGATGGTGTGGCTGATGTGATTAGGCCCTATGATGGTATCCCCTGAATAGATATAATGCCCCTACTCTACTTGCGCTACATTGATGACATCTTCATCATCTGGACCCATGGAAAAGAAGCTCTTGAGGCATTCCACCATGATTTCAACAATTTCCATCCCACCATCAACCTCAGCCTGGACCAGTCCACACAAGAGATCCACTTCCTGGACACTACGGTGCTAATAAGCGATGGTCACATAAACACCACCCTATATCGGAAACCTACTGACCGATATTCCTACCTACATGCCTCTAGCTTTCATCCAGATCATACCACTCGATCCATTGTCTACAGCCAAGCGCTACGATATAACCGCATTTGCTCCAACCCCTCAGACAGAGACAAACACCTACAAGATCTCTATCATGCATTCCTACAACTACAGTACCCACCTGCTGAAGTGAAGAAACAGATTGACAGAGCCAGAAGAGTACCCAGAAGTCACCTACTACAGGACAGGCCCAACAAAGAAAACAACAGAACGCCACTAGCCATCACCTTCAGCCCCCAACTAAAACCCCTCCAACGCATCATCAAGGATCTACAACCTATCCTGAAGGACGAGCCATCGCTCTCTCAGATCTTGGGAGACAGACCAGTCCTTGCTTACAGACAGCCCCCCAATCTGAAGCAAATACTCACCAGCAACCACACACCACACAACAGAACCACTAACCCAGGAACCTATCCTTGCAACAAAGCCCGTTGCCAACTCTGTCCACATATCTATTCAGGGGATACCATCATAGGGCCTAATCACATCAGCCACACCATCAGAGGCTCGTTCACCTGCGCATCTACCAATGTGATATATGCCATCATGTGCCAGCAATGCCCCTCTGCCATGTACATTGGCCAAACTGGACAGTCTCTACGTAAAAGAATGAATGGACACAAATCAGACGTCAAGAATTATAACATTCAAAAACCAGTTGGAGAACACTTCAATCTCTCTGGTCACTCGATCACAGACCTAAGAGTGGCTATACTTCAACAAAAAAGCTTCAAAAACAGACTCCAACGAGAGACTGCTGAATTGGAATTAATTTGCAAACTGGATACAATTAACTTAGGCTTGAATAGAGACTGGGAATGGATGAGTCATTACACAAAGTAAAACTATTTCCCCATGGTATTTCTCCCTCCCACCCCACCCCCCACTGTTCCTCTGATATTCTTGTTAACTGCTGGAATTAGCCTACCTGCTTGTCACCATGAAAGGTTTTCCTCCTTCCCCCCCCTGCTGCTGGTGATGGCTCATCTTAAGTGATCACTCTCCTTACAGTGTGTATGATAAACCCATTGTTTCATGTTCTCTGTGTGTGTGTGTATATAAATCTCTCCTCTGCTTTTTCCACCAAATGCATCCGATGAAGTGAGCTGTAGCTCACGAAAGCTTATGCTCTAATAAATTTGTTAGTCTCTAAGGTGCCACACGTACTCCTTTTCTTTTTGCGAATACAGACTAACACGGCTGCTACTCTGAAACCTGTGATTATGCAAGGCACTGAATTTAGCCGTATAGAGTGGAAATCTGTCAACTTCATGAAAAAACTCGCACAGATACAGACAGACATCATCTTCCTCTCCAAATGCAAACAGATGGACATCATACCGAAAGGACTGAAGGTAAAAAATCCATTACAATCTACATACCACACAGACTATGCTGACAGCTTGTGCCACACACTTTCAAGGAAACTGCGGAACCACCTGATCAACATCCTCTACAGCAAACAGGGAAAGATTAAGAATGAGCTCTCAAAACTGGATACTCTCATAAAGAACCAACCTTCCACACAAACTTCCTCGTGGCTGGACTTTACAAAAACTAGACAAGCCATTTACAAAACACACTTTGATTCTCTACAAAAGAAAAAGGACACTAAGCTATCTAAACTACTATATGCCACAAGGGGCCACAACAATGGTTCCCGTAACCCACCCAGCAATATTGTTAATCTATCCAACTATACTCTTAGCCCAGCGGAAGAATCTGTCCTATCTCGGGGCCTCTCCTTTTGCCCCTCCACCCCCACGAACATGATACAGTTCTGTGGTGACCTAGAATCCTATTTTCGACGTCTCAGACTCAAGGAATATTTCCAACACACCTCTGACCAACATATTAACCCACAGAGACCTTCCTGCCAACACTACAAAAAGAAGGATTCTAGGTGGACTCCTCCTGAAGGTCGAAACAGCAGCCTGGATTTCTACATAGACTGCTTCCGCCGACGTGCACGAGCTGAAATTGTGGAAAAGCAGCATCGCTTACCCCATAACCTCAGCCATGCAGAACACAGTGCCATCCACAGCCTCAGAAACAACTCTGACATCATAATCAAAAAGGCTGACAAAGGAGGTGCTGTCGTCATCATGAATAGGTCAGAGTATGAACAAGAGGCTACTAGGCAGCTCTCCAACACCACTTTCTACAAGCCATTACCCTCTGATCCCACTGAGAGTTACCAAAAGAAACTACAGCATTTGCTCAAGAAACTCCCTGAAAAAGCACAAGAACAAATCCGCACAGACACACCCCTGGAGCCAGGACCTGGGGTATTCTATCTGCTACCCAAGATCCATAAACCTGGAAATCCTGGACGCCCCATCATCTCAGGCATTGGCACCCTGACAGCAGGATTGTCTGGCTATGTAGACTCCCTCCTCAGGCCCTTCGTTACCAGCACTCCCAGCTATCTTCGAGACACCACCGATTTCCTGAGGAAACTACAGTCCATTGGTGATCTTCCTAAAAACACCATCCTAGCCACTATGGATGTAGAAGCCCTCTACACCAACATTCCACACAAAGATGGACTACAAGCCGTCAGGAACAGTATCCCCGATACTGTCACGGCTAACCTGGTGGCAGAACTTTGTGACTTTGTCCTGACCCATAACTATTTCACATTTGGTGACAATGTATACCTTCAAATCAGCGGCACTGCGATGGGTACCCGCATGGCCCCACAGTATGCCAACATTTTTATGGCTGACTTAGAACAACGCTTCCTCAGCTCTCGTTCCCTAATGCCCCTACTCTACTTGCGCTACATTGATGACATCTTCATCATCTGGACCCATGGAAAAGAAGCTCTTGAGGCATTCCACCATGATTTCAACAATTTCCATCCCACCATCAACCTCAGCCTGGACCAGTCCACACAAGAGATCCACTTCCTGGACACTACGGTGCTAATAAGCGATGGTCACATAAACACCACCCTATATCGGAAACCTACTGACCGATATTCCTACCTACATGCCTCTAGCTTTCATCCAGATCATACCACTCGATCCATTGTCTACAGCCAAGCGCTACGATATAACCGCATTTGCTCCAACCCCTCAGACAGAGACAAACACCTACAAGATCTCTATCATGCATTCCTACAACTACAGTACCCACCTGCTGAAGTGAAGAAACAGATTGACAGAGCCAGAAGAGTACCCAGAAGTCACCTACTACAGGACAGGCCCAACAAAGAAAACAACAGAACGCCACTAGCCATCACCTTCAGCCCCCAACTAAAACCCCTCCAACGCATCATCAAGGATCTACAACCTATCCTGAAGGACGAGCCATCGCTCTCTCAGATCTTGGGAGACAGACCAGTCCTTGCTTACAGACAGCCCCCCAATCTGAAGCAAATACTCACCAGCAACCACACACCACACAACAGAACCACTAACCCAGGAACCTATCCTTGCAACAAAGCCCGTTGCCAACTCTGTCCACATATCTATTCAGGGGATACCATCATAGGGCCTAATCACATCAGCCACACCATCAGAGGCTCGTTCACCTGCGCATCTACCAATGTGATATATGCCATCATGTGCCAGCAATGCCCCTCTGCCATGTACATTGGCCAAACTGGACAGTCTCTACGTAAAAGAATGAATGGACACAAATCAGACGTCAAGAATTATAACATTCAAAAACCAGTTGGAGAACACTTCAATCTCTCTGGTCACTCGATCACAGACCTAAGAGTGGCTATACTTCAACAAAAAAGCTTCAAAAACAGACTCCAACGAGAGACTGCTGAATTGGAATTAATTTGCAAACTGGATACAATTAACTTAGGCTTGAATAGAGACTGGGAATGGATGAGTCATTACACAAAGTAAAACTATTTCCCCATGGTATTTCTCCCTCCCACCCCACCCCCCACTGTTCCTCTGATATTCTTGTTAACTGCTGGAATTAGCCTACCTGCTTGTCACCATGAAAGGTTTTCCTCCTTCCCCCCCCTGCTGCTGGTGATGGCTCATCTTAAGTGATCACTCTCCTTACAGTGTGTATGATAAACCCATTGTTTCATGTTCTCTGTGTGTGTGTGTATATAAATCTCTCCTCTGCTTTTTCCACCAAATGCATCCGATGAAGTGAGCTGTAGCTCACGAAAGCTTATGCTCTAATAAATTTGTTAGTCTCTAAGGTGCCACATTGAATACAATATTGCAGATCTAGTGAAGATCAATGGTTCATTCTTGAGTAGCTTCATTCCTTTCCTGTTTAGAGAACCTAGCAGGTAGCACTGGATGATTGTTTACCTGCCATAAGGGTTATCATGTGGCTTACCCCATATAAAACAAAAGGTGTGTGAAGACACTGAGGGAGATATTTTGAGAAAGAGGAAACGCTCGATTTGTCCAACATTGGCCTTGAGTTACTGTACTTTTATAAGTGTATGCAACCCTGCACTCCTTGACATAGGGCTACTGTCTTGTGTCTCATCCCTAAGTTTGAAGAAGATAGTTACCCTTCCTGGACATTCAGCCCTCAACCTCAAATCAGTTTTTATCTGCAACACAAAATGTGTTATCAGGGGGCCAGATCAAAAATACATTTTAAAATTTAAATGCACATTAATAGCCACAAACATGAATTAAAAAAAATAAAACCAACACATTTTTATATACACAGCACTGCCCGACTAGACATACGTATCTCAGACTCAGTCAACTCTCAAAATGGCTGCCCCATATAAGTTTCTTCTCTCCCTCAACCCCTTTCCTTATGTTAGGCACTTGTCCATAAACTTCAAAGATAAAGAAAGAGGGGTCATCTTCAAAGATTACCCAGAGCACTGGATGGGCACTTTTTTTTTTTTAAAAAAAAATCAAAATAAATACTGCCTGTGCAAGGAGAGCAGCTGACTCTTCAAAGACATACAGTAATTTATGAGCCCATGATTGAGCCCACTACATTTGAATGCCTTCTTCTCTACACTGTCAGTTAGCAGTTCCTTTTATTGTTTAAAAACCACCCCTTTCTTTTCAAATTCAAGCTATTCTAAGTCCTTATCCTTTTCACTCTTCTTGGACTACACAGGGCCTGAACTTCAAAGTAAAAAGTCTACTAAAGACAGTGATTGCCGAAATATCTATATTTTGCGAGTATTATATTAGTAGTATATTATATTATAGCTAAACATGTGGGTTTTTCTGCTATGGGGAACTGCAAGACTTCTACTTTAAAATTCTTTTTTTCCTTTACACATATCAATAGGAAATTAAAAAAAACTAGTAGAAGACACAGTTTTGATTTGTTTTCCACAATGCTTCTCTCTTTCACCCCTGCCGATTCCCCATCTCATAGCCTCTAAAATTAGGTATTAGCACCAGCACTTTCTGACAAAACATAGAAACAATGAATATTTAATATTAAAGTACTGATGCAGTTGTGAGATTCCAAGCAGATAGGAGCTAGGAATGCTGCTAAGGCAAACACCAAACAGAACCCCTAAGGGATATGGGATGGAGCCAGGTAGGGAGATGAGATGAAACAAGTAATGGAATATGAAGCCTTCCATCTCTAAATGGACAGTTTAAATCCAGCCCACATCAATAATGATCAAAAAAGTTAGAATCTGACAGGAGCTTTGCCTAAATGAAAGCAATATTTCAGCTCCGGTGCTGCTCCTCATGAAAAGGAGTCCACATCACTACTACACCTAGCATTAACTAGCAACTTAGTTGGCAATCCCAGTAGAGATGCTAAGAACAGAGTAGAACTTTTGGTTTTAAAAATGGCTAATTAGGGCTTGATACTGAGGTGCTAAGCATCTCCTGGAGAATGCAGAGCCCGTAAATGTTCTCTGAAAGGAATGGACATAGAGAATATTCAATACCTTGGTGTCAAACCTTCAGTGACGACAGACTGCCCACCTGCATGGCAACATTTGAAAGGATATTCTGTACATGAAGATTACATTAATAAATCCACCATTTGTTTCAACAGCGGCCATTCATTTCAATACTTTACCATACATAATTTGACTGGCAGCCTTTTTTTTAATATTACTATTTATCAAATATCCACCTTTTACAGGTTATTTTTACATGGGATGTTACAATCAGCCCTCAGCATTTTTATCTAGACAAAGAGCAAACCACTCTAATAGTAACTTAGCATTTAAGTATGCAGCACAAAAAGAACTTTACAAATGGATTTTACATAACTAATACACTTTAATTCACCTTGTTGAGGAAGAGTCAACATGGCTTTAGTAAAGGGAAATCATGCCTCACCAATCTACTAGAATTCTTTGAGGGGGTCAACAAGCATGTGGACCAAGGGGATCCAGTGGATATAGTGTACTTAGATTTTCAGAAATCCTTTCAGAAGGTTCCTCACCAAAGGCTTTTGAGCAAAGTAAGCTGTCATGGGAGAAGACACAAGATCCTCTCATGGATCGGTTACGAACAAACGGTAGGTATAAATGGTCAGTTTTCAGAATGGAGAGAGGTAAATAGTGGTGTCTCCTAGGGGTCTGTTCTGGGACTAGTACTGTTCAACATATTTATAAATGATCTGGAAAAAGGGATAAACAGGTGGCAAAATGTGCAGATGGTACTAAACTACTCAAGATAGTTAAGACTTGTGAGAAGAGTCCCTGGTCCGTCCTGCTATCCTTTGAAATCAAAGGTTGAGGGAAAGACTCATGCCAGCCAGAGGACTGGGGTAGGAGGGCCGCCTCCCTTATTTTTTCAGGCAGAGCGTTCTGTCCCTGCAGGATCTCAGTCAGAGCTGCTGGCAGATGGAACACTTCTGTTGGATTGGCCCTCACCGATGCAACGAATGCACTGGGAATGCTTGTCTGTGATCAGGATTGCCTCGCTGCAAATGTGACACTTCTTGAAGCCCAGAGAGTCAGACATACCCTTGTCCAGAGGGGTCCCCCCACCACCAGAGGTCGACACAAGAATAAAGTCTCTCTAATATCCTGGGACTGACACAGCTACAACAACACTGCATACAGCTGAAAGTTAAAAATAGCACAATATCTTTAAGTTTTTCCTTGTAACTCAAGGTATCTTCATATAACACTATAAGTACTCCTTAATGATTAAGAAACTGATTTTCCTAAAGAACTTCTGTGTATGTGGCAAGGTATAGTGGGGGGGTTAATTTTGTTTTTTAAATTATCTAACCTTGTAGATGAGATGAAGACTTTGCAAACAACACAATCTTTCCATCAATCAAACCCAACCAGTTTTACTGGCAACCCTTGCGGCCAATTAGGAAACTGAAAAAGCAACCTATTGCTACCAGGTTATATTTTTGCCAATTAGAAAACTTTCTGGGTGCTCTGTGCCAATGAATCTTAGATCTCCAGGTCAAGCAAGAAGGGAAAAGCCCGACATCTGTGGAAATAAAGAGGAAATAGAGGACTGAAGGAAGCAGAATAGAGTCAAAAACAGTCTAAATCGAAAGGTATAGTACTGTTACCTTTAACAAAATGAGACATTTTTCCATAAGGACAATAAAAAGAGTGTGTGAATTTTACCCTCCAAGAAAGAAGCTTCCTCTCATTGGTTTCAGCAATGTATTAGTTCTAACATATCAGCAGAGAACATACTACTTCAGCCTGTGACCTCATCAACTTCAACCCCTGATTCTGTTTAGCTTGTGGGAGACCTCCAGGAAAACTCAGACTTGCTGCCAGAAACAGTCATGGTGACTGAGTAGGTAGCTGTCTTCACTCTGCATCAGGGCTAAAATGGTGTTAGATGGCACTGTGCATTGCAAGTGCTTTTCCAGAATGACTCTTTGGAGTCATTAAAGTTCCACATAAAACCGTAGATTATAGTTGTTAAATTCAACATCCTGACCATGTTCCTATTCAAGTAGCTAACACTCTCCTTACTTAATTTCCTCCTGAACTTTCATACTGAATACTTTCATCTTTAGCTTTCTGTCTTGCAGAGCACCAAACACACTGTCAGTACTTATTAAATCAATATAAAAACTACTACTTCATTCACATCCAGTATTTAACTCTTCTGTAATATTACTAAGCGCTGTAAATTGCTACCACATTCCATCTCTGGAGATGAATTTCGTTGGTGACAGCAATGAGAAATACAGGTAATTTTATATTTATCTTACAAAAGCTCTTTGAAAGCCCTCTAGACAAGAGTCATTATATGAAAGCTTAAAAAAAGGTATTTATAACTATCAATTTGAACATATATATATATATATATATATATATATATATATATATAGGCCTTATTTTCAAACTGCTTTAATCAATCCTCACAAATCCCCTTGGCAATGGTGTTTGGGAAGTATCAATCCCATTGTACAGAAAGAAAAGAAGGGAGGAAGAAACAGACTGTAGCAACTCCTTTCATATATTTATTCATCCTGACCTTGTTTTCTAATTAACCAAACAATGTGAAAACAAATGTGATTTGCTGGCCTTATTATTTTCAGTTGTTTGAAAGATGACATATTAAACCCAGGGTTTGTCTATATGGCGAAGCAGCGCACACTACAGGGGTGTGATTTCTAAAGCACACTAAATGTGTTGCATATTATGGACCCGGCTGGTACACACTAAAGTTTCCCTAGTACATTTTAACAGAGTACTGTTCAAGCACTACATTTAAATGCTGTAGGGAACCTTTAATGTGCACCAGCTTGGTCTACATGGACCAATTAATGAAGAACAATGGACCAATTAATGAAGAACACATTAGTTCGTTTTAGAAATCATACCCCCGTAGTGAGTACCACCCAACCTTGTAGACAACACCCAAGTATTCTGAGGTTAAGGATATCAAAAAAGTCTTATGGAATTATGTAGTCTGTATTTGAATACTGGCAAAAGACCAACAATGACAAACCAAGTAATAAAGTGAACTGCCACAATGAGAACAAGTTCAGCCAGGGCAAATGCAGTTTTCTCCTTTCATCCATCCAATGCCCTGAACAATAATGATGAAAAGTAGTTCAGATTCCATTCCTACTCAGCTCTGGGTCTTTACGAAGAACAGACGCTCAGCTGTACCCAACTGTGTCAAATTATGTGCAGTTTTTTTTATGATTTTTGTGATTTAGGCTCCTGGGGGTTTATTAATCTATTTGCATCATAAACCTGTTGGTTAAGAAAGAAAAAACTAGAGATGCCCTAAAGGCATCAACTCAGTTCTGCCAGCAGATGTTTAATTATTACACATTATGCAAAAATGGACAAAAAGTTTCTTATCTGTATTAAGCAGAGACATTTTAAAAAAGCAAAGCACAAATAACATTTCTTATTGTCATGTTGAAATACGCTAAAACTAATCTTGCTGTAGACTTGTGTATTAGTAGAAAGCTCCACTTTTTAGCCCTAGACCAAAACACATACTTGAAGCTACTGTACTACTGCTTTCTCTTCAGCTAACAGTTTATGTCAAACTAAACAGTTTGGTAGCCATTGTCAAGAAAATTGGAATTGTTCAGGCATAGCTGCAGTTACTGATGTTATTTGTTTGGAAGCCTTGTGATTTAGTGGAAGCCTTGTGATTTAGGGAAATCACTAGCAATTGTTTAGCAAGTAATTAAACTATAAAGCCGAGACCAGTGATTTTCAGTCTTTTGAAAGCAATAATCATCAAAATTCCAAGAATCATTTAAATGATTCCCATCTAAGTATGCTGGCTACATTTCTGCTGTTGTCACTCATCCAGTTACATAGTTTATATGCATACATTATCCAAATTATACATTTTCTCTCCAATTTTACTGAACACACAATATAAATGTCCCTGTTTTAACAGATCTGGATCTCAAGCTTTTAATCACATGAAATGGACATGTGATTTGCGGATTTATGCTCATTCACATTGGCCATGACTTTCATTTACATAATAATAAAAACAATCCCAGTTTAAAATGATAAGAAGTTCCAAAAAACTGGACTATTGTTCTCAAAACCTTTTTCAAACCTAAGGATGCATTATATACATTTCACAATTCCCCTAAGTGCCTTAAAATTATACACAATTTAAACGATGATTCACATACCATACTTTGACTTCATGCAATTCTTTTCCTCATCTCAATTATGTCTTAATACTATGGGGGCTGAACTGCATTAAATAAATCATATTTCACAGACTCCGAGTAAAATAATAATACTTGCATGCATTTTTGAAGAAATTGCCTGCATTATAAATGTAGTTATAATGTCATTACCTTATTTTCCATATTGACTGAAATATTAGGCAGCAGAGACTGCTTCAAGCTACGGATGGTAGCTTTTAGCAAACCTTATGTTTATTCTGCTGCTGGTAATTAGCTGTTTTAGTTAATATAATTCAACATTTACAAACAGCAATTTATCCAATATATAAACTCGCTCCTGTAATTAGCAAAACATTGTTATTGATTAAGATTTAATAGGGTGGTTGCTGTTTCTGCAGTGTACTATATAAAGGGAATGATCACTAATTTGTCAGAGGACAGTTCCTAAATCAAAGGACTATACTAGCACCATACAGTTTGAACTTAAATTTTTTATAAAGTCTGTATTCTTAAAATCCAGAATTAAATATAAATATGGAAAATATGGAGATGCTTTAGTGAAAGGGCAATGACAGTGAAAAAAAAATCCAATGGATGTGTAATACTTTAGAAGAAAATTAAATATTCAGTCTCTCCATTTAAATCCAGAACATTTTAATTATTGTTTGGGTGTTAAATTAACTGGTATCTGTAATGCTTTACTATCAACACCCACTAATGCATATTCAAAATATGATGAGTTTTATGGGGACCTAGTGGGGAAGGTTGTGATAGGATTTTTCAAATCTAGTGGTTAACATATCAAAAGGGATGGTTTTGAAACAACAACATTCAGAACAGTAAGCAAGTATCAATGCTGTTTAAATATAATAAATACTATATATTTATGAAGAATCTCTAGGTGTCCCTAGCCTCTGTTTGCCAGAAGCTGGGAATGAGCGACAGGGGATGGATCGCTTGATGATTACCTATTCTGTTCATTCCCTCTGAAGCACCTGGCATTGACCACTGTCAGAAGACAATATACTGGGCTAGATGGACCTTTGGTCTGACCCAGTATGGCCGTTCTTATATTCTTCCTGAGCAACCTGAAGGATTTAATAAGTTATATTACGCACACCCACACACCCCAGCAGCACTGAAATACAACTATCTGAGGGATGGAGGGAGGTCTCATGGCACAGCACACTGCACAACAGTGGGGAGAAAGCTGATGGTATTCAATTTAGCCATTGAAGAAAGATGAACAGCTGAGTAACACAGTTAAACTTTTTGGTGGTAAGGACCATATCTACTTTTTGTTCTGTAAAGACCTTCTCACACTTTTAGAGAGATTGTGTTAACAAGTAAAATAGGTTTACTGCAGCTAATAGCAATAACATTGAGAAATTGAATTTTAGATATACAACCATTGCATAAATAAATGTAACAATTCTGACACATTCTAAGTCGCCCATGTATTAACTATTTACAATGGAATAACTAGCTTCAAGGAACCAATAAACCAATATTTTTTTAAAAAAATCTCTTATTTCATCCACTTAGATTTATACAATGAACATGGGACTTCAAGAACCACAGATCTCCACTTTAAAGAAACAAAAGAGTCAGGAAAACCATTACATTCATTAAAATGTGCCTAAAATAACTAGTTTATCCACTTTGATACAGAACAGAGCAAGGTTGAGCATAAATTATTTATGATGTGGTACAGTTTAATGAAGTATAAAATGGATTTCTTTTCTCGCTATTAGTACAAGTTGTGATTTTTTTTGTATGGTCAGTTCCACACTCAGCAGTATATTCTATCCATTTAGAATTATGACAGATACAACAATTTTCTATATCATTCTATCAACTACGATCTTGAGAAAATTTGTTACGGTACCTGTAAATGTTATTTTCTTAAGGTGACATAGTAGTATCCTGCAGTGAACTACTCTGTGGAATTGTGTGGCCTTCAAACAAACTGCAGGATGACGGCAAACCCTTCTGAAATTTGAGGAACACTCCAACACAACTTGGACAGCAGCAGTTAGTCATGATTTTGGGGATAAAGATCACATCACGATAATCTACTTCAATTTCCCTTGGGATCAGGATCACTAACTGCCTAACCCAGTGTTTCTCAAATGCGGCCACTATGGCTTCATGTGGCCACCAGGGGATGTTTCTGCAGCCAGAACAGCCTCCTGGGCAGAGATGGGGGGCAAAGCAGCAGCCCCTCCCTACAGCATCCATCTGTTGCTCCTGAATGCACTACACTGGTGTTTGCTGGCGCCATCAGCAGGGAATCAGTGCCATGTACCACACAACCTCTTGGGGGGTCCAGGAAGCACATCGGCAGATACATGGGGCTGGGGTGTGCACTCAGCAGGGGAGGAACCTTCAACTCCGCAGGCAACCAATGACTTCCCGACCTACGTTCCCAGGGACAGAGGGGCTTCAGGAGTGGACTTCAGGCTTCAGCTCACTGGGGCTCTGGCTGGGGGGCTTCTGGCTTCAGTGACCCTATCTCCCTGGCTCCCCATCCTCACCCCCCGTCGTGGGGCTCTGGCAGCGGGCTCTGGACTTTAGCCCTCCCCGGCTCCAGCCTCTGGGCTCCAGCTCTGGACTTCAGCCCCAGGATGGTGGGACTCCGGCTTAGAAAAGTTATCAGAGCGGCCACCAGGAACACCAAAAAATTTCTTATCAGAACCTCATACCCTATGGAACACACTACAATCACAAGGAATAGATGAGTGGGTAGGAATTTATGCAGAATGCTTGCCCCCAGGCAAGACCTGCCCCTACTTTAGATATCGCTGCATAGAACCAGTAGCTCTTATAGAGCACAAAACTACAGAGAATATTATGTTCCATGAAGGAACAGGAAACCAATGTTGAATTGATAATTTCCCTCAATACCCCACAAATGATAGGGAAAAATTAAGAAACCCTTCAAAGGATAAGTCTGCATTTTATATATTATTTATATAAAAATCAAGCATTCTATAAAAAAGAAAGAAGAAAAACAACAGACGAGAAGGAATAGTCCACTGAACAAATATGATTGTGAGGGACGAAACAGACATGTCATGTCATATCAGAACACACACACATTCTAGGAATAGTCTGGCTAGTTTTGATTCTTTTCCTAATATACTATCTAACTTATAGTGGGTGGCATGGGTGCAAACACACACTACGGAGTCATTTGGACATTACATTGTCTTGTGGCTCTGCATTTTAGCTGCTGATCTAGGGTTACAGTCATTTGCAATAATGTATTCTGATGTATACCTTTTCAGTATCCATGTGAAACACACTGATATTGCTACCCTGTCCAAAGATCTGTCTTCTGTCAACCAATAATTTACAGGTAAATCTAAACATCATTTCAAGTTTGCTACAACAGAAAAACCTATCTGAACATAAAAAAAGATCTATTCTGTGAAGGAGATGTTTAAATATGATCTTGAAGTCCAGAAATAAGATGGGTGAACTTGAATGCCTGGTATTAAATGACAATATTGATATAACAGGAATCACAGAAACTTGATAGAACAATGATAATCAATGGGATACAGTAATACCAGGACACAAAATATACAGGATTGATAGAGTAGATCATGTTGGTTGGGGAGTGAGTGGTATTATATGTGAAAGGAAGCATAGAATTCCACAAGAATTGAAGGAAGTATTCACCTAATTGCTAGACACACTCCTTTTTCTCCCAAATCTTTCTCCCCAAAGCTAAGCATCACAGATCACAGCTGGCAGCGCAAGTGGGGAGCATCACGTACTGGAAAACCAATTTTTTAAGTCTCTCAGGAACAATAATCCTACAGACACTACATGTAATTTAGCAGCCATCCAGATGTGGTCCTCACTGCATTCAACACTCACGGAAGAGTTGGAACAATAGTAAAAATTGGATCAAGTATCTTTTTGTCCATCTTCTTCATTGCTGGGGAGATTGACGGTTAGGACACCTCCCATGCCAACGTCTGCTGATTAGTGAAACCACCAAAATCTGTACCAATTAGACTACACTGGCTCCCAATATCACTTGCATTGAACTTGCATTTGTCAATAAATGGGGAAGGGGTGTCAGGGGAAACAGGGTGGATCAACGATTTTTTTAAAAATAAAAATTTGATTTTTTATTTAAACTAAATTAAGGTTTATTTTTTAAATAAATGTATTTAAATTAAATATTTAATTGACAACTTATGTTAAGGCCTAAACATTTTACAATATATTAAAATCATTAAAATTAAACACAAATAGCATTTGAATAGTATATATTTGCTTCCAAGTTTTAAAGAAAGTCAACATCATTGAACTGGTGGAACTCCATTGGCTAAGCACCTGGAACCAGAAAGTTTGGTTGAAGTTCAAAGCCACCTTTTTACAGCAGTAGGCTTTTCAGCAAGCATAAAGAGAATATTTTCTTTAGTTCAGTTTATTCAAATGGTTTAGTTCAACAACTAGTTCATTCAAAGTTATGAAACCACTTGGGCGTTGAAAAAAGCAGAAAAGTTGTTTTGTCTTCCAATTTCTGAATAAAACTAAGAAGATGAGATATACTACTTCTAAAATCTTGAAGGATAGGTCAGTCAAAACCAATGAGTTCAGGTCACTAATTAAAGATAATACTTCCTTTGTTTAATAAATGTTTTAAATGCAAAACATGTTTTGTTAAACTTTTTGATAACTCCTTTCCTGGTGTATCGACAAGACTGCAGGTAGCTTTATTTAACTAATTAAAAAAAATCAAAAAGGTGCATGTTATACTTTTGAATTTGAATGTCCATCCAAATAGAACTTGCAACAAACCACAAGTAAAAATGTAATCATCTAATAAATAAATGCATCCTTCACCATTTTCTCACATAACAAAAAAAGTCAAAATTAAGAATCTGAATAACTGTATGTTAAGTTATATAATTGCTCAAATAAAAGTACATGGTATAGGCAGCAAGTTTAAAAACAAACAAAAGGAAGTACTTCTTCCACAACGCACTATCAACCTCGACCTTGTTGCCAGGGGATGTTGTGAAGGCCAAAACTATCAGTCCGTTCAAAACAAGAATGAGACAAGTTCATGGAGGCTATGTCCATCAATCGCTATTAGCCAAGATGTTCAGGGATGCAACATTATGCTGTGTGTGTCCTTTGCCCCCAACTGCCAGAAGCTGAGAGTGGACAACAGGGGATGGATCACTCAATGATTGCCTGTTCTGTTCATTCCCTCTGAAGCACCTGGCATTGGCTACTGTCAGAAGACAGGATACTGGGCTAGATGGACCATTGGTCTGACCCAGTATGGCCATTCTTATGTATCCTTCCAGTTAGCAAAAAACTGCTATATTTAGTTGCAAAGAATTTTTTTTAAATGGCTACCAACCAGTGAGAATCAACCTTTCTTTATGAAAATAAAAAGTGCAAACGCAAAACACAATTAAAATTAATTATTTAACTCAAGGTTTCCAGCTTGCTGATTTAAATCAATCCACTCTGGGGAAAAACAGACCCAAAGAAGAAATCCTCTTGATTTCATTGACCTCAGAAAAGTAGTAGGAATCTAGGATCTCCCTCAAAGCTTGTCAATATATTTCCTGTTTCTGAAAGTCTTCTTTTCAGTTCTTCCTTGAAATGGGATCCACAGACCAATGTAAGCACGAGGTAGAAGAGTTAAAGATGTTGCACTTCACATCAAATTCCTCAAACACCTAAATAAGACTTGTGCCTTAAATATAGTCTGAAAAATTGGTTGAGGAGAACATAATAAAAGAGTGATAATGTAATACAGACCACCACAGAATCAAGCACAAGATAATACAATGACATTCTTCTCAATATTTCACACACCTTGACCAGTAGGAGCAAAATATATTAAAATTCCTTGGAAGGCCACAAAGCATTTCTGGCTAATTTCAACTTCCAATGAAAATCCTGAGAACCATAAACTGAACTTTGTACACAGGAACTAAAGATATCACATGAGGCAGCACAGCCTTCATTCTGCCGATAATTCTAGAGGAGAGTTAGTACGTTTTTTAAAAATACTGAGTTAAGTAAGACAAGGTGGGTGAGGTAATATCTTTTATCAGACCAACTTCAGCTGGTAAGAAAGACAAAAAGTTGGTCCAATTAAAAAAATTACCTCTCCCACCTTGTCTCTCTAATATCCTGGGTCTGACATGGCTACAACACTGCATACAATGAGTTAAGAAAGAGCAGTACTGAAAAGCATGTTGAGCGAATAGCAAGTTCTGCGTTTCAATGAAACTTTACTCCTAGAATTTTCCAGCAGGTTTTCAAGAGATAACAAAATCAATGAACCCTAAATCAATAGTGTTGTATGATCAAAACAATCTCACTGGCTGATCAGGTCTTGAAGGCACAGCTACTGAAAGTGGCCTTTTCCATATTAACACTGTCACAGGCATCATATACATTACACCCATGAGCAAGGAGTACAAAGGAGTAAAATGGGAAAAAAATATTCCCTCTTCAAAAGATTATCCTCAAACACAGAGGTGAAGAGAAGGTTCTTTATTTTCATAGAAATGTATAGAAAACAGACACCATTGTTACAACATACGATACTAAAGTATGAGTTGACGCACTACCAGACTATTGTCAGGGAAAAATTTTTTGATCTGCTGTACAAAATTTAAATAGAAAAAATTACATGTAGTTTCATTACAGACACAGCTGATAAAAATGTAATGAAATATTAAGACCTAGCTGAATGAAGAACCAACATTACTTAACAGCCCATGCCCGTATTTAGAACTGTTATAAAACTGGATTGACACACTGCAAATGAAACTATTACAAGTTACTTTGGTTGAAAGAACACCTACCAAAGCCAGAAATAATATAACTGCTTTTTTAAAATCTTGAAATAAATTACACCTCGCTAAAAAAGTCAAGAACATAGAAAATTAAAATGGAGCTTGCAAACAGACATGAAATACATGGAAGGCAAAACTGATATTCAAACAGAGCTAAATCCACTACTGGTTTACACAAGCAGAACTGCTTTAAAATTAACCAGAATCATGCTTGTTTATATTAGTACTGACTCCAGACAACAATTTTCATTTTCTTAAAAGGAGAATTTTAAATTATCTCACACACAAATAAGAATAATCTGCACAAGATGGACCAAAATATGAATATTAAAAATTCTATTTAAATTATATCTTCAACATAAATATATACAAAAGCCTATAAATGTCGTATTAACCTTAACATTGCATTGTTAGGAGCTTAGGACTCAAGACTCAGAAAATGCCAATGTTAAGGATGCATGCACAGCCTCAACTCTGCCGTTTTGTTTGTTACGAAAACATTATTTGATTTAGATGTCAGCAATGAATAACCATAGGTTTTTTTCCATCCCAAGTTCTAAGCACCCTTGCCATCAGTTAAGAGCACATTATACAACCATTACAAGCCTAAAGACCAACAATCCCATCCTTCTGTGCACTTAAAACCACGAGGCAGTAAAATAAAACCAAATAAAACCAAAATTTCCCCTGCTTCAAATCTGCAAAGGAAACCCCATCCTCAGATCCTTCAGGCCTCCTCAAACGTCTGCTCAAAAATGTGAATTCTTGCAGCACACCCTCGAGATCAATACTACCAACTCTAGTACACTCCACAGTCTAGCTTCATCAGCCCAGTGAAAATAATTCAGTCCATGTCACCTCAGTATCATTCTTAACTGCCTCACATACTCATTGAATAAGAGCAATGACAGCACAGAACCTTTCAGTAACCCACAAAATATTGTTCATAGTGAAAAAGTAATTGCCCAGTATTACTCTCCAAGAGCTCCCCAGAAGAAGGAAAAGCAGCCCAATCCACTCCCCGTATGGGCTTTGTACGTGTACAAACATCTCCCTCAGTGCCACCTTATGATAGATCTAAATATATGATCATGGGTCTCTGATAATTAACCATGTCCAGGAGAATCAAGAAGTGCAACAATTGCACTCTCTTTCATCTACTACAGTTGAAATTCCAATTTGCAAGAGTCAAGGAAGTCAGATATCCATATATTTTCTTAGAGTATTTTTTATCCCCACACCCTTTTTCATAATCTTAATCAAGAATGGAAGATTAGATATCAATCAATAGTTTACTAGATTGCCAGCATCGATAGATGTTAAAGTATGTAATACTAGAGATATGCTAAAGATACACTTTCTTTAATACAACTAACTCTAAGGAGGTAATAAGAATCTCAAACAAAGGACCCAGTACTTTGCTTCTGGTCTTCAGCAACTGGGAAAGATAAGGATCCAAAGTATATATTGGGACAAGGCTATCCCAACACACACTGAGCTTACTCAGTGGTTCTTAGCCAGGGGACTGGGAATCCTTGGGGGGCCACGAGCAGGTTTCAAAGGGTCTGCCAAAATAAACCACAGAGCATGGCCATTGTTAGACTCACTGGCACCCAGGTTAGAAAGCCCAAGCCTAGCCGTCCAGAGTTGAAGCCAAAGTCTGAGCAATTTAGCCTCATGGGGTGCCCTGTGGCATAGGGCTCCAGGCAACTGCCCTGCTTCCTACCCCCTTAATATCAGCCCTGACTGAATATGCAGAAAAAAAACAGTTGTTGTGGCACAGGTGAGCCGTGGAATTTTTACTGGGGGGGGGGGGGGGAGAAAGGCGCTCAGAAAGAAAAAGTTGAGAACCCCTGGCTTACATGACTGGCTGAAATTCAAGCAGAAAGGACATACCACTGGGCCCTTCCAGATATTGCCCTGCCTTCACAGATGCAATCATAACCTAGGTTTCAGAGTAGCAGCCGTGTTAGTCTGTATTCGCAAAAAGAAAAGGAGTACTTGTGGCACCTGAGATGCATCCGATGAAGTGAGCTGTAGCTCACGAAAGCTTATGCTCAAATAAATTTGTTAGTCTCCAAGGTGCCAAAAGTACTCCTTTTCTTTTTGCAAAAAATTACAGTTCACACACTCAGAGGTTTTTAGCATTTGGTTGCTAAATTCTCCAAAGAAGCATCTCCACTCCCTCACTGCTCCTAAATATGCCCACTGAATGACTCAGCATGAACCATCTCAGGACTGCAAGAAGTGAGTTGGATTTTTTCCTCAAACTGCTCTTCTCAGCAGCAGGGGGCAGGAAGTGCAAGCAGGGAGACTGTCTTGCCTATGCTTACATACCCCCAGGGCTAGCACCCAGGAAGCAGAGAAGGAAAAAGAGGCAACTTGACTTGAATGCAGGGAGAGAAACTGTGGAGACAGAACCTGACAGAAATGTGGGATGAATAAGAACAGAGGGGTCAGAGACAGAAGCAGAATAATGCTGGAAGGACTGGACAGAAGCAGAGGGATACAAAGGCTGGTAATTCTGGCCAGTCAGTTTGGCCATATTATCCCAGAAGCAATGCCTGTAATTAGTTTCTTGTTTTGAAGATCCACTAGTCCGTTAGCATGGTGAGAAACGCATTGTCCTTTTTTATTTTTTTTTTTTAAGATGGTTAATTCAAATCACGTTTGTAAAACAATATTTCACAACTTCTCATGTTCCTAATCATCATGCAGATAAACAGTGGGGATCATGACATTAGGATAAGTAAGTAGCTTATAATTTTGCCTTGGAGAGAGAAACTCTTGCTGTTTTTCACTCCGTCCCCTCCCTTAGGGCTACGCAGTAGTAATAAATGAGAAAGTCCAGAGTACTCTATGATAGATAGTTAATGGCCCTGTGCCTGAGCCAACAGGCCTCTTTCCACAGCATCTGTCACAATTCACAAGTCATTAGCATACCTTTAATGGTTTCTTTTCAAAATAATTTCTACTAGGGCATATAGAATACATCAAGGGGGGAAATATCTTACATTGAAAAGGGAATTCCAAACAGAGGCAAATGTTCTTGCCCATGTAAAATTTAGGAATAAAATACATCTTTTCAGTATACATAGGGGATATATATGAATACACCGTGGGCTATTATTTTCCCCACTTTAAAGTTGATTTTTAAGCCAATTTTTGGCCTCCAGCAAGTTTTTTTATGCTTCCGATATCCCAGTGATGAGCCTCTTCCAGTGTTATTGTATTGCCTTTTTTGTATTTAGAGCACAGATACTAGTCTAACATCTTAACAAAGGAAATAGAAATGTATACAACACAGAGAGTGGTCAAGTTATTTGTACTGCGAAAGGCTGAACTGAAGGGCTGCCAATAGAGTTTTAAAAATTAAGTCATGATGGTAGACCTCATGATGATAGTTTAGAGTGTCTGGTGTTTTGGTGTAAATGAGAAAGACTTCCCTAGGTTATAAATCAGACTTTCTTTTAATGCTTTTCAAGGCTGGGAAAGAGGAGATTGAGGGTAAGAAGGAGGAAAGTGTTATTTCTACATTTAAATACTGGGGAGGTACTCATAGTATGGTGATGGGGATCATACAAGTATCTAGATAAATAGATCAGTAAAGTCTGGCGTGGTTTTTGCTTTCCTGTACTGTAACTAAATTGATATTTTGAATTTCTCTTCCTCCCCTATCACCCACCCACTTGGAACAAGAACACATACACAAAAAAAATCAGAGCTATTTCTTACAGAAGTTTGTAAAGGTGGAACAAAATAGGTTCACTCATATCACTTTCTCTGAATACATTAGCCACAAGTGTCCTGTGGAATTAAAAAAAGAAAAGGAGTACTTGTGGCACCTTAGAGACTAACAAATTTATTAGAGCATAAGCTTTCGTGAGCTACAGCTCACTTCATCGGATGCATTTGGTGGAAAAAACAGAGGAGAGAAGTTGACAGATTTCCACTCTATACGGCTAAATTCAGTGCCTTGCATAATGACAGGTTTCAGAGTAGCAGCCGTGTTAGTCTGTATTCGCAAAAAGCCGTATAGAGTGGAAATCTGTCAACTTCTCTCCTCTGTTTTTTCCACCAAATGCATCTGATGAAGTGAGCTGTAGCTCACGAAAGCTTATGCTCTAATAAATTTGTTAGTCTCTAAGGTGCCACAAGTACTCCTTTTCTTTTTGCGAATACAGACTAACACGGCTGCTACTCTGAAACCTGTGGAATTAAAGAAAAGGTAGGTAAGATTTTCATGCTAGTTTGGTGTGCACTAAAAATCTACTTTTAGTATTTACTTCAGCTCATTTGACCTTCTGGAAAAAGGGGGGTGCTAAAAGGAAAGCCCATGTATTCACCTTCAACAGATTAATCCCTGATAGATTAATTTCTTGTTGGTTGAATAAAAATTCCTGTACTCCAGCTGGTGCATTGGAGGCTGCTGGAAATGGGATTCGTCAGATTGCCTTTACTAGAAGGCAGGCTGCCACTTTCTGCAGTAGTAGCTGCAGCTTTCCAGTGGCCTTTAAGGACAGCATCAATGCAGTAGTGTTGAAATAATTATGGCATGACAAGAGACTGAAATTTGAAGAATTATCTTATTTTTGGCAGTTAGTTAATTTTTAGTAAGAAGCCTGGTCCTCTTTTCCCTCTATTCCCATTCTTCTGTTACTAGCATTCACTATCTCTTTTCTAAAATTTTAGACTGAAAACTCTTCAGGGCAGTTGTTAGGTCATTCTATTTGCCAGAGGCACCTAAAGCACATTTTGGGACACTATATAAGCAAATACATGATTGTAGTAATCATATTATTATATAATTAGGTATAATCAGACTGTTGCTAACTTTCTGTTAACATCTGTTTAACTCAAACTTCTGACATACACTTGGAGGAAATGCTGTATTTGTGAAAGATACAACCCCACCTACTTCTCAAACTCAGAGCTGTTAAACTGTCCATTCCTGTCCTCTAAATAGTCTTCCAGCAAAAATAAGACAGCCAAGACCTTATATTTATGGTGGGAAAAGGGAATACATTTTAAAATCCCCAAACATTTGTTACATATAAATTTAAAAATTGCAACAATGGTATTTCTTTGTAGGTCACCATTAAGTTTCCCCCATACATTGTCTGAAACCTCTCTGTCTCAGCTAGAACCATGAGCAACCCAATTTTATAAGTAAATATTAAATAAGCTATACTGTGTAAAAAAGCAAAGACAAACCACATTAAAAAAAAACAAAAAAACTCAACCCAAGAGATAGACAATACTGATGCTTAAACTGTGGTTAATACAGAAAACAGCATCATTATGGGAATATAGAACGTTTTTCCATCTCATTTTTACCTTATAATAAATATTAAGTACTAAAAAAAGATTTCACATTTAGTTTAATACAGTTTCTCTCTTTCATACACACAAACCTCCAACTTTACATTTAATTGCTGTAGCACCAAATATCAGCCTTCAAAAGTATATAAAGAAATCTCTTTAGTCAACATCATTCTATGAATAGGCAGGCTGGATGGAAAGTTCTTCATTGGTGTGTTCACGCTGAAGGTCAGCCAAGTTAGTTCAATATCACACTGCATTCAGAGCAGCAGAATCTGTGACACAGTCCACCTCCAATCCAGACTTATGATGTGCTGCAGAATAAGCATTCATTGAAGAAGAAAAAAAAAATCCAAAAAGTTTCTTCAGTGTTCATCAAAAATTGTTTTGTGGAGAAACTAATTTTCCAAAAATACTATAGATATGAAATCAGGGAGCGTTGGTGTTCCTTAGTGCAACAGCAAATAGTTCAGAGGTGTGAACTGCCCTATTCACCATTTGTCTTCCAAGAGTTACTGTTCCCTGATGATGACTATGACATGTTTATGGAAATATGCTTATGAGTGTAAATATAATGTAACTGGAATATGCTTTATGCAAAAGGTCTCTTGTAAGGCGTCATTACAAAGCTTCTGATCTGAGTGTGTTCATCCTATTTGTATGAATGTATCACTCTTGTATCTAAAACTAGAAATATGAAGCATTACTCTGAGGTCCTATTTTAATTATGCAAAGTGTGGTGACTTAGGATCTTGATGGCTCCCATTAACTAGAACAATTGGTTGTAAATGGCTCTGTTTACTTATAAACCTTCATAGAATCATAGAATACCAGGGTTGGAAGGGACCTCAGGAGGTCATCTAATCCAACCTCCTGCTCAAAGCAGGACCAATCCCCAACTAAATGTTCCTTCCTGTGTTCCTGTGAGTCAGGCCAGAAAGAATGGAGGCTTGGGGTCTCATAGGACATGTGACCATGTCACCTGGTACTGGAATCCATCTTAAACCTGGTGCTTTTCCATCTAGAAGGAGGGGTGGGGACCAGAGACACAAAAGATTCCCGCCTTGTGCCAAAGCTATAAAAGGGGTGGAACAGAACAAAGGGGGCTGCATTAATGAGAAAACCCCTAGTTACCACCTGAGCTGGAATTAACAAGAACTATACCAGGGAAAGGATTGGGCCCAGACTAAGAAGGAGTCTAGTCTGTGAAAGAAGCTTATTGGAACAATTCTGAGGGTGAGATTTACCTGTATTCACTTTCTTAAATGTATTAGGCTTAGACGTGTGTGTTTCGTTTTATTTTGTTTGGTAACTTACTTTGTTCTGTCTGTTATCACTTGAAACCTCTTATATCCTACTTTTTATACTTAATAAAATCACTTTTGTTTATTAATTAACTCAGAGTAATTGATTAATACCTGGGGGAGCAAACAGCTGTGCACATCTCTCCATTAGTGTTATAGAGGGCAGACAATTTATGAGTTTACCCTGTATAAGCTTTATACAGAGTAAAACGAATTTATTGGGGGTTTGGATCCCATTAGGAACTGGGAGTCTGGGTGTTGGAGATAGGTGACCTGCTGAGCAGTTTTTAGTTGAAGTCTGCAGCTTTGGTGGGCGTGGACCACACCTGGGTCTGTGTTGCAGTAGGCTAGCGTGTCTGACTCAACAAGGCAGGCTTCTGGAGTCCCAAGCTGGCAGTGGAAAACGGGCTCAGAGGTAATTCCAGCACATCAGGTGACAGCCTCAAGCGGGTCTCTGTGACTGAACCCGTCACGATGACAATGTAAATGTAAACTACCTAACTACTAACTATTTTAAAAACATCCCAGTCATGTGCTTATCTATCATAGGTGGATCCCAGCCATTTCCCATCCACACCTTCCTGAATGCAAAAAGGTGCACGTGTCCATTCCAGTTTCCCTACCACTCCTAATAACTTCTACTGTGCAACTACGCACTGTCAATATAAAATCTGCAGCACATGGAAAATATGGATAAAGTAAAATAAACAGAACATACCAAAATAAACTACAAGGAATGATGTATTTATGGCATTTTTGTATTCAATAAGAGCCTCCATTTCTTAGTTTACTTGAAGCCGCAGCAGAATTCAGACGTGAGATATTACAATAAAAAGGGCACTTGCTGCAGAGTAGGAAGAGTTCTGACTACACCTAACCTTCCAAAGGTCCGCTGAACAAATGTCATAAATCTGCTGATATCATGGTCACTTATATGGCTGCCCATAACTTTTGGGCTTGGCTACACTTGCAAGTTAGAGCACATTAAAGGAGCCCCGGGCGCACTAGCTCACTACCTGTCCACACTGGCAAGGCACACAGAGCGCTCTGACTCCGCAGCTAGTGTGCTCCTGGTACTCCACCTCGGCGAGTGGAATAATGTTTGGTGCACCCCCGCTGGAGCACTGTGGTGCCAGTGTAGACGCCCTGGTCTGTTAGTGCGCTCTGATCAGCCTCCAGAAGTGTCCCACAATGCCTGTTCTAGCCACTCTGGTCATCACTTTGAACTCTACTGCCCTGCCCTCGGGCAAACCGTCGTCAGACCTGCCCTTTAAATTCTCTGGGAATTTTGAAAATCCCCTTCCTGTTTGCTCAGCCAAGCGTGCAGTGCTCTCAGTGAATCTTTCCAGGTGACCATGCCTCCAAGCGCCAGGCAATCCCCAATGGAGCAATGGTGAGGTGCTGGACCTCATCAGTATTTGTGGGGAGGAAGCTGTCCAGTCCCAGCTGCGCTCCAGCCATAGGAATTACGATACTTTCAGGCAGATATCAAGGGACATGATGGAAAGGGACCATGACCGGGACACACTGCAGTGCAGGATTAAAGTGAAGGAGCTGTGGAATGCCTACCGCAAAGCCCACGAGGCAAACAGCCACTCCTGTGCTGCCCCTGCGACCTGCCGTTTCTACAAAGAGCTGGACGCGATACTTGGGGGTGACCCCACCTCCATTCTGAGGACCATCATGAACACTTCAGAGCCCAGTACAACAAGGCAGGAGGAGGAGCAAAGCAGGACCAAGGGTGCTGAGGCAGAGGAAGACACTCCAGAATCCCTAGATGCATGCAGCCAGGAGCTGTTCTCAAGCCAGGAGGAAGGTAGTCAGTCGCGGTGGCGGGTGCTTGGGGAAGGACAAACATGAGGAGGTTCCCGATAAGTGGCTTTTATTTTGGGAAGGAAGTTATTCAGTGCAGGCTCTTGGGGCGAAGAGGGTTAGGGCTGCATGCATGCGTAGATGTGGAATAGGGTGCTGATGTGCTCTCCCACATCACGGTAATCGGCCTCAGTGATCTCTTCAAAGGTCTCATGAGGAACTTGGGCAATGCGCTTGTGCAGGTTTCTCAGGAGAGCCACTGTGGTCCTTGTCCAGTAAGGCTAACTTGTCTGTGCCACTGTGCCATGAGCGGCAGGACGACCATTGCTGCACACAGGAAAGCTGCATATGGGACAGGGCGGAAGCCGCATTGCAGTAGAAGACCCTCCCTTGCTTCCCAGGTCACCCTCAGCAGCGAGATATCTTCCAGGACAAACTCCTGTGGAAAATGGGGGGACAGTTCAGTATAGGGGCCCCCTGCCACTGTTGTCTCTCCCCAAGGCACAGAAACCCAGAGGACAGTACAGCCATGAAACAATCAGTCATGCTTGACGCCGAGTTTACTCACCATTTTGGGGCTACCCGTGGGTTATGTACGCTCGCTTTGGGACGGGCAACTTACACTATTGTGTAGACTGTGCTTGCCCTTAAGTATGGGGGAATCATTGCTCTGTCTGGTGTAAACAATGCTGCCTCTGTTAAGTGTTCCATTTTGCTTTTACAAATGCAACCTTGAGATCTCAGCCGTCCGTGTTATCACCAGCTGAAAGACTCCAAAGAATCAGAAAAAGGCCACATAGAAGCAAGGAAGACATGTTGCATGAAGTAATGCAGCATTCAAGTAATGAAAATCACAAAGCGCAGGAGTGGCGGGACAGTGAAAGGAGGATCTGCCAGCAGAATGAGGAGCACTGGCACAAAAGTGTGGTGCTCCGGAAGCAAAGCACAGATCTGCTCATAAGCATAATGGACTCTATCCAGGCGCTCGTAGCCAGGCAGGCGGAGTACTACAGCGCCCGCCCCTCCCTGCAGCCCTTGCCCCAAAATTCTTTCCCTTGTGCCCCCATGTCACTTCCAACCCACTTTCCCCAACATCCGGGTTCTTACCGCCACCAGCTGCCTCCAACATTTATAGCTTCACCACCCAACCCTGAAAACTACAACCCTTACCCTCTGCACTCAACCCCCATCACCATACAGTATAGCCATCCTGAAGTGCAGCACTCATTGCACACGACTCCAGACAGGAAGGCTAAGTATGATAACAGAACATATGCAAATCTGTGATTTTACCATTTCCCACCCCATCCACTTGCCCTTTCTGTTTCCCAAACAGTTGTGTTTCTTTTCAATAAATAAATTTTCTTTTCAATAAGTGGATTTTTTTTAGCTTTAAATACATTCTTTATTATTGCATAAAGTAAAAGATACCTTAGTCCAGGAAAGCAACAGGCACTGCAAGTCAGCATAGCAAACACAGACACCTACCAACATTGGAACCACTGCACTTCACTCCCATGCAGGGCACCAGACATTACTGGTGGCTTTCAGCCTCAAGGCATCCCTAATCCTTGCAGCCCCGCGCTGGGCCCCTCTAATAGCCCTGCTCTCTGGCTGTTCAAATTCAGCCTCCAGTTGTTGAACCTCCAAGGTCCATGCCTGAGTGAATCTTTCACCCTTCCCTTCACAAATGTTATGGAGAGTACAGCACGCGGATAAAACTGTGGGGATGTTGTCATCAGCCAGGTCCAGCTTCCCATAGAGAGAGCACCAGCAGCCATTTAAATGGCTAAAAGCACACTCCACAATCATTCTGCACCAGCTCAGCCTGTTGTTGAACCGCTCCTTGCTGCTGTCAAGGCTCCCTGTGTAAGGTTTCATGAGCCACGGAATTAAAGGGTAAGTGGGGTCTCCAAGGATCACAATGGGCATTTCAACTTCCCCTATGGTGATCTTCTGGTCTGGGGAAAAAAGTTCCGGCTTGCAGCTTCCTGAACAGGCCAATGTTCCGAAAGATGCATGCGTCATGCACCTTTCTGGGCCAGCCTGCGTTAATGTCAATGAAACACCCACAGTGATCCACAAGTACCTGGAGAACCATAGAGAAATACCCCTTCTGATTAACGTACTCAGAGGCTTGATGGGCTGGTGCCAGAATTGGAATATGTGTCCCATCTATCGCCCCTCCACAGTTAGGGAAACCCATTTGTGCAAAGCCATCCACAATGTCATGCATGTTACCCAGAGTCATGGTGGTTCTGAGCTGGATGCGATTAATAGCCCTGCAAACTTGCATCAACACAATTCCAATGGTCGACTTCCCACTCCAAACTGGTTAGCGACCGATTGGTAGCTGTCTGGAGTTGCCAGCTTCCAGATTGCAATAGCCACCTGCTTCTCCACCGGCAGAGCGTGTCCTTGCACCGCAGAGTGGAGGCGAGCTCATCACTAAGTCCCATGAAAGTGGCTTTTCTCATCTGAAAGTTCTGCAGCCACTGCTCGTCATCCCAGACTTGCATGACGATGTGATCCCACCACTCAGTGCTTGTTTCTCAAGCCCAAAAGCGGCATTCCACGGTGGTGAGCATGGCCGTAAATGCCACAAGCAAACTCGTGTCATATGCGTTACTTGAGTCGATATCATAGTCAGAACCCTCACTGTCACTTTGGATCATAAGGAATAACTCGACTGCCAAACATGACATGCTGGCGAGACTCGTCAGCATACTCCTCAGCACTTCAGGCTCCATTCCCGCAGACTGAAAGGGAAGACAGAGCATGCAATACAAAAAACATTGAAAAATGGCGCCAAATGTGGATTGAAGCACAGGGATTGATGGGATACGAATTGATGCATCACGGGGCATTGGGACAAGACCTAGAATGCCCCGTCCCCCCCCACCCCTTCCCACAAGCCACAGAACCAGAATGGGAAGAGGTGCTCTGTGGGATAGCTGCCCATAATGCACCACTCCCAATGCTGCTACAAGTGCCGAAAATGTGGCCACGCCAGTGCACTTGCAGCTGTCAGTGTGGACAGACTGCAGCGCTTTTCCTACTGTGCTCTCCGAAGGCAGGTTTAACTCAAAGCACTACATCTGCAAGCGTAGCCATGCCCTTTATGTTATACAACTAGCTGGAAATCTTTGTTCCAATTTTGTTCAGTTTATAATGTAGGCACAGACTCCCAGGTAGCGTACCAATCCAAATCTCCACCCTGGACCATGAAAAATTATTTTAGGGCTGTTTTGAATTAATGATTTCATTTATTGCTCAATTATTTGTTAGGTAACTCAAAACTGTTAACTTCTTGCAGAGTAAATTAATCTTTCTTCTCACATCTTGTATTTCAACCCAAGAAAAAAATAACACTGATGTATTCTGGGAGAAAAATGTGTTAAGCCAAGACAGTAACCTATTCTATTAAACAAATGTATTACAAAATCAGAATGCAAGTCCTAAGACTTGGCAAGTTATTTTGTCAAAATTGAGGGGACATTATTTGTTACATTTAAAGATTTCTGTCAGGGGAACGTGTTTTAATCCACTATGCGCATTTGTACCATGTCATTTACAAGGACAAAACCTGACAACTTTTTGATTTGACTTTTGTTGTGTCACACAACTGGCAGGGTATACACACTCCAAAGGCCCAGAAGTAATCAAGCAGGGGAGATGGGGAGAGAATATGTATACACATGAACTGTGCTGAAAACTAAGGGAGAATGTTATTTAAAACTTGTTCCTTTATGATGTCTGGGGGCAGAAAAAGGTCTAGACTCTTTCTAATGAATTGAGTCCCTCAAGAAAAGTGATGGCACTCATTTGAAGAGATGGCACAATACATCTATTAGCGATTCAATAAAAAAGAGTAGGAGCAAGAACAAATCAGTTCATGTATGAGGGAAGCAAAAGGAGAGTATTAAGCTTCGAATTAAAAATTAACTCAATTTGAATTCAACAGAAAGAACAAATGGATGGAATAGCAAGGTTTGTTAAGTGCTACATGAGTTGAACGCTGGGATAAAACCTTGCTTAATTTTATCTCATAGTGTCTTGGGCCTGACTACGATTGAAAAATTAAGAACAGAAGCCAAACTCTCCTTAAATGTTGCTTGGAGTAAAATCAGAGTTAACTCAAGAGCCAAACAATTTTTAAATAATGATAATTAATATATTTTTAGGTCCTACACCTGCCCCCAAAGACACCTGACAATTATAGTGATTTTACAACTCCATTTCACTATTTATTTTCTTTTCCTATCCATGGATTTTTTGAATAGCAACAAACACAGGAAAATGCTATGCAGGGGAAACAATTAAACCACCTATACACAAAGTGCTGTTAAATGCACAAAATACATAAACTGGAAAAACTAAAATTATTTTTATTGCTTCATATAGAAGAATGTTCCATTGACTGAATGAATGTTGTAGTTGACAAACTGGAGATAAGAAAGGGAAGCACTTCGCTCACTCGTCTTAGTTCAAAGGCACCCTAAGGGAGGTTCAGAGTTGAAATAAAACAACCATTTAACTAGTAAATAGCTCAAATGACAAATCATAGTGGGATTACAACCTGGAGCAGGAAATGTAGCCTCATCTACAGGCCATTTTAAATTATCTTTACTATTTAACTTTCTCAGGAAAAATAAATTGCCTAGCACTGTTAATAATGTAATTTTACACATACATGTGTTTTAAACATTTCTTCAAGGCACTGACACATACCATGCCCAGGTGAGAAAATCATCTGTATCAAATATATGGGTAGTATAGCGGGATAGACACCCGCTCCTGCCCTGAGGAGCTTAGAACAGCCCAGGAGAGGGCTGGGGTTGGGGCAAGCAGTGCAGACTGAGTAGGGAAGTAGGCTCAGCTGGGGCCACGCCCCAATTAGGGCTCAGCTGGCCTTATAAGTAGGCAGTGAGCCAGGAGCTGACACACTCTCTCTAGCCTTTGGAGAGGGAAGGACCTGGCTGTAGGGAGCAGAGTGTACCTAAATTGGAGCAGGGCTGGGGAAAGGCCAAGGGAGCTGGGGAGCTCTGGCCTGGAAAATCCCAGGCTGCGGCCTATAGAAGGCCATACAGGTAGTGGGGTTGCAAAGGGGGGAGCCCACGGGTAGGCTGAGGCAGCAGGTTCAAACCCCTCCTTGCCAGTAATAAGTGGCTTTTACACTGCAGTCTGCCCCCGATACAAGGGGCTAGTTGGTGACTGGCAGTAGCCTTACACAGAGTAAAGGTGGGATAGCGGGTGGAGGTTCCTGGGGGGGACCCTGAGAAACAGTGGGTGTACTGCCAGGGGGCAGCCATCCAAGAGACAAGGGGCACCGGGCCCAGGAGGAACACAGGGCGAGCGGAAAGGTGGATCACTGGCCTGCAGAGGGTGCTCCAGAGCCTGGTGAGCTAATTCCCGACCAAGACCAGCAGGAGATGCCGCAGGGATGACTCTGCTCCCTTACAGGTAGAAATATTCAATTCCTGGACAAAGCTCATGAGAAAGAAATTGCTGATCATCATTTGCCCAGAAATTACTTATTTCTGGGGGGAGCAAAGTTTTGCTCGTTCTTTTGACATCATTGAAGAATGCACTAGATGCCCCCAAAGCAGATAAAAAGACATGGTCTCTAACCCAAACACTTAATATGACATGAGGCAATTAGCACACAGAAGGGAGATGTTTCAGATTCATAGATACTAAGGTCAGAAGGGACCATTCTGATCATCTAGTCCGACCTCCTGCAGAGGGGAAGAGATAGCACATCCCAGGAAGGACACTGGCAACACAAATAAGATTGGGTTTATTCAAATGAAGATTAACGCTAGTATGATGTTCATTATTTTCAAAAAATTTGTTGACTTTTCTTGTAAATGCCACAGCACAAGTGGGGCTACAGGAGGTATTTAAATGGGATGAGGAGGGACATTGTGGACCAGTTCAAAGAAGGACATTCTATATACAGGAGCAGCACAGAAACAGCTGCAGAAGAAACAGACAAATGGAGTGCAGGGGAACAGATTAAGACACATGTCTGGGTAAGTGGGGAGGAAGAGGAGGAATTCTCTAAAGATTGGAAGGCAATGACTAGGACCCTGCCAAATTCACAACCATGAAAAACATGTCACGGACCGTGAAATCCGGTCTCCATCTGTGAAATCTAGTCTTTTGTATGCTTTTACCGTATACTATACAGATGTCATGGGGGAGACCAGTGTTTTTCAAATGGGGGGTCCTGACCCAAAAGGGAGTTGCGGAGAGGGGGTGTGTGTGTGTGTGGGGGGTGTCGCAAGATTTGCAGGGGGGGGAAGGGAGGGTCATCATCACAGTGTTGCCACCCTTACTTTTGCACTGACTGCAGAGCTGGGTGGCCAGAGAATGGCGGCTGTTGAGGAGGCACCCAGCTCTGACGGCAGCACCCCTTGAGCAGCAGCTCAGAAGTAAGGGTGGCAATACCATACAATACCACTCTTTCTTCTGACTGCTGCCTTCAGAGTTGGGCAGCCAGAAAGTGGCAGCTGCTGACCGAGGGCCCAGCTGCAGGCAGCAGAGCAAAAGTAAGAGTGGTAATACCTTTCCATGCTATCCTTACTTCTGCGCTGCTGCTGATAGTGGTGGCGCTGCCTTCAGAGTTGGATGGCCAAAAGAGCAACAGCTGCTGGCTGGGAGCCTAACTCTGAAGGCAGAGCCGCTGCCAGCATCACCGCAGAAAAAAAGGGTAGCAGTTCTGTAACCCCCTACAATAATCTTGCGACTCCAACTCCTTTTTGGGTCAGGACCCCTACAATTATAACACCATGAAATTTCAGATTTAAATAGCTGAAATCATGAAATTTATGATTTTTAAAATCCTATAACTGTAAAATTGGCAGGGCCCTAGCAATGACAGACTGAAGCTTGAACTTCATGGTGTAGAGAAGGAGGAGACAGAAGAGGGATTCAAAGGGAGAAGGATCACATGGTCAGACAAACAAAGAATGTGTGACCCTAGTATCTGCATTTTTGTATGCACTGCAGAGGGGTTAGATGTCATGGAAGCCAGTGAGGAAGTGGTTACAGTAATCAAAATGGAAGCTGAGGCTCTAGACAAGTAGTAATAGCATGAGTAGTAGCAACTGAGTGACAGAAGAGTTTTGATCTTTAAAGTGTTGTCAAGGAAGAAGGAGTAATATGAGGTTACAGACTGAATGTGAGGAAGGAGTTAATGATATAAAAGGAGAAAATATTCACCGGTAGTTCTGAAGTGAGCTGTAGCTCATGAAAGTTTAAGCTCAAATAAATGTGTTAGTCTCTAAGATGCCACAAATACTCCCTTTCTTTTTGCGAATACAGACTAACACGGCTGCTACTCTGAAACCTTCAGGTAAACAGGATTCTCGTTCCTGACTCCACAGTGTACTCTAATTGTTGCTTTCATGCTGAATAAGCAAAAAGCTAGGGGTGAAAATCCTGTTGGAAAAGGTATCGTTAGAGAAGTGATACCACTAAGTTTTCTAGTGTATTTTGGTTTTTCAGATTGATATGGCATGAGATAGAGGCTCATCTTCTAGTTAGCAGTGCTCTCAACACACTGATAAGTGAAAGGCCCTTAAACTCTAAGACAGCTGATTATTTTCCTTGGCAATTTTAGAAGGGAGAATATTATTACTATATACAGTAGGGTACAGTATGTTTGGGAATGAGTCACTAGTACCACCATCCAATGGTACTCCATAGTAAAACATTTGAGATGTTTCCTTTTAGAAGCAGCAAGCAATATGGTTCCAGGTTCATGACAGCACTCTCTTATTTGAAAGCCAGACTATGATAATTATCCATAGTAGCACCTTCTCCTCTGGAACCCTCAACACTTCACATCCTCTCCTGTGGCTAGCCAGGGGAATTTACCACTTCCTCAGCACTCAAACCTCCCACTTTTCCCAGGCAATCTGTCAGTCTCATCTTAACAAACAAACAAACAAACAAACAAACAAAATGTTCACTCCACCCCATACACAGCATGTTGTGATAGTCTTACTAGGAGATATTCTTGGTTATGAGAATACTGGTAATAGTGCACATATGAATACCATGTCTTCCATAAAAGGAATGAACATGTCTTTTTTGGCAAATCCTCTCTCCTTTTGGAGGTGCTCTGGGTATCTCTTCATGGTATATGCTGACAACCAATGAAACTGTGGTCACAAATGGGAATGGGACACTTGAGTGAATGTAACAGTGACAGAGTTATGGTGAATATTCCCCACCAAGCCATTGGACAGAGACCCTAAACAGAACAGCTATCACAAGGATGCAGGGTAACAACACAAAACCACTGTAACTAATATTGCCCCGTATTGTTTCCAAACTTTATCTAATTTTCCCACTCTGAACACTACTAAGAACCTTTACTTGTAAGTAATCATAAATTATTGTCACTGATCATATTCTTAAAAAATATATATATATAGCTTCGCCCTGTCTACCATAAGTAATCACATTCTGCTTTGGGCTATGTAGCTTACTTCAAATTATTTCAGAATCATCCAAAAAGACACATTTTTCTATTAAAATGATGAATGGGATAAATGAAGTATGTAATAAATACCCATTTGTAAAAAAGACTTCTGTTCTCTTGAGGATAAACACCTTACCTCACCGGGTATATCTGCCCTCTGGTATTTTCTAGTGACATGATCCCTCTAAAATATGGTTAGAATAGGACTGTTAGGAAAGAGCAAGAATGGTCAGAATATAATCTCTTTATGGAAAACAGGGAACCTCCTTTTAGTAAAGCTAAAAATTGAGGACAGGTAAAACAGGCCACAAAGACAAAAGGTCATTGCATAGAAAGTATATACAGTGACTTGGAGCAATCACCCAAAGATGAAGGGGAGAACATCTGCATAGTCAAGCCACACGAGAGGAAGATGTAAATAAAACGTATTCATTTGTGACAAATGGGTCAAATTCATTCCTAATGTAACTCCACCAATCTCAGTGATGATAAATCAAGGGAAGTGTTTGGTCTATTGATTTCACTGTTCAGAATAAAAAGGGAAGTATTTTATATCTCACATAATATCCAATAAACTGATTAGTGCACTCACTTAAACGGCAAAAAATATTTTTAACAGAAGAATGTTTTCTACCATATAGGTTTTTTTTAAATAAAGAGAAAAATGATTAGAGACTTTTAGCATAAAAATATTTATAAGATGTAAACAAAGATTTAATTAAGTAACACTTGTTCCCATTTTAACACTGAGACAATGCATAAGGGCAACTTTTAAAATATATAAAAGTGTGGATGAAGATCCATAACGATGATCAACTTTTAATGTTATGGTTAAAGCAAATGGACAGAACAATATTTCTCTACTCTTCAACAGGAAATGAGACTATAATGTCACTGGCAGCTCAGTAATACTGTTTTCCAACATGCAAGGTCTTAATGACAGCTCATTTCAGCCCAGGTAGTGAAGCAAATATGTTAACGATAAATGCCAGGTCATTATAAGGAAATGGAAATATGCACTTTGGTTATCTATAGATTTTTTTTCTCCATGCTCTCCCTATCTCACCCGACACTCATGATTCAAGTGATGGAATGTCAATAAGCTATTTATGGCAAAGTTGCCACATGGAAAACCACACAACAAGAGGAAGCCCATTTGGTCTGTACACAATTTTGAGATGAAGAAAAAGTTTTTAAAACACAGGCTTCCAAAAATAAAAGTTTCCATAGGATGAGAAGTCTGCCACCAAGAACGCTACTTTAGAATTCTAAGAGCATCCCAAACCACTGCACTGGGACCTCAGCTACAGAAGCACTTGCCAGGAAAAACCACTAATGCCAAAATTAAGTCTATTGAGATTAAAATAAAAGATAGACAATTAAGTCTTTCTTCAGGAACCCCACCCATGGGGAACGGACAAGAGAACGACAAGATAAAAGCAAAACAGAAGGGTCTGACAGAAAACTATTTTTTTGGATGTTTTATCCTTCATTTTGTTCAGTATTTAGATCTCCAGAGAGAAAGACCATAAGACATTTAGTACAGAATTAATTATATAATTGTATATCCTTACAACCCTATCACCACAGTAAGTGGACCCTTCAGACTAATGCATGCACTTCCTTAGTATGATTCTGATATAGGCAATTTATTTTGCCCATCGGTGAAAACAATCCCAACACAGTTTTCACACAGTGAGGCTACATTAGCACTTTCGGCAGTAAAACTTTTGTCAGTCAGGGGTGTGAAAACCACCCCGCCCCTGGCCAACATAAATTACACTGACAAACGTGTCTGTGGACAGCGCTATGTCAGCAGGAGAACGTCTCCTGCCAACAGTTACCGCTTCTCAATGGAGGTGGTTTAATTATGCCAACGGGAGAGTTCTCTACCATCAGCATAGCGTGGCTACACAGGAGACTTACAGCGGCATAGCTGAATTGGTACAGATGTAGATATGACTAAGGGTCACACAGATCCTAAATTACTAAGGATCACAGCTGTACACTAAGCAGTGTTGCCAACTCCCACGATTTTGTCCTGCACCTCATGATAATTCCTGTTTGAGTTAAAGCACAAGCTCCTGGAGCCAAGTGGATATTTGATGACTTCAGCCTTCATTCTTAAAGAAAAAGTAAGTTTCTAACCCTTGTAGCTGTGACGAAAGCTTCAAAATGTGACCCTAATGCACCCTAAAGGCTCAAAAAGCAGAAGGCAATTAAAAAGAATACCAAATCTATTATTTGTACATAATCTCATGATTTTAGTGAGCCTGATTCATGACTTTTGAACATTTGCAATAATTAGCAATATGGCACTAAGGAAAGATAGGTTTAGGCCAAGGCATGAACAGCTTTTAATGCAGACCACTGGAGTTTGGAAGAGACTGCCAAAGGGATCGACAGCAACTAGATTTAGCACTTGCACAGCATTTTTCAAATATGAGCAAGATTAATCAAATCCTGTGAGGTAGGTAAGTACTGTCCTTATTTTACAGATGGCCCACCCAGCCACCACGTGGGTTGGAGGAGGGATAAAAGAAGCTTTCACTGAAGCAGCAGCTGCCAAGCAGTTAGAGAGGAGCAGCATGGAGCAACCTCCCCGCCCCCAATTGACACAGTTTGGACCCAGGTCTAAACAGAAGATCCCGCCCTTCTATGCAAAAGAGTTATCTTCACCTCATGCATTTGTAACGCCGACTCACACAGAGGTATCAGCAGCAGGGATCGAACTTGGGACCTCTGAAGCTAAATGCATGAACTTCTACCGTATAAGCTAAACGACATCTGTTAGCCAAGGCTGTACCAGGCTCATCAATCTCCAGCTGGGCTAGCCACCATGTGAGGGAAACAAAGCGCCACTCCCAGGAAGCAGGGGTTACATATTTAAGGTCTCCTCCAATCACATGTAGAGCTCTACCAAATTCACAGTCCATTTTGATCAATTTCATGGCCAGAGTTTTAAAATTGGTCAATTTAACATTTTCATCTAAACAAACATTTTACACCTAAAATTTCTCGCTGTTGTAACGGCTGGGGTCCCATCCCAAAGAGGGGTCATGGGCAGGAGGGATTGCAAAGCTGATGTAGGGGTGTCCCAGGATTGCCACCCTCACTTCTGCGCTGCCTTCAGAGCTGGGCTCTGAAGGCAACAGCCATGGAGCTTCCTGTACCCAGGGCAGATTGCAGGAGGTGGAGGTGGATCTGATCTCCCCCTTGCTGCTGGGAGCCTTCAGAGCTGGAAGTAGCCATGGAGCTTCCTGCAGATGTGGGAGCTACCCAGAGATGGGTCTGAGTTCCCCCCGAGAGCAGCTGTGCAAGGGAAGAAGTAGTCCCGTTCCTCCCCAGCCTGGTGGACTAGCAGCTGGAGCCCAGTGAAAGGTAGGAGCCCACAGCTAGATGCCCCCTGCTCTGCCCCTCCAATAGCTAGATTTCACAGGGGAGATCTGATTTCACAGTCCCTGATGTGTTTTTCACAGCCATTCATTTGGTCGGACTCTGGTCATACGGACTGGGAAGGTACTAAGGAAGAACTACTTCAGTAGCAACACATCAGAACGAAAGGAGCACCAGGGCCTTCTAAAGACTCAGGATTTCAGTGATGTTATCGGCTCGTTTCATATTTGCACCTAGAACCAGCCATAGAATCACAGAATATCAGGGTTGGAAGGGACCTCAGGAGGAGGTCACCTAGTCGAACTCCCTGCTCAAAGCAGGACCGATCCCCAACTAAATCATCCCAGCCAGGGCTTTGTCAAGTCTGACCTTAAAAACTTCTAAGGAAGGAGATTCCACCATCTCCCTAGGTAATGCATTCCAGTGTTTCACCTCCCTCCCAGTGAAAAAGTTTTTCCTAATATCCCACCTAAACCTCCCCCACTGCAACTTGAGACCATTACTCCTCGTTCTGTCATCTGCTACCACTGAGAACAGTCTAGATCCATCCTCTTTGGAACCCCCCTTCAGGTAGTTGAAAGCAGCTATCAAATCCCTCCTCATTCTTCTCTTCTGCAAACTAAACAATCCCAGTTCCCTCAGCCTCTCCTCGTAAATCCTGTGTTCCAGTCCCCTAATCATTTTTGTTGCCCTCCGCTGGACGTTTTCCAATTTTTCCACATCCTTCTTGTAGTGTGGGGTCCAAAACTGGTCACAGTACTCCAGATGAGGCCTCACCAATGTCGAATCGAGCCACTGGGATCAAAAACTCTTCTAGCCCCAAGAACATCCGAGGAAACAAGAGGAGACTTCTCTTCCCTGCCCCACCCCCCTCACACCTTTCTGCCCCCACCAATGGGGAAAAAATCCCAAAGCGGAGGAGAATTTGGTGAAGAGGAGAGGTAAGGTCCTGGATGTTGGAGGAAGACATCTTAAGAACAAGGTTAGCAATGCTGGAGGGTGGCACTAACGTTAATGATAGAGCACAGGTTTAAATAGGGGACTTCGAAAGGATAATTTTTTTAAAAAAAAGTTTTCTAACTGCCCACAAATCAAGTCTGAGTAACCACATGAGCCTACGTTGCCATGAATTTATTACCATCTTCCTCTTCCTCCCTTCTCTCCAATTGTTTGTTGTAGTCATCTGTTGCATCTTGTATTAATTAGACTGTAAGCTCTTCAAGGCAGGATTTAATGTTTTCCCCATGTGCTTGTATAGTACCTAGCACAACTGACCCCTATCAGCGGAGGGGTCCTTAGGTGTTACCACAATACAGAATATTAAAAACAGCTGAGGCAGAGAGGCTAACTGACCAAAAATTACAGATTTAGCACTCAGAAATCCCTTTTCTGTGGAAGTATAAACTGTATAAGTCCACTGAATGCATCCGATGAAGTGAGCTGTAGCTCACGAAAGCTTATGTTCAAATAAATTTATTAGTCTCTAAGGTGCCACAAGTACTCCTTTTCTTTTTGAGTTGAGAGGTCACCAAAAGGTAATCCACATACTCCTGGCTCGGTGTGTGTGTGTGTGTGGTGGGGGGGGGGGGGGGAATGCTTATCTTACTCTGGTTAGTCATATGCAAATTGAGTATTGTATCATTCACAATGAACGTCCATTTACAATTTGAGTAAAATGCTAACAGATTGGGCGAAATCTGGAGGGAAAAACAAAAATTGCAGGAATTATCCTGTTAGGAGTAAGACAATGAACTTTTGAAACTATATGTGGGGTACAGATGAACCCTGTAGGTATTCCTTCAATCTGTGAGGAAAAGAGGCCAGTGGGCTTAATCTTATGAGAAGGGGTCTCAACCAAGATGGTTGAAAATGCTCGGGAAAGACCTTGATTTCCTCTATCATAACCATAACATTTATGTTTTCTTTACACTATTAAAACAATTAAGGATCAGCAGTAGACATTCATTTTTATAGCACTGTAGGCATGTGCAATGCTTTACAAATAATAATATGAAAAGAGTTGTCCCATGGATCTTACACTCCAGATCAAGTTAAAGAAAAGATAAAAAGGTTAGAAAAGGAGTACTTGTGGCACCTTAGAGACTAACAAATTTATTAGAGCATAAGCTTTCGTGAGCTACAGCTCACTTCATCGGATGCATTCCGATGAAGTGAGCTGTAGCTCATGAAAGCTTATGCTCTAATAAATTTGTTAGTCTCTAAGGTGCCACAAGTACTCCTTTTCTTTTTGCGAATACAGACTAACACGGCTGCTACTCTGAAAAAGGTTAGAGTTAGAGTTAAACTACTTGTATAGTGTCAGAGGTTTTCGTGTGACTTTGCAGCAGACACATAAATATGGCCTCTGCCTTAAAGAGATTAGAATTTAATTTGGATGAACGATAATACCAACATTTAAATATGAGGTGTGAGAGACAGAGCCAAGAGAGTAAACTGACCAGCAGCAGACAAAGAGTAGTGGCTTTTAAAAAAAACTGAAAGGACAGTAAGTGTTATTTGGTACCTGAGAACACAGCAGGTTGCCCATACCCACACATTTAGACAGTTTACATTTATTTAGATGAACTGTTATGTTATGTTATATAGATTAATTAGATTATCGGGAACAAGATTGAAAAATTAAGGTGCAGAAAAGTTACCTGACTTGCCCAAGTCACATAGCAAGCCATTGGCAGAGAATTCAGAGAGCTGACTTCTGTTCCCAAGCACAAAATCTGTGCCACATCCAATTGGATAGGATGCCTCTACATGCAAGGCATGGTGTTGTAAACACCATAGGACCATCCCAAATTCCAGGCAATAGGTGCCCTCACCACCATAAGGCAGTGAGATTCTCTGAATGAAGGTCCACATGAAAAAAGCTTGCATAGGATTTTTAAACATTACATCATTCCATTCCCTCCCTCTCTCCCTCCCTCCCTCACAAATGACACATGCATCTTCCCCTACAGCTACATCTCAGCTTGAAATAAATCCTCGCCCTCCAGCCAGTAAATACAAAATTAATCAACAATGAGTTCTTGATTGTTTCACCAGGCAGATGTGGCTGATGCATTCTAGGCTAAGTGAAACCTAACAATGAAAAGTAACATTTCTGCAAAATAACCTGATTTTTAAATTTGTGGTAAGAAAAGCCTCAGTGTTCAGAATTTTCAGAGAAAATAGGCCTTTTTCCACATGCAGGTATCAGGTTTTGTTTTATTTTTGGTTGGTCAGAAGAATGATGTCTCTTTCTCTCTCTCAACAGGATGAATAAATGAATTACAGAACCAAATAAGTTAAGAAAAGCCTGTTAAGCCCATGCAAAACACCCTCCAAAGCTTTGTTCAGCTAGGATAACAAAAATCTCTTGGTCTATGCAAGGTTGCACAGACAATCTACTCCAACTGGCAATGCGTGTTACATGGGTTGAACATGAATGTGTGTATTTTAGCTGCACTTTAAGGTTCTCAAACATGTGCTGATCATCTTTTTATAGTTCCAGAAAGGGAAAGTCTCCAAGGTTACTTTTGAAGATTATGCATGTACCTATTTCTACTCACATGAGCTATCCCATTGATTTCAATGAGAATGCTCATATGAGTGAAGTTAACCAAATGCATAACCGTTTGTAAGACAGAGCCTTAGATTTTTTCAGCTTGCAAACACCAATTTGTTCATTGCTTATACTCAAAGTTTTTTTTATTTTTTTAAAAGCAAAATGGTGCTTTCAAGCCTCAAAGAATTGTCATGGGGACTTCTCCCTGAGAACTACAAAGGCAACCGCAGTGATTGATGTCGGAAGCTACAAATCCGCCATACATTTGAAATGGACAACAATCTAAGGTGTCAACTTTCAGAGAAAAACAGCCTGCTATATTTCACAATTTGATTGTCAGAGAGGTTTTATATATCAGCTCTCATGAAATACAGTTCTTCAGTACATACTTTTTCAATAAGCGGGTACTGAAGTTTGGGGCATAACCATAAAAAAAAAATCACACACATGTATATAAACATGCTATTTTGGTCTCCAGTATAAATAAGTTGGAGGGAAAAAAAAGAAAAAATTATATCTTAGGACAGAGGTGCCGTCTCTCTGAGTTTCCTGGGGTTGCTTGACCCCCACTCCGCCACAGGCACTTCCCCCACTCCACCCCTTCCCCCCACCCCTGCTCCAATCCATCCCCCAGCACACCCCTCCTGCACGCCACATAACAGCTCATCATGGCAGCCGGGAGGCACTGGGAGGGAGAGGGAGGAGCTCATTGGTGGAGCCACCAGCGGGCAAGGGGCACTGGGGGAGCAACCAGTGGGCACTGAGCACCCACTATTTTTTTCCAATGGGTGCTTCAGCCCCGGAGCACCCACAGAGTCGGTACCTATGTCTTTGGAAAATTCTTAAAATCAGTCAATGCTTAACAAATCACACTGTTAATGTACCTTTATTAATACACATTTACATATAAATGTTTGTGATAAAGTATTCAGTAATTTAATATCACATAATCTAACCAGATCTCCGAACACTTAAATACTGAAAATGAACCAGGCTAGCATCTTAGTTAAGTTATTTGAATGCTCTCCTCACATAAAAGTTTTCTCCCAAAAAGCGACATCCTTACGACACTAAAAAAGGACCTGATAATTTTAAAGCAGCTGCTCTTTTAAGGACTGTGATATTAACAGGGCAAAGAGAAGAAATCTTCTGATAATAATCATATTTGCTAAAGAGGAAAAGCACTACTGGAGGATAGAAACAAACATTCTACTTCCTACGTTTTACAAAAGTTTGCCAAAAGCATAAAAATTTTAGGACACTGACAGTTGTTTTTAAACCTTCACATTTACATTTAAAAAAAAAAACAAAAAAAACTTATTGCACTTACAAAATGCTGTGTCTTCAGGCGTTCCTCTTCCGCCGCAGCTCTCTCTCTAAGAATGGCTCTAGCCAAATGCTCATTTGAAGCAGACCGCTCCCGCTCCAGAACTTTGCCAATTTCATCACGTACATACTTTTGATCTTGTTTTAATCTACATTGAAAAAAGGGTAAAAGAATTTAGAATGGAAATATATTGTCAAATAGCTTGAATGGACAAACACATTATCATCTTCAAAAGAGTACAGTACTTATGACAATGTTAAACTATTACTGGCTTTTAGAGCTCACTGAATATCCAATATTAATGCCAGAAATTTATATATTGCAATTTTGAGACTTAATCCAAAATATAAACCTTCTGGCACTCATATTGGATATGCACTGATTTATTTTATACACACACACACAATAAAATAAATATATACATATATAAAAACACACACATACATCTATATACATTAAAACATTACACACACACACACACACACACACACACACCCCCCATCAATATCAACAATCCCCGACATCTATCAGTATCAACATCTCTCAATACATATTGAGATATATAAATTCAGCATCCCAACACCGTACCCAAATCTTAACAGCATTACCTCTGAAATTAAGCAAAATAAGGAATAAAACTAATGAAAATCTCATGCTTAAACAATACACAGTATACAGATTTTTTTAAAGGAATTCTTGTTCAAGAATCCTCAGCTCTATTCCTTTCTCTAGCACTGATACACTTTGTTACTTTTGGGCAGGTCACATCTACTCAGTGCATCCGTTTATTCATCTGCAAAAAGGGTTAACAGCTATGTTGACATGCTTAACATCTGGAAAAAAAGACTTAAGAGCATCAGATGAAAGGCGCTATTTAAGTGCAAAGTATTATTATTTCCTGAATTTGTGTTTTCAGAACTTACTCATACATTAAATTAGTCCCAGGGAATTCTCAACATGAATAGAATGTAATGTCACAAGCCATAAAATTAATGGAAATCTTTACAATATTTTTATGAAAATGCATGTATATGTTACACGTATATGCAAACACATTTTAAAATAGTTTGGCCAATAAAAACACCTGCTTTACATATATATTCTCATACCAAACACAAAAGTAAATATCTACAAGTTCATCACTGGTAATGGAATATCAAATACTGTTTTTTAAATAGGCATCTGAAAAACAGTGAAGGAGATGAGGCTTCAGAATTTCCACTGAATGTATGTGTTACCAAGAGAGCAGCAGAGAACAAATCATACCGCCACTTTCTGAAAAGCGTCAGAAAGTCACTGGGGTCACTTTCTGAAAGGCATCAGTATTACAGTACATTAAAGTTTTCCCCAAGGAAAATGTTTAAGAGGAGTGGGGGATGGTGGGGAAGACGACAGAACGCGTGTCATTTTTGTGCTCAGACACAACCCCTCTGAAAGACATCAACCAACTGTGAGTTTTTATAAAGTTTATTAAGCAGCATCTTCAATTACTCCGGCAAAAAGATTATGCAGACATGGACCAAATTCCATGAAGTGATTTCCCAAGGTCCCACAAATTAATCCAGCAGCATCAATGCATTTAATCTATCGCACAATCAATGATGCAGACAAAACACACATCAGTTTTCCTTTAGATTACAAAACTATTGTTTCACACAAAGAGAAGTGTCAAAATAGAAGTCTCAATAGTTCTTTTTCTGAAGCAAGTAAAAGCAGCATTTAGACTTTTCAGAGATTAAAGATTACCTCTCCCCCCCCATCACCTATTTAATATTCTACTCTCTGCAGTTAAAGACTTGACTCCTCTTTTTATACATTACACTACTAGTAGTATATTTCACATATTTAATTATTGTATTTAGAGAAGCTGCTATTTGCTTGACTTTTTTTTTTTTTTTAAAAAGCTTGGGCTTTTTAGCTCATATTCAGGTCTCTTCATTTTTGTATTTGGCATTAGGCAGAATTATGCACCTTGATGTCGTCTCCACAATCTCTTTTCCAAAGAGTCAGTTTCCCTAAACCTTATAAATAATAAATTCCTAACTCGTACATAAGTTGTTTGATAGCTTAACTGAATTGCTGTTTCGTTCAACTTCCCCGCTAGGTATACTATAATGAGAATGGAAAAGTTCCTTACCTTTTAGGAGAGGTCAGTGTGTTCCTGTTATCCTTGAGGAATGTTTTTGTACCATCCTTGATATTGGGATGTTGTGCTACCATTCTTCAGGAATGTGTTTGTGTGAGTACTCCGTGCCTAGCGCTTCTTAGAAAATGTGTGTTTCTGCAACATCAGCCCTGTTTTTGCCAGATTCTCTGAACTTGCAAGCAGGCAGAGCCAGAGGTTTGCTCACAGTCTGACTTTTGATATCTTTGCTTTATATCAGCAAAGCTCAGGCTTCATACCAAGGCCTCTAATACAAGGACTTCTCAGGCTCTCTTCCTACTATAGATACAAAACTACTCAAGATAGCTAAGTCCCAAGCAGACTGCAAAGAGCTGCAAAAGGATCTTACGAAACTGGGTTACTGGGCAACAAAATGGCAGATGCAATTCAATGTTGATAAATGCAAAGTAATGCACATTGGAAAGCATAATCCCAACTATACATATAAAATGATGGGGTCTAAATTAGCTGTTACCACTCAAGAAAGATCTTGGAGTTATTGTGATCGTTCTCTGAAAACATCCATTCAATGTGCAGCGGCAGTCAAAAAAGCGAACAGAATGCTGGGAATCATTAAGAAAAAGACAGATGATTAAACAGAAAATATCATATTTCCTCTATATAAATCCATGGTACACCCATACCTTGACTACTGTGTGCAGATATGGTCACCGCATCTTGAAAAAGATGTACTGGAATTGGAAAAGGTTCAAAAAAGGGCAACAAAACTGATTAGGGGTATGGAACAGCTGCCATATGAGGAGAGATGAATAAGATTGGGACTTTTCAGTTTGGAAACATGAGGACTGAGGGGGGATATGATAGAGGTCTATAAAATCATGGCTGGTATGGAGAAAGTAAATAAAAAAGTGTTATTTACTCCTCATAACACAGGAACTAGGGGTCACCAAATGAAATTAATATGCAGCAGGTTTAAAACAAACAAAAGGAAGTATTTTTTTCACACAACCTATAGCCAACCTGTGGAACTCCTTGCCAGAGGATGTTGTGAAGGCCAAGACTACAACCGAGTTCAAAAAAGGACTAGATAAATTCATGGAGGATAGGTCCATCCATGTTTTTTAGCCAGGATGGGCAGGGATGGTGTCCCTAGCCTCTTTTGCCAGAAGCTGGGAATAAGCGACATGGGATGGATCACTTGAAGATTAGCTCTTCTGTTCATTCCCTATGGTGCACCTGGCATTGTCCACTGTCAGAAGACAGGATACAGGGCTACATGGACCTGTGGTCTGACCCAGTGTGATCGTTCTTATATTCTCCAAGAAAGGAGTAAGAGAAGTGAGGGCACCATCTGAACTTGATTCTTCGGACGAATTCACCTTTCTCAGGGCTTGGCTACGCTTGCGAGTTAGAGTGCATTAAAGGAGCCCCGGGCACCCTAACTCATGACGCGTCCACACTGGCAAGAGACGTAGAGCGCCCATACTCCGTGGCTGGAGTGCTCCTGGTAATCCACCTCCATGAGAAGCATAACACTTACTGCGCCCCAGCTAGAGCGTTGCAGGACCAGTGTGGATGCCCTAGCCTATTAAGACAGGTTTTAGAGTAACAGCCGTGTTAGTCTGTATCCGCAAAAAGAAAAGGAGGACTTGTGGCACCCTAGAGACCAACAAATTTATTTGAGCATAAGCTTTAGTGGGCTACAGCCCACTTCATCGGATGCATGCAGTGGAAAATACAGTGGGGGGATTTTATATACACAGAGAACATGAAACAATGGGTGTTACCATACACACTGTAACGAGAGTGATCAGGTAAGGTGAGCTATTACCAGCAGGAGAGGGGGGGAAAAAAACAAAACACACCCATTTGTAGTGATAATTAAAGTGGGCCACTTCCAGCAGCTGACAAGAACGTGTGAGGAACAATGGGGTGGGGGAATAAACATGGGGAAATAGTTTTACTTTGTGTAATGACCCATCCACTTCCAGTCTTTATTCAAGCCTAATGTAATGGTGTCCAGCTTGCAAATCAATTCCAATTCAGCAGTCTCTAGTTGGAGTCTGCTTTTGAAGTTTTTTTGTTGAAGAATTGCTACTTTTAGGTCTGTAATCGAGTGACCAGAGAGATTGACGTGTTCTCCGACTGGTTTTTGAATGTTATAATTCTTGACGTCTGATTTGTGAATCATTGCTCTGTCTGGTGTGAACAATGCTGCCTCTTAAGTGTTGCATTTTGCCTTTACAGATGCAACCTTGAGGTCCCAGCCATCCTTGTTATCAATGGCTGAAAGATTCCAAAGAATCAGGAATCATACTCGAAAAAGCCAAGAGGACATGCTGCATGAAGTGATGCAGCAGTCCATTAATGAAAATCAAAAAGTGCAGGAATGGCAGGAGAGTGAAAGGAGGGTCCGCCAGCAGAGTACGGATAGCTGGCACCAAACCACGGAGCAGCTGCTAAGCATCACGGAGCACCAAGCGGACTCAGTACAGGCGCTCGTAGCAATGCAGGCAGAGCACTTCCGTGCCTGCCCCGGCCCCACAGCCCGTGTCCCAAAACTCTTTCCCTTGTGCCCCCATGTCAGCGCTAACCCACTTTCCCCACTATCCAGGTTCTTATCAGCACCAGCTGCCTCCAACACCTGTGGCTTCACCACCCAGCCCTGCAAACTACGACCCTTATACACTGCACTCAACCCCTATCACCATGCATTTTAGCCAGCCTGAATTGCAGTACTCATTGCCTGGCACTCCAGACAGGAAGGCTGAGTATAACAACAAGACATACGCAAATCTGTGATTTTCCCGTTCCCCACCCGACCCACTTCGCTCGTCCCACATAGCACAGATGTGTCATGCCATTCCCGTTTCCCAAGCAGTTGTGTTTCTTTTCAATAAGTGAATTTTTTAGCTTTAAAAACATTCTTTATTATTGCATTAAGTAAAAAATACCAGAGCTCAGGAAAGCAACAGGCACTGCAAATGAGTGCATCATACGTAGCAAACACCCACACCTGCGAAAAACCTCTCATCTATGTCTGAGCTATTGAAGTCCTCAAATCGTGGTTTAAAGACTTTAGGAAGCAGAAAATCCTCCAGCAAGTGACCCGTGCCCCACGCTACAGAGGAAGGCAAAAAATCTCCAGGGCCTCTTCCAATCTGCACTGGAGGAAAATTCCTTCCCGACTCCAAATATGTCGATCTGAACCCTGAGCATATGGTCAAGATTCACCAGCCAGATACCCAAGAAAGAATTCTCTGTAATAATTCAGATCCCACCCCATCTAACATCCCATCACAGCCATTGGGCCTATTTACCATGAATATTTAAAGATCAATTATTTGCCAAAATCATATTATCCCATCATACCATCTCCTCCATAAACTTATTGAGTTTAATCTTAAAGCCAGATAGGTCTTTTGCCCCCACTGCTTCCCTTGGAAGGCTATTCCAAAACTTGGCTCTTCTGATGGTTAGAAACCTTCGTCTAATTTCATGTCTCAACTTCCCAATGACCAGTTTTATCCATTTGTTTGGGTGTCCACATTGGTACTGAGCTTAAATAATTCCTCTCCCTCCCTGGTATTTATCCCTCTGATATATTTATGGAGAGCAATCATATCTCCCCTCAGCCTTCTTTTGGTTAGGCTAAACAAGCCAAGCTCCTTGAGTCTCCTTTCATAAGACAGGTTTTCCATTCCTCGGATCATCCTAGTAGCCCTTCTCTGTCTGTACCTGTTCCACGTTGAATTCATCCTTCTTAAACATAGGAGACAAGAACTGCACACAGTATTCCAGGTGAGGTCTCACCTTGTATAACGGTACTAAAACCTCCTTATCTCCACTGGAAATACCTCACCTGATGTATCCCAACACCAGATTAGCTTTTTTCACGGCATATCACGTTGGTGGCTCATAGTCAACCTATGATCAACCAATACTCCAGGGTCCTTCTCCTCCTCCGTTACTTCTAATTGATGCTTCCCCAGCTTATAACTAAAATTCTTGTTATTAATCCCTAAATGCATGACCTTACACTTCTCACTATTAAATTTCATCCTATTACTATTACTCCAGTTTACAAGGTCATACAAATATTCCTGTATGATATCCCAGTCTCTCTCTAAATTGGCAATACCTCCCAGCTTTGTATCATCCGCAAAGTTTATTAGCACACTCCCACTTATTGTGCCGAGGTCAGTAATGAAAAAATTAAATAAGATTGGTCCCAAAACTGATCCCTGAGGAACTCCACTGGTAACCTCCCTCCAGCCTGACAGTTCACCTTTCAGTAGAACCCGCTGTAGTCTCCCTGTTAACCATTTCCTTATCCACCTTTCAATTTTCATACTGATTCCCATCTTTTCCAATTTACCTAACAATTCCCCATGTGGCACGGTATCAAATGCCTTACTGAAAACTAGGTAAATTAGATCCACTGTGTTTCCTTTGTCTAAAAAAAATCTGTTACTTTCTCAAAGAAGGAGATCAGGTTGGTTTGGCACAATCTACCTTTTGTAAAGCCATGTTGTATTTTTCCCCATTTACCATTGACCTCAATGGCCTTAACTACTTTCTCCTTCAAAATTTTTTCCAAGACTTTGCATACTACAGATGTCAAACTAACAGGCCTGTAGTTACCTGGATCACATTTTTTCCCTTTCTTAAAAATAGGAACTATGTTAGCAATTCTCCAATCATATGGTACAACCCCTGAGTTTACAGATTCATTAAAAATTCTTGCTAATGGGCTTGCAATTTCATGTGCCAATTCCTTTAATATTCTTGGATGAAGATTATCTGGGCCCCCCGATTTAGTCCCATTAAGCTGTTTGAGTTTTGCTTCTACCTCAGATATGGTAATATCTACCTCCATATCCTCATTCCCATTTGTCATGCTACCATTATCCCTAAGAGCCTCTTTAGCCTTATTAAAGACTGAGGCAAAGTATTTGTTTAGATATTGGGCCATGCCTAGATTATCCTCAACCTCCACTCCATCCTCAGTGTTTAGCGGTCCCACTTCTTCTTTCTTTGTTTTCTTCTTATTTTTATAGCTATAGGACCTTTTACTATTGGTTTTAATTCCCTTTGCAAGGTCCAACTCTACTTGACTTTTAGCCTCTCTCACTTTATCTCTACATGTTCTGACCTCAATAAGGGAGCTTTCCTTGCTGATCCCTCCCATCTTCCACTCCCTGTTGCTTTCTGCTTTTTCTTAATCGCCTATCTGAGATGCTTGCTCATCCAGCTTGCTCTACAACTCTTGCCAATGAATTTTTTCCTCTTTCTTGGGATGCAGGCTTCCAATAGCTTCTGCAGCTTTGACTTCAAGTAATCCCAGGCCTCCTCTGCCTTTAGATCCATAAATTCTTCAGTCCAATCCACTTTCCTAACTAATTTCCTTAATTTTTGAAAGTCAGACCTTTTGAAATCAAAAACCCTAATTGCAGATTTATTTTTGTTAATCCTTCCGTTCACTTTGAACTGAATTAGCTCATGATCACTTGAACCAAGATTGTCCCCTACAACCATTTCTTCTATGAGGTCCTCACTACTCAACAAAACCAAATTTAAAATGGCATCCCCTCTAGTCGGTTCAGCAACTACTTGATGAAGGAATCCATCAGCTATTGCATCTAGGAAAATCTGAGCCCTATTATTATTAGCACTGGTCCTCCAGTCTATATCTGGGAAGTTAAAGTCTCCCATGATCACACAGTTTCCATTAGTATTTACTTCATTAAAAACATTAAAGAGGGCTTTATCCATATCCAAATTAGATCCTGGCAGTGTATAGCACACCCCAGGCACTATCCAGGAGAGGCTCTAGTAGTTTTCTTCCCCAATGTAATTTTGGACCCTGTCTTATCCATTCCATCATTTCTTATTTCTTTAAATTCTACCTCATCATTGATATACAATGCTACTCCACCACCTTCACCTTTATTTCTGTCTTTCCTAAACAGCACATACCCTTCAATTCCTTAGTCCAGTCATGACTACTATTCCACCATCCATTGCATCTGATGAAGTGAGCTATAGCTCACGAAAGCTTATGCTCAAATAAATTTGTTCGTCGCTAAGGAGCCACAAGTACTCCTTTTCTTTTTGCGAATACAGACTAACACAGCTGCTACTCTGAAACCTCTCCCTTAATACTTTCCAGTGAGAATCTAGCCGTATCATTTTTTCCCACATGAAGGATAATTAGGGGATTCTTTCCCGCTCCCTTTAGGATCCTTTTCAACCTCAGGTCTACATCCCGTATCTTAGCACCTGGAAGACTGCACACCCTTCTATTCTCTGGATCAGCTCTGGTTACAGGCCTGTCTATTCTTCTCAGTAAAGAGTCTCCGATCACACAGGCCTGCTTTTTCCTGGTGACTGTGCTATTCTCCAGTCTCTCCCCTGTTCCCTCTGGCTGCAAGTTCTTTCCATTCCTATTCTCTCTTGTAATCCTCTTCAACCCATCCTATGTCCTCCTGGGGCTCATATTTGGTGTAGTCTCCATTGACTCTTCCCCTTTTCCTATAGGACTAGCCGCTCCTCTCTTCTTCCTTGCCCTTCCACCTTCAGTGACTACCTGCTGAGCCCCTTCTTCATTTTCCAACTCTACAAACCTGTTCTTGAGCTCTATTTCTCCTTCACTAGCCCATCTTTTCCTCTGCCTCAGCCTGGTTCCTTTAGTCACATGCTTCCACTGACCATTTGCCTCACCTAGCAGTCTCCCCTCAGAATTCCCCAGTCCTGCTTCTATCTGCAAGTCTGAGCTTTTCCTTTCAGATACCTCATGTCTTTGCTCCATCATCTGCTCGAACCCCTTTCTAAACTCAACCAGACTTTCCACCTGCATCTCCAAACCTCGGATCTTTTTCTCCATCAGCTCTATCAGACGGCATTTCATGCAGACAAAACTCTTACTGGGTACTTCCTCCAGGATCATGTACATACATACAGCAGCTTCCACATCCAGTCATCCTCATTGTGTCTTCCACTACATGGGTCACTCCCACTGCTGCCTCTGTATCTGTCATAGCCTTCCCACCTAAATCCTGTTAATCTGGGAAACACAAAACACAGCAAAACCGCCACCCACAGCGAAAACAAACCCTAAACAAGCACCACAATACAAACTCCCCTGCTTACAGCTCTGTTTGCTGGCTCCTGTGCCGCCACAGCCGTCTGTGCCGCTGCCCGACTGGCTGGCTACCTTTATAGGACCCCTAGTCAGAGAAGCCCCGCCCCCTAATCAGGTCTCAGCTTCGCTCCCAGCACAAAGCCCCTACAAGCCTCTACACATACAAATAATACAAATACAAAACCAAATACAAATACCTTCTCCTCCAACAGAACTCCCATGTTACTCGAGTCAATATCATAGTCGGAGCCCTCACTGTCACTTTGGATCATAAGGAATATCTTGACTGCCAAACATGACATGCTGGCGAGACTCATCAGCATACTCCTCAGCAGTTCGGGATCCATTCCCGCAGACCGAAAAGGAAGACAGAGCGCGCACTACAAAAACCATTGAAAGATGGCGCCAAATGTGGACGGAAGCACAGGGATAGCTGGGATGCGAACCAATGCATCACGGGCCATTGGCAGAGGACCCAGAATGCCCCACACCCTCCAGCCCCCTTCCCACAAGCCACAGAGCCAGAATGGGAAGAGGTGCTCTGTGGGATAGTTGCCCATAATGCACCACTCCCAATGCCGCTGCAAGTGCTGCAAATGTGGCCACGCCCGTGCACTTGCAGCTGACAGTGTAAATACACTTCAGTGCTTTCCCTGCTGTGCTCTCTGAGGGCTGGTTTAACTCACACCGCTCTACATCTGCAAGTGTAGCCACGCCCTTAGAAATACAATGAAGGAGAGCCCCCAGATTTCTTCAGGACCAGAAAGTATCAGATATAAAAATCTTTTCCCCTCTGTTCATAAGGAATTTCCTCTATCGCTCTCCATTTTAGAGGAGACCATAGCTCCTGAAGTAACATGGTCTCGTGAGAAGGGTCCTAAAAATGGATGGGAAGGGTGAAAGGGAAAGGAAACGAATTGGATAACATATTCCTCCTTTACCATGCTGAATACCACCTTGTCTGAAATGATGTCTTCCCAAGTGCAGTAAAAGAGGAATAGGTATGATCCTAAGTGAAGAGATATTGGTGGCATGCAGTCCTCAGTCAAAGTCAAAACAACTGCTTCAATGTAGCAGTTATTTGGTGAGAAACGCTTGCTGCCATGGAAGACAGCTCTTGGCCTTGAAAAGATCTTGATCTCCTCCTAGGGGCATACTGAGGCCTCTGGTGGAATGAGGATCGTGACTATAGTTTAGGTTTAAAATGTCTCCTTTTTGTAGCAGGAGTATAGACTTCCAGTGAATGAAGTGCTGCATGACAGTCTACATTTCCTTTGGTCTTTCTCTCGCACCTAGTATATTTAAAAAAAGAAAATGAGTACTTGTGGCACCTTAGAGACTAACAAATTTATTAGAGCATAAGCTTTCGTGAGCTACAGCTCACTTCATCGGATGCATCCGATAAAGTGAGCTGTAGCTCACGAAAGCTTATGCTCTAATAAATTTGTTAGTCTCTAAGGTGCCACAAGTACTCATTTTCTTTTTGCGAATACAGACTAACACGGCTGCTACTCTGAAACCTAGTATATTTAAAGAAACTCTTCTTTCCTTTTTTGTAGCTTCTTAGGTATAACTCATTTTGTGCTTTAGCCTTTCTGATTTTGTCCTTACAGGCTTACTCTATTCTTTTGCATTTCTTCTTAGCAATCTGTCCGTATTTCCATTTTCTGCAGTATTTCTCTCTTATTTTCAGGTCATTAAAGAGCTTGTAATGGGGCCATATTGGCTTCTTACTCTTCTTCCTCTCTTTTCTTCACATCAGTATAATTTGCAGTTTTGTCCTTGAGAAACTGCCAGCTCTCCTGAACTTATTTCTTAGATTTTCTTCCTACAGCACCTTACCTATCAGATCTCTGAGTTTGTTAAAATCTGCTTGTTTGAAGTCCATTAGCCTTTTTCTGCTGCTCTTGCTCCTTCCTTTCCTTAGTATCATGAAATTTATCTATTCATGATCACTTTCATCCAAACTGCCTTCAACCTTCAGATTCACAACCAATTCCTTCATGTGAGTCAGAATCAAGCCTAAAATGCCTAGCTCTTGGTTACTTCCTCCGCTTTCTGAAACAAAAGGCTGTCAAAGGCCCTGCAGCACTTGTTGTTGTTGTTGTTTTTGGCAGGGGTGGAGGGGGATATTTCTGTTATTTGTTCTAGAAATGCCTCATCAACATCTTCTCAATGATTCAGTGGTCTATATTAGACCCCCTACCATGAACTGCCCCTGTTTTTTTTCCCTTTTATCTTTACCCAGAGACTTTCAACTGGTCTACTTCTCATGTCCTTTTTGACTCAGAACAAGTGTATATATAAATAACTGGTGGAATTTAGAATCTTTATGGGCACATCATGGGCTCAGTGATGAAATCCAAGGAAAGACTTCTGTGCCATCGTCTGTTCTCCAGATGGCTAGTAGTATCATAATGTCTCTCTCTCCTACTGACAGACAGAAGGTAGAGGTACTCGGAAGCATCAGATTCATATAGCTGATCAGAGCACAAGCTTGGGAGTCAAGAGACTTTGATTCTACTCTTGGCTCTGTTAGTATTCAATTTTGTGACTGAGTCACTCTCTCTGCCTTTGACCTAGTAGCAACATCAGTATATCTAGCCATGCCCACGTGACTAGAATTAGTTAGTTTCACTGTTCTTATTGAAAAAATTATTCAGAACTTAAAATTCAAAATAAGGGCTGCTTGGGAAATATTTGTACTGATTTATTTGTGCTGCAGCTTTTGTAAGAAAACAGTTTGAACTATTTCATAATCAAGTGTGTTACATACCTGTCAGGAAGATATGCTTGATATTCATTCTACATTATCTCTCTCTTTTTGTCTTAATTTGTATTAACATGCCACATTCTGCAAAATTCTTTGTCTACCTTTGGTGTTATGTCCCCTCTGAGGTACAGCCTGGCTTAACAATGACTGTTTACCTCGTATCCTTTCATTGTAAAAGTGAACCTCTTCAAGCCCCCCTAATCTTTTTGTTGTCCAATGTGTCCATATCTTTGTGACACTGAGCAGCCCAGAACTGAACACAATATGTCAGGAACAGTAACTCCACAGCTAAGTCTATACCATACACCTGCTCCATGATTAGAAGTCATTGCGTAAGCAATCCTAAACCACAATGGCTCTATTTGCTCCCATATTGTAGTGCAAATAGTTATCTAATTTGTTGTTTTATATCAACTCCAGCTCTATTTAAATTATGATATACTGAAATTTCTAACAACTGATATTGGCAAAAAGAAACTAACAAGAGCTGGTAAGAAAACAGTTACTGCCCCAACCCTAGTTCATATGATTTAAAATACTTCTCACCATGCATACTTGAAGTTACTTGAAAATGTTGTTTTTGAAATACTTGTTGGAGTTGACCATGATCTGGGGGCAATGGCAGCATCAAGTTTTATTTACCAAAAAAATTAAATCTCTCTCAACTTATTTAAATTCACCAGAGATTTAAGCAAAGTAGTATGCTTTTAATGTAAACTTCACTTATTTGCATTATGTAATTGGGTGGTTTGTAGGAGCTTAATGAAACAAATACAAGTCAGCTCTGTCCTAAGATTTCAAACACTTGCTTGCATCAACTTACAGTGGTTTACTTCCTTGACATCATGAACTCATTTTATTGGAAAACAGTACAAACTTTACCTGAAGGAGAGCAAACATTCACTAAATCTTCAATGATTACTTATATTACTAACTATTCTAAAGCAAAAAATCCAGACTTGTGATTTATATTCAGATACACAGTTACGGATCACACTTTGTCAGTTCAATCTAATAATCGAAGAACTCTATTTAAACAGACATTGCACAATGAAAATTTTAAATTACACTAAAATGAAGGGCTCAGTCTAATAGCTTATATCTTTAAGAAGTAAACTCCAATATGCTTATGGAGGCAGACGTTGCAACAGAAAAGGGGGAAAAAAGCAAGCAACTAAAATCTCGCACTGCTCATTTATATTCTGGAAGAAATAATTTAGGAGACTGAGTGAATGCTGAATCGGCAGTCAAGACTGCTTGCTATACATTTTTAAAAAGAAAAGTTGATAGTTGGTAACTCAGCAAAGTAATTAGATTATACAATATTGACCAACTCAACGTGTACTGCTTTCCAGTCACATTACCTCATTAAGTAAAACAAAAAACACGTATGTGATCCTGTGACATCACCCCTGTAAATGGCTGAAAGTAAATGTTAAGTACTAAAGGGAATTCTTGTGGATTTAGATTTAGAACCAATTGCTTTAACATTTTATATTCTCGTTATTGTATGGCATAAAATTACACGTACAAGGTTTGTACTCCAATACAAAGAACTCCTCCTTCTGCATTTCTACAGCACCTTCCCACCTGAAGATCTCAAAGCTCTTCACAGCAACTATGGCAGTAAACACTATTGTCCACATTTTACAGATTAGGAGACTGGGACATACAGAGACCTACCAAGGTCACCTAGCAAGTCTCTGGCACAGCTAGAAGTCTACATCAGATGTCATGTCATCCATGTGTCAACTGTCAGATATCTGTCTGTCTCCACTCCATTAAATCAAACATGCAGCAGCAACAGCCATTTTGCCCCTCCTAACCCGCCCCAAAGCATGATCAAACCTGTTTTAGTAAAATGACCAGCGGGGGGGGGGAAAAAAAAAAAAAACCACCACACAATGTGTAAGTAAAGTGAAGGGATACATTCTCTAAGAAGGCAGTGAGGTTTTAGCCATGTAATTCCCATTGAAGTCAAGCCAGATCGTACAATGCTTGCAGCTTCCTTGCTTTTGCTAGCAAAAAGCTGAACATTAAGAACAGGAAAGTTATACATGCTTACCCGAAAGTTCCCTTTGTCTGAAATTCACTACAATGATATTCTAACCTACTTGCTGTTTGGTGACAGAACAAGATCCATCAATCATTGGCTGCAGCAAAACCTTGCATCTTCTTAAGTTCCTTCCAGTTGAGAAACTTACAGGAAAAAGGCAAAATTGCTCCTACTGCAGAGCATGGTAAATTTCACCTAATGACAACAGATCCAAATCGTTGGATGTTAATTCCATGTCTATTCTGAAGGATCTATTTGTCTCCAGGGTGGGCCAGATCTGTGGACCTTATAATGTGAAGAAAGGAAGTTTTCAGGTAAGCACAGATAAGTTTTCTTCTTCTTCTTCATGCTAAGTTCCACAGACACATTACAATAGATGTGTCTAGCAGTGTGCCTCCAGAGTGGGAAGCAGGCTCATCCAAAATATGGTAAAATCTCTTCCGTCTTCCCCTGGGCACTAAGACATGTAGAAGACTTCTGTCAAAAGAAAGGAAATAGTGTTGGCTAAGACTGGATGACCAGTATGCCCAATGTGGTGAATTTATGCATTACAGAACTCAATACAGGAGACATGATTACTTGTGCCCTGAAACAGTCAGTGCTCCTAAGGACCGGATTTTGGTGCTTAACCAAAGAAGGATTATTTCTTTAATTTACTTAGGGAATAAATGCTATGACAGTTGTGAGGACTACCTATCTGAATTCAAAATATAATATTGGGTCTTGTTAGAAAAAGCTCCTAACTTCAAATAAAAAAAAAATCACCTGATTGAAAATCGGAGTCTATGGGAGGCCTGTCCTAATGGACAGGAAATATGATACCCACTGAAGGAATTCAATCTCAGTAGTGCTGACAGAAAAGGGTTCCATGGTTGAGGTCTATTACCTTGCAGGGTTGGAATAAAGGTTGATGCCCTAAAGAAGCATCTAATGTCAGGATTTGTACATTTCCTTTTCTTGAACATGCTAAGAACATTATCCTATTGACCTTTTTACTAGGACACATTTATACACTCACAATAAAAAAAACCTGGAGGAACGCAAGGCTATGTTCCATTGGTTTCCAATGGCAGTTAAATTATGGGCTTCACACTGGCCAGTACATTTATTTTATTTGTTGCCTTCTCTCTTTTGGGATCCATGATAGCAATTATCACTTCTTCCAAATATTTATATTAAACCTGACTGATTCCCAATGGAGGACTGGTTCTGTAACACACAGACCTCCTCTCTGAGATAGACACATCCAAAGATCCAGTGTTAGGTTAAATCAGGCCTGAAAACACAGCCAGAAAGATATAAAAAGTTTCACTATCACACTCTTGTTCTTATCTTTTGTATTGTCCTGAGGAGCAATGAAAAATGTTGGAAAACATAGCAAGGACTTTTCCCAAATTTGTGAGAGGTCATTCACCACTTAATTTCCTGGGTCCTGACAAGGAGCTGCAGGGCACTTAATTTACCCTTTCCAGTTGCAAAGAGTTTGATTCCCAGCCCACCAAATTGACTTACAATAAGTGAGATATTTCTGGGTATAGGAACCAGTCTGCTAGTCTGACTTCTGCCAGGTAAAACTTGGTGTACATCTCCCACTTACTTGATGGACAACGTGATACCCGCATTGTTATTTGCTTCTGAAACGTGGCCAACACTAGAAACTCACAACTGGAAGCTTAAGACACTCCATCAGAGATACTCATGGAGAATACTTGCAGTCCACTGATGGGAATAAAGTAACTTAATACTGATGTGTTACAAAGGACTGACCAACAGACTAGAGACACAATGATTGGATAAAGACGGCTGAAGTGGCCTGGGCGTTTTGTACAGATGTAAAAAAACAAAAAAAAAAAACAAAACAAAAAAAAAAACAAAAAAAAAACCCACATTCCTAGACAAGCCCTTGACTGGATACCACTTGGTGGAAGATAGAAAAGAGGACAACGAATGATGTAAGAAATCCGTTGAGAAAAATGTTGTCATGAGGTACCTACAATGGAGCAAGAAATGTGGCACTAGCCAGAGGTGGAAAGAGAAGGTTACTCACACTATACAGCAGCTGAGGTTCTTCAAGATGCGTTCCCCTATGGGTGCTCCACTATAGGTGTGGCAGCACCCCCTGCACCTCAGATTGGAGATCTTCATCCGCAGTGCCCGTCGGACCACACATTCGGACCTCCCCCCTCTCAAGTTGTGAGCAGGATGTATATATAGCGCTTTGGGTTCTGACCACCCCCAGTTCCTTCTCTGCTGCAGAGCATATGTTTAGGGATCCAAAGCAGAAGGGAGGAGAGTGGGTAGTAGAGCCCCCACAGGGAAACACATCTCAAAGAAAGTTACTGCACAGAGTGAGCAATCTTTTCTTCTGAGTGACGTCCTTATGGGTGCCTGACAGGGTGGATAAAAATCAATTATTTTTTTTAAATCAAAATAATTGGATTTTTTTTAATTTAAAATCGGATTTTTTGAAAAAATGCTTTTTAAGGAAAAAACTATCTAAAGATAGTTTTAATTAAGATACATTATAGCTCAAAGATATCTCATCATGGAATAGGGATTATAAATTCTAATGCTAAAGTATGAGACAATATATTCATGTAATGTTTAAGAAAAGTTTTGTAAATGAGTTCCAACAGTTCATGCATTAGGGACCAAATCTTATGGGGTTCCAGGGGCTTCAGTATAGATAATTTAAGTTAATCTTTCTACCTACCCAATGGGACTCAGTGCTCAGTCTGGAGGATACCATCAGAGATGCTTAGTTTTGCAGTTCTCAAACTGTGGATTTGTCTCTCCAGAGGTAACATGCTTGTTAACAGCAAAAATGTTTTAAATAAATAAATAAATATATAGAGGTGAGAAATAACAGACCTCAACCTTGTTGTCCCTCTGCAAATTTGTGTACACAGAGTCAATCCCTTACCTCTCTCTCTAAAAGTGCAAAGTTCAATGAATAGAAGGTAGTTGGGGGCGGAATAGATCAGGACAAGGAGAAGAAGTCTGGAGGTAAATGTGAGAACAGAGGGACAGGGCAGTAGAAACAAAAGTTTCTGTTTGAGCAGCTTATTCCAGAAGTCTTAAGCTCTTTCTGAGTGTAGCCTTCATTGATTTGAGATCTCCCATACTATTCTCTCACTAGAAGGGAAAACCTATAATGGCAGCAGGCTGTAAAAGAAACCCAGTTTGGGAATATTTTAATGAAGTTCCTCTACCTCTGGGTAAGACAGGCATGCGTGCAAAATGCAAACAGTGCAACAAAGAAAAGCAAGGCCTGGTTGCCAGAATGAAACAACATAATGAGGAGTGTTTCTTCTCAGGAGGAAGCTGCATTAAAGATGATGAAAGGGACATGTCTGAAAATGCAGGATCTTCAGGTTGGTAAACTTTTTTATTTCATACTTCTCTCTTAACGACTGCCTGTCTTCCTTCTGGACTATTCTTGAATTCTCATGTTTGAGCAAAAAATATAGTTGTTACTCTATGGTACTATCATTTTAGTTGCAGTTGTGATTAAAAAAAATACACAGCTGAAATAGACAGATCTTCCTTTTACAATTTCACCTTTAAATTACTTTAAATTTAAATTTCACCTTTAAAGTACTCAGTGTCAGTGAATACAATGAGTAATACTAAATGAGCAGTATGGTAATAATAACTAAATAACTGCATTGACTTATTTTGTTTAGGAGAAGCCATCCTCAACATACAGGATTCTGAAGACTATCCACCTTCAAGATCACCATCATTTTCTATAGTTTCAGAGTTATTTGCCAATTATGTATGTCACATAGCCACAGTATAGCACCTATAGCAAAAAGAAAAAGAAAAAAATCTCCATCATCCAGAAACAACCATAGATAAATTTGTGATAAGAACCAGCGGATTACAAAAAGAGGTAATTGATGAAAAAATTGCCTGGTTTGTTTATGCAACAAACTCTCCTTTCCGTACGATTGAGAACCCACACTTCATTAACATAGTTCAGTCATTAAGATTAGAATACAGTCCACCCAATAGAGCAGATGTCGCAGGCAAATTGCTGGATAAAGTGTATGAAAGAGAAATTGAGCAGTGTGCAAACGGTCTAACGGGTAAAATTGTTAACCCGAGTCTGGATGGGTGGAGCAATGTCCACAATGATCCTGTTGTATGTGCTTGTGTGACAACAGAAGAAGGGAACGTCTTCCTTTCAGAAACAATTGATAAATCAGGAAACACACACGCAGCAGAATACTTACAAGAAGTAGCAGTAAAAGCTATAACTGTGAAAAAAAATTCGAATGTTTAATATGCAGCTTGGTCACAGACAATGCTGCAAATGTATCCAAGATAAGATGAAATTATTTAGAAGAGAGAGTGAAAAGAGTCCCAAGTTAACAACATTCGGTTGTAGTGCTCATTTGATGCACCTCCTTGCCAAAGACTTCAATGTTCCAGAAATAAAGGCTAATGTTGTTGAAACTGCAAAATAGTTCCATAACAACCACTTTGCAGCAGCTGCTCTGAAAATAGAAGAGGAACCAAGCTAACTCTCCCACCAGGCATGTGATGGAACTAACTAGGGGATTGTTTTGAGCACTATATCAAAAACTGGCCTAATCTGATGACAGATTGTGAACAAAATTGTGAAAAAATAGATGGCACTGTCATAGCCAAAGTTTTCAACACTGGGCTTAAGAGAAATGTTGAACACACGCTGAGTACCCTGAAGCCTATTTCCGTAGCCTTGAACAAAATGCAGGGAAATAGCTGTTTTATTGCTGATGCTGTTGAAATTTGGAAGGAACTGAGTGAGATCTTAAAAAGAGAAATATGCAATGACAGAGTTAAATTACAAGCATTAAAAAACAAATGGGAAAGCACTATCTCGAGTTCATTTTCTTGCAAATATTCTCAAAACTCGGTACCAGGGTCAAACCTTAACTGCTGAAGAAGAGGAGCTGGCTATAACATGGACATCCAGCAATCATCCCTCCATAATGCCAACTATAATAAACTTCAGAGCTAAGGGTGAACCATTCAAGAAATATATGTTTGCCGATGATGTTTTAAAGAAAGTCACACCAGTGAACTGATGGAAGTAATTTAAGCACTTGGATTCAGAGATTGTTGAAGTGATAATCTCACTTTTAACAGCAGTAGCTTCTTCTGCCCGTGTAGAAAGAATATTTTCTTCCTTTGGACTAATTCATTCCAAAATGAGAAATCGTTTGGGACCTGAAAAAGCAGGAAAGCTTGTTTTTCTTTTTCAGATTATGAACAAACAGGAAAATGAAAGTGAAGACGACTGAGTTAGCTAGAGAAGCCAATATTTTAAATTTCTCATGTTGACCTGGCTGACAGTCTATTTAATGTTGGTGTAGTGTTTTTTTAAATATTTCATTTAACTATTTTAGTTAAAAACAATTTTAACCAAAAAAACCTGATTTTAAAAAACTTGAATGTTTAACTAAATTCAAAAATTCATATGCTTGTTTTGCTAAAATATTATATGTTTGCTGTTAAAGAAAAAAATCCAGAATCCATAGCATTGTTGTTTTAGTTAAAAAAAATAAAATAAAAATCTGAATGTCTGTCTGGTGATGTTCTCCTTCTAATACAGCATGGCAACAAAATTCTCCAAATAGTAATGATTACTCTGTTGAATTGGGGATAGTTCACCTCCCAATGACTTCATAAATATCTGCTTCAATTAGCCTTGGTAAATTAAATTACCAAACAAGCATTTATTTTCTGATATAGCTGTAAAACTAATCTGAAAAGTTTTCAAAATAAATCACTTTAAAAATTAAACCTATATCTATCTCCGATTTGTGAAAAATATGTATTAAGGTTATAACAACCAACAAGAATGTACTTCTATGTAGAAATCCATGATTAAATCGAGTCTTCCTAACTAGCGATTTAAATCAATTTGCTTTTAATCAAATCCACCCTGGTGCCCGACTTGTAGGCAAGTAGAAAGCAGCACCCCTAGTTGGAAGGTTGGGGGCATCGGAGCAACGTTTACTGTCAATGATAGGACAGCATGTCCTAGGAGAGCGTCTGCTGCGGCATCATGTGTAATAGCGTAGTGATTTGCAAAAGGGTCTGTTGATGCCCATGTAGCTGCTTTGTGACCATGTTAGAGCTATTAGCATGGCATGAGCTTGGTCATAGAATATCAGGGTTGGAAGGGACCTCAGGAGGAGGTCATCTAGTCGAACCCCCCGCTCAAAGCGGGACCAATCCCCAACTAAATCATCCCAGCCAGGGCTTTGTCAAGCCTGACCATAAAAACTTCTAAGGAAGGAGATTCCACCATCTCCCTAGGTAATGCATTCCAGTGTTTCACCACCCTCCTAGTGAAAAAGTTTTTCCTAATATCCAACCTAAACCTCCCCCACTGCAACTTGAGACCATTACTCATTGTTCTGTCATCTGCTACCACTGAGAACAGTCTAGATCCATCCTCTTTGGAACCCCCCTTCAGGTAGTTGAAAGCAGCTATCAAATCCCCCCTCATTCTTCTCTTCCGCAGACAAACAATCCCAGTTCCCTCAGCCTCTCCTCATAAATCATGTGCTCCAGTCCCCTAATTATTTTTGTTGCCCTCCGCTGGACGTTTTCCAATTTTTCCACATCCTTCTTGTAGCGTCGGGCCCAAAACTGGAAACAGTACTCCAGATGAGGCCTCACCAATGCCGAATAAAGGGGAATGATCACGTTCCTCGATCTGCTGGCAATGCCCCTACTTATACAGCCCAAAATGCCATTGGCCTTCTTGGCAACAAGGGCACACTGTTGACTCATATCCAGCTTCTTGTCCACTGTAACCCCTAGGTCCGTTTCTGCAGAACTGCTGCTGAGCCATTCAGTCCCTCGTCTGTAGCGCTGCATGGGATTCTTCCGTCCTAAGTACAGGACTCTGCACTTGTCCTTGTTGAACCTCATCAGATTTCTTTTGGCCCAATCCTCTAATTTGTCTAGGGCCCTCTGTATCCTATCCCTACCCTCCAGTGTATCTACCACTCCTCCCAGTTTAGTGGCATCTGCAAACTTGCTGAGGGTGCAATCCACACCATCCTCCAGATCATTTATGAAGATATTGAACAAAACCGGCCCCAGGACCGACCCTTGGGGCACTCCACTTGATACCGGCTGCCAACTAGACATAGAGCCATTGATCACTACCCATTGAGCCCAACAATGTAGCCAACTTTCTATCCACTTTATAGTCCATTCATCCAGCCCATACTTCTTTAACTTGCTGGCAAGAATACTGTCCTCCTGTATCTTGCAAAGTATTCAGCATAGAAGGGAAAGAAAGGGAAAGTATAAAGGAGCGGTGCATCCCATGTTATCAGGAATGCGTCTCCCAGAGATCTGTGTTCCAGTCCCACTCTGAAACAGAATTGAGAGCAGTGGGCATTGTGCTGTGTGGCAAAGAAATCTATGGTGGGGCATCCCCATCAGTTGAAGATGGGCTGAAGTGCTCACATATCCAATTCCCATATGTGATCAAGGGAGAATCTCATGCTCAATGCATTTGCGATGGTGTTCTGGCGTCCAGGGAAGTATGCTGCTGAAATGGTAATAGTGTGTTGGATACACCTGTTCCACAGTTTGAGTGCCTCTGAGCATAAGGAGTGGGACCTTGCTCCACCCTGCCTGTTGATGTAATACATGCAGGCGAGATTGTCTGTCATGACTCTGATGGAGTCATGGAGCACCCATAGGAACATCACTCCAAGGAGAGCATTGGGTTGCCTCATGTGTCACAAGGCATGAGAGTACCTAATAAAAACTAATAAATAATAATAATTGGTGGGCAGTTCACACAGCTAGGAAAATCTGCTACATTTAAGAAAAATCTCTTTGGGCTAAGATTGATATTATTATGAAAATCCTATCAGACACACTGACTGTTGTAATCAGACCTGGTCTGCTCTCTCTGGAAGGAGCACGGCTTCAAAATCTCAGTGAATCATTGTGTTCCAAGTCAGTAGATGCTGCGCTCTCCTTTTCTGGTATCCATTTCCTGAGCTAAATCAGGAAGCTTCATTTAAAAAAAAAAAATCTGATTTATCTGCATTCACCAGTTGTGGGAGCAGAGAATATACAGGTGAAGCTAGATCTCTGCCAATGGATAAGATAGAATGAGATGCAGATGGGATGCCCAGAATTAGTGGATAGCTACCATATGAATGCTGGAGCTTTTAAGCATGTGCATATATGATATCAGATGTCTCAACAGGCTGCAATAAGAAACTGTTTTTTGTGTCTGACACTCCTGTTGTTGTTAACCATTACCATCACCTTCATATTCTGCTACCATTCTTCCAAGAGGACACCTTTGCCGAATACTATTCAACCATAGTTCAGGCCTCTGGTTGACTTCCCTGGCACCATGTGTCTGTTCTGAATCTAAGATGCTGGATCACTGAGTGGTAAGGAAGGGCCATTACAGAGATGGCAGCAGGAAGAGGGAGCCAGCCCTGAAGGCCCCTTACTGCACACCGTGGCATTGCAGCATTATATTGCATCCAGTGCCCTCCATTTCCAACCTGTGACCTATAATACTGATGGACAGCACTATGTGGTAATTCCATACATATATTTCTTGTAATTAGACTTCATTTTTAATGTCACTGCTCCAAATTTGTGGTTTACTCTTCACGTAGGACACTATACGAACATGTATCCCAGTTTTTCAAAATGAATCTATGATCCAAAGTGAGCCCCAGCATCAGCATAAAGTTGAAAAGAAGCTACAAGTTTTTAGCATGCATATTAACCCACTTATCTTAAATTTAAAAATATTATTAGATCAAAAAGACACATATTATTCAAATTAACTATGACATGCAAAAGGTAGAATAAGCCTTGAATGACCTGATCCATGACGCAGTTCTTGAAATATTTGATTTCCACACTTGAATAAAAATTGCATTTAAAGCTTTGTTTATATTACAAAGTGTATTGGTTTGAATTGTGTTAATTATGTATTGTTACGCAGTTAGTTGAGACAGTATAAATCACATATTAATGCCTTCACCACTACTTCATGTATTAATTTGGCAGATGTGTTGCCTTAATAAAAACAATTATCAAAGCAACAAGTGGGAGACCTGTTGACCAATATATCTGGGCTAAAATGTGTGTGTATATATCACATCATCAATATGCATTATTCACACTACCTATAGTAATTTGCATTAAGCATACAATATCAACATAACATTATATTGCATATGTATTTCTAACAATTATGTGGCCTGAATTGGCCTATGTCTTTCTATAATCTTATTCACTTTTGCTAATACTTTGCAAAGCTGAAGTAAGCTTTGGCATTAGAAAATAGAAAACTTTGAAAGGCAAAATACATTAATGTTTTGCCCTGGTACAAGCTGGAAAGGTACCTTCAAGGACCATTGTTTTGTATGCTAGCATTCCAGGTAGACAAGAAAGGTACAGAAAAACAAAGTTAAGGAACTGGTACGAACCAGTGGGTTGGACTTTAGTGAAAAATAAGGGGTTTTATTATTTGTAAAGCCTCCTATAAATACTAATAGCTGAAATGTGTCACTTTGGAAGCAAATCTTCTGGGTAAGGTGAATTCAACAATGCTGCACAAGATGGCTTCCTAGAAATTGGTACTGTATTGAACTTTATTGCCTGTATTATATTTGTATAAATCTCTTATTTGCTCTCTTGCATATATTTCTTAATAAACCAAAGTGTGGTCAATCGAGTATGCAATTTACCAACAAGGGTCGAGGCAACCGCACCTTTGCCTGGGCTATGAGGGGTAAACTGTAGTCTGCCCACAGAGCTGGCCAGTCAAGCTTCCCAAAGATACATTTAACTGAGGGGGGAGAGCGAGGAAAGTGGGACTGGAAGAGATTCAGACCTTTAATTTTGCCTTTTCTCAGCCTAACTCACTTCAAGAAGCCTGCAGAGGCACCAGTCACTGCAAACCCCTCAGAAGGAGAAGAAGAGTGGAGGGTGACAATTTCTTAAAAAACCAAACACAGCCCTGGGACACTAGCTGGAAACTACACAGAGTTGTTGAACTGAACTGTTAGTCTAAAAATATGAAATTAAGTTTAGAGACACAAGGTGGGTTAGATACCTTGTGTCTCTAATATCCTGGGATAGACACGGCTACCACTATGCTGCAAGTAAAAAAGTTTGGCATTTTCCTCAGAAAAGCTCAGTAGTAGCAAGAAAAAGTTAATCATGACAGGATTTGAACATAGGATACCATTTGATATTTCATGTCTGAGGCTTAGACCAGTAAGCCATCTCTTCCCCTTTATGAAACATTTTGTTTGGATCTAAAAAAATTCTTTCAAGAAATCTTTTATCAGGTCAGTGAGTTCAGTTTCGTACATTGGAAAATGTCTGTTCAGTACTCATTCAAAAGTGTTCTCATTGTCCTGGATTCCCCAAACAGGCAGGGACTAAAAGGACTGTTGAAGTAATGCACTCTACCCTGGTACAGTTTGGCTCTCCAAAAGCTCTTGAGCATCCTTTCAGCAGATTCAAGAACTGCACTGATCTGTTGTGAAAGATCAATATCCAGGTCTTTTGGACAGCTCAGACAAACAAAACGGATAGGGGAAGCAAAGAATTATCACCCCTACCAGAGAGACCCTCCCCATAAAAGAGATCTGTCTTAAGATATGAATACAGAATGATTGGTGTGCAAGGTGCTTTTCCTAAATGGTAAACTATTTGTTCCCACACACTACCCATAAGCAACTGTGAAGGATAATCAAAGGTTAAAAAAAAATTGAACATAGAATCATAGAATATCAGGGTTGGAAGGGACCTCAGGAGGTCATCTAGTCCAACCCCCTGCTCAAAGCAGGACCAATCCGCAACTAAATCACGTGGATGGTATTCTAAATTTTTACTTAAAAATGTAAAGACTAAGAGTATTAGTGAACAGGATTCACTGACTGTGCTTTCTAAGCACATTACAACCATTACCAGATCTTTTTCTTTCATGAGCTGGAGAGAGAAACGCTGTTAATTATACAATATTAGCCTCTGACATAGCACTGAAATCCTGCACAGCATGAACCATGTTAGCTAAACTAACAAAATGAATAATTTAACTTGGTCAGAAAGAATTCACTCTCCTACTTGCACTGTTTATCTCAGAATATCAATTTCTGACACTCCTGAAATTACAGTTGTAGGTGATGAAAATTAGCACTATTCACGACTCTAGAAAAAATATAATCCAGGGACAACAGCAAAATTACTAAAAGGTTCAAAGATTAATTATAATATCAAGAGTTTCTACCCCCACCAGCGGCAATTACCACACTGAAATCCTTTATTATAATCTAATTTAGAACTCAAAATTTATAATTGGAAACAATGCAATATTAAAAAACAAATGGGAAATTTTTCTAGAATTTGAAACAAGTATTACATCGAGTGACAGATTAAACATTTTCTTTTAAGTCACTTTTGAGGGAAATAATTGTGTAACTCCAAGACTACAGTAGACTGCTATGAAGGGGGCGAGCAAGTTGATGAGTTCACAGTGATCCAGAATAAACCCTTGCCAATACATCAAAACTTTGAACTCTGTCCCTTTTCGTCACTTTACCTACCAAAGTTTACATATTTCCTGGTTTATAGGCCACTAGTAGGAAAGCCATTGTCTTCCTCCCTCTGTGGAGGGCAGAAATCTGAAGATGCAAGTTGATCCTTGGAATCTAAAAGTATTCCCCAGGGTAGAGGAATGATATCACAGCACAATCTCCATGTAACAAAGAATATTTAGGGATATTACAGGACACCTTTGCATTTTGTTATAATGTGCAGGAGGCATTTTGTTGAAAATGAATATTCATTCCATCCGGCTTTCTTCATCTTTCATTGTATTTTACCAGCAGGTTTCTCTGGTATTTCCTCAATTTAGACTGCTTACACCCTCCAAAAACTCTAGAGGAACATGTTTATTGGGCAAACTGTCTTTTGCTTAGTTTGACATGAGCAAGTTTGTTAATGTATTTTGACAGACTTGCATAACATCCTAAAATGTTTTGAACAATGCAGTTTAGACTGTGATGCAATATTAATGAGTGAATAATGTTCCTCAATACTGGGTTTAATATTTAATAAGTCTGAGTGCAGGCTGGATGTGCTGCAGAAAGATGTGGTTGGAAATCACTGCAGCTGTCAAGGACCAGAAAAGAGGCTACAGACTCCAAGACAAACCTTTAACCTAAACTTAAACTGGGGTCTGAGAAGTGTGAAATTGAAGTTTCTTCAACTGAATTTCTAGTAACTGATCATTATTCATCTGACTGAAAAGTTTATCCAGTGCCCTTCATTAAAACTTAAATTATCTAAGTTCTCCTGTCTGCACAGACAAAAAATATGCAAGGTGGGGGAAGAGACACAGCATCTCAGGATTTACAATTGAATCAATCTGAAAGGGATTGCAAGGATGGTTGCTTACTGAAAGTCACACAGAAAATGACAATGTACTTAACATGGCACATGGAAGACTATACTAGAACCCAACAATGAATTAATCTCAAGTAATTCTATTACTTTAAAATGATTTCTTATCATGTTTGTGCCTTTTTTTAAAAAAAAATCAGAAAGCCCTCTAACCGTATGTCTATGTAAATTATTGGATTCACACACAGCTTTGTATGCTATGGGTAAAAACACCAGTCTATTTTTGCTGCTTTTCTGTTGACAATGCTAACAGTAATTGCTTTCTTCAAAAATCTCTGCCTGATTTCATTTCTAAACCCAGTATTAGAAAGTACACAAGTGTTCAGAGAAAATGTCAGCCTTCACTGCATTTTAAAGTGATAAACTTGAAAATCATAAAAAGAAAAGGAGTACTTGTGGCACCTTAGAGACTAACAAATTTATTTGAGCATAAGCTTTCGTGACCTACAGCTCACTTCATCAGATTTCATTGAAAATCATATTCGCCTGAAATTTTTTAGCTACTATAGTTACAAGTAATACTTGTTGATATGTGACAAACTGCAAAAAAATCTTTTTTTTTCTTCCAGTTGTCTTTGTTTGACAGTCAGCTTTCTCTTCTCCCTATTGAGTAGTTAGTCCCATACTCCCTTGCTGAAATTTTTTTTTTTATAATCAACAGAACAGAAAACCTTTATACACTTTTCTTTAAATAGGCATAATTTACAAAAAAAAACAAAAGGGGACAAAACTATTTAAAAGATGTTTTACTAAAAAAAAATTTTTAAATCAAGTCCATTTAAAAAAATCGAACTGACAATGTTCCTTTAAAATATCCTGCATCTTTTGATTGTACATTCCATAAAATTTCTTCAGATTAGTGGTTATATTAAGTACCACTTCAGTAACTTTATGGAATACATTTCAAAGGCTTGTGTGTCATTTCAGCCATGTGACTCTCACTGAAATCACTGGGATTTGCATGGCCACAAGTCTATGCAATGCTTCGAACATTTACCCCCAACAGTGTCTATTCACCAGTCATCATACATATACAGCATATTTAGTGCCCTACCAAATTCATGGATGTGAAAAATGCATCATGGACCATGAAATCTGGTATCCCTGTGAAATCTGGTTGGGTTCGGGGGGGGGGGGTGTCGCAGTATTGCTACAATGAAGGCAGCACCACCGCCACCATCAGCGCAGAAGTAAAGGCGGCATGTTGGGGAGGCGGGGTTGTCACTTTTGAGAGGGGGGTAGGGCCGGCCTTATTGGTGGGTGACTGCCCAGGGTAATGCAGTGAGTGGGGTGCTGTGGTCACTCCACACACACACACACACACACACACACACACACACACACACGCCAACCCAAGGTCTCTAACCCCCAAGCACTGGGGAGGGGCAGGGTTGGGAGTGCCCAAGAGCTGGGTCAGACCCACCTCCAGCGGTGGCACAGAAGTAAGGGTGGCAATACCATACCATGCCAGCCTAACTTCTACGTTGCTGCGGGCAGCAGCACTGCCTTCAGAGCTGAGCACTCGGCCAGCAGCTGTCATTCTCCTGCCGTCCATCTCTGAAGGCAGTGTCGCCACCAGCAGCAACACAGAACTAAAGGTGGCTATATTATGATCCCCCTATAATAGCCTTCGACCCCCACATGATCCCCTTTTGGGTCGGGATCCCCATGGCTACAAAAAACTGTGATTTTTCAGATTTAAATATCTGAAACCATGAAATTTAAGATTTTTTAAATCCTATGACTGTGAAATTTACCAAAATGGACCGTGAATTTGGTAGGGCCCTAAACATATTATATATATATCAAGTAAGAATTAGGCAGTTATATACATGGAGAGGAGACTCCAAAACATTTTCATTTCCCTCCACCTCATATCCTTATCACTTCTGGAAAAAGTTCAGAGAACAAAAGCAGTGCGCCATGCCCTTGGAATATTTTACAAAGAAAGTAGATTTTTCTCAAAAGTTAAATTGTTAACCTTAGATATATGCGCGCACACACACACATTCTGGAGGCACTATACTGGCTCTGTACTTGAAGTTCCTTTATTCGCATTTAAAGCCAGGTTTCATTTTATTTTTCATAAGAATATGATCCCAAAATTTGCAATATTATCTCTGAGGAACAAGGAATTTATTGTAAAGTCAAAGAAAAATTAAATATTAGTTCATCAGTTTAAAATGTTTTAAAGTGATCCACCAAATAAGTGGCTGAAGTCTGGAGACTTGAAAACTGATTTAGGGACAATTTCACCTGGATCTAAGACCCAGGCAACTTTAAGTTACATAATTTGAAAATAACCATCATTATGCATAAAGGCTTCAATTTATGACAGAGTCCTGAGGATAGTGAATTATTTCTCAATAGATGGCAAAGGATATTTTTAGACTATATAACTTTTGATGTCTAAAATCTTCACAGGAATGAAACTTACATTCTCCTGTCTTGAAGAACTCAACCCCATAGCTGCTTGTCGTCCGAGAGTCTTAGCAGCAGAGCTCAACTCATGTGGACCTCCACTCCTACAAACACCAAAGGCACAGCAGAGGAGCATCTCTTCTATACCCTCCAGCTAGGTAAAGTGGATTTAGATCAACAGGGAAATCCTGTCATCACTATATTTATCCATTACATCTTACACTGTTAAAGTATAAATATAAATTTGTGTATGTGTGGATATGATCCAGTTCAACCATAAATTATAGGACTTGATGCAGGTATTCTTGGGAAAAGTCTGTTACACAGTAGGTCAAACTAAATTATTGTAATTCTCCCTCCTTGACTTCAGTCTCTGAAACCCCCAACATCTTCCATCACCTAAAACACAATTGTGCATCTCCTGCTGCCTTGACTTGTATATTTTCCCTGCTCTGAAGAGCAAGGAATAGGATATGTGTAAACAGAGTGCCAGTTATAATTGTTATTAAAATTATACACAGATTTATAAAAAAAATTCCTTTTTTGGCTCAACTGTCAATAGTTGCTGAAAACCAAGAGAGCGCCTTGTTGACTTAATCATTATTTGTTTCCACTAGTATCTACATTGTGCTACGCACTGTATAAATATCCACTGAGATGTTTCTGTGATAGACAGCTGTATAAAACACTAAGATAGACTGTACAAATACAAAAAACAAAACGGCTTTGACCCAATGAGCTCAAAGCCAATAATCCATCTAATATGTTAACTGTCTGCAGCTCTCAAAATTACCAATAAAAACGTCACAGACTGTGTTTGCTAATTCATACTGCAATCTGGACACAGGCTTCTGACAATTTGACTACTACCTATTCTTTACAGAGTTTGTCTTTTTTAGGCAATTATGGTGCTACAGGATGCCTTGTTTCCAAGAGATGCAAACCGAAATCATGCACATATGGAACAGCATAGCAAAAAATACAGGAGAGTTTAACCAGTTTAATTTTTGACTTTATGCCACAGGCATGAAGGATCTAACTCAGAACAGTAAAGCTGTTTTAGATAGTTTATGTATGTGTTTAGTTTTGAGATTTTTTTCCCCCCATCTTTGTATAAATTGCAATGAAATTGCTTCCCAATTTAATACCATAAAAGTCTCCTCATGGAATCTACGAAGACAATCACGATATTGTGGCAACAATATTAATTATCCATTAAAATGAATGGGGCGTTAGTGTGAAAAATTAATTAGCGTTTCTCTGCTATGCCTACTCATTTGCTACTTTTCAAAATGAAAGACTTCAGCCGTTTGAAAGCAAAGGTTTGTTTTAAAATGCAAAGGGGTGAGGAGGAGAGACTGTTTCTCTCCCCTGCCCTTTTTAATCCATAACTGTGAAGTAATATTATTTCTGTGATGTTCTCTCTTTAAAACATAACTCACTGGCTCCAAATCATTTTCTGATCTCGCAAAGGAAAATAAACTTATCAAGATGAAGCTTCATATACAAACTGTCAGTTCAGATGCTGAGTTTTGAAACTGAAGTGAAAAATTATCCCCTGAAAATTGAAATTTATAGGTAATAGTGAATTAAAGCAGTGACCTCTGTAGTTCCCGCTTCCAGTCTGCGAGATGCATCTCTGTATATATTTAGGACTGAGTATAATGGTATTAATGGAGAATCATTCCAATAAGACATTGTAGGAGAATGCCAAATACTTTTAATTACAAAACGCAATAAAGGAAAATAAAACGGGCTTCCATGAGTTTGATATTCCCAAGCCTTCTCAGCCTCACAAGAAACAGGAATTGGAAACATCCTGAGACTTACATTATATTATGAAGTTGATATACTGAACTTTAACGTATACAACAGATTGTGATTGTGTTTGCTTATACAGATGTTATGAAGAAAGAAAAGTAAATTGATCTTGTAAATCAGGTCAATACAGGAATGTTGTAGACAGTATCAGAGTATTTTGCCCATTTTAACATTTTGTTTTAATATAATACAGCCAATGGCCTTCCACCACATCCCCTGGGAATTTGATTCTATGCTCCACGAAATCTGTTCGGAAATCAGAATATTTCCATTCTACATTCTTTTTTTCAGAATTTCATATCCCACTATACCTTTGAACCTGGAAATTCAAGCAGTATTGCAGAGTGTGGATTATACCTTTCCTACTCAATGATGGTATGATGCCCGGTCAGAAGTCACATTTGCTTTTCTTGCCAGCTGGTAACCAATTTTTTATGTCTACTTTCTCAAGCTCGTCTGTCACTACAAATATCCTCTGAAATGAACAGGGTTGGGGGTTTTTGGTACTGTATGTTGTATTAAATAGCAACTAAGTTCAACAAGACCTGTAGAAAAAATAATATGTGATCACATAAATATTATATCAAGGCATACATCTAAGGGGGAAGAATTAAGGTTGCACAGGCTACCTTACTTGTGCCATTTCCTAAGTTTTGATCTTTGCAATCTTAATGATATTCTTTTAACAGTTATGCTTTTAAATAGAATAGTTACACTGCATAGGATAAAAAATTGTAAACACTTATTCTTCAAGGTTGCCACGGATTAGGAAGAAACTTCCCCTACTAGCAGGTTATTCCAAAATTGCACTTTACAGAGTTTCTTGAATCTCTCTAAAGCACTTGATACTAGCCCATCAGAGAGAGGACACTGGACTACTGGTACGATCCAATATGACATTTCCTATATTCCTAAATATAATTACCAGTTAGATAATGTCCCCAACTGCTTTTTAAGACAAAGGTCATTCATTCCAAAAGTTATTAAATCCTTGCTCCCAAACTCCCAAAATGAAAACTGTATTCTCAGGCACGCTCCACTGTAAGATGTGAGGGCTGTCAATCCTCCGTCATACAGCCAGCAGTACTGTAAATATATTACCGCTGTCTGCTTACACAACGCAACAAGAGATCATCAAGAACTCTCAGCCTCAGCATATTAAACTACAAACATTTTTCTGATGAAACCAGATTTTTGTCCCCCGTATGTGGGAAGAAGCAACTATTCTAATTTGAAAGGTAATATACCAAAGTTAGGTTTCAGAGTAGCAGCCGCGTTAGTCTGTATCCGCAAAAAGAAAAGGAGTACTTGTGGCACCTTAGAGACTAACAAATTTATTTGAGCATAAGCTTTCGTGAGCTACAGCTCACTTCATCGGATGCATTAAGGGGAAAATACAGTGGGGAGATTTAGATACACAGAGAACATGAAACAGTGGGTGTTACCATATACACTGTAACAAGAGTGATCACTTAAGGTGAGCTATTACGAGCAGGAGAGGAAAAAAAAAACCAAAAAACCTTTTGTAGTGATAATCAAGGTGGGCCATTTCCAGCAGTTGACAAGAACATCTGAGGAACAGTGGGGGGGGGGAATAAACTTGGGGAAATAGTTTTACTTTGTGTAATGACCCATCCACTTGCAGTCTTTATTCAAGCCTAGGTTAATTGTATCCAGTTTGCAAATTAATTCCAATTCAGCTGTCTCTCACTGGAGTCTGTTTTTGAAGTTTTTTTGTTGAAGAAATGCCACTTTTAGGTCTGTAATCGAGTGACCAAAGAGTGTTTGTCTCTGTCTGAGGCGTTGGAATAAATGCGGTTGTATCGTAGAGCTTAGTGGTAGACAATGGATCGTGTGATGTGGTCTGGATGAAAGCTGGAGGCATGTAGGTAGGAATAGCGGTCAGTAGGTTTCCGGTATAGGGTGGTGTTTATGTAACCATCGCTTATTAGCACCGTAGTGTCCAGGAAGTGGATCTCTTGTGTGGACTGGTCCAGGCTGAGGTTGATGGTGGGATGGAAATTGTTGAAATCATGGTGGAATTCTTCTTTTCCATGGGTCCAGATGATGAAGATGTCATCAGTGTAGTGCAAGTAGAGTGGGGCATTAGGGAAGAAGCATTGTTCTAAGTCAGCCATAAAAATGTTGGCATACTGTGGGGCCATGCGGGTACCCATAGCAGTGCCGCTGATTTGAAGGTATACATTGTCCCCAAATGTGGAATAGTTATGGGTAAGGACAAAGTCACAAAGTTCAGCCACCAGGTTTACCGTGACATTATCTGGGATACTGTTCCTGACAGCCCACAGTCCATCTTTGTGTGGAATGTTGGTGTAGAGGCTTCTACATCCATAGTGGCTAGGATGGTGTTTTTAGGAAGACCACCAATGGATTGTAGTTTCCTCCATTTGCTCCAGCCCCTCAGACAGAGATAAACATCTACAAGATCTCTATCAAACATCCTTACAACTACAATACCCACCTGCTGAAGTGAAGAAACAGATTGACAGAGCCAGAAGAGTACCCAGAAGTCACCTACTACAGGACAGGCCCAACAAAGAAAATAACAGAACGCCACTAGCCATCACCTTCAGCCCCCAACTAAAACCTCTCCAACGCATCATCAAGAATCTACAACCTATCCTGAGGACGACCCATCACTCTCACAGATCTTGGGAGACAGGCCAGTCCTTGCTTACAGACAGCCCCCCAACCTGAAGCAAATACTCACCAGCAACCACACACCACACAGCAGAACCACTAACCCAGGAACCTATCCTTGCAACAAAGCCCGTTGCCAAATCTGTCCACATATCTATTCAGGGGATACCATCATAGGGCCTAATCACATCAGCCACACTATCAGAGGCTCGTTCACCTGCGCATCTACCAATGTGATGTATGCCATCATATGCCAGCAATGCCCCTCTACCATGTACATTGGTGAAACTGGACAGTCTCTACATAAAACAATAAATGGACACAAATTAGACATCAAGAATTCTAACATTCAAAAACCAGTTGGAGAACACTTCAGTCTCTTTGGTCACTTGATTACGGACCTAAAAGTGGCAATTCTTCAACAAAAAAACTTCAAAAACCAGATTCCAACGAGAGACTGCTGAATTGGAATTAATTTGCAAACTGGATACAATTAACCTAGGCTTGAATAAAGACTGTGAATTGATGGGTCATTACACAAAGTAAAACTATTTCCCCATGAAGAAAAGGAGTACTTGTGGCACCTTAGAGACTAAAATTTATTTGAGCATAAGCTTTCGTGAGCTACAGCTCACTTCATCGGATGCATCCGATGAAGTGAGCTGTAGCTCACGAAAGCTTATGCTCAAATAAATTTGTTAGTCTCTAAGGTGCCCCAAGTACTCCTTTTCTTTTTGCAAATACAGACTAACACGGCTGCTACTCTGAAACCTGTCATTTCCCCATGTTTATTCTCCCCCACCCCCTACCCCCACCCCACTGTTCCTCAGACGTCCTTGTCACTGCTGGAAATGGACCACCTTGATTATCACTACAAAAGGTTTTTTTTCTCTCCTGCTAGTGACCTTAAGTGATCACTCTCCTTACAATGTGTATGGTAACACCCATTGTTTCATGTTCTCTGTGTACACAAATCTCTCCACTGTATTTTTCACTGAATGCATCCGATGAAGTAAGCTGTCGCTCACAAAAACTTATGCTCAAATAAATTTGTTAGTATATCAAAGTTAGTTACATGTCACAGCAAAAGCAGAGTTTACTTCAAAAATAAATTAAGTCTAGTTCACAATTCATACAATACCTAACATATTACCCATATATAATGAATAAGAAAATTTATGCATGATTTATAAATTAAAATATATTCGTCCAACTTTAAATGACTAGTATCAATAAAGAATTTTATTTTCCTTTTTATTTTCCAGATCTATGCCATTAAACTAGAATAAACATGCTATTAACAGAGAAGTCAATAGAAAGCTTTAAAATATACAGTACCACAAAAGGTCAAGCCTCAGTATTGATTTTAATATAACATTTTTGTGCAGCTTCCCAAAGGGTTCTTTTCTAATATTGTTTTTCATTTTTCTTTCACTTTGTACCTTGATTGGTGAATTTGTTGTTCTCCTCTGCAAAAAGCTGTCTACTGCAAGAAGTTTGTCGTATACATGACATACTGCTAAGATCTGACAAGCCAAAATGGAGAGGGGGGAAGCTCTCAAACACATCAGAGTATCAATTAAATGGCAAAATGTATTGCAAATATATACTGAACCCCCCACCCCAAATTCGACCACAACAAAAGAATAAGAAGCTAATGGCTCCATTCTGATCATGTACCACCGAGACCCACCTTCAGATAACTACTGTGTACATTTTTTCAAAATTAATTTAGTTTTCAAGGATTTTCCTTAACAAATGGATGAGGAGGTTTAGAAATATGTCGGACAGAGGCTGCAGTAAGTTATTAAGAACATAAGAATGGATCTCCTGGGTCAGACCAAAGGTCCATCTGCCCAATATCCTGTCTTCCAACAGTTGCCAGTGCCAAGTGCCCCAGAGGGAATGAACAGAACAGGTAATCATCAAGTGATCCATTCCTTGTCGCTCATTCCCAGCTTCTGGCAAACAGAGGCTAGGGACAACATTCCTGCCCACCCTGGCTAATAGCCATAGATGGACCTATCCTCCATGAATTTATCTAGTTCTTTTTTTGAACCTTTTTATTGTCATTGCCAACTTTCTAATCAGGGTTGCCAACTTTCTAATCGCACAAAACTGAACACCCCTTCCCCGCCCCTGCCCCACTTCTTCTCCGAGGCCCTGCCCCCTGCTCGCTCCATCCCCCAATCCCTTGGTCACTCACTTTCCCCCACCCTCACTCACTTTCAACGGACTGGGACAGGGGGTTGGGGTGTGGGACGGGGGGAGGGCTCCAGCTGGGGGTGTGGGCTCTGGGTTGGGGCTGGGGATGAGAGGTTTGGGGTGCAGGAGGGGAGGTGCAGGTTGGGGCCGAGGGGTGCAGGCTCCGGATGGGGGTGTAGGCTCTGGGGTGGGGATGAGGATGAGGGGTTTGGGAGGCAGGGAGTTGGAATGTGAGGGGATTGCAGGGTGCAGGCTCTGGGAGAGAGTTTGGGTGAGGGAAGGGACTCTGGACTGGTGCAGGGGGTTGGGATGCGGGAGGGAATGCAGGGTCCCGATGGCGCTTACCGTGGCTCCCAGGAAGCAGTCGCTATGTTCCTGGAGCCCCTAGGCACATGAGCAGTGAGAGAGGCTCCATGTGCTGCCGCGTGCCTGCAGGCGCTGCCCCCACTGCTCCCATTGGTCACAGTTCCTGGTCAATGGGAGCTGTGGAGCCAGCACTCAGGGCGCAGGCAGCGCGCGGAGCCTCCCTGACCACCCATGCGCCTAGGGAGCCACGTGGAACCAGGCAGGTAGGAAGCCTGCCTTAGCCTTGGGCCCCTACTATGCTGATTTTTAATGGCCCAGTCGGCAGTGCCGACCGGAGCCACCAGGGTCCCTTTTTGACTGGGCATTCTGGTCAAAAACCGGACGCCTGGCAACCCTGTAAGTTATCCAACTAATGACACACAAAATGCCACGCTATTTGGGGCCATATAAAACAAACTTTAGCAGTTCATTAACAAGGAATGTCTGAAGAGAAATTGACTGTATTCATTAAAAACATTTGTCAGGTGAACCTCGTATAACAAAGTTTATAATACTAGACGGTTCAAATGTGACAGAGGTTAGTAGTTACTGAAAGTTATTACCACCTGATGGTTGTTTGGTGACCTATGATAAAATGAACAGATATTATCATCACAAAAAAAGTCACAATTAGGAACCCCATTGGCAGTCCCAACAGACTCAAGCAACTTTGGTATGTGGCTGAGCAGAAAAGACTGAATGAGATTGCAAAACAAACTAGAGGCTTGTATACATAAAAGGAGTTGCATTGGTTTTACTGAAGGTGCAATTTAAAACTGACTTTGTTAAGTCAGTGCAAGAGGCTTTGAGACCACTTATTTTGGCTTAATTTAAGTCAATTAAGAAAAGGCTTAAATTGAAGAGAAATAAGCCACTCGAACAGAAATAGGAGTTTCTACAAAGGGGTTTAAAAACCAATGCAAGTTAACTTCTGCATACTGCTGAATTTTTATAATAGAAAATATTAAGCAACAGCTTTCCATATAATTAATACTTTTTATTTTCTTGTTTGTGTATAAAAATCAGCCATTTCAGGTCTTGGAATAGAGTGCCCAGCAAGTCTCAGAGCAGAGTTACTACTGCTGAGCGATTGAATAACATAGGAGCATATTTCTTATACGTTTTGGATTTTTTGGAGGGAGGAAAATATTTAAAGAGAGTGATTTTTGTATGTCTCAAGAACTGAGTGTTTGACTTGTGGATGATATTTTTAACACCCAGGACAATACAAACTTGATTAGAGCAAATCTACAGCAACTCTAAATTTTCAAGCTCCCAAGTGCATGACAGTGTCTTTTGACTGATTAACTTGCTTTAAAGGGTCTCCTTTAAAAAAAGGACACAATAAAATAGGCTTTAGTTGTACAAGGCCTTTCTCTGTGCTTTCTGTAATTACTTTATAAGCTCCATAAAATAAAAGGGGGAGGGAGGGCAGAAGAGAAATCAGGCGTGCAGAAAAAGGTCATTGTCAGCATCCCTCCAAGACAGTTACACATCAGATACACCTCATCTGAAGGTTTTACAAAGCTATCCACGTAAATGCACACGTCATTGTTGACAAGGAAATAAAAAGTTACAACAGTGTACATTTTACCTAATTAGGGAGTACAAGTCCTGAGCTGGTATTAGGATTTGTAGAATCCTCTTCCCCTCAATTTGTCCTTTTCTCATAAAAATCCCGTCTCTCCCAGGATACAAAATATAAAGAAACATATAGGAATGACAGAGTAGGTCATGCTAGTGGGGGAGTGGCCCTATATGTGAAAGAAAGTATAGAGTCAAATATAATAAAAATCCTAAATGAATCAAACTGTACCATAGAATCTCAATGGATGGAAATTTCATGTTAAATAATAAGCGTATAGCAGTAGGAATATACTACAGGCCACTTGACCAGGAGGATGATGGTGATTGTGAAATGCTCAGTGAGATTAGAGGCTACAAAAACCGAAAACTCAACAACAACGTAGGATTTCAACTATCCCCATACAGATTGGGTACATGTCACCTCAGGACGGGACACAGAAGTAAAGTTTCTACACACAATTAATAACTGCTTCTTGAAGCAGCTAGTCCTGGAACTCAACGTGAGAGGCAACTCTGGATTTAATCCTAAACGAAGCACAGGGTCTGGTCCAAGAGGTGAATATAGTTGGACTTCTAGGTAATAGCAACCATAATATAAATAAATTTAACATCCGGGGGGAGGGTGCAGTGGAGAGAATACCAAAGAAGCCCACCATAGCCGCATTTAACTTCAGAAAGGGGGACTACCGAAATATGAGGAAGCTAGTAAAACAGAAATTAAAAGGAACAGCAAGGAACAGTCACAAGAGTGAAATGTCTGCAAGCTGCATAGAAACTTTAAACACACACACACATACGAACACAAAGTAAGAGAGGCTCAAATTAAATGCATATCCTAAATGGAAGGGAAAAAAAAAAAAGTAAGAGCAACAAAAAAATGCCACCATGGCTAAACAGAGTAAAGGAGGAGATTAGAGGCAAAAAGGCAATCTTTAAAAATGGGAAGTCAAATTCTAGTGAGGAAAACAGAAGGGAGCATAGAAAGTATAAGTAGGCAGGCCAAAAAAGAATTTGAATAACTAACAAAAGACACAAAAACTAACAGCAAAAAAAATGTTAAGTACATCAGAAGCAGGAAGCCTGCCAATCAACCAACCAGCGGGGCCACCCAATGAAGACAAGGCTGTTGCAGAGAAGCTAAATGAATTATTTGCATCGGTCTGCATGGGAGAAGATTTGAAGGAGATTCCAACACCTGTGGAACTCATTGCCAGGGGATGTTGTAAAGGCCAAAACTATAACCAGATTAAAACAAGAATTAGATAAATTAATGGAAGCTAGATCCATCAAAGCCTCTGACTGGGCATGGATGACAGGGGATGGATCACTTGAGAATTGCTCTGTTCTGTTCATTCCCTTTGAAGCATCTGGTGTTCGTCACTAACGGAAGACAGGATACTGAGCTACATGGACCACTGATCTGACCAAATATGGATGTTCTCATGTTCCTCTTCTGCTCCTCTCAAATGGTTGGGAGGAACAAGCCCCACTAGTCAGTTCTCGCAACAGACTAGCAGAGAACATACTTGACTTCAATGGCACTATGCTAATTTACATCAGCTGAGAACACTGTCCACGATCCTCACTCTGATCACGATGGCTACAATTAGTACACATAGCTGCTAGCAGAGAGCGGATCCATGCACGAAGACAGCCCACAGTCCCAGCCAACAAGATGCCGAAATTCAGATCAATAAAAGCCCTCCTGGAACAATTTACAGTGGTCTTTACATAGTGACTACTATTTCATGGATATATTGTTTCCTCCATTTCCCCATTCACCAACTCCGAAAAGCAGACAGACAAAGCATTAGCCTTTTAGTAAAATCCTAGCTTCAGACAATTAGTACTGGTTTTGTTTTGGGAGAAGAGAGAAAGGGACAGCAGAAAAAGGGAAAAATATTTAATCAAAAAAAAAAAAAAAAAGCTCCTTACCAGTGAAACCAAGAACCCAAAAGTCACTGAGAAATCCAGAGAGGATGGATAAGTTAGCAATTTATTTTTTCATTATAAAAACTACAACTTCTTACAGGCACAGCAGAAGCAGTGCTCTTTCAGTAGGAATCTGAATGAGAGTAAGGTGTCTCAGGATACAGTGGTGTGTCCCATCCATAAGTATACCAGTGACACACACAATTAAAATGTTAACATTCATCATGAATGTTTTGCCAAATCACATATGAAATACATGGACATACACACATGTAGAACAGAAATAATCAAACAAAATGCACAAATAAAATTTAGTTAAACTGAACTACTTCCAAGATCTATAAGGTTGTTTGAAATTTCTTTGCCTTTCAAATACTTGGAAGCAATAGTTATTAATGTTTGTCTTTTACAATAAGTCTCTTCTTTCACTCATCCTCCTTGTTTCAGTTAAATAAATCTGACAGTCCACTGAGACCGACAACAAGCAAACCTCGGTTACAAGTTCATCAATATCATAATAAAAATTTTAACTCATTCTCCCCTTTTGATTTCCTTTTATACACTTTCTTCTGTATTTGCCTTTTAGATTGCAAACTCTTGGAGGCAACTGGATCTGTGTCTTACACAGCACCAAGCACACTGATGAACAAATAATTCTACTTCCAAGGGCAGAATGTCAAGATATCTACCATATTGGAATTGCTGTGCAGTTTGCATATTAAACCTGCACCTCCTTCAGTGTTCACCAGCTTGGGGGAGGAGAGGAGTTTGCAACAGTATTTAGGCCATGGACCAGTAAATTAAATTCTAGGGTTCTGACACGAACGTTCTGTATGTCCTGGGGCAAGTCATTTAACTCTTCTGTGCCTCAATTTTCCCATCTCTGAAGTTCAGAATGCTTACTCTTCTACCTCTCAGGGGTGCCTTGAAGCATATTAAATATTTGCATATGCTCCAAAATACCCAGATGAAAGGCACAATCTGAGCAACTATCACAGTAATTATGTAGTCAGTCACCCACCACTGTTAACAAGGATAGTTCCAAGTACCACCTACTGGCAGTAGATAGCAAGCCTGAGTAACAGCATAAGCCAGAAAACTGTGAAAGTAGGATAACACTGGAGGGTTGGAAAATCTGAGACTTCATAATACATAAAGTTTGTTTCTTGGCAACAAACCCATCTAGCTTAATATCATTTCTCTCTATTGCGGATATGAATTTTGTTACTTCGTGATCTCTAGTGCTAGCTTAATGCTGTCACTCTCTCCCAAAGGCATGCACAATGCTCCACTGAGTTGTGCAGATTTCTCAGCAGAACTCAATGGAGCAGGTGCATCTTGCTGACCAGAAGCAGATTCTCATCTCTGAAGTTCATGAGCCATGGCACCATCTGGCACAATGCACGCCATCTCTGAGCCATCAAGACAAATATTTCCAATTACATTAAAATCTTTTACTGGCACATCAACAGCAAGTTCAAACTACCATCATTACTGATATGAACATATAGATGGATATAGCTAACAACTGAGCATCAGAATAGTGACACAAGCCAAGTTAGAAATGCAAGGTCTATCTATCATCCCCCTACCCCCATTGAGGGGGAATCTGTAGGACTGCCCTGACCATCACAAGCACTGAAAATTTTATTCACGTATTTTATACAAATTTTGTATCTTGACAAAGAATTAAATCACTAACATCACCTCCACACTTGCTTCTGTACCAGATACTGTTCACACATTTTAACCAACTTGGAAAAAAAAGTGTGTGTAAACAAACATTTCCTGATTGTTACTGTTGTAAAACTGCATCTTCCCATGCCTCCTACCTGACTCTTTTCGGTCATCTTTTACAAAATTACGTATATTTGAGGCTGTAGGCTACTCTGGGCAAAGACCTATGCTTTTTCATTGTTTGTGAAGTTTCATGCACTCAATCTAAATAATTAACATGCAAAGGTTCTATCAGATGCCTAATTTTTGTTTTTTTAAAGAGATGTACAGCTCTTTACACTAATATTTATTCTTAGTTTTCAGTACATCAAGTCTATTTTGTTTCTAATATCTGTATCAAGAATGTAGCTACTGATATGAAATGGTGAAGAGACTATGTGAACGCTCTGTTTTATTGTTTTTTATCTTTATCCTTTTCTCAATGTTCTTCTGTTATATTTAATGAAAAATACAGGAGCCCTGCTGTGACAAATTTAACACCTGTAAATTCCCATTACTTTTACCAAAGTCTGTGTAGCTCAGTAGGATGTGCTTGCACAATATTTCAAAGATAGTAAATACAAACTCTGCTGAAGTTGAACTACAGTCACAGTATCACTTCTCTTAAAAAAACAAACAAAAAAACCTTATATGAAAAGCATTTCTAATGTGGAAAAACAAACAGTAAAAACAAATAATTCAGCTATTTAAAACAAGTGCCCATAACTAATGCTAACTCAGTCCCTAACTGGAGTATCTAAGGCCATACTTTGCAGTATCTTAAGGTTCTATGATTTAACAAGACATGACTAATGTGTACCGTTTCCCCAAATCATTCTGAGTGTTGTCTTCATTTAAAAAGGTGTACTGAGGAATAGTTTATGTACAGCTAGCACATTAATCCAATTTGTTAGCATGGATGGCTGCATTCATAGTAAAACATTTGTACAGTTGCTTCATTACAACGTTGTTAAGAAAAGTCAGAGGACAGTCTGGTGAAAAGTGTAGAGGTAATGGAAACATAGGATGAAATTCTGGGTCCACTGAAGTTAGTGGCAGAACTCCCACCGAGTTCAATAGGTTCAGAATATCACCTCATAGTGTTAATTCTTTTAGTTTAATAACCACGTGTTCCTGAGATAATCGTGGGTTGATCTGAAGACTGATAATTGTGTGACATAGTTCATCTTCAAAATCCCAACAACTTGCAACTTTTGGAAAGTAACAAAAAACCTAGGGGAGAGAGAATCCAAATCAACTCTGGGGGAATTGTGATCTCATAGAAAGGCTCTGATTTCTATTAGCCTCTCATATTGCCCAGGATTTAACTTGACATGTTCTCAGAGAAACAGATGATGGGATTCAGCATCATATCCAGTCACCCAAACACACATGCGCAAAGGTATCAAAGCCACAGATCTGTATTTTACAAATATAGAAACACACTTTTTAAATTCAAGTCTTGGAAATGTATGCTACGAGAGCACTGACAAAAATGCAGCGTTCAGCTCTCTGGAAAATGTTAGGAAATGTTTGTTCAAAAGTCAGCAGCTGGAGGAGGACCTTTGGAGGAGTGGAGAATTACCAGCAGGCGGTAGTCTAGTCTGGGCTTGCTGAAGTTGACAAGAAACATCTCTCCAGAATCCAGAGACTGGCCCATCACGAATGACAGAAGTCCTGGCTGCCGACAGAGTAGCGGGGACACCAAATTAGGAATACATTGGACCCTGCGGTTTATGAAAAAGAAGTCTGAAATGGGGTACGAAATAAGCTTTTCTGGGGCTTGAAAAGGACAGTATCAAATCGAGCGGCAGCGAACCAGCGGAGCAGCGGGGACAGCAGAGCAGCTCACAGCAGGAGTTTGCCTGGGACTGGTAAGTATCCGAGTGTGTGTGTTTGCTTGCTGAGGAAGTATCCGAGCGTGTGTTTGCTGGGAGGGAGCCTGAGTGAGTGTCTGATTGGCTGCTAGCCTGCAGGGGGCGGGCATTAGGGTGTCTGTGTGTTTGCGTCAGGGAAGCCTGGCTGTTTAAAAATAGCCGGAGCCTCGCGAACCAGCTGAGCGGCAGCGAACCAGCGGAGCAGCGGGGACAGCAGAGCAGCTCACAGCAGGAGTTTGCCTGGGACTGGTAAGTATCCGAGTGTGTGTGTTTGCTTGCTGAGGAAGTATCCGAGCGTGTGTTTGCTGGGAGGGAGCCTGAGTGAGTGTCTGATTGGCTGCTAGCCTGCAGGGGGCGGGCATTAGGGTGTCTGTGTGTTTGCGTCAGGGAAGCCTGGCTGTTTAAAAATAGCCGGAGCCTCGCGAACCAGCTGAGCGGCAGCGAACCAGCGGAGCAGCGGGGACAGCAGAGCAGCTCACAGCAGGAGTTTGCCTGGGACTGGTAAGTATCCGAGTGTGTGTGTTTGCTTGCTGAGGAAGTATCCGAGCGTGTGTTTGCTGGGAGGGAGCCTGAGTGAGTGTCTGATTGGCTGCTAGCCTGCAGGGGGCGGGCATTAGGGTGTCTGTGTGTTTGCGTCAGGGAAGCCTGGCTGTTTAAAAATAGCCGGAGCCTCGCGAACCAGCTGAGCGGCAGCGAACCAGCGGAGCAGCGGGGACAGCAGAGCAGCTCACAGCAGGAGTTTGCCTGGGACTGGTAAGTATCCGAGTGTGTGTGTTTGCTTGCTGAGGAAGTATCCGAGCGTGTGTTTGCTGGGAGGGAGCCTGAGTGAGTGTCTGATTGGCTGCTAGCCTGCAGGGGGCGGGCATTAGGGTGTCTGTGTGTTTGCGTCAGGGAAGCCTGGCTGTTTAAAAATAGCCGGAGCCTCGCGAACCAGCTGAGCGGCAGCGGAGCAGCGGGGACAGCAGAGCAGCTCACAGCAGGAGTTTGCCTGGGAGTTCGCCTGGAGTGAGCCCAGTGAGGCTTACATCTTGCCAACGTCTCTGAGGAAGCTCATAGTAGGTAGGTGATATGGAAGGGGGGGGTTCAGCTATTGTGACCTGCACTGGATGTGCCATGTTTGTCTTTCTTCCACAGGACAGAAGCGACTTTGTCTGTACAAAGTGCAAGCTGGTCTCCATATTGGAAGAGAAGATTGAAGGTCTGGAGCAACAGGTAACGACCCTGCGTTGTATACGAGAGACTGAGGATTTTCTGGACCAAACTCAGGATAGCCTTCTAGGGGCACAAAGCTCTAAAGATATAGAGCAGGTTGCACAGAGGAGCCAAGAGGCCAGTGAAGAAGCTTGGCAACATGTGACCTCCAGAAGAGGTAGCGGAATGTCCGGGTTCCAGTAACACAGACACAGGTAACTAACCGCTTTCATGTTCTCTCCACAGGTACCATTGCGGAGAGTGGACCAGATGATATGTCTGGGGGGAGAAAGCAGAAGGAGACCCCGCTGGTTGGGAGGCATGAGATGCGATGTCCTGAGGTTGGGGGTTCCACGACCACCACTCCCAAGAGGAGAAGGCGGGTGGTGGTGGTCGGGGACTCTCTCCTCCGGGGGACTGAGTCATCTATCTGCCGCCCTGACCGGGAAAACCGAGAAGTCTGCTGCTTGCCAGGGGCTAAGATTCGTGATGTGACGGAGAGACTGCCGAGACTCATCAAGCCCTCGGATCGCTACCCCTTCCTGCTTCTCCACGTGGGCACCAATGACACTGCCAAGAATGACCTTGAGCGGATCACTGCGGACTACGTGGCTCTGGGAAGAAGGATAAAGGAGTTGGAGGCGCAAGTGGTGTTCTCGTCCATCCTCCCCGTGGAAGGAAAAGGCCTGGGTAGGGACCGTCGAATCGTGGAGGTCAACGAATGGCTACGCAGGTGGTGTCGGAGAGAAGGCTTTGGATTCTTTGACCATGGGATGGTGTTCCATGAAGGAGGAGTGCTGGGCAGAGACGGGCTCCATCTTACGAAGAGAGGGAAGAACATCTTTGCCAGCAGGCTGGCTAACCTAGTGAGGAGGGCTTTAAACTAGGTTCACCGGGGGAAGGAGACCAAAGCCCTGAGGTAAGTGGGAAAGCGGGATACCGGGAGGAAGCACAGGCAGGAATGTCTGAGAGGGGAGGGCTCCTGCCTCATACTGGGAATGAGGGGCAATCAACAGGTTATCTCAAGTGCTTATATACAAATGCACAAAGCCTTGGAAACAAGCAGGGAGAACTGGAGGTCCTGGTGATGTCAAGGAATTATGACGTGATTGGAATAACAGAGACTTGGTGGGATAACTCACATGACTGGAGTACAGTCATGGATGGTTATAAACTGTTCAGGAAGGACAGGCAGGGCAGAAAAGGTGGGGGAGTAGCACTGTATGTAAGGGAGCAGTATGACTGCTCAGAGCTCCGGTACGAAACTGTGGAAAAACCTGAGTGTCTCTGGATTAAGTTTAGAAGTGTGTGCAACAAGAGTGATGTCATGGTGGGAGTCTGCTATAGACCACCGGACCAGGGGGATGAGGTGGATGAGGCTTTCTTCCGGCAACTCACGGAAGCTACTAGATCGCATGCCCTGATTCTCATGGGTGACTTTAATTTTCCTGATATCTGCTGGGAGAGCAATACAGCGGTGCATAGACAATCCAGGAAGTTTTTGGAAAGCGTAGGGGACAATTTCCTGGTGCAAGTGCTAGGGGAGCCAACTAGGGGGAGCGCTTTTCTTGACCTGCTGCTCACAAACCGGGTAGAATTAGTGGGGGAAGCAAAAGTGGATGGGAATCTGGGAGGCAGTGACCATGAGTTGGTTGAGTTCAGGATCCTGACGCAGGGAAGAAAGGTAAGCAGCAGGATACGGACCCTGGACTTCAGGAAAGCAGACTTTGACTCCCTCAGGGAACAGATGGCCAGGATCCCCTGGGGGACTAACATGAAAGGGAAGGGAGTCCAGGAGAGCTGGCTGTATTTCAAGGAATCCCTGTGAGGTTACAGGGACAAACCATCCCGATGAGTCGAAAGAATAGTAAATATGGCAGGCGACCAGCTTGGCTTAATGGTGAAATCCTAGCGGATCTTAAACATAAAAAAGAAGCTTACAAGAAGTGGAAGCTTGGACATATGACCAGGGAAGAGTATAAAAATATTGCTCGGGCATGTAGGAAAGATATCAGGAGGGCCAAATCGCACCTGGAGCTGCAGCTAGCAAGAGATGTCAAGAGTAACAAGAAGGGTTTCTTCAGGTATGTTGGCAACAAGAAGAAAGCCAAGGAAAGTGTGGGCCCCTTACTGAATGAGGGAGGCAAGCTAGTGACAGAGGATGTGGAAAAAGCTAATGTACTCAATGCTTTTTTTGCCTCTGTTTTCACTAACAAGGTCAGCTCCCAGACTGCTGTGCTGGGCAACACAAAATGGGGAAGAGATGGCCAGCCCTCTGTAGAGATAGAGGTGGTTAGGGACTATTTAGAAAAGCTGGACGTGCACAAGTCCATGGGGCCGGACGAATTGCATCCGAGAGTGCTGAAGGAATTGGCGGCTGTGATTGCAGAGCCCTTGGCCATTATCTTTGAAAACTCGTGGCGAACGGGGGAAGTCCCGGATGACTGGAAAAAGGCTAATGTAGTGCCCATCTTTAAAAAAGGGAAGAAGGAGGATCCTGGGAACTACAGGCCGGTCAGCCTCACCTCAGTCCCTGGAAAAATCATGGAGCAGGTCCTCAAAGAATCAATCCTGAAGCACTTAGAGGAGAGGAAAGTGATCAGGAACAGTCAGCATGGATTCACCAAGGGAAGGTCATGCCTGACTAATCTAATCGCCTTTTATGATGAGATTACTGGTTCTGTGGATGAAGGGAAAGCAGTGGATGTATTGTTTCTTGACTTTAGCAAAGCTTTTGACACGGTCTCCCACAGCATTCTTGTCAGCAAGTTAAGGAAGTATGGGCTGGATGAATGCACTATAAGGTGGGTAGAAAGCTGGCTAGATTGTCGGGCTCAACGGGTAGTGATCAATGGCTCCATGTCTAGTTGGCAGCCGGTGTCAAGTGGAGTGCCCCAGGGGTCGGTCCTGGGGCCCGTTTTGTTCAATATCTTCATAAATGATCTGGAGGATGGTGTGGATTGCACTCTCAGCAAATTTGCGGATGATACTAAACTGGGAGGAGTGGTAGATACGCTGGAGGGGAGGGATAGGATACAGAAGGACCTAGACAAATTGGAGGATTGGGCCAAAAGAAATCTAATGAGGTTCAATAAGGATAAATGCAGGGTCCTGCACTTAGGATGGAAGAATCCAATGCACCGCTACAGACTAGGGACCGAATGGCTCGGCAGCAGTTCTGCGGAAAGGACCTAGGGGTGACAGTGGACGAGAAGCTGGATATGAGTCAGCAGTGTGCCCTTGTTGCCAAGAAGGCCAATGGCATTTTGGGTTGTATAAGTAGGGGCATAGCGAGCAGATCGAGGGACGTGATCGTTCCCCTCTATTCGACACTGGTGAGGCCTCATCTGGAGTACTGTGTCCAGTTTTGGGCCCCACACTACAGGAAGGATGTGGATAAATTGGAAAGAGTACAACGAAGGGCAACGAAAATGATTAGGGGTCTAGAGCACATGACTTATGAGGAGAGGCTGAGGGAGCTGGGATTGTTTAGTCTGCAGAAGAGAAGAATGAGGGGGGATTTGATAGCTGCTTTCAACTACCTGAAAGGGGGTTTCAAAGAGGATGGCTCTAGACTGTTCTCAATGGTAGCAGATGACAGAACGAGGAGTAATGGTCTCAAGTTGCAATGGGGGAGGTTTAGATTGGATATTAGGAAAAACTTTTTCACTAAGAGGGTGGTGAAACACTGGAATGCGTTACCTAGGGAGGTGGTAGAATCTCCTTCCTTAGAGGTTTTTAAGGTCAGGCTTGACAAAGCCCTAGCTGGGATGATTTAACGGGGACTTGGTCCTGCTTTGAGCAGGGGGTTGGACTAGATGACCTTCTGGGGTCCCTTCCAACCCTGATATTCTATGATTCTATGATTCTATGACAGTGGGCACTGCCAGATGATTAGCCCTGAAGTGGATTCCTAGGTTTTAATTTTACATAATAAATTACAAATTTTGTTAATTCTTCCTCGAATGAAGGTATGCTGAAAAGGGATTTCTGCAGCAGGCTTCAAAGAACACCCACTGTCCCTATCAGGGGATCCCTGCACTTGAGGACAGGGTCCTCCTAATAAAGAAGGAGAAAGAAGGGGAGTTCCAAAGTAAAATTTCGAAGTGAGAAGTTTAGTGGTGGCAGCAGGTAACCAACGCCAAGGTGACAGAAAACCTGAGGTCATGAGAAGCCCAATCCTGCAAATCCTTAAACACATGCTCACGTATGTGAGGAGTCCATTTGAACTCAATGTGTAAACTTAAACATGGACATAATTCATTTCAACTTCAATTTTATTTTTAATTGAAAGTGATGTAAAACTTATTAGATGTTGTTTTTCACTTTTAGCCAATAATGAATGTGAAGTACCCCTCAATAACCAAAACTAGAGGAGAATATTTAAAAAGTTGTATTTGTATAACGAAGAACAGAGTCCAGAAGCCACTAGTACTTCTGTGTAATCATGTCATTTCTTTCCTTTGCATTTTGATCTTTGAAGACAGCAGGAGACATCCTATAATGAGATCAGGAAGTAGCCATATACAGTGAACACATGCACTTAGATAATCAGCACATTCCTTTTTTATTAGATATCTCAGCTCAAACAATTATACCTTTCAGATGCTTCAAAGCATCTTTATGTTTAATAGCATTTTTACTATGAGAATAAGGTTGAAGAAAGCAGACTTTTTTTGAAAGAGGAATAAAAGCACAGCTAAGTTTCGCATGCTATTGTGTGTAAAAAGCTCTAAAGCTAATTTAGAGACATGAAAGCATAAACTTGATGTACATTCTGATACAGTCCAGCCTTAAGTGCTTTTATAAAGAAAAGCTAGCAATGAAAAAGTAATATGTTTTCAAATTAAATTGTTTACAAAAAAAATAAAAATCCAAGCACAGCTAAGTTTTTATAATACAATGTGGTATCATTTAACTTCACTAATGTAAAGAACTGGGGTGAAAGATGTAAAAGCTATTTTTTGATGCATGAGCATTCTGACAGGCACACACCACTCTACAAATTTCATCAAAAAAGATATTAGATGTGCTGACTTGCTTTTCTAGATAAAAGCTGTGAAAAAGAAGTCAAAGGCTAGGGGTCAGAACTGGTGACATTTTTCTCTCTGTCAAAGTCTCTGACAAATGGATTGAGGGAGCAGGTGAGACGTTAATCACAACTGTATATTTTTTACTACTCATATGTATACCATTAGGTTCCTGCCAAATTGGCAGTCATGGTAGATACCCCCATAGCATTGTGTTATTCAGGGAAGACTACCAACTTACTTTTTAATGCACAGCTCCAGATGTACAAGTCTTGACATATGCACAATGTAAATCACTCCATGAAATTTCAATAACACTTTTGTTGCATTTTTCTTCTAATAAGTGCTAATGCATGTGTAGGGAAACAGAATTAACCTAAGCTTCAAGATCTTATCTACATTTTTGCATTTGAATTAAAAAAAAAAAAAAAAAAAAAGGATCCATCAAAAGTATTCCTACCCCATCGATGTTTATAATCATCTGGAAGGCTGAAAACCATTTTAAGCATTACATGGTAAGTGGGTTTGCTATGATATGTTCTGGACATATTGGGCTACTAGTGTTTAAAAGTGAATTGTTTGCTTCAGCACTCTAACTCAATTTTAAATGAAGAATTACATGGACTCTGCAAAAAGGTAGTGGTGGGCCGGGGAGGGGCCTTAGTAGACTGGTGTGGGAAGTTCCAGAGAAGGAACAGAGGGATCACATTTTGCTTCAACTAAAAAGTATGGATCATGACTCAGAACACTGTTGAGTAAGATCCTGGCGGCTCCAGCCAGCACCGCTGACTGGGCCATTGACTGTCCGGTTTGGGGTGCTGTGCAACAGTGCTGGCAGGCTCCCTGCTAGCCTCTGCACCGCACGGCTCCCGGGAAGCAGCTGGTATGTTTGTTCCCCCTCCAGCTCTTACAGCTACCTAGGACAGGGGTGTAGAACCCACGGGCCGGATTCAGCACCATGGTTCATTTCATCCAGCCCCCGGTGCCCCCCCCCGGGGCTGGAGCTGCGAGCTCAGGCTCACCCCATTGCGGGGGGAAGCCCTGAGTCTCCACGCCCCCCAGCGGGTAAGTGGCTCACGATTGATTTTTTTTCTGTGGGTCAATGGCCCATGACAGAAAAAAGGTGCCCCACTCCCCCAGCCGGAGACCTCACTCCCTCCCCCGTGCCCCAACCCCCTGCCCCAGCCCTGATCCCCCTACCACCCTCCAAACCCCTCACTCCCAGCCTGGAGCACCCTCCTGCACCCCAAACCCTTCATCTCCAGCCCAGAGCCCTCAGCCCTCTCCCACACCCTGAACCTCTCATTTCTGAACCCACCCCGTAACCCACACCTCCAGCCCAGAGCCCATACCTCCTCCCACACCCCAACTCCCTACCTCAGCCCGGAGCTTCCTCCCATACTCCAATCCCTCAGCTCTGCCCCCCGAGCCCAGAGCCCTCTCCCATATCCCAAACTCTTCATCTCTAGCCCCACCCCAGAGCCCGCACCCAAGCCAGAGCCCTCATCCCTGGTGAAACTGAGCGAGCGACAGAGGGAGAGGGGACTGAGTGAGTGTGAGCGGGGCCTCAGAGAAGGAGCGGGGCATGGGCAGGGCAAGGGTGTTCAATTTTGTGTGGCAAACCTATTGATGAGACATCCTTCGCACCCCTGCTCCCTATATAGATTACTATACTCTTCCCAGCATGAATGAACTACATGGGCTAAACATTGGTTGCATATGGAACCTGAACAACAAAGCCATTCACAGAGGGACCTATAGAGCAGCTTCTGTAGGGTTCCGCAGAGCCTGATCTAGAGTGGAACACTTGCAACCCCATAGCGCTACATTAGCCAGAGTAATTCTGGCATATTCATAAAATGCAAACATCAACTAGAATGTAACTCATAGTATCTGATCAAGACCTCACACCAAGATCAGTTTGAAAAAGTTTGCACCTCAAAACTACAAGGCAACTTTAAAAAAAAGAAATGAACACTGTTGAAAACATTTTAAATAACTTTGGCACACTGCAAAGAAAAAAGAAAAAAAAAAAACCCTTATGCTTTTCTTACTCAAGATTATTATGTACAAGGTTCAAAGACTACTCCCAAGAGCTGAGTTTTCTTATCATAGACTCTTCAAACCTCATCTTATTTTAAAACAAGAGAAGAGAGATCTCATCACCCATAGTATTTTTCTTACATTGACATTGACAACAAAATTCTTTATCACTAGCTAAATTCAGGCATGATTGTCAGCAATGATCTTTGCAAAACATGAAAGCAGATGTGGAAAAGAAGGTGTGACAAAGCCAATCTGCTTTTTACCAAGGCAGGGCAAATGAAAATTGAATCACGGAATATCCACCAATGAAAAAGTCTCAAGTCATAAAATAATAGAACCACAAAATAAAAATTGCCACATGGTAAAAATGTTTACAAATTGCAATAAGTTAATCCTAAATGGAAGTACTAATCAAAACTTCTAAATTAAATTAAAAATAGCTGTAATATTTCAAAGAGAAGAGATTTTACCATAACATATTGATTGGCTTTACTGCTTAATCAAAGGGGACAGATTATGTTTTAGAGCGTTTGTATTCTAGTATCCAATTATATACTCTGTCAACCTAATCCAATTAAATAATGTAGGGCTGTACAGGAAACAATTGAAATATATGCAGACAATTTTAGTAGTACTCATTAAATTATGATTTAAGACATCTACCATAATGAGCCTTTCTCCGCACTCAAAAGGGAAAGGACAGTACCTGGTTTATGATTTTTGTTCCACATGTTTAAAAATATATATGACTCACCCAGAACATGAAAGGATTAGTTAACTTGAATATGTGTAACTAATGACAGAACAGATTCTCCAAAACCTGGTTAGTAATTCAAATATTTTTAAAATAATTGCAATGGATTATTGTACACTATTTAAAATGCATCCTAACAATTTCAGGATCCAAGGCCTCATAACCTCTTTTCCCTGTGAACCATTAAACAGCCACTCATAATAAATAATATTTGTGAGAAATAGATCATAAAAATTAAAAGGACACAAAGAAATCATGAAGTAGCTTCTTTCCACTGAGCTGTTAGTGCAGCACTTTGCATCTTTAAAGCACTATGCGAGCACTAAGTATTAAAGCAGTTCCAGAACTGAACAAAACACAGAAACATTGGACAAGAAACAAACACTTTTACTGATGTCAAAATTTACTCTTGATCAAGCAGAAGAGTTCTAAAGCTGTGTCTACACTAAAGGGGCTTGGTCTACATTTAAAAAAAATTAGGTAGACCTAGCTATGTCACTCAAAGCTATGAAAAAATTCACACCCAAAGCTCCATAATTAGATTGACCTAACCCCTGGTGTAGATATGGCTAGGCTGATAGAAGAATTCTTCCATTGACCTGACTATGCAGGAGACATGGATTAACTGCATCGATGGAAAAACCCCTTCCATAAGCGTAGGAAGCTTCTACACTATGGCACTACAGTGGCACAGCTATATTACTGTTGCTCTGCCACTGTAGCAGCTGTAATGTAGACATGCCCAGAGGCTATACCAGCATAGCTACGCAAGAATAACCCCATAGCGCAGATGCAGTCTACACCAATGGAAGGAGTTTTCCCTCAGTGTAGGAATACCGCCTCCCTGACTCATGGTAACTATGTTGATGGAAGCATTCTTCTGTCGGCTTAGCTGCATCTATACTGGGGGTTAGGTTGGCATAACTATGTTGGTCAGGAGTGTTTTTTTTCCAAGCCTCAAAGAGACATACCTATGTCAACCTAATTTAAGTGTAGGCCAAACCTAAATAGCACACTTCTGCATTTTTCTTGGAGTTATTTCCATGCAACAAAGTGTTTTCTAGGACTACAGATTTAGTTTAAAAAGTGAAGAAACTTGCCTGACAAGGCAAGTCAGGCTTGTGATGTCAAAGCAATTTAGATCAAAATTTAGTATGACCTATAGCAAGGGAACATCAGTTAATTTGTTTTAACAATACTTAACACCAAAACGTACAATATAAGCAAAAGGACTGCTAAGAGTTTCTACTGATGGCACTGTAGTTCAATATTTACATTAAACAGATCTTATACCTCCTCAGTTACTGTAACCTATCAAAAGCATTACATAAATTTAAAAAATATAGTTACAGCTGATTACAAACAAACCTTTTTTGAGATTCAGTCTCCCTCCTGGCTTGTTCCAATGTCAATTCTTCAGCTACTCTTTTCTTTAGTTCTTCTTCATTAACTACAATTAGCAAAAAAAAAAATTAACTTTAAACATGACAATTTAAAAATATGTTGCAGGAACACAGTATGTCCAATTACAGAAGCAAGCAAAATTTTGCAAACTTTTTTTATTTTCTTCATTTCTCTATTCAGCAATGTATGCATTTTCCTCGAATTGTATTCATTACAAATTTTCAATTAACACACTCCCACCAAAAAAAAGTTATGTCATGTCATAAGAAACACACACACACACACACACACATATAAATCTTCTTGCAACTTTGAACCTCTAACACCTTAGCATCAACAAGTAAACTGGGTTAGGAGGGAAACAAGTTCCAGTAAGAAGGATGCTCCTCTGGTAGCTCCCTTTTGTTTAAAGGAACTATCTCTACTGTAGCAAGGAGAAATAATCATATATTCAGATCCCAAAGCACTTAAGACATTAAGGTTAAAGCCAACAGCCTGACCTCCACCCAGGAACTTAACAGAAATCAGTACAATTTCCAGAATACTGCCTCACACATCACTCAAATGGCCTGCTGAATTTTGCATTACCCTGAGACTAAATGGTCCCAAATGGAGAAGGGCAACAGGTTCACATCAGAGAAAGATTTGCACACTTCTAGATAGGCCCAAACTGAAAAAAAAAAAAAAAATCTTTTTTGCCACAGGCTACTATTTGATCTTCCAAAAATCAGTCATGAACCTACTAAAAGTCCAAGACTGCATAGTCTGAGTCAAAAATAGAAGACTCATCCCTCCCATCTCTTAACCAGGGCTAGAGAGTTCACCAATGCCAGCTACTCCTGTTGCTTTCATCAAATCATTGTCACTCCTTTGGTTTTATCTGCATTTGGCCTAACCAGCACAGTCTCAAGTTCTCTCCAATTCCATAAAGACACTGATTATTATTATATGGGATTACTCTATTTCCAAATATGTACCAAATATGTATCTCATATTTTAGAGCATCCCAAAAAGCTAAAAATACAAAAGGTATCAATTAACTAAGGAATATGGATTTAGTTCACATGTTGCAGCACATACTAATCTCCCCCAGCACCTCAGTGAGCATCACAGATAAAAACAAAAGCAATTTAGATTCTGTTAAGAAAGTAGGAAATTTCTGTATTTTTATGGAGACTCAGTTTACCCACTCACTGTTTTATTGCTACCTACTTGGACTCAGATAGTTACTTCTTTCCAGATACTCCCCTAGCGCTAAGGAGACAGGGTAGGGTGTCTGACCATCATTAACGACCATCAACAAGCGAATAGTACATGCCCTGACAGAATGAAGGGAGAGCTGCAAAATAAGTGAAGCCAGCTCTCTCCAAATCCCTAGAGAATGAAGTGTTATTACAGCCATTTACAGCAGGAGGCTGAGCAGCTCAGGAGAGAGGTACCAAAGAGCATGTTTCCTGAAAAAGGAGGAACCTTTTGGCGTCCGGACTAGTTGGAGCAGATGGAATTTACTGAAGGGCCAGAAAGAGGAACTATGGATTCAGAGGAGACATCAGATGACTGCAGACCAACAGAGGGGTCTTGGAATCCTGAAAGGTCATGAACCCCAAAGAATGCTCAGAACTCATGTGAACCTGAGGCATTTAGGGATCTGGAGCAAAAAAAATTTGTCCCTTCCAGACCTGATATTCTATTCTATGATTCTATGATTCACAGGTAATGGTATATAGATGCTCACTGTTTTACCTAGATCTGTGTATCTCATACTGTCTGAAACCTGTCTAAAGTAGAGAATTATTGTTCTAAAAATCCTTCTGCAAGGCCCGTGTCTGTTTACTTCAACTATCACATGTCCCTGGAGGGATAAACTATAAACCTGAGTGCCTACAAAGGTGGAGCTTTGAGGAAGGAAGTGCTTAAGCTTCTGGGGATCAATACTCAACTTAGGAGCCTAGGACATTTAGATCACAAGGTTAGATTTCCAGGAGAGGAGTGTAACAGATAATTCAATAAGATCTACGAAAGATATTGTAGAAAATTGCCTTAAGTTTAAATATCTTTGGAGTCAACTTTATTATAAATGCAAAGTTTATGTATTAGGGTGGGCTTGCATGTAACTTCTCTAGGGAGGAGACATGGCCAATGTAAACCCTGAGAAATGTTATGAGCTTCAAAGGACTATTTTAAATTATATTCTACACATGAAGGAACTTTTGGGACAAACAAGTTAAGTGGGGGAGGAGGTAAATGCAAATTCCCACCTCTGGACCCAACCTTTTAAAGCTACACACTAAAGGAGAGAAACACCATTTGACTAACTACCTATTCACAGATCAAAGACCCAAATAGTATAAAGGAAAGACTAACCTCTGCATGGGGTTCTTGTTCTGAACAAAAGGTATGATGAACTTGTAACCACAGAAAAACGCTTGTGTGAGATTTGAAGGACTGAGCACTACTAGAGCTCTTTTTGGAGCTGGGGTGATCTTTGGTAAGCTTATTAGCATGTGTATAGGTTCTTTAATTGTTCTACTATGTTTTCTCTGTAATGATATCACCTTAGAAAGACCTGTGTTGTACATTATAGCTGTGGGCAATTACACTGTTTGTAAGTTCTGAGGCAAAAGCAGCATACGCAGGGAGCAGTGCAACCTGGAAAAACCTCAGACAGGAGTGAAAAACATGTAGGTCTCTGCCCAAGAGAGGTGACACCTGGGAACTGGAAGCCAAGAAGTGGGTGCCCTTGCTGGACTAGAGAAGCCAGAGCCCGTGACTGCAACCTTCCCACACAAAGCACAGTCTCTAGCTCCAACATCTCTGGCAAGCTTCCTGTGCACAGTCTGTCTGGTACTTCTTGTCATAGCTCAGGACAACAGCACCTGTATTCCCTCTCCATAGTCCAGCGGGGCACCCACTTCTAGGCTTCCAGCTCCCAGCTATCAACTCTTTTGGGAGGAGAGCTGTGAGTTTCCCTCCTGACCACTGTTTTTCCAGGCTGCACCGTTCCCTGCCTACGCTGCTTTGTTTGCTCCTCAGAGATTGTAAACTGTGTAAATGCCCACAGTTATAGGATACCATACAGCCATAATAAAAGGACTGCAAACAACATTTTATGTAAATCAATCTGAATATATTAAACTTAACTCTGAAAAGATATTTCAATATTTCACATCTCTAATTCAGCTCTTGGCAACATACACACGTATACAGAACAACAATTAAACTGCTCACCAGAATCAGTTTCCTGAAGTTTATTGTTCTTGTGTAAGAAAAAAGTAAAAAGAAGTCTAATGAAGCATGGAACTGTCTTTTAAAGTGTAATAAATAAGATTCAGATATCAGCTAATACAGACATAACATATTTAACCTGATCAATTACATATTGATCAGCCAAATATTAATAGGGAATAAAAAAAAAAAAGAGTGGTAGATCATTGAATCAGATTCTGTTATATAGGTGCAATGCTTCATATCTCAGTGAAGATTATAATTTCAACAGGAGGAGGACTTGGTATGAGAAAAAACAGCCTCAAAATTTCATTTGTCAGGAAAACAAAGAATCTGAAAGAAACTTCGTCTGTTAGAACAGGTTCTGGGTTAGAGCAAAAAGACTTTTCACATACGATATTCAAAACAGACAACTGGCTTTAAAAAACAACACACCCCACACTACCAGAGAACATTAGAAGCTGGTAGATAAGTCTGGTCAAACAAGTGTCATCTAAGGAAGGTAAAAACAGAGCCATTACCAAAAATTAAATAAATAAGGTACAACAAAATGGCATAACAACAAAAGAGAAAATAAAAGACAGACCCCACATTTTATTCCTATAACAAATCTTGAAATGTTTGCATCTCACAGATATTATACAGTTCCATATAGAACTGGTGAATGGTACTTCAGTGTATACACCATCAAAACTAAAGCAAAGTGGTTTTGCACCATAGCTCAAAAAAATATACATTAAGAAAACAGAGGACTAGTGCTTAATCCTAACCCACCAGAAGGTTTTATCATGCTAGTGGATAACTCCAGATCCCATCTATGATCCCAACCACACCAGTCTTCAGAATGTGCAGTGAATTTAAAATACTCATGGATTGACCAGCCCAGAAGACAGAGAGAAACATCACCCAGACTCCCAATAGAGTTAGCACATCCTCTCCCAAAACTCCAATTCTGTGGATGTTCTGGGTTCACAATTTAACTCTTAAGGGGCAAATGATAGGTGAAGCAACAGACGTATAGATAGACTTTGCCTAGGATTTTAAACACCATTACTCTTTAGATAGCATGAAAAAATACACAGATCAAGACAGAACAACATGCACCTTTATATGCAGTTTCCCATCTCAGTTTCCTCACCATTCTGGACAATATTTTGGTCTTAGGGAAGAGTATTGTGAGGACTCTTGGGGGAGGGATAGCTAAGTGGTTTGAGCATTGGCCTGCTAAACCCAGGGTTGTGAGTTCAATCCTTGAGGGGACCATTTAGGGATATGGGCAAAAATTGGGGATTGGTCCTGCTTTGAGCAGGGGGTTGGACTAGATGATCTCCTGAGGTCCCTTACAACCCCGATACTCTAGGACTCCAGGCTCATCATCCTGCATCCGGCTTCTCACCAGAATCATGTTGTCTGTCTTCCTCTGTTCTAAGTAAGCTTCCTTCCTTTCGCCTTATGGTCCTGCAGTAAATCAGGACCCTACCCCCTGAAAGCATGGCGCTCTCTCCTGCCCAAGCTTCCTGTGCATCTCTGAGAGACCCTCAAGTTTGCGTGCACATCCCACCAACAGCCCCAGATTTCTTTCTGCTGCTGCTGCTGCTGGCGCCGTGTCTACATTACAGGTACTACAGCGCTGTAGCTATGCCACTGTAGCACCACAGCTTAGACACACCTTACAGCAACAGGAGTTTTTCCATTGTTTTAGCACACTGCAGTAGTGCATCTGCAATGAGTGAAGATGTGACCTATGCCGACAGGAGACTCCTGTCAGCAAAAATACTCCCCCTCCCGAGAGGTAGTAGACATGTTGCCAGGAGAAGCTCTCCCGTCAACACAGTAGTAATGTCTACAAGGGGGGTTAGGTCAGTATAACTATATCGCTCAGGGGTGTGGATTTTCCACAGCCCTGAGCAACACAGTTATACTGACATAAATTTGTAGTGTAGACCAAGCATAAGGGCCAGTCTACATTTGAAATGCTGCTTCAGTGCGGTTGTATCGGCAGAGAATTAGGTTGGTATAACTATATTGCTCCGAGGATAAAATCGTGGTATTAACATGAGTTTTCTAAGCCATCACTCTGTTCACAAGGATTGTAGGTTACATCCTCTTTCCCATGCTTTGTTTTCTATATTTAAAGTATCAATTCTTCAAGACAGGAGCTGCATCATACTATACATTTGTACAATGCCTAGTAAAATGAGGATCAATTGTGGCAGGAGCCTCTAGTCCCACCATAATACAAATAAATAAATAAATGCTGCTGCAACTGTGGAAGTTTTATCAGAAAAAGTTCAGCGCAAATGTAGCTGTGAAATAACTGGAGGGTCTGCTGAACTACCTGTGAGTAATGGAAGCAGTTACACAGGATAAGGACACTACAGACATACAAACTAATTCCTTTGCATCAACCTTCGGCTCAGAAGATGGAGAGTTACCTAACCCAGATCTATTACTTTCAGGTAAAAAGTTGAAGCATAGTCAGAGATGAAGATGTCAAAGAGAAGAGACATTTGAATAAATTAAAGAGCAAAAAGTCATACATCTCTGAAGGAATTTAAGAATGAAGCGCCAAAGTTGCAAACAAAATTATACAATAATTAAAATCAATTACTATACTGGAGGCTTAGAGGGTACCAAATGTTTTACTTAAAAAAAGCAGTAGGGGAAACCCTGTGTTATTATAGCCAAACAACTTTACTTTGGTACCAAGTAAGTTAGCTGAAAAGATCATTACAAATAGAACTATAAACAACTGTAAATGAAAATTATTCAAATCTAATATTATTCTTTGACGATATATCAACAAAATAGTGAAAGAAAGAACCTTTGACAAAATTATTCACAAGAGGCTGTTAAGAAAACTAAGCAGCCATGGTGTGACAGCTAAAGTACTGTCATAGATTAAGAACTAGTTAAGACAGAAAACAAAGCAAAAGAAAGTAGCATAGAAAAGAAAGCAATCAGTGAGGTGGCAACATCTGCAGATGACTACCCTAAATCACACATGGAGACTACAGAACACTGTGAGGAACTTAAAAGGGAACTTAGCAGGTGGACACACTGGTTGAAGAAATTCAATTTTGATGAAAAGGTAGTGCACAGTTGAAGGAATAATTTGAATTATTCATGCATGTTGTTGGTTTCTAAATCAACTACAACCATGCAGGAAATATTTGGACGTCCTGGGCAGTTCAAAGAAAACGTCTGTTTGATTTTCTGAGATGGTCAAAAAGCAAACAACAAAACGTTAGGAGGAAAGGGAATAGAAAATAATGCCAGAACAACAAAAATTAATAATACTCCCCAGCCCAACTTGAATACCATGTCCATTACGGCCATTCTATCTCAAATCAGATACACCAAAGAATGGGGCTTTGTAAAAGATCTATCAGCTCATCCAGAATTTACAGATTTGATAAAGGAATCACTTAGCATAGTTCTATGGCCCACATTATACATTAGGTCAGATTAGATCATCCTAATAGTTGCTTCTGACCTTAAAAAAAAGTAATACATGACACAAGGGGTCTAAAAATGAGACGAGTGAAAAAAGTGAAAATGGTTAATTGACAGAAGACAGGTATATAAAGATAATGAGAAATATGGAGAAGGAAAATCAACAACTTTTACTTACCCTCCCATAATACAGAGATAAGGGGACAATGCAAGGAAGCTGGAGGGCAACATATTTAAAATTAAAAAAGGGTGTTCTTTGTGGGATTTTTAATACAAAATGGGCAAAGAAATAGAACCGCCTCAGTTATGCTTTATGGTATAGAAAAAGTAATAGTCTGGAGTATAACTTCGGGCATAAGAAACCACTGCCAATTGTTAGAAAGAAATTCTCCTTCTGGGCATTCTGTTCCAAAATTCCCAAAAAGAAAATGAGTACTTTGTGTAATGACCCATCCACTCCCAGTCTCTATTCAAGCCTAAGTTAATTGTATCCAGTTTGCAAATTAATTCCAATTCAGCAGTCTCTCGTTGGAGTCTGTTTTTGAAGCTTTTTTGTTGAAAGATAGCCACTCTTAGGTCTGTAATCGAGTGACCAGAGAGATTGAAGTGTTCTCCGACTGGTTTTTGAATGTTATAATTCTTGACATCTGATTTGCAAACTGGATACAATTAACTTAGGCTTGAATAGAGACTGGGAATGGATGGGTCATTACACAAAGTAAAATTATTTCCCCATGTTTATTCCCCCCTTGCATCCCCCACTGTTCCTCAGATATTCTTGTCAACTGCTGGAAATGGCCCACCTTGATTATCACTACAAAAGCCCTCCTCTCCCCCGCGCTGGTAATAGCTCACCTTAAGTGATCACTCTTGTTACAGTGTGTATGGTAACACCCATTGTTTCATGTTCTCTATGTATATAAATCTCCCCACTGTATTTTCCACTGAATGCATCTGATGAAGTGAGCTGTAGCTCACGAAAGCTTATGCTCAAATAAATTTGTTGGTCTCTAAGGTGCCACGAGTCCTCGTGTTCTTTTTGCAAATACAGACCAACACGGCTGCTACTCTGAAACCTGTTCCAGAATTGTCTACTACAGGTACCCTGCACTTATTTCTGAAGCATCTAGTACTATTAGAAACAGGATACTGGGATATACAGGTCACTGGTATGATCCTGTATGGAAATTTCCTATGTTCCTATATACACTAAACACATTACCATCAAGTATGGGACCATGCTCCTTAAGGCTATCAAAAACTATCATCTGTCTCACTATCTTGCAAGGCAACTACAGCCCTATAGACATTCAAGTTAATGAAGATGTCAGAAAGAAAATTCTTAACTGCATGCTAATAATCATAAATATTGAATCAGAAAACACAGTGTTACAAACAACTTGGCGACTTGGAACATTAACATCATCAACCTAAGGGTTTATTGTGTATTTTATTGTGCCTTCAGAATTAAACTGACTTTTCCCTCATCTTCCAATCTGAGATACAATATGTAAATAACTTCAATTTTATTGTTTGCCACTTTATAAGCACTCCAGTTTGGACCACAGCTAAGTTCCACACATTACATGACAGGTATATAAGTTGAAAACCAATGAAAACAAGAATCTTGCAACTTCCATTCTTCTTTTTTTAAATCTAGCCAATTGTATAAATTGTATGCAGTGCAAGTAGATTATTAATTTCCACCTGACCAGAAAAAATTATATTCTTTAATTTTTATCCAGTTAGGGGCTAGAACCATTCTCAGATGATACATGGATTGAAACACAAAGTACTCTGAGCTATTAGGTTTTGAAGCAAGACAATAGGCAGTTTGCCCATGGGATAAAAAGTCAACATGCAGCCACAAAGACGACTATAGGATATAGTGAAAACAAAAAAATCTCAAACGAAATTGCTTTTCCAAAGGGGATTGACAAGATGCCTAATATGTCACCTCTCTGTCTGATACACTGGAATCCCTAATAAGTTAAATAAACACTAGCTTGATTTTTAACTAATGAAAATGAAAAAAGGCACTAAACTGGGATTCAGGAGATCTGGATTCAGTTCCTGGCTCCACCAGAGACTTCTTGTGCTATCTTGGGCAAGCTACCTAATCTCTCTGTGCTACACACCACCACCTGTAAAATACTGAGGAGTTGCAAGGATAAATTCATGAAATGATTGTGAGGTGCTCAGACACTACAGTAATAGTGCATAAAAGTACCTATATAGAGTACATAGTTGGGCATTCATATTCCTTACTTAGATGGTAAACTCTTTGCTTCAGGGACTATCTTTGTGTTGCACAGTGCATACCACAATGGGGTCCATGAATTCCTAAATACTATGATAGTACAAGTAATAAAAAACACCACATATGCTAGTCAGAAATTATGGGAAGGGCCAAAATATTAGTGCTTTACAAAAAAAAAAGTATTACGGCAATCTTTTGAATAATGAATACTGTATTTAAAAGGAATGAACCCATCTGTATTTTTTAATAAAAAAAATCCCCAACAACAACAGTTTGGGGAATGGGATTAGAAACAGATAGGAGAAATAGAGTTTTTCATGTCCAGGTGTAAATCCCAAGCAGGAGAGCAGAAACATAATCATTACCACCTGATGACTGTTCAGCGACTGGCCTATTAAAAATCGGTTGGAGGTCTAAAGCCTGCTCTCAGCCGACTAATGTCCACAACATAAAAGCCACCACCAAAATGGCACCTTTCTTCATCGTCTCAAGAGTTGTCTATAAATGACTAGTCTTGGAGACTGAATTCCTCTCGCCCTTGAAATAGGTTCCTCCAGGTCAGACTGAAGCACACACGTAACTCAGGGAAAGCTCACACTACTGTTGCCCACACACTGCACATGTTCTGTGGATACATAGGGAGAGTATGTTTTTAAAAAGATTAAAAGTCACTAATGTCATCAAGTAAGTTTTACACCAGGCTCCTGAAAGTATAGCTAAAGTAAAGTGTGCCACTGCACATTTATCAAAAATAATTAGACTGCTGATTAAAAATCAAAGCATTACAAGCCAGTCAGGAGACCTCAATGACCCAAGACACTGGCAGACACTAGCTGCAAGAGCAGATCAAAAAAAAACCCCAACCAACAAAAATTACCTGTTATGCTGGTCTTTGGTGGTTGTCAACTACTCCCTGGTTCTTGATTTGTTACCCTAGACTGTAAATTAGCAGTGGAGGGGCCTTGCCTAACATATATGAAGTGCCAATCATACAGGTGGTGCCATAAAAATAATCTTACATTCTTCCAATGGATTTTTTGGCTTTTGGACTTACTGCCCAACAATGTGAACAAGAGAACACAAGAGCTGTTATGCAGGTTGGGAGATGGAGGTGCAATGTATCTGTTATGAAGTACAACTTGTCTTTTTTTTCTACAAAATGATTTTTAAATAGTCTAGTATAGGCCAAACAATGTTGTATATAGTCTACAAAACAACAAGTTGTCAAAACCAGTCTCTCACTCCATGGAACAGTCATGAACCATCCTTCCACTCCACCAACATTAAATAAAGCACTGGGAATAGGCATCCACCTTAAAAACCAAAATATGCTTTTCTCTTTTGAAAGAGACAGGAATCCCTGAGAGGCCCTCAGGAAGTTTAATGATGTGTGTACTAGGAGAAAAAGCAGAAAGATAATCATCCGCAGGGAAAGCATACCAGAATCACTTTGACTGACCTTATTATATACTTTCTGAATTTCTGTATTTAAGAGCAACAGATCAAATCACCAGAGTACAGCCCTGAAGAATGCTATTCCTAAGTGGATTTCTTTTTTTTTTTTTTTTTTTTTTTTTTTTTAAAAGGGCAAATGCTAACCAGATACATGCCGCAAACAGCTCATATTTAGTCAGGGAGCTAAATTCACCGCTAGCATAGCGCTGGCAATTCCCATGGACTTCACTGGAGTTACAGCCACTTACACCAATAGTATTTTTGGTACAGAAGCTGGGCATGCCTTTGAGGGCAGAATTTGGTCCTAAATGTTTAGTATTGGAACAAAACATTAAGAGATTAGCTAGGGTAATTAACACAAAAACCTAATACAATTTTAAGCATGCACTGTTCCAAAAAGTACAAGAGTTAAGGTTCTGAATGCAGTATTAATTACATCATGCTGCACATCTTACATATTTTATTTTACAATATAAAAATATTAAAACTAGAAAAACAACAACAACAAAAAGATACTACCTGCACCAAATGGAATGTAGCCAAGTCAACATTATGGTTGGAAACTTAGATTTTTCAAATTTTATGACTTTTGTGACTTTAGTTATGAAACCCTAATATTGAATAAATATTGATTTTTGTTTGCATTTATTTTCCTTGGTTTTGTTTTTACTTGCCTGTACTTAACAACATTTGCATTTAATGGGCTTCATTAGTTTCTGACATTCAGACCTCAGTAAGCTCCTGCTGTTACTACCAGCTCACCTGTGATTTAGCCTAGCCTTGTAGGAAGCAAAGAGTCACATATCAATTTACACAGATGTACATATGCAATGGAAAACACACCATTTTTTTTTTAAATGAAACCTTAAGCCAAAAATTTTGCACTGGATCCTTCAATCCACAGGTGGAGAATGGGAGAGTAAGACGGCAGAGTGATAATGATCAAGTAGAGTCATCCTGCCCTGCACTAAGCAGTGCTCAACTGTGATTTGAAAAAGCAATAAATTACTCCTGGGGGAATTCTGCACCACTGTGTAGTGCAGAATTTTGCAGAAATTAACGTGCATGCAGCATTTCCTTTGCCCCACAGAAATGGGCTGCAGTGCTGCTGGCTGCCATTAGGGGGCGCTGGAGCTGGCAGTGCCCAGCTCACACATAGACACAGCCGGGGCACGTGGGGGGGGAAGGGGGAGGCGGCTAGAGGGTTCGCTGCAGCTGCAGTTCCCAGCATGCCCTGAGGGAAGGAGAAAGTGACACGCAGGAATCTCCATACAACCTGGGACCGAGCATCAGGCTGTTTCTCCCTCTGGTTACGGGGGGAGGGGAAGGGGGGATGCATGGATGCCTGGGCTGGGGGGGCCACAGCTGCACTCGTGGGGAAGGGGGTTGGGTGTCTGGGCTAGGAGGGCCCTGCAGCTGGACTCCTGGGGCAGGCGGGAGAGTATGGGTATCTGAGCGGGGGGAGGGACGTGGCTGGACTCTGTGGGGTAGGGAGTTCAGATGTATTGGATGGGGGGGGCCACAGCTGGGCTCTAGAGGGGGGAGGGGTTGTAGGTATCTGGTCCCCCGGCAAAGGGAGAGGGGAGCAGAGAAACAGAAACTGGGTTGTCATAGGGATTTCTTTAACTTTCTACTTCTGAGGGAATTTTTGGTGTGCCTGTATGGGTACAGATATGCTTGCTGATAGGTATTTTGAAATAAATTACCAAAATAATTCGCAAAAAGAAAAGGAGTACTTGTGGCACCTTAGAGACTAACAAATTTATTAGAGCATAAGCTTTCGTGAGCTACAGCTCACTTCATCGGATGCATCACGAAAGCTTATGCTCTAATAAATTTGTTAGTCTCTAAGGTGCCACAAGAATATCAGAGGAACAGTGGGGGATGGGGTGGGGGGGAGAAATACCATGGGGAAATAGTTTTACTTTGTGTAATGACTCATCCATTCCCAGTCTCTATTCAAGCCTAAGTTAATTGTATCCAGTTTGCAAATTAATTCCAATTCAGCAGTCTCTCGTTGGAGTCTGTTTTTGAAGCTTTTTTGTTGAAGGATAGCCACTCTTAGGTCTGTAATCGAGTGACCAGAGAGATTGAAGGGTTCTCCAACTGGTTTTTAAATGTTATAATTCTTGACGTCTGATTTGTGTCCATTCATTCTTTGTGTCCATTCATTCTTTTACGTAGAGACTGTCCAGTTTGGCCAATGTACATGGCAGAGGGGCATTGCTGGCACATGATGGCATATATCGGCCACACTATCAGAGGCTCGTTCACCTGCGCATCTACCAATGTGATATATGCCATCATGTGCCAGCAATGCCCCTCTGCCATGTACATTGGCCAAACTGGACAGTCTCTACATAAAAGAATGAATGGACACAAATCAGACATCAAGAATTATAACATTCAAAGGTTTTCCTCCTTTCCCCCCCCCTGCTGCTGTTGATGGCTTATCTTAAGTGATCACTCTCCTTACAGTGTATATGATAAACCCATTGTTTCATGTTCTCTGTGTGTGTATACAAATCTCTCCTCTGTTTTTTCCACCAAATGCATCCGATGAAGTGAGCTGTAGCTCACAAAAGCTTATGCTCTAATAAATTTGTTAGTCTCTAAGGTGCCACAAGTACTCCTTTTCTTTTTGCGAATACAGACTAACACGGCTGCTACTCTGATACCAAAATAATTGAAATTGGTGTGAGTAGGTAGTGTTATTTTGACAAATAAAATTGGCAGAATTTTAAAATATTGTGCACAGAATTTTTAATTTTTTTGCACAGAATTCCCCCAGGACTATGTCTGTGCTGCAGTGTTTGTTGCCAGAACCACACAATCACGTATAACTCTCCACACTGCTCCTCCCACCCAAGTCCACTCCTAACTCAGCCATACTTTTTTCACCGCTCCATAAAACTCCTACCCTCCTCATACCCTCTGAAGATGAAAAGGGGTTTGGTGAGACAGGGGATTAAGCAGTGTTACACATGGGTGGGGAAGTTGTGTAGGATGAGGTCAAGTTTCCTGTGGTGCTACTATCTTAGTGTTCTGGAGAGCCAAAGCACCAGCCCCTGGATATCAGCAATTTTTTGCAGGGCTGGCTCAGGACATACTGTCTTGGCCTTTCCTACCAGTCACAGTCCCCAACCCCTTCAAACAATTCTTCACTTGCACAGCTTTAATCTCTCCACTAATGCAAACTTCTTTTCACACCCTCATGTCTGCCCAAAACCCAGCTGACCCCTCCATAGTTCAGACTCCCTCTTTCTGCTTATTCTCATCCCCAAGTGCCTGTGGATATGGAACCTGAAAAAGTTCAACTCAAAGGAAAACTTCAATGAGACTTTTAAATGCTCCCTCTATTAAAAATTAGTGACCACTTAATCACAAATTATAGAAAATTCACCTGTCCCAAAACTGTAAGCATGTTGAATTCCAAGATTAATAGTTAAAATGTGAATCAGCAGGATTCAGCACTGCGTTAATTACAAATCTCAACACAGCCTAGAGTGCCTTCATGATACTTTATAAAGTACCTGTCACAAAGAACTTAGCATAAAAGCACAAATGGATACAATTCAGAATACAAATCGCACGTGATCTTTATTGCTGGAATGTTTCTCAGAACAGGAAGGTTTTGTAAGTTGTAAGAAATTTAGTTAGATATGGAATGCTGATGCTAGCTTAAATTGAAAGGTGCTCTCAGTTCTTCTGTTGGGATTTTCTTTAAAAAAAAAAAAAAAAGAGCATTATTTCTATAACAGACTATGCCAAATGCACTCATAAGACAAGGTCCCTGTTCCAGGAAGCTTATAATATAAGCTAAACAAAACAGAGATAAGGGTTGCAAAGAACAGTTTACTAGAGTTGGTCAAAATATTTCTGGCAAATGAAAAATGTGTCCAAAAACGCACTTCATAGAGAGAAAATAGTGAATTGTCATTATGAATGAAGCGCCTCTATGAATGACTATGAATAGTTATTAGGCTAGAGAGAGAAAAGGATTCTATAACCTAGTACTTAGGATACTCCTAGGCTGCGGGAGACCCAAGTCCAAGTCCATGCTCCAATTATTTATTTAAGAATATCCCATAGCCCAGTGTTTGAGCTTTTTTCTGAGAGGTGGCAGATCTGTGTTCAAATCCTTTCTCCACATCCAGCTGAAGGCCCTGACCACTGGGTTAAAGTTCTACCGTCAACACTACCTCCTTCTCTGGACATTTTGTGAATCAAAAAATCAGTTTCATGTTGAATGATACCTGTTTCCCAATTAACCAAAATTTTTCTCAATTTTTAGATTGTTTGACCCAAAATGCTATTTTCTACCCTTTTTTTTTTCCAAACTGCATACAACCTCAAAAAAAAAATCAATTTAATCAACTTTAATTGTAATAAAAAAAGCATGAAATAACTGTTTTTTCAAAACACGTGTACGTTTAAAGCAACCTGTAATTTCCTTGCAATTAATGGCTTCAGTGAAGTGGACAATTTATGTAAATATGGATCTAATTTTTGTTTTTTCAAATATACTTAGGAGCTTCATTTCCTTCCAGAAATATCACTGCCTGTGTGAAGTTTTATTAGACCAGTTAAAATTGCTTTCAATGTCATTATAAAGTTGTAAACCCTTTAAACTGAACCCTCTTAATCTATCCTCCTCATTCGTCTCTGTCAAGAAGACACAGAATACTTTATTTCGGCACCTATTTAACCACATGTCAATTTGCTGTCGGAAAAAAGCAACACACACTTGTTTATGAATGGGAAGAAATACTCACTTTCACAGTGCTAGGCCATCATGGACAGTACTTCTCTTTAGATTTAAATCAACAGTGACTTGTTGTGCTGAAAGTATATTTTAGAATATTTTGTATGGCTTTTTTTGTTTAAAAAATAGGGGATAGGAGTGTTGGGATCTTAATTTAATATTAAGGAAATACTCACATTGTAAATCATGATGTGAAAGATTTACAGTGCTGCTTTCAATAGGATAAAGTATACAGTGTTGTGTCAAGACCATCTAAATTTTTTCTGCTTCTGATCTCAGAGATTCATAAATGTATTGTAAAGTTATTTGATCTCATGGTATGGGGAACTTACTGGGATCCATTTTAATTTCTCTGAACCTTGCTGAAGTCATGACTAATAATAAATGGAGGGGAAAATATGGCATTTAAAAGAATTCCTAATACCTATTGTCTTCATTTCAACAATTCAGCATGTGTTATTTTGATGCTGTAGGACTCCTAACCAGGAACATATACTTTGTTAACAGACAACAAATAATAAGCTAGATGATAAACACTGAAAAGTTGCAAAGCCCAAAGAAAAAAAACCAAGAGGGGTTTACACACATGGGACATGCCTCAGAAAAAACACTGGATTAAATCAGTTACATTATGTGGAAGATGTGATGGTGAATTTAAGTAAATGTCTAATGCAGGAAAGGGCATTGAGAACTTCAGGTTATTTTGTGTGTAAATAGATCCTCCTAAGGTATGCTCTCAAAACATCGAACAGCCCTGAAGTGCTGTAAGTTAGCATCAGGTGAAGTTTTACAGAAAAAAAACTGGTACCAATACAGTTGAATAACTAGAAGTGTTTCAAAACTGGATGAATTATAGAGAACTGACAAGATGGAACAATCAAAGCACAGAGTGAATGCACTGAGCGACGCAACATGGATCAGCCAGACTGCACATTATGTATTTTCATTCCATGGTACCTGAGAATTGAGCAAAGTTCAAAGAAAGGCATGAAAATAGCATTAGAAATAAAAAGTGGTTAGCTTACAGTATTTAGTTAAAAGGAAAGACCTCATCACTGAAGCTGCAGAAAAGATCATTGCCAGTTCTGTTTATTAATTGATCTTAGTGCTAAGTAGGATCAACAGAAATCATAGCATTAAAAAAAAAAGGAACAAAAAAATCTTAATCATTTGTCTTCAGCTGCCAGGTGTAACAATTTAAAGCTTTGGAGAAGGGTGGCTAAGAACTCAGAAGTAGTTTATATAGTGCAAACAAAAGCTATGACCAATTTTTCTTCTTCAATCAAAACTACAAATTTTATATTCATCATCATCATCATGTTCCCATTACGCCTCTGGCGTTTAGGGCAGCAACAAAGCTCCTCCACTCCTGTCTGTTTCTGACAGGTCTTTCAATGGTTCCCCAGCTATGCCCAATGTTTTTCAGCTCAGCTTCCACAGCTCTTCGCCATGTTGTTTTCGGGCAGCCTCATTTTCGCTTGCCTTCAGGTGTCTATCTTATTGCTACTCTGGTGATGGAATCAGTTTCCATCTGAAGCAAATGGCCAATCCATCTCCAACACCTCCTGGTAATGGTGGTGCTCATATCCTCTTGGCTGCACTATGTCAATAGATCTTGGTTTGAGATTGTTCTGGGCCAAAAGATACGGAGGATTTTTCTAAGGCAGGTTGTATGGAATGAAGATAGTTTGGACAGGTCATATTTTCTCGTTTCCCAGCATTCTGCACTATAAAGTAATGTTGAAAGTACACAGCTCTGATATGTTATGTTTATATATGTTTTATGTTCATAAGAGGGTATTTTATGTGCTTCCGTAGATTATATTTTTTAGAAACATGCAAACTCACCAGAACAAGAAAACTTCAAATTAAGTACACCACTATTGATAACTTAACTCTCTCTCTCTAACAACATATCTCCCACTGTTTTAGGGAGTTGCAGAATTACTCTGACAGCCTATTAGCTGAACTTAATTTTGGTATGATTAATTTCCTTTATAGCTTTCAAGTTCCATCTGCAAAAATGTAGTTTATATACTAGATTTCACCTTATCATCATCATCATCATCATCCCCCCTTTCACAGGCTGCTTCCCATCAGACTGAGGGATTTTCTACCCTTAAAAGGTTACAACGGCACAGCTGCACTGCCGTAGCACTTCAGCATACATACACACTACCTACGCTGACCAGAAAACCCCTCCCGTCAACACAGTTAATCCACCTCCCCAAGAGACAATAGCTAGGTCAACGGAAGAATTCTTCTGTCGACCTAGCGTTGTCCACGCAGGGACTTAGGTCAATTTAACTACATTGCTCAAGGGTGTGGATTTCTCCTAAGTGATATAGTTAAGCCAACGTAACTTTCTAGTGTAAACCAAGCTTAAGTGTTATCTTTTTTTCAGTCATGGTAAAACCATAGGGTTTTCAGGTTTAGGTTTCATTCTTTCTGTCTTTGATCACAAGGAATACATTTCACGGGTTAAGTTTGAGGCTTTTCTGAAAAGCCATTTTATCCTGGCCACTGCGACAAAGGTCAGGTCTACACTGAAGATTTTAAAGAACTCTCTGTGTTGATCTCACACCAGTCCAGCTCCACCTGCAATAGGGACACTGGAAGTAATACCAAAAGCCAATCACAGGCACTTTTGTCACTTTGCTGGCTCACCTAGCTCTGAGCAGAATTAGATGACCCCATGGTAAAGATGCCTGCAGCAAGTTTGGATTAGTGTTCCTACCATTACTAGGACCAATGGGTCTGCACTTCTGCCAAACCAAAGTTGGAAAAATTACCTAAAAGTCTCAACATAGACACAGTCCAAGTAGCTGTTTCTATTCTTCTAAACCACTTCAGGTAGATGTGAGTACATGTGAAAAGGGGAACAAGAATCTGGATTTTTCTCTATTTATTCTGAAAGAATTTACGTCTTTTAAACCAGAAGTGATCACAGTTGCAAATAAAGCAAAGTAAATGAGGCACAGCTTTGTAAAACATACAGGAAAGAAACTGAAAACTTAAGACTCCTTCGGAATGATTTTTAGCATTTTATTATAAAAGTGACCAGAATTTGATAAAATTTGGATTATATGAAGGTTATATCAAATCTTTTAGAAATGGATATTTCTCATAACCCTACTGTCCTCGAATCGGACAAATTCATAACTGAATGAAAAGCAACCGACTTAAGCATAATTCAGGTAAAGTGAGGGGACACTGGTAGAAATGAAGAAGCATTCTGAATAACTGACAAGAGACATGGCTTTGTTCTATTGAGGGTATCTGTCTCTAACATTTTAGACTGAATAAGACCACAAGACTGCATAAAAAGAAAGGATGGTCTTGTGGTAAAGGAATATGATGGGGAATCAGGAGATGTAAGTTTTATTCCTGAATCTGTTACATATTTTTTCTGTGACCTTAGGCAAATAACTTCAATACTATGCCTCAGTTCCCCCATCCGTCAAATGACGGTAATACTCTCTCTCTCAGGGCTGTTGTAGGGCTAAATTTAAAATTTGTAAGCCATCTTGTAACATTTTAAGCCTACTGGTTTGTTTGTTTTTTATTATTATTTGTACTGTATATGCACCCAGGTTTGATGGAAATGTTCATATATAATTGATGTTCATATATAATGGCTGTATTTTAAAGAATCCTTATTGAGGTTACAGGGACAAATCATCCCGATGTGTAAAAAAAATAGTAAATATAGCAGGCGACCAGCTTGGCTTAACAGTGAAATCCTTGCTGATCTTAAACACAAAAAAGAAGTGGAAGATTGGACAAATGACCAGGGAAGAGTATAAAAATATTGCTCGGGCATGCAGGAGTGACATCAGGAAGGCCAATTCACACTTGGAGTTGCAGCTAGCAAGAGACGTTAAAAGTAACAAGAAGGGTTTCTTCAGGTATGTTAGCAACAAGAAGAAAGTCAAAGAAAGTGGGGGCCCCTTACTGAATGAGAGAGGCAACCTAGTGACACAGGATGTGGAAAAAGCTCATGTACTCCATGCTTTTACCACCTCTGTCTTCACGAACAAGGTCAGCTCCCAGACTACTGCTCTGGGCAGCACAGCATGGGGAGGAGGTGACCAGCCCTCTGTGGAGAAAGAAGTGGTTTGGGACTATTTAGAAAAGCTGGATGAGCACAAATCCATGGGGCCGGATGCGCTGTATCCGAGAGTCCTAAAGGAGTTGGCGGATGTGATTGCAGAGCCATTGGCCATTATCTTTGAAAACTCATGGCGATCAGGGGAGGTCCCAGATAACTGGAAAAAAAGGCTAATGTAGTGCCCATCTTTAAAAAAGGGAAGGAGGCGGATCCGGGGAACCACAGGCCAGCCAGTCAGCCTCATCTCAGTCCCTGGAAAAATTATGGAGCAGGTCCTCAAGGAATCAATTCTAAAGCACTTAGAGGAGAGGAAAGTCATCAGGAACAGTCAGCATGGATTCACCAAGGGCAAGTCATGCCTGACAATCTCATTGCCTTCTATGATGAGATAACTGGCTCTGTGATGAGGGGAAAGCAGTGGATGTGTTGTTCCTTGACTTTAGCAAAGCTTTTGACACGGTCTCCCACAGTATTCTTGCCAGCAAGTTAAAGAAGTATGGGCTGGATGAATGGACTATAAAATGGATATAAAGCTGGCAAGATCGGGCTCAATAGATAGTAATCAATGTCTCCATGTCTAGTTGGCAGCCGGTATCAAGTGGAGTGCCCCAAGAGTCGGTCCTGGGGCCAGTTTGTTCAATACCTTCATTAATGATCTGGAGGATGGCGTGGAGTAAATCCTCAGCAAGTTTGCAGATGACACTAAACTGGGAGGAGTGGTAGATATGCTGGAGGGTAGGGATAAGATACAGAGGGACCTAGACAAATTAGAGGATTGGGCCAAAAGAAATCTGATGAGGTTCAACAAGGACAAGTGCAGAGTCCTGCACTTAGGATGGAAGAATCCCATGCACCGCTACAGGCTGGGGACCGACTGGCTAAGCAGCAGTTCTGCAGAAAAGGACCTGGAGATTACAGTGCGTAAGGGGACTGTTGCCCCCTTACTAACATTCGGTGGGGGTGTTTTAGTTGCTAGCTCCCAGTACTAAAAAGAGGGAAGGGTGGATGGGGAATCAGGACCCGGAGACTGACAGCCCCCAGGAACAACGGGGAGAGGCCAATGCTCTAGGTCAGCCTGAATGACAGGGCGAGCAGGCTAATCAGGGAGTCAGGAGGCCAGGGAGGTCCCGTCCTCCGTGTGAGCTGGATTTGCATGGGTCAGACAGAGTGGGGCCGAGCTAAGGAGAAAGCAGGGGTCTGAGCTGGGGAGCAGAGCTGTGCCAGATCCAGAGAAAGCAGACCATCCTGGGAGCAGAGCTGCAGCCCCAAAGCCAGAGGCACAGCCCAGAGAGAGCAGACTTGCCCTGGGAGCAGAGCTGTAGCAACCAGAGCCAGAGGGACCAGAAAAGCAGCCCAGGGAGCTGGAGGCAGAGCATCAGAGACAGAGTGGTGTAGCTGGGGCTGGAGCAGTCTGGAGCTGGGTGTGGTGAGCAGCTGGGGAGAGCGAGGGGGACCCTGGGCAGCGGGCCCAGCACAAGGAGACACCTCAGCCAAGAGGCTCTGCAGGCCAGGCTTGGATCGTAACCCCAACAGGGCGGGGGCGACACTGGGAAGAAGGGTCCTACCACTTAGAGCCTGAGAGCATGTGGCCACCACCGGAGCGAGTGTCCAACCCGCAGCATCCCTACAGCACAGCCAGGGCCTGAGAAGAAGGCCTGGGACTTACAAGGAGCAGACTGTGATCTGCCTGGACGTTCCAGAGACACTGTTTGTGATGTTCCCTGCCACAGAGCGGGGTGATGTGTTCCCTTTAACCTTTCCCATGTTTCCTTATTCTTTTTAAAATTAATTGTTGATTAAATAACTTGCATTTGCTTTAACTTGTATGTAATGGTCAGTGGGTCAGAGAAGTGCCCAGTGCAGAGAGAGTATCCCGGAGTGGGGACACCCTAGCCCCTGTCCTAGGTGACCACAGCAGGGTTGGGGGTTGAGCCCCCCAGGAATCCTGGGCCCAGCCTTGTTGGGGTTACGAGGACTCTGCCAGACAGGGAGTGGAAGGGGAGTCCTCAAGGGCAGGGAGGCCTCTGGGTAAAGGAAGTGGGAGCGAGGACTCAGATCCTTTCGCTAGCCCACTTCACTGGGGTAGTGCAGGAGCCAGGAAAGTTCCCCACAAGAGTGGGACTATTCCCCCGCTTACAAGTGGATGAGAAGCTGGATATGAGTCAGCAGTGTGCCCTTGTTGCCAAGAAGGCCAACGGCATATTGGGCTGTATTAGTAGGAGCATTGCCAGCAGATCAAGCAAAGTGATTATTCCCTTCTATTCAGCACTGGTGAGGCCACACCTGGAGTACTGTATCCAGTTTTGGTCCCCCCACTACAGAAAGGATGTGGACAAATTGGAGAGAGTCCAGCAGAGGGCAAAGCAAATGATTAGGGGGCTAGGGCACATGACTTACAAGGAGAGGCTAAGGGAACTGGGCTTATTTAGTCTGAAGAAGAGAAGAATGAGGGGGGATTTGATAGCAGCCTTTGACTACCTGAAGGGGGGTTTCAAAGAGGATGGAGCTCGGCTGTTCTGAGTGGCGGCAGATGACAAAACAAGGAGTAATGGTCTCAAGTTGCAGTGGGGGAGGTTTAGGTTGGATATTAGGAAAAACTTTTTAACTAGGAGGTGGTGAAGCACTGGAATGGGTTACCTAAGAAGGTGGTGGAATCTCCTTCCTTAGAGGTTTTTAAGGTCAGGCTTGACAAAGCCCTGGCTGGGATGATTTACTTGGGGATTGGTCCTGCTTTTAGCAGGGGGTTGGACTAGATGATCTCCTGAGGTCCCTTCCAACCCTGATATTCTATGATTCTATTAAAACAATTATAAATCACTCACAATAGAAAAACAATAGAAATATCAATTTAAGTTTTCAGAACAAATCTGATTTCTCTCTTCCATTGAAAGTTTTATATTGATTACACAAGGGATCTTAAAGTGACTTACTGTGCATTCTACCAAGAGCAGACATTGAAAGATCCCAAATGACACCAATTTGAATGTTCCAACAGGGTGAGGGCAAGGCAAATAAACAGCATGGAAAGATAGAGATAACATTTGCTGCATCATATAGCTAATATCAATCTTTAACAACATGGTGACATTTAGCCTTTTCTACTACTGCTTACAATTTTTTCCAGCATGATATTTATTCACAGCTCCAAATGCTGAAAGAATCTCTCTATTCTCGGAAATCACACTATTTAAAAAAATGTTTTTTTTTTAAGCAAGTAAACAGGACATAAAAACCTAGTTTTTATTCCTCACCAGTAAAGGCTGTTGGAAGTGTTTCACAAATAGATTAGCGTATTACTTTCATCACTACATCTTTCAAAGCTGTAAGCATAATTTATACAAAGAGATCTTTGCTTGATGATTGGAATTATATACAATAGTAATAAAGATATGAAAAATTCTGCTTTCTCCATTTAAAGTAGTCTGACAACCATACCTCCAGGTTTCATGGACTAACATGTCGCCAACAATAAATGGTTATTGTGTCTATTCTATTTCATTTTGTATAAAAAAGTATGTATGTGAGTACATGCTTCAATGGAAAAACTGATCTAGTGCAGCAGTCTCTATATCAAACAATATAAAATTTTGAATACCTATAAGTGGGAACTGAAACTCAGCAGCAGTCATCAAAACAGTCAATTTATACATAACTTTTAATAAAAAGACTTGTGATGACAAATGGCAGAGATCTTTCTAACAGATATTCTGGTTCTCTCAAGTCTAATCCCTATTTTATTTATTCAGCTTTATAGGGAAAGATTTGTACAGAATTGTTTTCTTTACAGCAGTATGAAGCATACCCTCACATGTAGTTTACTCAGCCTGGATGCAAATTGCCATCTTCCCTTCATTTGTAACTCCATTCAATTAACAGAAATAATTGAAACCCAAAGAGAAACTGAGAGATGTGAACCATTAAAATACATATGTAACTAACAGGTCACTTGTGTGTCCAAGTTTTACAGTCCAGTTCAGGGATGAAAATTCTTGACATACAAACATGAATTATTTTTTGATGTTCTATTTAAATAGCAGGGACTGTATTTTGTATCTTACAAAGGGGTTGTAGCCATGTTGGTCCCAGGATATTACACAGACAAGGTGGGCGAGATAAAGTATTTGTTATTGGAACAACTTCTGTTGATGAAAGAGAGACACTTTTGAAGTACACCGAGGTTTTCTTCAGGTCTGTGTAGCTCTGTGTGGCTCAAAAGCTTGTCTCTTTCAACAGAATTTGGCCCAATAAAAGATATTACCTCAAAACCTTGTCTTTCTATTCTGTGTCTTGTTAAGTATAGCAGCAGCAACATATACTGAAACAACCTACACTTATTATACAGAAGATAATCTTAAAAAAAAAAAAAGTGACCAAATGTTTACTTTATGTAATACCAGTAACGGAAAACGAAGTCTGGTTGAAATGTTGGCATTAGATATTTCGAATGTGCTTATCACTTAAGTATTCTAGATGCCATGGACACATGTGCCTGTAGGTTAAGCACATATAATAGGGTTTTTTTTAGAGGGAAGGGAGAGAAGTGGAAGGAAATCACAAAAACAATATGAATACAAATTTTGTCTTAATTTCAGTGAAAACACTTTTGTATTTAAGTACTACCTGAAGTGTTTGAAACACAAATCATAGCATTGTGTTTGTGCCTGCTAATCAGAAACTGAACCTGACTACAAACAACATTAAGGTTACCTGTATTTTCAGTATTCAGCCAAATGAAATACAAATTATTTTAAATGGTGAAAAATAAATTAGATGTTAAACAGATTATTAAATCTGTAAGAATTTTACATACATCTATGGTAACAGGTAATAAGATTTAAAAAAAAAAAAAACTTTAAAATGACTATGATGCCCTTTAAAGGGACATAGTATTCACAAGAACTCTACTGCTGATAAGCAACCTGCATGCTTATAACATTACAAAATAAGAAAAACATGGCACTATAAGGGATGCAGCAGGTAATCTTACTGCTGCAGAGAGCAGAGCTAGTCTCGTTTTAGTAACAAGCTAGATCTAGTAGTGCAAGAAAGTAGCACATTGACCCTGCATGAAAGGCAGTATTTCTCAGTCCTAGCAGGGGGATACAGGGCTACAACACAAGGTCCAGCAAATTTCATAGATTATAAAACTAGAAGGGACAAACGGTCAAATGATAATCCCAAGGACAAAGAACAGGTAGAAATAACAATGTAGCGATCTACACTGCCATACTAAACATGAGTTCAATTCCAATCCACTGTTCTCCAAACCACGGCCCTGGAATGTAGTGAAAAGAGCGTACTCCACTCCTAAATTAGGAGAATACAGATCAGAAGGACCTTGTGTCACTGGCTCCACATTCAGGGACCACTCTAGAAGTCTGACTCAAGACTCCAGCAAGGATAGAACATCCTCCTACTCTCCCAATAGTCATTTTTAACTTGGCTTTTTAAACGGACACTGTCAAATGCAATGTAGAATTTTTTAAAATGTCTTCAAAGTTGAGATATCCCTAACCCTTGGGCTCACTCTCTTGCCAATATTTGCAGTTTTATTATAATTTTCCAACTTTTTAGAATCTCACACACACAATATCTCTCCTTCTCCCCCTATTGCTGAATGACATTTCTAACAAACAGTGGAAAGTGATTCAGTGACTGAAAAGGAGAAGCAGTAGAAGTGACTCTACACAAAATACTGTTAATTCCATAAGGCTAAACTGGAAAAGAAAAAAAAAAAAAAAAAAAAAAAAAGGGAGAATTATTTCCCTCCTCTAATCTTTCCATTACAAGTAACACTTAAAAGTGCTGTAACAATAGATTACGTTATTCTGAGAGGTGTGCAATTTTTAACTTCTGAAGGTGTTTCCAAGTTTTAGTGACATTTCTGAACAAAAAGTCAAAGATCTTAAATACATGCAAGCCACTTTCAGGAAACAAGATTAATTTACACTATTAGTACATACATTTTTTCCTATCTCCAGGGGAACAATAAGCAGTAAGTGGCTGCCCCCTATTTAATAAACAGCTCTTAGAGAGCTTTCATGGAAGAAGACTATACAGTACACTTAACCTGTCTGATCTGACAGCTGATGAAGAGCTTTAGGAACACTTGGCTGCAGCCTGCACCTGCAGGTGGAAGATAATAAAACAAACCCTTTCTTTTCATGCTGATATGACAAACAGCAGATCCATAGCTCTAAAATGTTCTTTAATATATTACATTAAAGATCTTTTAAGCTGCACATAAGTCATCACTGATAGAAAACAAGCACCTCCTGTTACAGCCATGAGGCATCATTACTTTAGTAGGATGAATGGGGCTCTGTATAGATATGTCCTTAAGGATCTGCCATATAAAATGTACTTTTTCTTTAATATTGTAAAAAAAATGAGAACCTGCAAAATTCAAAAGGTTTTTCCTCTTCACCTGACTGAAGAATAAAGACTTTGGTTTAAAATCACAAGTAAATTGAGTTACATGTACTAAACTTTCCTAGCACACTCCAGTTACTTTTAATTTCGCTGACAGGCCATGTCAATTACATGCACCTCAGATAAGCATGTTCTTGATACCATATAGTACAACCTCTAACATAAGAATTCAGTAGTTTTGACATGCGAAGAATTTTTGATGCTGCTTAAGTCAAAGCTAAAGAAACCCACTTTAAAAAGGCATTTATTGTGGTGTTTTGTTTTGTTTTGTTAAAAGAGAGACAACACATGATCTCATACACACACACACACATACCCCAGATAACTCCCAGGACTTTTATTCTAAATGGCATATTCCTTTACCCTCCTAAGACTAAATTACCAAAAAGGAGAAACTTCGCCTGTAATACTAGCATTACATCATAACATCACATTTTTAGCCCACCCAGATTTCATTTGTTGAGCCCCGTGCAATGGCTGCCTGCCACCTTACCACCTCATACTGTTAAAAAAAGGCTCCCCATCCAATCTCTGTCTCCCCTACTCCCTCCCCAGCTCCTTGTCCAGGTCTCACTGCCCAACCAATTCCAAGTTTCCCCCTCACAGCCAGGCTCCTCATCCGATCTCCCCACACCACACTGGTTCCCAGTTGTATTCTCAGACAGTCCCAGTCTGCTCCAAATCCTGTCTCAGGCTCCCAAGCACCCCTACATGCACCATGTTCCAGTCCATCTCTCCCCACCAGCTTCCAGTCTCAGTTCTCACCGCCAAGCTCCTTGCTCCCATCTATCTCCCCTCTGCATTCAAATCAGGCAGCTTACTCCCCTATGCTGCCCAGCCATAGTAAGAGGATCTCTAAGAACACAGAGGCAGGCTACCTGCTTTCAGTTCTGGTACTCAGATCCAGCATGGTCCCCAGTCACTCAGACTTGAGACTGCACGGAAAGACGTGCTCACCCCCAGGGTGGAGCATGCCCAGTACAGATACATTTCCTAAAGATTCTAACTGTGAAGGTTTAGCAGATCTCTACTAAGGGATATTTCAAAGAGTTACAAGGGTTACAACTTGGCCAGATTTGGACAGATATTCACGAGGATGGCAAAAGGCACATCCTCAATATAAAAGTCACCTTCCCTGACCCCACCACCATATTTCGAGTCCCTGCTCTAAAGAACAAGGGTGCTAGAGATTTTTTAAATAAAAGTCACACCAAAATTTTTTTTTATATGGACAAAACATATTTTCCCCTAGCCTCATGCTCTGAAATAGCTGAACCATTCTGTATAAAAAACACACCTCTTAACACACATACCTAGCATGGAGAACTGTAGTGGGCAACCTTAATAATAGGCACCTGTGACGGGGTGTACCAGTCCCTTTGAGAGGCCTCGCAGTCCTACCACACCCTGCCCCAGGAAAGAAGCATTGAAAGTGCGTCCTCCAGGCCTGCCTAGAAAGGCTGCAGGGAAGTAGCCAATGAGAGTGCAACAGGCTCAGTTAAAAGGAGCTGGAGGGCCTGAACAGGTCAGTGGATAGCTGGGATCAGAAAGCTGTGAAACTGCACAGGTAAAGAGGCTTGAGAGAGACCCTGGTCAAGTAGGGACCGGACTGTGAAGCTCTCCAGGCAGAAAGGCCTAGGAGAGAGAACCCTAACTAAAAGGGGGCAGAGACTTAGGTATTTTTTTATATATATATAAAACCTGAAGCAAATACTCACCAGCAACCACACACCACACAACAGAACCACTAACCCAGGAACCTATCCTTGCAACAAAGCCCGTTGCCAACTCTGTCCACATATCTATTCAGGGGACACCATCATAGGGCCTAATCACATCAGCCACACTATCAGAGGCTCGTTCACCTGCGCATCTACCAGTGTGATATATGCCATCATGTGCCAGCAATGCCCCTCTGCCATGTACATTGGCCAAACTGGACAGTCTCTACGTAAAAGAATAAATGGACACAAATCAGACATCAAGAATTAACATTCAAAAACCAGTTGCAGAACACTTCAATCTCTCCGGTCACTCGATTACAGACCTGAAGGGTGGCTATCCTTCAACAAAAAAACTTCAAAAACAGACTCCAATGAGAGAGACTGCTGAAGTGGAATTAATTTGCAAACTGGATAGAATTAACTTAGGCTTGAATAGAGACTGGGAATGGATGAGTCATTACACAAAGTAAAACTATTTCCCCATGGTATTTCTCCCACCCATCCCACCCCACCCCCCACTGTTCCTCAGATGTTCTTGTTAACTGCTGGAAATAGCCTTGCTTGTCACCATGAAAGGTTTTCCTCCCCCCCCCCGCTGCTGGTGATGGCTCATCTTAAGTGATCACTCTCCTTACAGTGTGTATGATAAAACCCATTGTTTCATGTTCTCTGTGTGCGTATATCAATCTCCCCACTGTATTTTCCACCAAATGCATCCGATGAAATGAGCTGTAGCTCACGAAAGCTTATGCTCAAATAAATTTGTTAGTCTCTAAAATCCATGTAGTTTGTGAAGAGGGTCACTAACTGCAGGTGCCACCCAATAGTCAGCAAGGGCATGGCAGGTTATCTTTTTCCTGGCACTTCCCTGTTGGTAGCAACTCTGGACCTGAGGTGGTCTGTCCTTTCTGTAACTCAGCACTCTGGCCAGATCACATTTTCTGTATGCTGTTTTCTGAGACTCACATCTCCCTTCCCTTGGAGTCCAACACATCTCAAGAGCTCCTGCTAATCTCCTCATACTGTGCAACAAAAAACAGATCTGTTCTTCCTAACCTGACAAAGTTTCTAAGCAACCAGATAACATGTTGCATATAGTACCTTCATAATTGCTGTAAAAACATTTTTGCTATATCTGCATTGTTAAATTACTGAGGAAAAAAAGAAAGACTTACAGCAAATATCTGCATTCAGTAAAACCTAATAGAGCGCTTAGAGCTTGGGGTAGGTTAGCATGAAATTTAATTTAGGCAAATCCAGGGAAGCACATAATGCGCTGTACATTTGGAATTATCTGTTTTACAGTACATATAGAAACAAAAATGGTACTTCTAAATGAATATCTATTAAAGGAGAAAACACTGCCTGTGCACAAAAAGTTACCAGAGAGAAAGATAGAGAACTGACCACTAAAAGCAGAGCTACTAGACCTACTTTAATCAAATAAATGTTAAAACACTGCTGTGGTAAAACAGAACAAACAAAGTTTCTCCTATATATTTTTTCCTCCTTTTAGTTTTGTCTTAAGTCTCAAAAATATCCATTGGTTTTCCAAGATGTGAGCCATAAAAACGGTAAAATGATAATTAGACACAAACTTTCCAACTCACTGCTTGAGAATGTTCATGTTGCACTCTTCCACTATGCCTACCTGCTCTGATCTTGATAATTTCAAGACTACGCCAGCTAACAAAAAATGCAGCTCTCCAAACAGCAGAATCGCTGTGAATTTCCAAACAATTTTTTCTACCCTGGGTGGGGAAGAGATCCAGCTATGCTGCGAGCCAGGACCAGCTTGAAACTGCCAAACTCTAGCCAGTCCCACCAGCCAAGCACAGACGAGGCTCATGAAGGGAAAGGAACCTCGGTAACTGTGTGCATGTATTTTCCCTTACAAAGTTTAACTGTAAAGATAGCACCCATCCCATCCCCAAGTTAAGACACAGGCATCAACCGTTCACCGTTTTACTCATACAAGATATAGCAGTACAACGAGCATTCTCCTGTAAGGTAGGGAAGGAGCACATATGGAGAAGTTTGTTTATGTACATAGTAATGTCCCTTGTATCATAGTAAGGGCCCTGGAATCCTGAGAGATCTCAATAAAATTTTTATGTAGATACTCTGCAATACTCTTCCAAAGGATGTACGCCTTAATTTTTCCTCCTCAATAGGACACCTTCCCATACCATTCTGCACTGAGTTTGGCTGGAACCATTACAGTAAACAGGCTAGTGGTACATGGGTCCAGAGAGTTTTGGGACGCCAGTGGCAGCTGTGCCTCTGTTACCCTCAGTGAGGTATCAGCTAAAATCACCACCACCTGTGGAAAATAGTACTAGTATTCAGTGCCATTGCCCTATACTTGAACCCATGGAAATAAGGCCCGAAATGTTATTATTTCATGCAACCTGAAATCTTAATGCCCTCCTCCTTCCCTCCCCCATGCCCTTCTGGGCCATATCCATCACAGCCGGGATGTAAGAGAAGTGCTGTGCAGAGGTACTCCAAAGCTGAATGACAGGTTTCAGAGTAGCAGCCGTGTTAGTCTGTATTCGCAAAAAGAGGCATCCGATGAAGTGAGCTGTAGCTCACGAAAGCTTATGCTCTAATAAATTTGTTAGTCTCTAAGGTGCCACAAGTACTCCTTTTCTTTTTCCAAAGCTGAAGTGTCAATAAACATATCTTTAAAAAAAATTGGAATAAGGGAAGGGAGTTTTTAAATTCATCTTTCACTGCCCATTACAGCTGTAAATCCAACAATACATCTGTCTGTTTTATCTGTAGCTACTGCTGTTACAGCCTTGAGGAGCGCCCCTTCCATACCAGCAGAATGCCTGACCTTGAGGAGGAGGACAAAGGAGAGGGCTAAGAAAGATATGTTTAGCGAGATTCTGCAAGCCGTGTTGCATCAGATCAGAAACTCAGGGCTGAGTGGGCCAACATGGCAGATGGCATGCAGAGGGATAGAGAAGACAGGAAAAAAAAATGGTGACACCAGGCATCCCAACAGGAAAAGGAAAGGAAGGTGCACGACAACGGCTCCCACTATAGATTTTTCAACCCCAAAATTATTTCCCACTGACCAGTAGCAATCCCATGCTGCAAGGTACCAGAGTGCATTTGCCACTTGCTTCTTAACGGTCAATGCAGTTCTCATGCTAGTGTCCTTGAGCTGGAAAGGCTAGAGTGAGCTTGGCACACAGATCCAGCGATAGAATTTTCAGATGCAAAAGTCAACATTCATCATCCCAAACCAGCATTACAATGCTATCTCACCAATCAGTTTTCAGAGTAGCAGCCGTGTTAGTCTGTATTCGCAAAAAGAAAAGGAGTACTTGTGGCACCTTAGAGATTAAAATTTATTTGAGCATAAGCTTTTGTGAGCTACAGCTCACTTATGCTCAAATAAATTTGTTAGTCTCTAAGGTGCCACAAGTACTCCAATCAGTGCTTGTTTCTTAGGCTCAAAAGCAGTGCTCCACCGTCTGCAGCTACTCTGTGAACGCAACCAACAACCATGAATTGTTTTTCACTATGTCCCTTAACAATCTGTCCTCCCAGCTACAGAACTTTGGATTTAACTGTAAATCCACTAAAGGTTCCATAACTGAGAACATGTCAAAGCACAAAACTCAACTTTTGGTGTACAGGAGGAGTGTCCACACGATGAGTTATCGTGTGGCGAGCTAGTGCACTGTAGATTCACAGCCTGCCTTGTTGTTCACTAACTGTGTAGGCAACCCACTAGTTCACCTACTAATACCCAAACTAAACAGTGCATTTCCATCTGCCCCAAAGAATGCATCAACAAGATGGCAGAAAGTTTAAGAACAGCCAATAATTATTTACTGATCTGCAAGTAGTTTTATCAGGTTATACTAAAATACACACTAAAACAGTTTTAACAACACAAAATTAATAGGTCTACATCCTCTATTGTGGAAAATAGGGCATATTACATTACACTTTCAGGGGATTGGGTGAAAAAGCCTAATAAATTCAATCTCTGATTACCAAAAACAAAACAAAAAACAATTTGACTTTTTGCTTCTAATTTTTATTCTGTTTTGCACTGAAATATACACCCCACCAAGGTGGTTTGTGACAGTCCACTCAATTAAGATATGCAGCGCATAAATTAAGAGGTCTCTCTCATTTCCTATGCATATCACTGTCCTCCACATACTTTTGGCATCTAGGGACATGAGTGCCAGGTTAAAAATTATAGTGACAAAATGAAGAATTTGACAACTTTAGCAGGCTACTGGGTTAGAAGACATTTCCCCCTCTAATAATAAAATTTTACGCTGATACTGAAATGCTTTGGGTGAAAGGTTCAAACTACACACCACTGAAAACAGAGCCAACTCTGAGAAAGAACGTGGCAACAAACTGCCATAAACATGTTGCAAGACAGCAGGGGTGTGACTATGTTAGTCAAGGATGCCAGGACAAATCCTTACTCAACTAAACTGGCTTGTAATCTTTAGCATGTGATGACTGTAATGACTTCTAATTCCTATCAAGCCAGCCATTCAATGCACTTTAGCAAATCTTTTCAAGAGAGTGTAAATTAAGTTTGCTGTTACCAAACAACCAAAAACTTTTAATAAAAGTGTACCTTTTCCAAGATTAAGAGCTGCCTTGCCTGGATCCTTTTTATAAAAAGTGACACTGTCCAAGAGTGGCCATGTTAGACTCTATTTTCATGTACAGACCAAACTTTTCTGTTACTTTAAAATGGTCATCACATGGTAAATGAAAAGGAACAATTATTTTCAGAGCGCAAGACTAGCAAAGGGTGAGACTTTACTTGCAGAGGAGCTCTTGATTAACCCAAATGGGCACTAACTTGGCAAATTCTAGTTGCATTCTTCCATGCTGTTTTACAAATCGTAAACTCAAAACTAAAAGTACAAGCCAGACAGAATAGCTCCTATATTTTCCCTGAAGCTCCCCGATCCAAATCCTGATGAGCACCACCCAGTTGTCTTTCTATCCTCAGTAACAGGACCCTTCCTTTGAAGGTGCTGAAGTGTTTAAATGAAGACTAGATGTCTTCCTAAAGACATGCTGTAGTTTAAACAGAAGTTACAGGTTTGATGCACAAATTCCAGGGTAAGATTCTTCGGCTAGTGTTATCAGAATGTCAGACTAGATGATTAGAATGGTCACTTCTGTACTCAAAAACTATTACACAGTTTCAGTTGCATCTAGTTAGCTCCCAATGAGGAGTGTCTCCATGAGTTGCCTCCAAATTCTGAATGCAAGTTAACCCTTGAAACCCTAGACCATTGTCTATCTTGACTGGGCTTATTTATAGACACACCTCTGGGGTGGGGTATTTCAGGTGTTTGAGGGCTCCTATAGGGACATCAAAAGAGCTGTACACCCAGTTCACACAGCAAAACACATAATTTAGGGTACCATTTCCAAATGAAAGAACCTGGTCACGTTTTTCTCCTTTTGTTGAACATTCTAAGTTTGACTTACCATTTATTCTCGGTCATAAGCCGAATATTTTTGGTAAAAAAATGACACATCAAAGAGCGGAGGTCGGCTTATAAACGGGTCTACACCAAAATTTGATTATTTTAAAAACTCTATGAAATCATTGAATTGAATATCTAATACATTGTTGTTTTGTTTACCTGGAGCATCTGCAGGCATGGAGCCCCTCAGTTCCCTGGGGCCACAGTTTGCCGTTCCCAGCCAATGAGAGCTGCGGGAAGTGGCGCCAGTTCTCCACAGCTCCCATTGGCTAGGAATGGCAAACCCCGGCCACTGGGAACTGAGGGGCTCTGTGCCTGCGAACGCTCCAGGTAAGCAAAACGCCCCAACCTGCCAGCAGCTTACCCCGATGGGCCAGGAGCCAACGTTTGCCAACCCCTGAAATATAGGGTCAGCTTACGGAAGGGTCTTACAGTTTTTACCATTTTTACTTATCCATCTTGGGGGGGGGGGGGGGTCGAATTATAAACAAACCAGCTTATGATTGAGCATATACAGTAGTTTGTTAGCTGGGGGGATAGAGGCTGTTTTATTACTCGTTTGTACAGAGGGGCCTTGATGCTTAACTGATTCTTCTAGGTGCTACTTTAATACAAATAATGAATAACCGATATTATTAGGAACAAAAACAGAAGAGAAAAAAAAGCCTTCAAAACTCATGAAGAATCTGTTCCGACAAGGGAAGGAATGTTGGCCAGGCATGAGAGCTTTTTTTCTCCCCCTTGTAATCTGGATTGTTGCTTTGGGGTTGTTTTTTCAAAATAGAATATTAACTTTAGAGTAATCCAGTAAAGCTAAAATGAATTAAATCATTCTCTTTGTCTATTATGACCGAGTTTCAGATATAATATACGCTCAGAAAAAGCACTTAAATAGGGTTATCAAATTACTTTTTATCAATATTGCCCTAGGAATTATAGATATACTTTAAAAAGATTTCACACTTGTTAAATATTTTCAGTACATTTAATGTTGCTCAGAAGACTGAAAATGACTCAAGCAACCTATGATGGTTTAAGGTATAGTATCGAACTTCAGATTTCATTATAGTTGTATGGGGAAAAAAAAATTCCCAGTTGAGGTCAACAATCATTGGCAAGAAGACATATTCTTGCAAGTGATGTAACCTGTTACTCCTCAGCCTGCATCTTCAGAAAACTCTACTCAATTTTTCCTACTTAAAGTTTTTGACCACTGTGAAAAGAATAAAAACAAAAGTATCCCAAGATAAAGGGTGCAGTCCATATGATGTGAGGTTCTTAAATCAACACAGAGATTGACTTTCAAACAAGGAATGTAAGAAAAATCTTGCAAGTCACTGCTTTATCTGTAAGATCATCTTATCAGACAAACACGGACGAGGACAAATTAGGTCTGGCTATAGTATAAACAGGTCCATCAAAATGCATCAAAAGAACTCAAGTCTGTAGTTCTTTCTGAAAAGACTCAGGGAAAAGTATACATTACCACATCTCTCATACCTCTCTAGCATTATTTAATCCTCTTAAATACGAGTCATTTTTTAACAACAAAAGTAAGCTATAACCCCTGCTGTACATTCTAGCAGAAATAGTCACTTCATCTAAATGTATGGTGACTGTTTTTAAAGTTGAAAGTATATATAAGAAAGATAGTATGAGTTTCCCTACGTTTGCAAAGGGTCAAACTGAATTTGAAGCCTTTGGAGTTCAATAAAAAGAATTGTATTGATTCCCCCAGCCTACCATACAAAGAAGAGACAAATTAAGCGTACAGTTTATGCACACTAAGATTAGACCTCTGGAATCCCTGGCTGCCAGTCCTGTGCACAGATTACCCACTCCAAATTTCCCTTCTTTTACAGTGGCCTAAACATGAGACTCCCATTCTCAACACTTGTTTCATTTTATTTTCTAAAACTGCCCACAGTGATAATAGCGAGCAACAGCAATGAACATTATTACTGTTTTACAGGGCATTTTAGCACTGTGGTGGGACATATCACAATGAGATTATCTTAAAGGTAAGCGTATGATTTCAGTCAAAGGATACAAAGTGCAGCCTCTGGAGTGGTCCTTTTTATAACAGTAACATAGGACACAACGTCACAAGAACTACATTCGTTTAACTAAACTGGACAGTGGTGGGGCTGAGACAGGGCACCAGAGCCCTACTCCAAATCCCACTGAAGTCAACTGGACTACACCCAGGAATAAGGAGATCTGGTTTCCACTCCTTTCTCTACTGCTGATCAGTGTGCAATACAAGGCATGTCACCTTGCCTCTCCATGTCAAAGTTTCCCATTCTGTAAACTGGGGATAGCTCCTTACCAGGTGTGTTGTGATTCTTAATATTTGTAACACACTCAAGTACAGTAGATGGAAGATGCTACATTCACCTCATTGAAACTTTGCCTCAAGACCGATTTCTACCACAATATCTGTGATAAACTGGCAACTGATAGCAGCTAAGCAAATGGCTATTAGGAAATACTGATATTAATATTTCTGGTATATTTTTAAAAAATAGTTTTACTTGAAACCTGCTCATTGTCACATAATTGTATGCTCCTATCACTGTTATTCTTGTCCTTTCCCCTCCACATATTTGTTGCTTCTTGTCTTAATTCAGATTGCAAGGTCTTTGGCACAGAGGCCATTTTCAGTATGTATTTGCATGGGGTTTGGCACAATGGTGCCTTGATCCTAACTGGGGATTCTGGGCACTAGCAAAATAAAAATAAATAACAATCCGGGTAATCTTTAATACAAGCTACAATTATCCTTATTTCCATCAAGACAAAGACAACAGATAAAGTAGCTATCTCTAATAAAACAATGCTAATACTTGATTTTGATAACAAAAAAAAAAAAAAACCCAAAACAAGTAGGAAAAAAAAAAATCATCATCAGAATCCGAGAGCTACTTCCTAAACTAACATTTTATTTTCTTCCCCTGAACAGATATTCAATATAATTTAGAAAAAGTTTAACCAGGGATGTTTTTCCTTTTATGAAATTCTATACAATCAGATACCTGGCTTCCTTTTAATGAATCTTTAGAGAAAACACATTCATCAATAGCAAGAACATACATAACACTCCAATCACAGAAAAGAAAAAATAAGACAAATTTGAGAGTATTTAAGTGTTCTGACTAATTGTTTTCCTTATCTGTTTTGTGTGTGTTTAATAAAGCATTTTAAAACGTTTAGTGAACAATAAGCAAAACTAAGTCCATCAGTATCACTTAGCTTGGAGGAAAGGGGGTTATTGTCAATGTCAGGCAAAGAAAAAGTATCAAATAGGATAACTTAAAAATTACAGTATTCTAAAAACCTCTCATTTTTACAAAGTGATCAGCAGGCACATTAACCTACAGAGTCATCTCTACAAAATGGTAACAAGTTTATCATGGTAATTTGAAAACTTCATCATACTCTACTTCTCCCCCAATTCTCAGAAAGTATGGCTGTACCTGCAGTACCTCCAAGCAAGCCATCATCGCCAGATGCTGATCGTTGCTGAAACTGTGGCCTTGCAGTGGATGAAGAAGACTCCTTCATACGATCAATGACACTCTCAGACAGCTGGAAAAAACATAAAACCCAGCAAGATAAAACAGGTCACCAAAAAAAACCCAAACAAAACCACAGAATAAAAACCAAACATCTAAAATTTTATCAAAGATTTTGAATTAGCTTTGCAAAGCAATAGGTCTTCCACCCCTACTCCTTTCTTTCTTCCTCTCCAGACAAAGCCTAGAGGTATTTTTGAAGATGGGCAGGGGGAATGAGGGCGTTTTGGGCTTGCTATAGATATGAACAGAAAGCAGCAGGGTGGGGAGTAAATTGGTCTGGGGAAATAAAATAAAAAATGGAAGCAGCATAGGAAATGCAACAAATTCTGTATTGTTGACATATTGTTTAAATTTTGTCCATCAGTTTCTCTTTTCTTAATTATTTGGATCCTAATCAAGGATCATATTTTGTGTTTACATAACACATAGCCCAAAGAAGCCTTGACCTGACTGGGGTCTCGAGACACTACCACAATACTAATAACAACAGTAAGTGTAATCTTCAGCTAAATCCACTCTAACATCAGCATAAGCACAGAATTCCCACATTTGTTAATAGTTTCAATGAATATGAATTGACGTGAGAACAAGAAATGAATGCACAGATTCAAGCATAGTCTGTAATAAGCCTAGTTGAGCCCAGGGAAATACTTGACAGTAATATTAGTAAAATGGGTGGTAATATGAAATATTTATAATGTTTCAATTTACAGCTGCATCTTGTTCCCCCAATGCACCTTTTTAGGAAAAAGTAGTAAAACTATCATTTACTTTTTGGTCAGTTTCTCCTGTGAAAAACAGGTTCCGGCTAATTAAAATCTAGTTTTAACTTTATCAAAATACAAAACCAAATTACATAACTAATAAAATCTTGTCTAAAGATATTTTATTGGTATAAATTCTTAATTGAATCTCCCTGCTAAGTTTTTGATCAAATATACACTGGAAGGTTTAAAATTATTCCATCCTCCTTATTTGCAAGGCTTAGTCAACCTCAGCCCAGGTATGGTTCTGACCTTCTATCATATGCTTAAATTTTATTCATGTGAGTATTACCACTGAAGCTGGGGATATTTGTAGGAGCAGGATTTTATATTTGTACTATAAGAATTAATATATGATTTGATCATCCTGCCAGCTACCCTTTTTGAATAGCAGAAAGGAATGACCCTCTGGGGCACTGGTAGAAATGCATCTGACAGATTGCCAGTGTCTGTACCAATGTTAAGGCAGGGACAGACCAGAACAATCCTTATGACTGATTATGGTCACCCTTTTGTTTTAGGATAAGTTATAATGTCTACTATGGTTTCCTATATGTATTATAAATTAGGCACTCTAGTTAAATTTACTTTTATTTGTTTTAAGGTTTAGTAAGTAAGAAACAGGATTTTGTATTGCGTCTATATTAAGGAGATTAGAGGAATGTTGAAGGTCCGGGCCAAAATGTGAACTGTTTTGATTACAAAATTTAGTAAGATTTAATTTACAATGCCTTTCTTGCTCAACATAAAAACCTCTGTATATTTTTGAAGGTCTCTGTAAAAAACTGTTTCTGTAAATGAGGAGTACATGCATCAGGAAAAGATAAGGTGTGAAGGTCATTGTTAAAGTCAGATGGCCAAGAAAGGAGGAGTGAAGAAACTTAACTACAGCAGAGAACCATCAACGCGCATCCATAATGACGGAAGAGCAAATTGACGACCCTGAGGTGGAGGCTGGCACCTCTAAGACAATTGATTAAATCGAAACCAGGACAGGATGACCCTCTCAGAGGTGTTCTGGAATGTTAACACCAAAAGATAAAACCAATTAAGGAGTAACCGGTCACAAACTGACACAGCAAAATCCATAGACTTCAACAGAGAAAAAAAAAAAAAGACTATAAGAACAAGGTAGTTGGCCAAGGGACTTTGGTTCATCTTCCACAACTCCAGGAGCATCTGATTGCGACCTACAGAGCCCGGCTCCCCTGTATGACCAATCTGGCTGGCAACTAGATTGCTCCAGACTCTGTACTGGTAACTACAAACATCAACTGGCTAACTCAGAGGTGGGCAAATTACCGGATCACGGGACCCTCCTGCCCTGGGAGGCTCACCCTTGTCTGTAAGCAAGGACTGGCCTGTCTCCCAAGATCTGTGAGTGTGATGGGTCGTCCTTCAGGATAGGTTGTAGATCCTTGATGATGTGTTGGAGAGCTGGAGGTGATGGCTAGTGGCGTTCTGTTATTTTCTTTGTTGGGCCTGTCCTGTAGTAGGTGACTTCTGGGTACTCTTCTGGCTCTGTCAATCTGTTTCTTCACTTCAGCAGGTGGGTATTGTAGTTGTAGGAATGCATGATAGAGATCTTGTAGGTGTTTTTCTCTGTCTGAGGGGTTGGAGCAAATGCGGTTATATCGTAGAGCTTGGCTGTAGACAATGGATCGAGTGGTATGATCTGGATGAAAGCTAGAGGCATGTAGGTAGGAATAGCGGTCAGTAGGTTTCCGATATAGGGTGGTGTTTATGTGACCATTAGCACCAACAGAACGCCACTAGCCATCACCTTCAGCCCCCAACTAAAACCTCTCCAACGCATCATCCAGGATCTACAACCTATCCTGAAGGACGACCCATCACTCTCACAGATCTTGGGAGACAGGCCAGTCCTTGCTTACACACAGCCCCCCAACCTGAAGCAAATACTCACCAGCAACCACACACCACACAACAGAACCACTAACCCAGGAACCTATCCTTGCAACAAAGCCCCTTGCCAACTCTGTCCACATATCTATTCAGGGGACACCATCATAGGGCCTAATCACATCAGCCACACTATCAGAGGCTCGTTCACCTGCGCATCTACCAATGTGATATATGCCATCATGTGCCAGCAATGCCCCTCTGCCATGTACATTGGCCAAACTGGACAGTCTCTACGTAAAAGAATAAATGGACACAAATCAGACATTCAAAAACCAGTCGCAGAACACTTCAATCTCTCTGGTCACTCGATTACAGACCTGAGGGTGTCAGAGTAGCAGCCGTGTTAGTCTGTATTCGCAAAAAGAAAAGGAGGACTTGTGGCACCTTAGAGACTAACAAATTTATTAGAGCATAAGCTTTCGTGAGCTACAGCTCACTTCATCGGATGCATTTTCAGACCTGAGGGTGGCTATCCTTCAACAAAAAAGCTTCAAAAACAGACTCCAACGAGAGACTGCTGAAGTGGAATTAATTTGCAAACTGGATACAATTAACTTAAGCTTGAATAGAGACTGGGAATGGATGGGTCATTACACAAAGTAAAACTATTTCCCCATGGTATTTCTCCCTCCCACCCCCCACTGTTCCTCTGATATTCTTGTTAACTGCTGGAATTAGCCTACCTGCTTGTCACCATGAAAGGTTTTCCTCCTTCCCCCCCCTGCTGTGGGTGATGGCTTATCTTAAGTGATGATCACTCTCCTTACAGTGTGTATGATAAACCCATTGTTTCATGTTCTCTGTGTGTGTGTATATCAATCTCCCCTCTGTTTTTTCTCCACCAAATGCATCCGATGAAGTGAGCTGTAGCTCACGAAAGCTTATGCTCTAATAAATTGGTTAGTCTCTAAGGTGCCACAAGTCCTCCTTTTCTTTTTGTGGATACAGACGAACATGGCTGTTACTCTGAAACCTCCTCTTCCTGTGCGTTTTCCTAAGACATCCTGGTGAGGACGAGATCACAGCGCCCTATTCACGGGAACGCTTCACTGCCACGCTCTTCCTAAGCGTCCTGCGCCGCAGCCGGCCTCCACAAGGATGGGCCTGAGGCGAACTCCGAGGTGGAGGGTCGGGAAGAGAGGAGGGGTCTCGGTGGCTGGGCCAGGGGCTCAGAAACAGGGGGCGGCAAGAGCGCGACAGGGCCAGGTGAGAAGTGGCTGCAGGAGGGTAGGAGACGACGGGGAGCGGGGCAGTAGAGAGGACGGGGGTCCTGGGGAGATGGGGGGGGGGCACAGAGACAGGCGCAGGAAGAGCGGGACTGGAGGAGGCAAAGGGAGGGTCTCGGGGCAGTGGGGGGTGCAAGACACACAGGAGAATGGAAGGAAGCTGAGCGGGTCCCCGGCCTGAGGCAGAAGGGGGAAAGGTGGAGGGAGGAGGCAGCTGCCGGGGGTGGGGGCCGATGGACGAGCCCGCGGGGCTGTCCCCTGGGTCCCCGGCCCCTCTCTCACCCGCACGCCCTTCACCACCGTGATATTCTCGTTCTCATCCGCCTCGAAGGTGACGCGCCGGGCGCTGCTCCCGCCGCCGCCCATCGCGGCTCAAGGCTACTAGGCCACCGCCGGGGACAGCCCCAAGGAGACTCGCGCTCCCCTCGGCCAGCTCACAACGCCACCCACCATTGGCCGGCCGCCGGATAAGCCCCGCCTCCCACCGATAGAAGCCCCCTTCCCATTGGCTACTACGCGGTAACCATGGAAATCGCCCGGGAAAGGCAAAGGGTCGGGAAACTTTTTCCGCCGAAAACTTCCCGCGGGCGGGCCCTACAAGTCCCGGAATGCACAGCGCCACGACTGCCCGGCGGAAAGGGTGAGAGAGACGCAGTGCAGGCTGGGTAGCGTAGTCCGCCAGGGTCTCCATTGAGCTCACCGGCCTCCCATTGCATGCTGGGAGCTATCCATTTCTTGGCGTCTGGGAAATGTCCTTCTCCTCAGTCGCCCGGCTCTCGCGGGCCCGCGCCCGTCCTAGGCAGCGACGCTGCCGCGGGGCCTGAGGGCGCCACAGGGGCTCGAGGGCAGGGCTCTCTGGGACATGACCCGTCTAGTGGCCGAGGGACCCCAGGGCCGGTCTCCCACCACGGGGGTGCAGGGCTCACAAGGACGTGACCCCCACGGTGGGGCGGCAGGGTCCTCGGGGCCTGTCCCCTCCCTGAGGCAAAGGGCTCAGTGGGACGTGTCCCTGTAGGGGAAGGGGCTGAATGATCCCCCAGGGCCTGTCCCCCAGCCCCCGGGGTGGGGGGATGGATGGGCACAGAGGTAGGGTTGCCAGGTGCCTGGTTTTCGACGGGGACGCTCGCTCGAAAGGGGACCGGTGACTGGGCTCTTAAAAGTCCGGTTGGCAGCGCAGACGCAGCGGGGCTGGCGACTCCCTGCCTGGCTCCTGGGAAGCAGCCGGCATGTCCCTCCGGCTCAGAGGTGGCCACGGGGGGCTCCGTGCGCTACCCCCGGCCCCAGCGCCGGCTCCGCAGCTCCCATTGGCCGGGAACTGCAGCCAATGGGAGTTGCGGAGGCGGCGCCCGCAGGCAGAGGCAGTGCACAGAACCGGAGGGGCTTGCCAGCTGCTTCCTGGCAGCCGTCCGAGGTAAACGCTGCCCGGCGCCTGCACCCCTCACCCCCTCCTGCACCCCAACCCCCTGTCCCAGCTTGGAACCCCCTCCTGCACCCAAAACTCCTTCCCAAAGTCTGCATCCCAAACCCCCTCCCTCACCCTGAGCCCCTCAATTCTGGCCCCACCCTGGAGCCCACACCCCCAGCCTGAGCCCTCACCCCCTCCCGCACCCCAACCCCCTGCCCCAGCCCAGTGAAAATGAGCGAGGGTGGGGGAGAGCAAGCGACGGAGGGAGGGGGGATGGAGTGAGCAGGAGCAGGGTCTCAGAGAAAGGGGGTGCAGGGGCGGGGCAAGGACGTTTGGATTTCTGCAATTAGAAAGTTGGCAACCCTAGCACAGGGTGTCCTGAAACTCTCCTCTCCTCCTAACTCTATTTCCCTGTGTGCATCCACTTTGATGCCATGTTTAATTACATCACCCCACACTATTTCTCAAATAGTCTATATATAAGGCCCTTTGTTTTTTACTGAAAATTTCCCAGGTTTTACAAAAGCTATTACACAGTTTTTACCAATTTTAACCTGAATTTTGGACACGGCTTGGTAACCTGGCCGGACCTCAGGGGGACCCCACAGACCCAGCTCCCTGCTGCTGAAGGAGAGATGGGAGCTTGGTAACTGAGCCGCCATCTCTCCTAGAGTGGGCCCAGAAATAGAAGAAGGGAGGAGAGAGTACTCTCACCTCTTTACTTTTTTCTATTTGTTCCTTTTTTTTCTGTCCTCTCATTCCCCAATATTAATCCCAATGTTTATCCAGAAAACTATAAGTTTTTGTAATATACATAGATAAATTCCTGAGAAATTTTAAACAAAATCAAAATCGAAGGGCCTTGTCTATACAGTAAGATTCCAGGATTGTCACTGTCTGTGTGTCGCTCTGTGTATCAATGAAACAGCTACAAACATGGCTGAGAGCTCTTTTTGTTCAGAATATCACCAGGTTCAATCACCACTGGGATTTGTGGTTTGTTACAGTCCAGTTTTTTAAGTTTCCAGTCATTTTAGGCTTTTTTACATTTTACAGATTACAGCCATACAGGTGCACAGGTTCTCGCGTAGTACAACATAAGATTCTGCCATTTTTATGACAGCCCTAGATGCACATTATATTATTTATTATTTGTATTACCACAGCACCTAGGAGCTCTAATCATGGGCTAGGCACTGCCCAAATGCAGAACAAAAAGACGGTCCCAGCACTAAAGAGCTTAAGTCTATAAAAGACAAGAAATAGGCGGATACAAACAGAGGGGGGTGTACAAGGAAACAATGTGGCACTGTCCCCTCTAAGCTGTGCACGTGTGCACACGCACAAAGATCCTAAACCCTGCACACACAGCGAAACACCACGCGCACAAAAATTTGAACAGAAGCACAACAATTTGCATCGAAGACATTTTTTGCACACTCTGCCTGTCAAAAATTAGAGGGAACATTGGTGGCAATGTTGGTTAACTTGCTAGACAGTGGTATCATCTACACATGTTGTGTTGTCTTGTAATATTGCTTACCTTAATTTATTTCAGTGGTTCTTTACCTTTCCCATACAGCACCCCCCCTTAAAACATTTCAGGATCATGCCTCTTATAGCTTCAGGATCACTCCTGCCATCTAGCCATAAAGAAAGAGAGGTGATCATTACTCCCTGGACTTCTTTGCAGCTTTGTTGGAGTTCACAACCTCCAGGTGGAGAACCCATGTTCTATTTTCGCTGTCCTGATGGTCCACTTTAGATATGTGATCTTCTTTGTAAGAGACTCATTTCAAGAATAGAATCAGTAGCCAATAGTGTACAATAACTTTCCTTTCCAGTCTGCAGCATAACCTTCCTTTGGGCCAGCGATATTAGGGATATTCTTACTGGTGTAATGCCCCAACGGTAGATTTGCTATACCAGTGTAAAACGGGTGGCTTTCCTTGATTTTAAACAGGAGAGAAGTGTATTTTGAAGAGGGAGTTGAAAGAAAAGATGGAGATTACATAGTATGTGGTATTGAGAATGACCTCAGGTTCCACTGTATTGTATTATAGATGCCAGGGATATAAGGACAGGCAGGAGGCAAGCTATATTGTACACACAGCTTGTCTCCAGGAAAATATGCTCTTTTTACTTCATTCTCCCACTATCCCTATTTCTTTGTTTCATCCACCCAGAGCCAAGATTTGGACCAGAGACTGTCTTTTTACTGGATCACAGGTTTCAGAGTAGCAGCCGTGTTAGTCTGTATTCGCAAAAAGAAAAGGAGTACTTGTGGCACCTTAGAGACTAACAGATTTATTAGAGCATAAGCTTTCGTGAGCTACAGCTCACTTCATCGGATGCATTTGGTGGAAAAAACCACCAAATGCATCCGATGAAGTGAGCTGTAGCTCACGAAAGCTTATGCTCTAATAAATCTGTTAGTCTCTAAGGTGCCACAAGTACTCCTTTTCTTTTTACTGGATGTTTGTACACCATCCAGAACAATGAGACCCCAGTCTTTTTCCTGGGTCCTCTTGACACTACTGTAATACATATCATAATAATTAATAACAACAACAGTGATTTGGGGGTATCTTACATATTTTTTGACCCTTTGGAGATCTCCTTAATTCAAATTCTGCCCTTCACAGCCAGATTCATGAAAGGACCTCCTATTTATACTGAAGCAGCACTGAACCCCACCCCCTACAGGAAAGCTGTCCCAAAGTGTTTTCTTTTTATCAAAATGGATTATTTCAACTTATGTCAACTGGGTCAGTTCCTTTCTTTGAAGAGATGTAAACATCATGTTGCTTGCCTCAACAGAACTGCTCATATGTCCTTGATATATTTTCAAGCAATTTTTATTTGGATGTAAAGTGTTTGTCGGCCAACATTTCAGCAATATCCGCCTTCCTTGGGGTTTAAGATATTACTGAAGCATTGGCTGATAGCCACTTTACTATCAAATAAATATTGCTTGAAAATATATCAAGGACATATGAGCAGTTTTCTTGAGGTATGCAACATGATGTTTATGCCTGCTTTTATGGGTGTTAAACTAGCTTCTCTGAAGGGGCATTTAGCATATTATACATTTAGCACCCTGGTAATTGTATACATTTTGGAAGGAGTGGATGGACTATATCATCTATGTATCTATATGGTATTTGAGCACCTGCTAACCAGACGTTTGTTTGACAATTTCTTTACCTCACCAGAAATGTCTTTTCAGAGTCAAATTGTATTTATTCAGTCACTGTGTAACAATGATGGCAATTTCCTCTTCCAAACCAGGATAATCTCCTGAAATATGTTTTGTCCTCTGTTTGAAGAGTTCTTTATGCGACATATCTTAGAAAACATTCATGATTTGGTGTATTGAAGGTTCTAGGTTGAAAAGTTCATTGTGTTTCAACAAGAGCTATTCCTTACCAAGAATTTTTATGCCCTCAATCTTATTCTTTACTATTTGGGATCACTGAATGCAGTGGTACATAGTCATAGATTTCAGAAAAGCAAATTTTGAGTAATTAAGGTCCAGAATTCTTCCTGTGGAAAAATCCAGGGAGATAGGGAAGATGGAGGAAACTTACCTCTCAGAATTTCTTCAGATCATTCTGATGAGAGGACAAGGTGCACCACTTGTGGAATGGGCAAGAGTGTGGTCCCCCAGCATCCAGGGACTCTCCAAGATAGGTGCAAGACAGAGTTATCTGCATGGAGGAAGGATTCCCGTCTGGGCTATACAACACATTTTGTGGGGCTTCCGGAGCCAACGATGGGTGAAGGAAGCTCTGTGAAAAAGGCTGCAGCATTTACAGACCATGAATTATCCATAAAAAATGTGAGGCAAATTAACTCAGAAACTGTACCAGGTCCACAGACAATCTGCAAACACATAAAAGGCTAGAGTTATTGAATAAATTATCCACTAGAAATGACTTCCTTAGTCCTAATATGTAGTATACCCATTTTAAAGATGGGGAACTGATGCACAATAAGGTGAAGTTACTTGCTGGCTCAGGAGCTGAGTAACTTCCCACCAGTTTATATTAATTGAGCTCTGATTGAAAGAGAGTTGGCAGAGGAGGCCAATTAACTGAGTAGAGAATACAACTGAGGGGCTCATTGGATTAAAGTATCCCCAGTATCTAGGAATATATAAGCAAACAGGAAGGTAGAGGTATGCAGAACTGGCATTTGCTGCACCCTTCCCCAGAAGTAAGTAGGAAAGTCGGCTATTGATTATAAATATAATATCTAATAAAAAAAGAAAAGGAGTACTTGTGGCACCTTAGAGACTAAAAAATTTATTTGAGCATAAGCTTTCGTTAAATTGCGTTAAATAAATTTGTTAGGCTCAAATAAATTTGTTAGTCTCTAAGGTACCACAAGTACTCTTTTTCTTTTTTGCGAATACAGACTAACACGGCTGTTACTCTGAATATCTAATAAGGCATTGTGGTGGCTGTGGTCAGTTACTGAGTCTGGAAAGTACTTTCAGGGGACCACCCTGCGATACTTGTCCAAGATCACTCATCAAATCAGTGGTAGATCCAGGAAGAGAACCCAAGTCTCCTGACTCCCAGGTCTCTTCTCCAGCTATTAGATAGTACCTTCCCACAGACCCAAAAAAGACAACTAACACAGAGCATTATAACAAATACAGTCTTAACAATGAGCACAAACCCATAGGCTCCTACCAGTTTCTGGTTGAACTGTATCCATTTTTGAGGTGCATTAGCAGAAAGTCAGTCTCAAACTTATAAACTTTCAATATATCAAGTGTATCTTAAATGGTTGTGTGGTAGTTTTATTAGCTTCATTATCACATTCCCTTCTTGTGATGCTTTATGTTAAGTTCCCATGCAGCATGCTTTTATAGCCAGATTAAGAAATACTGCCACTCTTCTGCCTTAGTTTCGGAATCATTCTTGACTGGATGTATTTCTTTGAGTTAGGATTAATTCTCAAACCACATAATATACAAATGATAGGTTATAACCTGAATCCAGAGAATGGTGAAGGCCAGCATTACCAGTCATTTACAAACAAATAAATCTTAATGAGCCCAGAAACAAGTTTTCATTAAATTTCAAACTACAGTTTCAAGATTTTAAGAAAAGCCATGAAAATACATGATAGGTGAGGTGACATATAAAGGCTCATTACACTTCCACTGACTGTCCAGTTTCATTCTTCTACAAAGGATCATCCTGTCTGGTCTTTGTTGCTGCAGTGAGCATGTTGCATTTTAGCGCTATAAAGACCTGCAGTTAACCCTTTGTACAGATGTACTCCTGCAGGATATGTTCAGCATGAAAAGATTACTGCAGCCTCAGTGTTTCTTGCTAGTAAGTGTAATGCTGACCCACACAGGGATGTTAGCAGTAAGGTTCAAACCTGGGACCTCTTGAGCTAAATGCAGGCACCTCTACTGCATAAGCGAAATGATACATTTCTCTTAGCCAATGTTGTAGCAGGCTCATCAATCTCTAGCCGGCCTTGCCACCACTAGAGGGGGACAGAGTGCCACTCCAAGCAAGCAGGAGGTTACATGCTCCTCCTGGGTAAGCAAATGAATTCCTCGCTTCAGAGACTTTGAATTGCCTAAAATCCCTGTATGGGCCACCACTTGTAACTTTTGCACCCTTGTGACCAAGATGGAGTCTGCTCTGCAGGCAGCTCCAGCCAAGAAAAGTCACATGCAGAATGCAGCAAGGAAACTCCCTTCTATCCCAGGGACACTTATTCCACACTCCCTGGAGTAAATACACACACACACACACACACTACAATGAATATAGGAAATGAAATATTTATTAGCAGAGGAATGAATAGAGAAAAACAGAGGGGGAGATAGGGTGAGCTGTAAAACAGGGTTACATCCAACACAAGGCCCCACAGGTCCAGTGGCACTACAATATGAAAGGGCAGACACCGAGCAATGTGTCTACACTCAGAGTTCAGGAGTTCTGGGCAAAGTTCCAATCTGGCAGTGAGTCTTGGGTATTCCTGGTCATCTTTGGCGCCAGGAAACTTTCGACAACAAACGCCTCCAGTGCTGCCTTCTTGCTGCTTTCTGCAAACCCACACAGAGCAATAACCTATCCACTTAGCTAGCTACAGCCTCCCTCCTTATTCCCCCTGAAACGTCACAAGCCCCCAATACTCACAGCCTATACAGCTCTGGACAACAGTGATATTGGTCCAGCTCTGGTTTGTTCTTCTCAGGTGATTCCTCTCAGACATAGTGCTCCTCCTGGCTTCTGTCAGGCGCCCTCAGTCAGCCACTCTGCTCCCCCAAGTTTCAGGCAGGTTCTCGGTTGCTTCACTATGTGAGGGCCTGCTCACTGTAGTCCTTTTGCCTGCAACAACAGATGCACACACCCTGTCGCTTCCCCTCTCTCCACACCCCTGGAACAAGCAGCCCTTCCTCTTCCTGGAACCATCAGCACTTCCTCTGCCTCAGGACAAGGTTTTAAAGGGGCCATGCTCTCTAAACCCCAACGGGGTTACAGTAGCGATAACCAACAATGGCAGGGTAATCGCTGCAAGTTCTCCAGATGTAGGTGAGATATGACATGTCCTCATCCCACTGATAGCAAACCTATGGAGCATCCCTGCACTCAGGCTGTGCCAATTAGGTGTACCTGCAGAGCTGGCTCTGCCTGGAGAATTGGGAGCTTAAAAAGGTGGAGCTGGCACCAAAGCAAAGAGGGAAAGTTTTCCCAAGAAAAAAGGCTGCTACAGACTCCTGTAGCCAAAGGAAACCAGCCTAAGGCAGTGATCAGACCTCCCTTTTCCCTCCCCGTCTTTGTTTAAGGCACATAGACATAGCAGCCCTGAGAGGGTTTCTGGGGACATCTAGTCTCTGTCATTGCCCTGTAACTAGATCTGAGGAGCAGCGCCAGGGACTTGAGATAAACTCAGAAGGGTCTTGGGAGTGAGCTCATCTCCCGTGAGGAACAGTGAGTTTGTCCAGGATTCCAAAGGCGACCCAGGGGCAAGAGACAAAGAGACATTGACTGAGCCCAGGCAGAGAGCTGGCCAACTACAAGTGGTGGGGAATGCAGGCATGATGCCTCCACAGCCCCTGCACAGGGAGGCCTGGCAGAGCCCAATACACCTGCCATCCATGCAGGGGAAGTTAACTGAGATGCGGCCCTGTTACTGTGCTGGTTAGGGTATGGTTCTGGACCCAGGCCTTTAGTTTAAAAGACTAGGAAATCTGTTCCGTAAAACACATGTAGTGTATTGAATAATACTATAGCATACTACAGCATATATACACAATAGTAAAAATATGCACCTTAATCCTAGCTCTATTCTTGTTGCTGTGGGCCCTCTAGATCACAAAGCTAGGGGTTCCTTGTTTGCTGTCATCCATTCAATGTGTGAGAGGAACTGAGAAGAATAAACTAGCCCTTACACTCTGAGGTGAACAACCCCACTGCACATGTACAAATTTAAAAATAAACCTGTCTCTAGGCAGACTTTTCTCATTTTCCCACAATAGCAACCACCTACTAATCATAACCCTTGTATATGAACTCTGTGTCTGGCAGGGCTGCAGTGTCTCACTAGCTATGGTCTCTGCACATGGTCCACGGGTGCAGTTAATTTATTCTACAGCCCGATGAGGATCTGGAGGCATTCCTCATCACCTTTGAGAGGGTAGCATTGGCCTCTCAATGGCCTCTGAAGCATTGGGCACTAGTTCTAGCCCCTACCTGACAGGACAGACATAGCTGGCCTGTCAGAACCTTGACCTAGAGCAGGTTAGGGACTCCCATCTGATGAAGACCACTAATTTAGATTATCTGGATATTAGCAAAGAGACACATGAGCAGCGCTTGAGGGCAGAAACCTGACCCAAAAAGACATGCTCCCAGGTGGTGGGACATCATTTAAAAGAGCTTTGCCGGCAGTGAGGTAGGGGAGTATTGATCTTTCTGTCCTGAGCGTCAGTACATGGCAGCTAACAATGTCCCAAAGGCTCCTTTGGTCTCAATGCCCTTAGTGAAAACCACATTTGAGAGATTAGGAATGGACATGCTGGTGGCTTTAGAGAAGAGATCATCAGTAAACCAGTAAATATTTGTAGTGGTGGACGATGCCACTCACTCTCTGAAGCGCTTAGCTAAGGCAACAGTGATCGCTCCCAAGCTTGTGAGAGTCTTTGCCCGGGAAGGTTTCCCACAGGATATATTGACTGACCAGGAATCCAACTTCATCTCGCAGTTGATGTGTGAGCGATGTTCCCTCGTTCAAATCAAGGCCTCGAGAACATCAGTGTACCGTCCACAAATAGATGGCCTGGTGGAAAAATATAACAAAATATCAAAAGATGTTGAAATGATTTGTCAGGATTGAATCTTGGTGCTGGGACCAGCGCCTCCCATCACTTCTATTTGCCATGTGAGAGGTACCCCAAGCCTCCAGAGGTTTCTCGCCCTTTGAACTGCTCTACAGATGCCAGCCCTGGGGATTCTTGAATGTGTTGCAAAAGGGCTGGGAGGATCCAATACATCATTTAACTACAGGAATATCTTAAGAAGAAGAGGACCTCGTCCAGGCTCAACAGAGGCAAGAATAGGGATATAACCAAGGGGCATACTTACAAACCTTCCACCCCAGAAACAGGGTGTTGCTCCTGTTACCATCCTCTGAGCCAAAATGAATGGCCCGTTGGCAGGGCCCATTCAAGGTGCTGAGACAAACAAGCCCAGTCATTTATGAGATCAAGCTCCCCAGCAAGGGGACAGAGACGAATGTCTATCATGTCAATTGTCTCAAGCCATGAAAGATACAGAAAGTCCTGATAGAACCTTGGCCAGGGAGTCCTGAACTAGGACCTGAGGTAGCTGCTAGCCCAGAGTCTGAACTCATACCATTAAATGAGGCCTTGCACCAGAACAGAAAACCCAGTTGGTACAAATGATCCAAGACTTTGATAAGATGTTTTCTACAAGCCTAGTGAGAACACACATTATACACCATCATTTGGAGACCACACTGGGACAAGTGTTTAGAGAGAATCTTTGACCCTTGCCCAAGAGGATATGGGACACATCCTTAGTAGAGGAGCAGACAATGCTGAGTATGGGGGTCACTGAGGAATCGAAGAGTGACTGGAGGAACCCTATTGCCCTGGTCCCCAAAGCAGATGGCACAGTCCGATTCTATATTGACTTTTGTAAGGTCAGTTCCCTCACAAAGTTTGATAGTTACCCAGTGCTGCAAGTGGATGAGCTGTTAGAATGGTTGGACCCAACACAATATCTCAGACCAGTGGATCTTACAAAAGGCTATTAACAGATCCTCCTGTCTCCATTCTCTCAGGAAAAAACTTCCTTTGGCCATTTCCACTTTAAAACCATGTCATCTGGCCTGCAAGGGGCCACAGTGACTTCCCAGCACCCAATTAATCAAATATCTCCACCCCACCGGCAATATGCCACGGCTTACCTTGGCAACATTGTAATTTATAGGCATACCTGGAAAGACCATGTTTGTCACCAAAGAGCAATATTTACTTTCCTACAAGAGACCAGCCTCACTGGTAACCCCGCCAAGTGTAAGTTGGCCATGACAGAAGTGACTTATTTAGGACAGAAGATAGGAGGAGGTCTGGTGAAACTACTGATACATAAAGTCCATGCATTAAACTGCTGCCCTACACCACAGAGCAGAAGACAGATATGCCCCTTCTGGGACCTGGCAGGATAGTAGCGCTGGTTCATCCCCAACTTTGCATCAATTGACCTGCTAAAGGGCAAAGAAACCAAAAAGGTCAGATGGGACGACCAGTGTGATGAAATTTTTAACAACCTGAAGGCACAGCTGAAATGGGCCTCTGTCCTCGCCAACTTTTGTCACTCAGAGGTGTGAAGAAAACACCTCCCTCAATAAGAAAAGTTGTAACGATGAGAAGCACCAGTATGAACAGCGCTTCATTGGTGGGAGCCACTCTCCCATCTAGGAAGCTATCGCCCTTCATCGGGGGCTGGTTTTATAAGAGCGGCTACACTACGTACTTTACAATGGCGTGGCTGCAGCGGTACAGCTGCACTGTTGTAAGGTGCACAGTGTAGACATAGCCTAAATTAGTTTGTAGATGCTAAGTCCCTTTCATGTCTTAATTGCCTTTACATTATGTATATGAATGTGTTCAGTTAACCTGATCAAAGATGTGAGACGTTGCAGGAAACTGGTAATAGTACCTATGTTGTCTTCAGTTTACCTATCCCTGTTACAATGAATGACCAGCAGATCCCTAATGTAAATTGGTGTAACTAGATTACTTGTGTACACACAGGAAATAGAATGTTAACTTCAGAGTGATGGGTCAGTGTATAGTCACATGCTGTGCTCAAAACACTTGATAGTCTGTCTCAGCTATAAAAGAGAAACCTCAGGCCTGATCCTGCCATCTCTAGTCTGCTGAACTTTAAACAGTTACTTGGAATACCCTGGAAAGTGCATGGAAAGATGCTAACAGATTCTACAGCTAAGCAGCCATTTGGAATATACCCTTTGGAATGATTCCAGAGAGATTTTGTGCAAACCAGCAAACGCCCCATAAATACTACAAATATGATCTAAGGACTTGCAATCATTTGTAATGTATATGATCTTTTAACCATTCAATAACTCTCTTTTCTTTTATTAATAAATCTTTAGTTAGTTTACTAAGGATTAGCCGACAGCATGATATTTGAATAAGATCTGAAATATATATTGACCTGGGAAAAAATGTCTGATCCTTTGGGATTGGCAGAACCTCATGTATGGTGAATTGGTTTTTCAATAACCTCTCATCATATAAGACCAGTTTGTCTGGATAGGAACCAAAGACTGGAATGCCTAAAGGGGACTGGGTTTGACTTCTTGTTAACCAGTGTGATGCTGCTACAGAAGCTCTTTTGTTACGGTTTGGTGACTCTAATAATAGAATAACTCACCAGTGTCTGGGGTATGCCTGCCCTGTTTCTTGTGGTCTGCCCTGAGTGCGATATCCTCAGTCCAATCTCGGCACCAGTCACAGTGGCTACACACTGTGAAAGACTCAGACCCCAGGATTATGTGCTGGTGTCTGGCACTCCAGGCCTATGGCTTCTGGATGCAGCACTGAACTGGAAAGGAGCATGCAAATGCAGATTTTTTTCCCTGAGAAATTGGGGCTGGAAAGATGCCTGAACACGAAACCTTTCTGTCTTGGGGGACAGGGGAAGTATGTGATAGGACACACCCCCATCCCACTGACAGCAAGCCTAATAAGCATCCCTGCACTCAGGCAGTGTCAGGTGCACCTGCAGAGCACACACTTCCTGGAAAATGGGCACTTAAAAAGGTGAAGCTGGCCACAAAAGCAGGGGGGAAAGTTTGCTCAAGAAGAGAGTGTGCTAGAGACTTCTAGGTAGCCTTGTCGCCAGTGGATCCCAGCCCAAAGTAGTGACTAGTCTTCCCTTCCCTCCACCCTTTGTTTATGGCAGACAGACACAGCAGCCTTGAGAGGGGTTCTGGATGTCTGCTCTCCGTCAAGGCTCTGTAGCTGGACCTGAGGAGCAGTGCCAGGGATTGGAGATAATTAGACTCAGAAAGGACCCTAGGAGTGAGTGCATCTCCTGCAGGGAGCAATGAGCTTGCCCAGGGATGTGGACCCAGGGGCAAGAGACATAAAGAGATGATGATCAAGTCCAGGTTGAAAGCCGGCCCACTGCACTTGGGCACCCTCTTTCATTGCTGCAAATAGATCTAGACACGGACAATGCTCGTTTGCCATGCAGTGAAGCTAAGAGCTGAGTACTGCACCTCCAGTATACATGGGAAATCCTGCTCCCATTGAAATCAGGGACACAAGTCTCAGAGACTTGAATAAGAGCAGGGGCACGTCCTTGATCCTTGAAAGGCAAAATTCTGCTCTCTGTTACGCACTGGAGGCCAACTCATATTCTGCCCTCCCAATAGGCATATGCTTCTCATAGACATCAGCAGGAGTTCCACACACAAAGGGAGCAGAATATCAGCGTCAGGTGCCACCTTGGGAAGGCAGAATTTTGCCCTTAGTGAGGAAAAAGAAAAGAAAAAGGCTTTACAAAGCATCTAGTAAGGTCTGACTGCCTTCCACCTAATGATCAACCTCCTTTGGATGAGCTTTGCAAACCTAAAATAAAGGCCTGATTTTGCAAGGTGCTGAGCATCCTTCACTTCCATTGCCTTTCCTGGCAGCTGTAGACATCTTGGAATCAGTGCCTAAAATCACTACCCTTTGCTCTTCATGCTCTTCATGTTTTGTTCCTGTTACTTTAAGGCCAACACCAGCTGGGATTTTTCAGCATGGCCTACAGCCGTCCTGCCAGTAGCAGTTAGCAGGTGGTATCACTGAGATAGTCACATATAGAAAGCTGTGTAAGTCATAGATTCATAGATTCATAGATACTAAGGTCAGAAGGGACCATTCTGATCATCTAGTCTGACCTCCTGCACAGCGCAGGCCACAGAATCTCACCCACCCACTCCTATGAAAAACCTCACCCATGTCTGAGCTATTGAAGTCCTTAAATCATGGTTCAAAGACTTCAAGGAGCAGAGAAGCCTCCCTCAAGTCAACCATGCCCCATGCTACAGAGGAAGGCGAAAAACCTCCAAGGCCTCTCCAATCTGCCCTGGAGGAAAATTCCTTCCCGACCCCAAATATGGCAATCAGCTAAACCCTGAGCATATGGGCAAGATTCACCAACCAGATACCCAGGAAAGAATTTTCTATAGTAACTCAGATCCCATCCATCTAATATCCCATCTCAGGGGATTTGGCCTATTTACCCTGAATATTTAAAGATCAATTACTTACCAAAATCCCATTATCCCATCATACCATCTCCTCCATAAACTTATCGAGTAGAATCTTAAAGCCAGATAGATCTTTTGCCCCCACTGCTTCCCTTGGAAGGCTATTCCAAAACTTCACTCCTCTGATGGTTAAAAACCTTCGTCTGATTTCAAGTCTAAACTTCCTGGTGGCCAGTTTATACCCATTTGTTCTTGTGTCCACATTGGTGCTGAGCTTAAATAATTCCTCTCCCTCTCCTGTATTTATCCCTCTGATATATTTATAGAGAGCAATCATATCTCCCCTCAACCTTCTTTTAGTTAGGCTAAACAAGCCAAGCTCCTTAAGTCTCCTTTCATAAGACAAGTTTTCCATTCCTCGGATCATCCTAGTAGCCCTTCTCTGTACCTGCTCCAGTTTGAATTCATCCTTTTTAAACATGGGAGACCAGAACTGCACACAGTATTCTAGGTGAGGTCTCACCAGTGCCTTGTATAACGGTACTAAAACCTCCTTATCCCTACTGGAAATGCCTCTCCTGATGCATCCCAAAACCGCATTAGCTTTTTTCACAGCCATATCACACTGGCAGCTCATAGTCATCCTATGATCAACCAATACTCCAAGGTCCTTCTCCTCTTTCGTTACTTCTAATTGATGCGTCCCCAACTTATAGCTAAAATTCTTGTTATTAATCCCTAAATGCATAACCTTACACTTCTCACTATTAAATTTCATCCTATTACTATTACTCCAGTTTACAAGGTCATCCAGATCCTCCTGTATAATATCCCGATCCTTCTCCGAATTGGCAATACCTCCCAGCTTTGTATCATCTGCAAACTTTATTAGCACACTCCCACTTTTTGTGCCAAGGTCAGTAATAAAAAGATTAAATAAGATTGGTCCCAAAACCGATCCCTGAGGAACTCCACTGGTAACCTCCCTCCAACCTGACAGTTCGCCTTTCAGTAGGACCCGTTGCAGTCTCCCCTTTAACCAATTCCTTATCCACCTTTTGATGTTCATATTGATCCCCATCTTCTCCAATTTAACTAATAATTCCCCATGTGGCACGGTATCAAATGCCTTACTGAAATCTAGGTAAATTAGATCCACTGCATTTCCTTTATCTAAAAAATCTGTTACTTTTTCAAAAAAGGAGATTAGGTTGGTTTGGCACGATCTACCTTTTGTAAAACCATGTTGTATTTTGTCCCATTTACCATTGACTTCAATGTCCTTAACTAATTTCTCCTTCAAAATTTTTTCCAGGACCTTGCATACTACAGATGTCAAACTAATTGGCCTGTAGTTACCTGGATCACTTTTTTTTCCTTTCTTAAAAATAGGAACTATATTAGCAATTCTCCAATCATTCGGTACTATTCCTGAGTTTACAGATTCATTAAAAATTCTTGCTAATGGGCTTGCAATTTCAGGGCCAATTCCTTTAATATTCTTGGATGAAGATTATCTGGGCCCCCTGATTTAGTCCCATTAAGCTGTTTGAGTTTCGCTTCTACCTCAGATATGGTAATATCTACCTCTATATCCTCATTCCCATTTGTCATGCTACCATTATCCCCAAGATCCTCTTTAGCCTTATTAAAGACTGAGGCAAAGTATTTGTTTAGATATTGGGCCATGCCTAGATTATCTTTAACCTCCACTCCATCCTCAGTGTTAAGCGGCCCCACTTCTTCCTTTTTAGTTTTCTTCTTATTTATATGGCTATAGAACATTTTACTATTGGTTTTAATTCCCTTTGCAAGGTCCAACTCTACTCGACTTTTAGCCTGTCTCACTTGATCCCTACATGTTCTGACCTCAATTAGGTAGCTTTCCTTGCTGATCCCTCCCATCTTCCACTCCCTGTATGCTTTCTGCTTCTTCTTAATCACCTCTCTAAGATGCTTGCTCATCCAGCTTGGTCTACAACTCCTTCCTATGAATTTTTTCCCCTTTCTTGGGATACAGGCTTCCGATAGCTTCTGCAGTCACATCTACTTGGTTTGCTTTCATGAATCTTCATGGTTAATGACCTGATTCAGTGAGTAAAGATGAATAATTCTCATGTTTGCTGAGCAGTAAAGGGCAAATTTATCTCATCCCTTTGCTGCAACAGGATATCATGCAGTGAGCATGGAGGCCTGGCCACCCATCCAAAGCATGCTGTGAAATTCTGAAGACCAAACTTGACTGTTGGCTGGTTGGCCATTTACTATGTGGAGGAAGCGATAGCATCCTGCGATCTACCAGCTTTCTACTGAACATCCTCTACAGAACAGAACTATAGTCATTGGCCCATAGTTTTAGAACCCTGGGGATATAGCCTTGTTCTCTGTTTCCTGTACTAGATATTATACAGATGCAGCATTTCACCCCAAAGATGACAGCTTTTCAGTGATGGCTAGTGTAATTCCAATATATCACTTAGCTATATACAGAAAGTAGTTGCAAGACTTAATTAATTAATGCTTGTAACGTGCTTTGGGATCCTCAGAGGGGAGGTGTTATGGATTTCAAAGCTTAATATATTCATATTATGTCATATTATTATATGATTATTTATGCTGATACATTTTTATCAGTTTGGCATGGTGCACATCAGCACTAAGTACGGCTGCAGAATTTGTAGCCAGCCAGCCTGTCATTTCCAAGACCAGACTTGATTTATGGTCTCATTTCCTGTTTTTCCTCCCACTGCTCACAGACCTTTTCTTTCCTCTCCGTGGTCCATTTATTAAATGTAGAGTTGGAAACACAATTAGAATTTACTCAAGTCTATAATATCTGACTACTAAATCTTCAGAAGAGTAAAAATTCTTCCCAACTTCCATCTTATCCGCATTGCCTGTTGAACTGATTAACTCAGCTTTATTTATTGACTGAGTAAAAAAAAAATTGTCCAACTCCAAGCAATAACTATGTGAATAATTCTGAAATGCCTCAGCATTGCTAAAAGACCACAAACCCAAAAGCACAGGGAAAAATGCCTTCTTGGCATCCCATAAGTACTGATGTATGAAGCTGAAAACCTGGAGTGTCGTGGTGTTAAGCACGGATACAGCAGGTGGAACAGATAAGGTTCAAAAGAGAGGGGGAAAGCTATTAGCTGTGGATTATGGGAAGGTCCCTTCCTTAGTCAGTGCCAGCAGAAACTAGATACTGATTTAATTTGAGTCTGTTTCCTCTGCTAAGTGTCACTTTGGGATGCTAATTTGAAAATATCAACACGTATAAAAAATCGTTGTATTTAAGCGAGAATTCAACCTTGTTTTTCAGAGGTGCCATACATACATCATTTTGTGAAACAAAAACAAAGGCAATGGCCAAAAACAAAGACATAGCTCCAAAACAGTTGAACTAAAATTGTGGGGGAGGCCCATGTTTCTTGTAGACTTTTTGTACACAGCTCACCTTCAGCAAATGGATGCTAAAGCAACAGTCAGGCCAAATACAGTCAAAAGGTAGGTTTTCTGCAGAAGAAGCATTTACAGACCTAAACCCAATAACATTTCTATTATATTTATGTCATACATTTTTAACTAAACAAGGAATTCCATGTGGTGCTTACAACTATACATTGCAGCATTATGCTAGTGCATGAGAACTAGAGAGTGAAAATGACTGAAGACCAATTATAAATAAAAGTGACATTGACCAATTGATTTTCATTGTCCAACATCTCCAGATACTGGCGTGATAAGTATACTAGTAAAACACATGGGGGGCCAGATTCTTATCTCTTACCCTTGCAATCGTTTGACTTCAGCAGAGTTACTCCTGAATTGCCCTGGTGCAGGCGAGATCATAATTAGTCCGAGGGAGTTGTCTTGTCAGTAGCTAAAAACTGCATTATACATTTCTGGGGGAAGGATTCTATTCCATCCATAGACTATGTTAATGCCTGTTTACCATAGGAAAAAGCTGTTTATAGAGTAATTCTCTATATGAAGGTCCTTACACCAAGCTCATCACCGTGGTATCTGAGTGCTGAGATTTCCATAAGACTTGTGACACAATATAGAAGCCCTGCTTGGCATTCTAACTATCCAGGGACCCAGTCTTTGATGCGCTGGGGAGAAGGGTGGAGAGCATGTTGTGTTTTTCTAAATGCTTTGACTATTTTGAATGCTACATTTTGTTAACAAAAACTTTTTCAATATGTATTAAAAAGACAGGCAGCTAAGAGAGCTGGGCAAACTATTCTTAGCAGATAGTTTATTCAATAGATTTAGCCCTATTTTTCCTTTTGGGGTGATCTTCACCACTGTGCAGAATGCCATCTGAATGAATTACCTACAGCCAGATCATGATAGTAACACATTTGTTTGTTGTTTGCAGTTGTTCCATGGGCAATTCTGTGCGTACGTGATGACTTGGGAAATTTCGTCCGTGTAAAACTGATGAATCCTGGTTGATTTTATGAAATTTAAGAACATAAGAATGGCCATACTGGGTTAGACCAAAGGTTCATCTAGCCCGGTATCCTGTCTTCCGACAGTGGCCAATGCCAGATGCCCAAGAGAGAATGAATAGAACAGGTAATCATCAAGTGATCCATCCTCTGTCGCCCAGTCCCAGCTTCTGGCAAACAGAGGCTAGGGCAGGGATCGGCAACCTTTGGAACGCAGTCCGTCCGGAAAATCCGCTGGCAGGCCAGGACAGTTTGTTTACCTGCAGCGTCCACAGGTTCGGCCGATCGCAGCTCCCACTGGCCGTGGTTCACCATTCCAGGCCAATGGAGGCTGCGGGAAGTGCTGGCCGCCACTTCCCAGAGCCCCTGTTGGCCTGGAACGGCGAACTACGACCAGTGGAAGCTGCGATCAGCCGAACCTGCAGATGCTGCAGGTAAACAAACCGTCCTGGCCTGCCAGCGGATTTCTCTGATGGGCCACGTGCCAAAAGTTGTCGATCCCTGGGGTAGGGACACCATCCCTACCCATCCTGGCTAATAGCTATTGATGGACCTATCCTCCATGAACTTATCTAGTTTTTTTAATCCTGTTATAGTCTTGGCCTTCACAACATCTTCTGGCAAGGAGTTCCACAGGTTGACTGTGTGTTGTATGAAAAAATAGTTCCTTTTGTTTGTTTTAAATCTGCTGCCTATTAATTTCATTTGGTGACCCATAGTTCTTGTATTATGAGGAGTAAATAACACTTCCTTATTTACTTTCTCCATACCAGTCATGATTTTACAGACCCCTATCACTTCCCCTTTAGTCGTCTCTTTTTCAAGCTGAAAAGTCCCAGTCTTATTCATCTCTTCTCATATGGAAGCCGTTCCATGCCCTGTTCTGTTGCCCTTTTCTGAACCTTTTGCAATTTCAATATATCTTCTTTGAGATGGGGTGACCACATCTGCAGCAGCATTCAAGATGTGGGCACACCCTGGATTTATATAGAGTCAGTATGATATTTTCTGTCTTATTACCCATCCCTTTCTTAATTATTCCCAACATTCTGTCCGCTTTTTTGAGTGCTGCTGCACATCGAGTGGATGTTATCAGAGAAACATGTATAACTGAATGCCTCAATGTATATTGATTCAGCCACATGATAGTGGAGTTTACGGCACATACCTGGCAGCTCTGGGCTAGGGAGGTATGATAGGAACAACGAAGAATCATTAACCTGAATAGTCTTCCATTCAGGTAGACACACCCTAGGACATGGTAGTCAATAGGCAGACTGATGGCCAAATCCAGATGCCATCTGCTTTTGAATGGACTCTGAAATCATTTTATTTACGTATTATTATTTTTTATTATTGTTATTTTCTTTGGAGTCTGGACCTTGACTATACCTTGACCAAGAAATTTGGACCTTGACAATAAATAATTGACTGCCCCTGCCCTAGGACAAGGAGACAGCAATAGCATACGGGAAAAGGGTTCTCCCCAGGTTGTCTGCAAAGAGCGGGTATGGAGCAATGGAAAATCCCCAGCAGAACAGAAGGAACAAAGAAACAAGGTGTTAGAAGTGTCTGTTAAAAAGAGGCATGCTCACTGAGCTAAGGTGGAATCTTTTGACCGCTGGGCCTGAAAAAGTGAAGAGAAGTTTGCAGCAGAGACTCCACAACCAGGAATGGAAAACTGAGCTAGAGGAGCGAGACCCAGGAAAGACAACCCGAGATACCTCAAGGCACCAACCAAAATGCAAGGAATGCTCAAAAGTGGGGTGGACTCTGAGGGAGAGAACTGCATACATGTTTATGATTTTTCAATAGACCTGCATATCCCTAGTGCTGAGTAAAGTGTGATTGGTTTACACTGCAATCTGTATCTTACTTGCTTCAACTGTCAGGTGTCCCTGAAAGGCAAAACTACAGACAAAGGTACCCAGGAGTAAGGAGCTCTTGGGAGGATATGCTAGTATGACTGGGGTATCTTGGAGGGTAAGCACTGGTCATGGGAGTCCAAGATAGCTGGACCACAGGGTCTCATTTCCTACAAGTGATAATAGACAGAGCCAGAGACTGTGTCTGGAACACCCCTCCCCCCCCCCACTGGCCAGCTCAGAGCACATAGATCCAGCACAGGCATGCAGACACAATTGTGTGGTGAGCATCCAGGAGAGGGAGCTCAGCAAGGACTGTGATAACACACTTTTTAGATTTCAGAGTAGCAGCCGTGTTAGTCTATATTCGCAAAAAGAAAAGGAGTACTTGTGGCACCTTAGAGACTAACAAATTTATTAGAGCATAAGCTTTCGTGAGCTACAGCTCACTTCATCGGATGCACTTTTTAGACTATGGGTTGCTTCCATACTACTGGCTCTAAGGATTCATTCTTTGCACTGTGTGGTTGATTGGGTGACCAGATAGGAAGTATAAAAATCAGGACAGGGGGTGGGGGACAATTGGCACCTCTGTAAGACAAAATAAAATCAGGACATCTGGTCACCCTATTGGTTGGTCACCTCAGTCACATGGTATTGTTTCTTTTCCCTGATTCAATGATCTATGATTTATAAGCAGGATAATTTCCTTTCTTGTTTGCAAGGTATCTGAACATTTGTGACTATTCAACAAATCTACCCTGTGAATAGAATCAAAAGTGTTTGAAAAGGGCCATAAGTGTTTAACACAGTAGTTCTCAACCTACAGGCTGCTTGCGGTCCAAGCAGCACACAGCCATGGTCCATGTGACATCCTCAGGGCAATACAGGTAGTATATATATTGTGTGGATGCAACCCACATAACAGACAGAACTGCATATGCAGCTCACAATGGTAAATAGATTGAGAACCACTGGTTTAACACATTAGCAAAGCATGTGTCATGTTGCCTGTAGTGGCAGGTGCTCTAGGTGATAAGAGCCTACTACTGCTACCACTAATGGAATTACTCCTCTAACTCAAGTGGCAGAGGTCCTTAGGGCAGTGTAGAAGGAGCACCATTGCCTTCTGAGCACTCCCTTGTGGCTGAGTGTGGCTCTGCTGTGGCCTGCCTCGGTTTCCCCTCCTGAATGAGGTAATAATGAGGTCACTTACACAAACCAATCAAGGAGAAGCCAAACACTATACTTGCTTCTTTGAGTACTTGCATATGTCCATTCCACAGTAGATGTGCGCGCCGCCCGTGCACAGTTGTCAGAGAACTTTTTTCCCTCAGCAGTACCCATCAGGGTGGCTCAGGCACCCTCTGTTGTCACCCACCTCTGCATGGAGATATAAGAGAGTGGAGCCACATCCAATATCCCTCAGTTCCTTTCTACCACCAGCAATGGTTGTTGGAGCACTTCCAGACTTCTTGTGGCAAGTACTTCCCTCACTCCTTGTATATACCTTGTTCTTCTTGGATGTTATTTAGTAAGGTAAAGGGTAATTTAGTTAAGTTTTAAAATTAATTTTTCGTCTTTCTGATCAAATTCAAGATTCAGGGCCAGGACTGGAACAATGCCTCACTCTCCAGCGTTAAAGTCCTGCCGATCGTGCGATAAGCCGATGCTGGTAAGTGAAATGCACCGCACCTGCCTGAAACGCTTGGGAGAATCCCACATTAGTGTCCCCTTTGTAAAGGATTCAAGCCTCACTGAAAGAAAGATTGAGTGGCCTGGCTCAAGTGATTGCTTATGGAGACAGCACTTTTCCCTCCCACCCCCCCGCATCAGCGCCATCGCAGCTGATACACGCTCCAAGTTCTCTGGCTTCAGAACGGAGCAGCCCACCAGACATGGCTACGGCTTCTCGATCTTTTTCACTGCTGCGGAAGATGAGGCTCGAGTTCAATGGTCGAGTTCAATGGTACCAAAGTCAGCTACAGGCAAAGTCTCTAGAAGAGAGTCTGAGGAGAGGCGCTCCCTAGAACATTTACCAACCAAAAAGAAGATCATTGCTGTCAGAAGTTGTGCCAGGTCTGTTGAGGCCAACCCCTGAAAAATCCTCGCATCATGGGCAGGAATCATTACCTCTACTAACCATTCCCGGGGCATCTGCAAAAGATCTGCTTAGCCTCTCAGTACCAGTATCCCTGGTGGTACCGCAAAGCTTCCAGTCAGTACCAAAGCTCCTACAGCTCCTACTACATTACATCAGGAGCATGCAGTACCGTTACCTCCCATGCTTTTTCACGAGCTGGTGCAGTCAAGAGGCAAACCAGCAATGATATCCCTGCTACCTCCATCACTGGGCTCTGACTACCTAGCCCCAGTTCTGAATGGCTCTGCTCCTCCGTTGTCAGGGGACTCAGAGTCTTCTTATTCAGACTTGGAGGTGCGCTCTTCTGTGTCCCATCCTAGACAGGGAGCATACCCTGCCCTGGGTCATGCAGCAGTCACAGCACTGGTCTCCTTCTAAGAGCCCAGATAAAACTTAAAAGTCCCAAGACAAAAGTCTCTAGGTTCCAGCTAGCTCCTTCTGCTCTTCTCTGATACCTGGAGAGCTCTACCATCATTCCCCTGCTTGTTCAGGGTCTCTCTCGGCCTCCCTGCCTTCCATTTACTTAGTGAGTTAATTATTCCCAGGTGGACATGGCTTGGCTCATTCCCTTTAGTGTAACCTGGGTATCTAACTCCCCTAAAGGGCCAGCCCTGTGACAGGCAGCGCTGCAGATCAGGATTCAAACTGTGCTGACCACCTCCATGTGAGGTGGTTACAAAAGTGGCAACTGAGCCAGGTCTTGAACTCCCGTGAGTCGCAGATGCTTGGGATAAGTTTCACAGGGGAAGAGTGTATATCACATCCCCCTTTAATAGATGGTCCACTAGTGGCTAATAGCTTACTTCTGCTACAAGTTAATGGAGTTACTCCATTGGCTTACACAGAGGACTGTGCTGAAGTAGTTAGGTTCAGTCCCTACTGAAAACCCACATGGTGAGAGGAGCCATTACAAGAATACTTCCACAGTGACTGCTCTGATTAGTATGGATTCATGATGCTTTCCATGAAAAGTCCCATGAGCAAAATGTCACTCTTCCAGCTGTGGGTGAACAAGCAAATGAAAAGAGATGTGGATAGCAATGAAGTGAGTCTGCAGATTTAATTGTAATATCTGAACACATTTCTTTCTGTATTGATAACCACCCTCCAATAGGTGAGGAGATAGACAGCAATAGACATAGATGGCTAGACTCAGGAAGGGGAGCCTACAGTTTATAAAGAGTGAAAAGTAAATTCAATTTTTTTTTACTATTCAGTTTTAATAATCTAAAGTGTTTTACTAACATGGGGCAGTAAACCCTTTCTATTTCCATGCTTTTTTAGAGTCTGACACTGTCCCTTTAATGCAGATAAAGGTCTGCATTAAAGTATCCTGGCAATTATAGGCCAGTAAGCCTAACTTCAGTACCAGACAAATTGGTTGAAACTATTGTGAAGAACAGAATTATCGGACACATAGATGAACACACTATGGTGGAGAAGAGTCAACATGGCTCTTGTAAAGGGAAATCAGGCCTCACCAATCTATTAGAATTCTTTGAGTGAGTCAACAAGCATGTGGACAACGGGGATCCAGTGGATATAGTGTACTTGAACTTTCAGAAATCTTTTGACAAGGTCCCTCACCAAAAGCTCTTAAGCAAAGTAAGCATTCATGGGATAAGAGGGAGGGCCCTCTCATGGATCTGTGACTGGTTAAAAGATAAGAAAGAGTGTAGGAATAAATGGGCAGTTTTCACAATGGAGAGAGGTAAATAGGAGAGTCCTCCAAGGATCTCTACTGAGACTAGTGCTGTTTTCATAAACGTATTCATAAATGATCTGGGAAAAGCGGTAAACAGTGGGGTGGCAAAATTTGCAGATGATACAAAATTACTCAAGATAGATAAATCCAAAGTTGACTATGAAGAGTTACAAAGGAAACTCACAAAACTGGGTGACTGGGCAACAAAATGGCAGTTGAAATTCAGTGTTGATAAATGCAAAGTAATGCACATTGGAAAACATAATCCCAACTATGAACACAAAATTATGGAGTCTAAATTAGTTGTTACCATTCAAGAAAGAAATCTTGGAGTCATCGTGGATAGTTTACAAAAAACATCCACTCAATGTACAGCAGCAGTAAAAAAAGCTAACAGAATGTTAGGAATCATTAGGAAAGGGATAGATAACAGAAAATAACATAATTCCAATATGTAAATCCATGATATGCCCATGGCTTGAAAACTGCATGTTGTTCTGGTCGCCCCATCTCAAAAAAGATATATTAGAACTGGAAAAATACAGGGGAGGGTAACAAAAATTATTAGTGATATGGAACATCTTCCATATGAGGAAAAATTAAAAAGACTGGAATTGCTAATATTAGAAAAGAGATAACTAAGGGGTGGTATGATAGAGGTCTATACAATCATCAGTGGTGTGAATAAAGTGAATAGGAAAGTGTTATTATCCCTTCACACAACGTAAGAAGCAGAGGTCAGCCAAGTAAATTAATAGGCAGCAAGTTTAAAACAAACATGAAGAAGTACTTCATCACACAATGCACAGTCAACCTGTGGAACTCATTGCCAGGGAATGTTGCGAAGGCCAAAACGATAACTGGGGTTAAAAAGACTTAGATAAGTTCATGGAGGATAGGTCCATCAATGGCTATTAACCAAGATGGTGATGAACGCAACCCCACACTCTGGTGTTCCTAAGCATTTGAGTGCCAGAACTGGGAGTTGACGGCTGGGGATAGATGACTTGATAATTATTCTGTTCTGTTCATTCCATCTGAAGTATCTGTCACTGACCATTATCAGAAGACAGGATACTGGGCTATATGGACCATTGATCTGACCCAGAATAGTCGTTCATAGAATCATAGAATCATAGAATATCAGGGTTGGAAGGGACCCCAGAAGGTCATCTAGTCCAACCCCCTGCTCAAAGCAGGACCAAGTCCCAGTTAAATCATCCCAGCTAGGGCTTTGTCAAGCCTGACCTTAAAAACCTCTAAGGAAGGAGATTCTACCACCTCCCTAGGTAACGCATTCCAGTGTTTCACCACCCTCTTAGTGAAAAAGTTTTTCCTAATATCCAATCTAAACCTCCCCCATTGCAACTTGAGACCATTACTCCTCGTTCTGTCATCTGCTACCATTGAGAACAGTCTAGAGCCATCCTCTTTGAAACCCCCTTTCAGGTAGTTGAAAGCAGCTATCAAATCCCCCCTCATTCTTCTCTTCTCCAGACTAAACAATCCCAGCTCCCTCAGCCTCTCCTCATAAGTCATGTGCTCTAGACCCCTAATCATTTTCGTTGCCCTTCGTTGTACTCTTTCCAATTTATCCACATCCTTCCTGTAGTGTGGGGCCCAAAACTGGACACAGTACTCCAGATGAGGCCTCACCAGTGTCGAATAGAGGGGAACGATCACGTCCCTCGATCTGCTCGCAATGCCCCTACTTATACAACCCAAAATGCCATTGGCCTTCTTGGCAACAAGGGCACACTGCTGACTCATATCCAGCTTCTCGTCCACTGTCACCCCTAGGTCCTTTTCCGCAGAACTGCTGCCGAGCCATTCGGTCCCTAGTCTGTAGCGGTGCATTGGATTCTTCCATCCTAAGTGCAGGACCCTGCATTTATCCTTATTGAACCTCATTAGATTTCTTTTGGCCCAATCCTCCAATTTGTCTAGGTCCTTCTGTATCCTATCCCTCCCCTCCAGCGTATCTACCACTCCTCCCAGTTTAGTATCATCCGCAAATTTGCTGAGAGTGCAATCCACACCATCCTCCAGATCATTTATGAAGATATTGAACAAAACGGGCCCCAGGACCGACCCCTGGGGCACTCCACTTGACACCGGCTGCCAACTAGACATGGAGCCATTGATCACTAACGTTCACTATCGTTCTTATGTCTTAAGGGACCAGCAAAAATGAGTTGCCTATTGAAGGCTGTTTATAACTAAGAATCAAAGAGATTGTACTGTAGGCCTCAGAGAGATACAAGGGGAGATTCTGGTGGTCATTTAAAATAGAGGATTGGCTATTGGAGGTCATCCTCTGAGTGGCTTCACTGCACTTGCATTAGTAAATACAACACTGGCTAAGGCTGCAGCACACAGCAGAGTTCCAGTTGCTTCAGCACAAAAGCAGAGGAATTGAGTATTTAACATCAATATCAGCAGAACTGTTTCATGACCTTCAACAGGACCTGGCCCCCTACTGTGTTATTCATCAGCAAAACTTGGCTGGGCTGGGGAATCATTTCAGACACACTCAAACGCCTCCTGTGGAGAGCATCAAGAGCTTGGAGACTTAACAGTGATGAGCCTCACGCCGCCCATGCCTGAGTCAGAAGGGCTGGAAGCTGCGCTCTCAGAAGCTGCTTTTGATCAGAAACATGTTCTGTGCTGACGGAGACAGATCCACTTGAAACAGTTTCAGTTCATATTCTGACCCATCTTCCCCCCGGGTCACTCAACCCCAGCCACCCAAAATAAAACAAGAACCTTCCTTTGGCTGACATGTGTCATTCCTCTCTGGAAACCCCTCCTCTGGCTCTGTATAAACACAGGGTAGCTGTGGCTGCTCATCAGGACTGGGAGCCACTTGTTTAGAGGGCTACGGGGGGGGGGGGGTGTCACATCAAGGAGCCTGCAAGTCCCTGACTGCAGCACCAGGAGCCCTGTCCCAACCTGGGGTTGCTCAGGGGAGTGCAGAAAAGGCGACCGAGTGCCCCCCCCCAGCTGCTCCACTGTTAGCACCTGCACAGTCCTGAAAGACGGGGCAAGATTATGCCAATGAATTTGCTGCACCTCCAGGACCCGTCAACCCCCCCCCCCATTAGTCTTACCCTCTGCCTCCCTGGTCAGAGCCTACCATGCAATAGTTTCTACAGTGCAGCTTGAGAAGACAGAGCTTTGCTACAGAATATGCCGGGGGGGGTTCTGGGGACTTTTTGCTCAAAGTCCAGCATCATGCTTGTAAATCATTAATTGTCTAATTTTGCCTGTTGTGTTTTGAGGGGCCTTATTGTGTTTTGAGGGGCCTTATTGAATTTTAGGACCTTGGTATTCAATTGTCACCCAACTGTTGGGCATCCTTCCTAAACAGTATTTATTAAGCCACCACTCAACCTCTCTCTCAACTCACTTCTGCTGGGAAGCCCACACCAAGGGAACTAGCTAGAATATTAATTAGAAAACTTGGTCCCCAACTCTATTGGGGAAAAATAAAATCAATAGTTCTGTGTTCTAAAACTGCCTGAGGCAGGAAAGATTTCATTCTTCAAGAGTCCTTAATTTCATGCACCCATAACAAAAATGGATTTAGCAGCAGAATTGTTTCTAAACAGAATATTTCTCACACTTTTCCCCTGAGAGACCAATGATGCTTTAACTGAAATGAACTGTATTTCTTCCATCTCATTGTAGTAGCTTTAAACAAGGCTCCTCAGAAAACAATTGGAGAAATACTCCTGTTTGCCATCTAGGGTATTTTACATGCACTGATGTTTATTTTACCAGTTGTTTAGAATGCAGCAGGTAGACTTTTAAAAACCATCTCTTCAGCTATCTGGGATACAAATAGACTGTAATAAATAAAGATGGGAGTAGCAATTAAGAGGAGAGAGGTGATTTTACGTCCATATATAGCACCGGTGACACCAATAATGGACTACTGTATCCAATTCTGGTGTCTACATTATGGAAAGAATGTTGAAAAACTGGAGTGGTGCAGAGAAGAACCACAAAAATTATTTGAGGGCTGGAAAAAAGGCTGCTCAATCTGGTTAGTTTATCGAAAAGAAGACTGAGAGATGACTTGATTATGATGTATAAGTACCTTCACAGAGAGCTCATACCGGTTACTAGAATCTAGAAGAGAAAGGCAGAACAAGAATCAATGGTGGAAGCTGAAGCTAGACTAATTCAAGTTTGAAATAAGGCACACATTTTTAACAGGGTGATTAACAATGGAACAAACTATTGAGGGAAACTGTGGATTCCCCATCTCTTAATGTCTTCAGATCAAGTCCGGATGCCTTTCTGAAAGATACGCTTTAGTCAGGGCCAGTCTTAGGGAAAATGGTGCCCTGGGAGAACTTGTATTTGGTCACCCTTTCTTTGAAAGAAACCCAAACTGTACTGCAAGAGACATCACTGCCTAAAGACTGACAGATGGTTCAACACTGCACCTGCAGTGACTCACTGGATCCAGCAGGCCTTCCCTCGAGGAGAGCCAGGGACTATCAATCAGTGAGCATGGGGAGTGTGACAGTGGTGGGCAGTTCCAGCTGACCCCTGGCTCCTGGCAAGGGGGATATTTAATTTGGGATCACACAAGGAGCTCAGCAATGCGTGCTGGCCTGAAGCAGTGGCAGGGGCAGCAGAGCAGAGTGGGCAGGTGGGATTCCAGCCCCTCTGCGGGGGCAGGAGCAGTAGCCGCCAGGCGGAGGCAGAGGAAGAGGGGCTGCCCTTGCTGGGAGCATTGGGGCCTGGTGCAGGGCTCCTCAGCCAGGACTGCCCCTTTCTGTAGCAGCCCGCAGCTCGTGCCTGGATGTGCTGCCATGGCTCCCTCCCCATGCACGGAGCATGTGTTAAAGTTACGGAGGCCCTCCAGAGACACGCCTTGCTACCATGGGAGGGAGAAGGGGCAGCTTGCCTGGATCCTGGGCTCACTGGGGGCTTGGGCTCACTACGGGCTGTTCTCAGAGAGGGGGTGCATTTGACACCCTCTTGACCACATCACCCACCCATGAGGCCAGGCCTGTGAATAACCTCTGCTGAGGCAGATACATGGGAGTCCCTAAACACCTGACACAACGGGTATGTGAGGGCCCAGCCACTTGCCAGAATGGGTGGCTATGTACGGGGTGGGAGGCTGGTGTCTGCAAGAACAGATAAGTGGCTGTCCATCTTCTGGGATGAGCACAAGGGGGATAGAGTATCACCTGCAGGGATGGGTGTACTGGGGTCTATAGTGTATCACAGGACAGGCGTGTGGGGTTCCTGGTGCCTGCTAGGGCAGGTTTCTTTAATAAATCCATGTGTATGTTTTCTCTCTGAAAGCCCACCTCCGTGCTATTAGATAGTCAGCAAAAGGCACTGTCATTGGATCATAAAAATTGCTGTACCAGGACAGACCAAACAAAGCCTCTAGAACCTGTTATTTTGTCACCAACAGAGGTCAGCGCTGGGTGCTTCAAAGGAATAAGACAACTGTTTGTGCTATTTAATACCCGGGACAGGAATTCCTTCCTGACCAATTGACAACCCTGGAAATGAGAATCTGGAGCCCACTGTAGTTTTATCCTAACTGCTGTCAAAATTGTTTGACACACCATGCGCCCCAGGGGTTGCCAACATAAAAGGGGGAAAGACCATGTCTCTGGGAGGTAAGATACGTTCAATATCTGCTCAGGCAGGGGCTGTGCTACAAATTTGGTATTTGAGTCTCTTCTATCCAGTGATCTTCATGGGGATTACTGCAGATGCTGTTGTCATAAAGCTGGGAGTGATGGTGCAGTATCAGACCCGCCCCTCCCAAAGGAAGGTGACTGGGAGCCCAGCAGGGCATCCTGAGATTGGCTGCATTGGCCTAGACTGCTCCACTCCCCCAGCTTCTCCTTTCACATTCCTCTTCTCCCTGCTGCAGGCCCGGGGAGTCCTTTAGGAATCATTTGGCTGTGAAGCTGGTGTGCTGCCACGGGCGACATTGAGCCAGGTTCCTCCACTCCTTCTCTGTCCCCTTTTCCTGCCCTCCTTCCGGTCACTCCTGTCACTGACATGGTGCTGGAGCACGGAGTATCTGAGCTCCCCCTGCCCAGTCCCCCTCTAGCGGCATCAATGACTTGCCCTGACACTCAGTACCTGGGGGCTCAGAGTGAGATGCTCCTTCAGCTTCTGCCACAGCTGAACTTGCTGCTGCACCCACTACGGCTAGTGGTGCCTGGAGCGCAGCCTGCAACTCAAGGTGGGCTCTGCGTTGTTGCATGGGCACTGCATCTTGCCAGAACACCTGGCCATCCTGCAGCCCTCTGGCCACTCCTGGCTCGCTCCTCTCGGCGCCTCTGAGGAATGGAGGGGGCACGGCACTCCACACTGTCCCTCACTGCTCTAGGTGCCCTCCTGCCCGCCGGCTGTGCACACCGCTGCGGTGTACATGGCACCTCCCTGACCATGGCACCCTGAGCAGTCGCCCAACCCTAAGGCCAGCCCAGTCAAACACAAGTTATTGGGCTCAATATGGGGGTAACTGAGTGAAATGCTATGGCCTGTTATATACAGGAGGTCAGAATAGATGATCTAATGGTCACTTCTGAACTTAAAAAAAATATCTCTGAATCTGTGACCATCTCAGCTGTCATAGTTGTCAACTGCACTGTACACTATGACCACTTGGAATTTCGCTGTGAGCAAGGAGATTGAATTTATGTCCTACTGCTCCAAAAGCCAGGACAGCTAATATGGGAGTGGCTATGCGAATAAGATGATATAATTTTAGCTCTAAGCTTCTCTCTGTGTTAAACCTCGCAGCAGGCGCAATCTGAAATAGCTGTTTCCAGAAATCTACACAGGCTCAGACTGAGCTGCTTGCTCATGCAGCTGGCAAAGGTGCTTTCACTGCAACCAGCCCACTTCACAAATGTTTAAGTATTACAGTAACAGAGCCAAGGACAATTACTGCTAGCTGTCAGCAGTATAGGTGCAGTGGCACACAGCTGAACTGTTTCTATTCCACCCAGCAGAGGGCTGTGATGCTCACACATTGGCCAGTTCACTACCATCCTTTTCTGGTCACAGAGCACAGAAGAATTTAGGAGTTAAACAGGCTTGGGACAGTTCCTTTGCTTTGACTCAGTTTATTTTAGGTTCAGAGAGGTCCATTTTACACTAGCTACTCATGTTGCTTTCCTGGGCCAATGGATCTACTCACATGCTTAAAGTTAGGCACATATTTAAGTACCTTGCTAAATCAGGTCCCTGGTAATATACAGTAAACCATACTATGAAAGAGTAATTCTGCACTGTGTGGGAGCTGTGGCAGTGCAGTGGGGAACCCTTGATCATATCTTTTATTTTGGCAGATGTTTAGCCCCATTTTGGGAGCACGTTTGTCTCTAATGCACCATTCTGGCACACTGCAAGGTCTAAGTTTGTGCTGATTGTGCATTAGCTCCTCTGGGTATAATTCCTTCAGATTTGTCTGTTTCCATTCTAAAAAAGAGAGTGTCATTAACTGCTTGCATGTGCAAAAAAGAAAAAAGAAAAAGTACTGTATTACTCGCCTATGGAAAGTTCAAGGATTGTGGAGTCCACTGTGAAATAGCAAATTGATTAACTGTACGTGACTAGAACAGATTATTTACTCAGTAAAAGACTAGCACAAGGACTTTTATCTTATTTAGAGTCCCGGTCGTTAATCTGTTTGATTTGCCAGTTTGTAAATAGCAGGCTAGTACAATTTTGAAATATTAAATCTGGGCCATGATGGCACCTGATGGAATATAAAGGGCAACAAGTGCTCACACAAATAACAAGGCAATAGCTGAGCACGGTTTTCTTTATCTATTCAGTTTAGATGGGGAATATAAAAAAGGAAACCAAGTGTGGGAGGGAGAAGCTAACCTGACCCGCTCCCCATGAAAGCTTCAGGTTACACCCTGTAAAGTCCTGGTTCTCGTAATCTGTATAGTGCTTTCATCCATAGCTCTCAAAGCAGTTGACAAAGGTAAGTATAATTATCCCCATTTTATAGATGGAAAAACTGAGGCACAGACTGGGGAAGTGACTTGTCTGATGTCACACAGTGTATCAGTGACCAAACTGGGAAAAAGAACCCAGGACTCCTGACTTCCAAGTCTGTGTTCTGTACTCTAGACCAGTGTTTTTCAACCTTTTTGAGACCAGGGACCGGTTTGCTGCCTTCCTAAACTGTGTCAGGGAGATCTCAGTGACTGGCGCCGGTTCACGAACCAGTCATTGAGAAACACTGCTCTAAACCACTGCTTCTCCCATGCTACCTTCTTCCCTGCAATTTAGTAGTACACACAAGACTGAGACTAAGTAATAAGAATTATACTGTGATAAAGTCAGTCCACCAGATCCTCAATATTTTTCTAGAAGTAGGTAACTTACATGTTAATTACACACAAAAACAATATTAAAAGAACATGATTAAGGAATGCTTAAGCTAGGAAATGCCAGAATTAAAGTTACCCATACAAGCTTAATTCGGCCCCCTTATGCATGTGCATTATGATAGTGTCTTTAACTACACGATCACATACTTTTTTCACAAGACTTCTGACTCATTCAGTGCACAGGATGGAGGGTGCTTAATGAGCAGCTATTTAATGTGTGGCCCAATGCCTTATTGACGGCACAATATTCAAACCCTGCTCTGAAGACAGAATTATTAATTTCCTCACAGGCTACCTAATTTTCAACTGCTTTACTTTGCAACCTTAATAATATTCTTTTAACAGAATTCTTTGTGTGTAGTTTCCTAGGCTTTTTAAAAAGGAAAATGAAAGAAACAAATTTCATCCCGTGATATCCTATTGACACCTACATGGGTCACCATCAGGCACAACAAGCACAACGACTTCTGCCCCATCTCCTCCAACGTGTCCCAGGCCTCTGACTTCTCCTCCCCAGCTTCCTGTTCCAGTCCCATTATCACCTAGCTAGTCCTTTTCTCCAGATTTCTCATTCCAGTCCCAGTGTCCTTGCCCAGAAAGTCCTAGTCTCACCTCTCTGGACTTCCAGTCCTAGTCTCCTCCCAACTCCAAGTCCCAGTCTCCTTGCCCAGACAGTCTCCATTCCCCCTCCTGATTCCTCATGTGTTCTACCTCTCCCCCTGCATCTTGGCCTCCAATGCCCCCATCCCATCAACATTCCCCATTCCCACTGGCTCCCAGTCCAAACCTCCTTCCCTGAACTCCTTATCCAATGTCACTCCAATGAACTCCTTACCCCAGTTCAGCTCCTGGTTCCAGTCTCTGTGTGCAGCTAGTGCCGGTTCTGACCCCTCACCCTGACTCCTCCTCAGATCTGACTCCCCTTCCTCCTCACTTCCTTCCTTCTGCTCCACCGGGCCAACCCTGGAGTTAAATAGGAGGCTTGGCCAATCAGAGGGCTGCAGAGTACCATCACTGTGGGTTTTTTGGGCAGCACTTCCTATGGCACCTAGTCTCCATAGTGCTCCCTGGGTGCGCATCTATCTGGCCTCCTTATAGCACTGTGGGACCATCAGTTATTTTAGGCTCAACGAGACCTGGGTTCTAGTCCACAGCTTGCTGTTGAAGCCTGCTTGTTTCTAATCTGAAGTCTGATCCATACACTGCTGGAGGGTAGCCCTGACAGAGGCCTGTTCCCAGGGCTATCATGTGTCAGACCTTCCAGGCCTTGCCTTCGAACAGCAGGCAAAGAAAACCTAGCTTGGAGGCCTTATCCTAGGCTTTTATTCAGGCAGATCATTCAAAATGGTTGATCCACCCAACCCAGGCTTGGCTATCCCCAGTATAAGCACTGGGCATGAAGATGGGCTGCTGCTGCATCTCTCCACCTGCCTTGCCCTCTCTATTTCTGCTCTCGGAGCTCAGGGAAACACTTAGGTCACCAAAATTATTCATTTCTGCCCACCAAAGAGTCTTCGTACCTATGGCACCTGCCCCTTAAACCCTGCCAGCCAAATTGACCATTTGGAATCCCACCACTCCCACAAGTGTCATTATTGCAGTGCTGGAATACACCAAACTTCTATGGTGACAGGAGCATGCCAGGTGTACCACAACTCAGAGACTAGCACTATGGGTGCTCCACCAGCTAGGCCTTGTAGGTGCTAGCCCTGGTGGGTCCCAGTAACCACTCCGATACATGGATGGGGGAAAGCGTATTTTATTAGGGCTGGTATGAACGGGAAAGGTGCAGATACCCTAAGTCCAGAGGCTTAAACAGTTACAGTTCAAAATGAACAATGGTTTTTGTTTGGGTCTCTGAGCCATCCAATCGATAGTCAGGGCTCTTCAAGGCTAGTGTCTGGAGTGCCCTCTCCAGCTCAGGCTTTGTTCAGGCAAATAAGGACTTGTAGGGTTCCCGGCCAGGCTCAGTTAGTGTCTCTCACTGGGTCCCCTCTGCACTGGTTTCCTGCCCAGCACTGCTACTCCCCATAAGTCCCACACAGACCTGCACTCAGCTTTGACATCCTGCACTCACAGCCTGTTCCATAACATGGCTCTGTATACGGCAACGGGAGAATCCCCTCTGTATACAGCTTCTCTCCAGCTTCTGCTACCCATGTGGATGCCACTTGTCAGATAGAGCCCGGCCACTTCCTGGTTCGGGATCTTTCCCCTTCCTGGCCAGGGAAAAGGGAAATACAGTGGGGAGGCGCTGATGGGAGTCATAACCCCTGCTTAGCAGATCCATCACAGGAAAATGGGGAAGGAAGATCGAATAATTAATAATTCACTTACTACAAAAAGGTAGATATCTTATGCAAACCTCCCTTCGGAAGGTCTGCTGTGGGTAGAAGAGTATATGTCATCACAAATGTGTAGCCCCCGTCCATGGATTGTAATTAAAGTGGAATTCAGCCCTCTTAACCAAATGAGTTTGACATTCCTTGTATATTCATAAATGTATTAAACAAGCTTATTGTCCCACTGACAGTTAGTTTGGAAAAGTCATAGTAAAACAGGGAGGTAGCAGAAGATAGAAGAAAATCAAATCTAATCCCAGTCTTCAAAAAAAAGGGAAAGGAAGGTGATCCTGTCAGACTTACAGGATGGTCATTAACTTCCACACCCAATGAAATAATGAAACATATACTACAAGAAAAATATATGTTCAACATATATATTCTCTAGACTCCAGAGGATAATGGAAAAATTAAATTAAGGGGAAAGTTGCCTGAATGTGGATGGAGAATCACTGAAGGATTGGACCATAATTATAAAACTCCTATTTGAGGTTGTTAAGTATTATTTTTCTCATTTTGCATGTGTGTAAACTGGGGCACAGATATGCATACATGACTTGCTTGAGGCCACATAAGATTAAATCTCAGGAAAAACTTCCTAACTATAAAAACAGTCGGGCAATGGAACAGACTGCCTCGAGAGGTTATGGAAGCTTCTTCACTGGAGATTTTCAAAAGGAGGCTGGATGGCCATGTCATGGATGGTTTAGACACAACAAACCCTGCATCTTGGAAGGAGGTTAGACTAGATGTCCCTTGCTGTCCTTTCTAACCCTGGGGTTCTATGATTCTAACAGACAACAGCCATAGTTGGCTGTCAGCCCCACGCTGCAGCTACTAGGCCCCATTCTCTCCCTAATAAAATTAATACGTTTGAAACATCGTCACCCAGTAGTAATTTCTGTATTATTCCTAATGACCAGGTGAATGTCTTCTCATGGGTCCAATTCCTGTAGTAATAGTTATACTTTTTACCCAGTCCTTAACCAGGCAAAGCTTCTACTGACTTCGCTGGGAGTTTTGTCTGAGTAAAGACTGAGTACATCAGAACTTGGCTCAATATTTCATAGCAGAAGAGGCAGTAAACATTAGTCATTCTGGCAAACTGATTTGTATTCCATATGGCATTTTCAATGGCTTCTGGAAGACTCACAGGTGAAATAATAATCACAGACAAGGTATCTTTTTTTAAAAAATGTGTTTTTTCTCTCTATGCATCATTTCAAGAGATTTTAATTAAGTCCATGCCTGATTATGCTGGATATGACTTTGGCAGCCAAATTATAGTTTGTAGAGTTTTGTCGCAGTGCATGATTGTTCTCAGGGCAGTAACATTTCTACATCTATTCAGTACTGTGTGCTGCTAAAATATGTGACAGAGATGTGTTTAATTCCACATGTATAGTCAGGTGATGAGAGTCCCATTTTCTTTTTCTTAATAATATATTTGTGGAGGAACTTGACTTGGCTTGAGCCAGTGCCATTAATCCCTTATTTTCCTGAGTACAAAATACGTACAGCTCTCCCAGGGCACCTCAACCCAAACTAGAGCTAGGAATTAGTCTAAGAGTTGACATAGAGCCAGTCTCATGAGATCTCAGGCCTAAAATGGTGGAAATCTCAGGAGAGCTGCTGTTCTTAGGAGATTCCATCATCGGGGGGGGGGGCATCTGAACTGAGTCTAGAAAAATAATCCTCCTCTGGTTTTGGATTCAATCCAGAGCCAAGGACACTGGTGGATTTGGTCCTGGAGATTGAATCTGAGTCCCCTTAACATTTAGAGGGTGGGGAAGAAGATAAATCTGAGGTTAATTTCAGGTTTCAGTCCAATCCCCAGGTGTCATAAATATAAAGGGAAGGGTAACAACCATCCTGTATACAGTGCTATAAAATCCTTCCTGGCCAGAGGCACAAAATCCTTTTACCTGTAAAGGGTTAAGAAGCTCAGGTAACCTGGCTGGCACCTGACCAAAAGGACCAATAAGGGGACAAGATACTTTCAAATCTGGAGGCGGGGGGAGGAAGGTTTTGGTCTGTCTATTCTGTGTGATTGCTGGACACATATCAAGTAAGCAAGCAATCCAACTCCATTAGAATCAGTAAGTACTAGCAAGGGAATGCGTTAGCTTATTTTTGTTTTGGCTTGTGATTTTCTCTGTGCTGAGAGGAAGGTGTATTCCTGGTTTTCTTTTTGTAACATTAAAGTTTGGCCCAGAAGAAAATCCTCTGTGTTTTTGAATCTTTTGTTATCCTGTAAAGTTATTTTCCATCCTGATTTTTACAGAGGTGATTTTTAACTTTTTTTTAAAAATAAAATCCTTCTTTTGAACCTGACTGATTTCTCTATTGTCCTAAGATCCAGGGGTTTGGGTCTGTGATCACTTTGTAGCCAATTGGTTAGGATATTATTCTCAAGCCTCTCCGGGAAAGGGGGTGTAAGGGCTTGGGGGGATATTTTGGGGGAATAGGAACTCCAAATGGTCCTTTCCCTGATTCTTTGTTAAATCACTTGGTGGTGGCAAAGAATTTGTGCCTTGGGGAAGTTTTAACCTAAGCTGGTAGAAATAAGCTTAGGGGGGTCTTTCATGTGGGTCCCCACATCTGTACCCTAGAGTTCAGAGTGGGGAAGGAACCCTGACACCAGGCCTCACTTGTAAGGCCACAGCTTGCTGAAGTGAGATTTCTTTGTGGAGATTTTGTAAACACAAATGGGAAGGAGAATAAGATCCATTTATTATACTCACTGGTAATCATCAGGATGTGACTTGGTTTGTGCAGTCAAAAAGCCTGTTCCTATCTCACTGTACCACCAAACCAGCACCAGGGGCTGATCCTCATTTTACTCACATCAGTGTAAATCAGGAGTAACTCTGCTGAAGTCAGTGGAGAGACCCCCATGAAAAACTGGTGTGAGAGGAGCATGAGGTCCCATGACTTACATTTTTGTAGGATCAAGCACAGTGGGGGCCTGATCTGAGCTGTGGCCTTTAGATGCAATTGTAATACAACTAATAATAATAGCTTGCAAAGTGCTACTAGATCACAATCCTGCACACAGGGAAGAGTCTTTTGTACCTCTTCTGCACTCATTTTGCATAAGTGAAAATGAAGGGGCAGACAGTGAAGATTCAAGCCCCAAGTCTTTCAAGCCAGCACACAGCTATGCTGAGCATACCCAGAGCTTTCTCTCTTGTCTGTGTAATTCAGCTCATGGCACATCCCTATCTGCTGAAACAATTCAATATTAATGTGATAAATTAGTGCTATTAAATATTTAACTGTAGGGGAAAAAAGCTGTTTAAAAACATAAAATATCTACTGTATAAATCTAAATGGTAGAGAATGGCAATGTTACATTAACAGCGATGATCCGGTGCTTTAATATCTTATTTTAGGCTATTTCCCCTTTGGAGAACATGCAGCACAATTGCCACATCAATTTATGAACACATTCCCATGACCACATTTGTTTGCTCTCTATTGTTTTCTTTGACTTTTATGGCACCTTGGGTGTGTCATTGCTAGAGAATAAGTGATTTTTAATCTTCTAGCTGTGGAATTCTACCACTTTTTTCCATTCAGCGCTCATCTCTTTGTGTTTTATTTTTGGCCCACAGAATTTTAGAATGTTATGAAATGTATGCCACACACACAGCTGCAAAACTGATGGTGAGTCCGACTAACATCATGGCCACAGTTATTAAGAATTAACTTAAAATTATCTAGTGCCTGTCACCTCCAAAGGATTACAAGATGCTTTGCAAACTTATATATACAACATCTGAAATGCAGCCAGCTCTGGAGCAGAGGATGAGAGCCAGTTAGCACATAAAAGAATACTTGCCAGTGTGCAGATTGTGCAGAAACTTTGCTCTCAGTAACTTCCTTATGGAAATGATCATAATAATATTAATTGATAATAATTTACACTTTTGGGGCTTTCATCAGAATCCCATTTAAGACAGTGGAATGACTCCCATCAACTTCAGTAGGCATTGTACGAAGCTCACATAAATTAAAACGTAAAAGAACTTTAAAAGAAGAAATATTATTGAGGAGAATTCATAGATTATGAAGCCAGAAGGGCTCATTGTGATCATCTAGTCTAACTTCCTGTATAACACAAGCCATTGAATTTCTTTGAATTAATTCCTGTTTGAACTAGAGCAGCTCCTTTCGGAAAAACATCCAGCCTTGATTTTAAAATGTCCAGCAATGGAGAATCCACCACAACCCTGGGTAAGTTATCCAGTGGTTAATTACCCTCATGATTAAAAATTTAGTTTGAATTTGTCTAGCTTCAACTTCCAGCCACTGGATCTTGTTATACTTTTGTCTGCTAGATTGAAGACTTTTCCGTTATCAAATTTTTGTTCCCCATGTAGAGAGTACTTAAATAGTTTGATCAAGTAACCCCTGAACCTTTTTTTTGTTAAGCTAAACATATAGAGCTCCTTACGTTTTTAACCTAAAGGCCTTTTCTAATCTTTTAATAATTCTTGTGGCTCTTCTCTGAACCCTCTCCAAAGTATCAACATCCTTCTTGAGTTGTGGACATTAGAAGAGGACATAGCATTCCAGTAGCAGTCACACCAGTGTCAAAAACAGAGGTAATATGATCTCCCTGCTCCTACTGATTTAGTTGGGGTTGGTCCTGCTTTGAGCAAGGGGGTTGGACTAGATGACCTCCTGAGATCTCTTCCAACCCTAATCTTCTATGATTCTATGATAGTCAATACTTTCCTGTTTATACATCCAAGCATGGCTTTAGCCCTTTCAGTCAAAGTATCACACTGAGACCTCAGGTTCAGCTGAGCCCCACAAATTTTTGTCAGTCACTCCTTCCCAAGATGGAGTCCCCCATCCCGTAAGTATGACCTACAGTCTATATTCCTAGATGCATGACTTTACATTTGGCCATATTAAAGCACATACTGTCTGCTTGTGTAACACCAAGAGGCACCGGTCATCGGGGAGTGGGATCGAATCTGGGACCTCTGGAGCTTGGTGCATGAGCCTTTACTACATGAGCTAAAAGCCACATGGCCCTTAGCTAAAGCTGTAACAGACTCATTTATCTCTAAGTGGTCTCAGTGCCACTAGAGGGGACAGAACACCACATCCAGGAGGTGTGCGAGTTACACTTGCTACCAGTTTACCAAGCAATCCAGATCACTCTGTATCAGTGACCTGTCCTCTTCATTATATTCCACTCCCCCAATTTTTGTGTCACCTGCAAATTTTATTAGTGATAATTTTATGTTTTTTTCTGATTGTTGATAAAAATGTTAAATAGCATCAGGCCAAGACTCAATCCTAGAAACATACCCACTGGAGGGTTATTCTCTATTTGCAATTACATTTTGAGACCAGTCAGTTAACAAATTTTTAATCCATTTAATATGTGCCACATTCTTTTGTATTGCTCTAGTTTCTGCTCATTGTAATATAGGTAGATTGCTGCCTATGGTTAAGATTACACCAGTATTGCTACTTTAAACAGTTATGATCAGCGGCTTATAACTGTCAACATTTTTACTTTTTTGGAGTGAAATTGTCCCTAAAGTTCATTTTCAGCCCAGGAAAAATATTTGAGATTTTTGGGTTTGGGGAAAAAAAGATTCATATTGTATCTAGATGGAGATAGATGATCTAGATGGAACCACCACTGAAATGCAGCCAGCTCAGAGATCAAATACAGCAGCTGGTTAATTACGCATATCAGCACCACTGAATAACAGCGGAGGGCAGGAAGTGGAGATGAATAGGGCAGCTAACCAACTGCAGGAGGAATTTTAGATAGAGATTATATAAATTGGAATTTGGCCAGGTCACCAATGTTAACATCCTTACTGCTGTGAAAATGCTGTGGGATCTTTAATGGCTATAAGTGGCGAGGAGCTTGTCTTTCACATCTCATCTGATAGAAGGAGAGTGGGGAATTAGTTTACTCTAACACTGGGCTCCAGTACTGCCAAAGTCACACAGGATATTTCTTTTAATCCAGATGCTGACTGCTCGCAGGAAGCTGAGAAACACCAGTTTTAATTAAAAGCTTTATTTTCAAATACAATTCAGAGATTATAAGAGTGAAAAGGGCCTCTCCACTGGGAACCCTCAGCATACTGCCCTGTGCAAAATGAGCATAATGGAAAGACAAGGCGTAGTGTCCTTTTGCATCAGCTAGGGCTAACCATGATGCTGGCATATAAATCAGCCTCTAAAGCCCCTACACAGTGCTTGGAGGGCTGTGAGCTTCCAGGAGTTGCCATTGCCACTGCTGATAGGGGAAGAGGAGCCAAAGTGAGGCTCAAGGACTTCCTTTCCCCACTATGGTTGACTTATGGGGAAGAAATGGAGACAGAGAAGGAGGAGGGGATGAGACTCCTGGGAAGGAAAGGACCAAAGGGCAAACAAACACTTGCTCATCCTCCTGTGATGGAACTGCTAAGCAGAGGATTACAACTCCCATCAGCCCCCTCCCCACTGCATTTCCCCTTACCTTGCCAGGTAAGTATTCTTGCCAGCAAGTTAAATTATGGGCTGGATGAATGGACTATAAGATGGATAGAAAGCTGACTAGATCATCGAGTTCAAAGGGTAGTGATCAATGTCTCCATGTCTAATTGGCAGCCGATATCAAGCGGAGTGCCCCAAGGGTCAGTCATTGGGCCAGTTTTGTTCAATATCTTCATTAACGATCTGGAGGATGGCGTGGTTTGCAGATGACACTAAACTGGGAGGAGTGGTAGATATGCTGGAGGGTAGGGATAGGATACAGAGGGACCTAGACAAATTAGAGGATTGGGCCAAAAGAAATCTGATGAGGTTCAGCAAGGACAAGTGCAGAGTCCTGCACTTAGGACGGAAGAATCCCATTCACTGCTACAAACTAGAGACCAAATGGCTCGGCAGCAGTTCTGCAGAAAAAGACCTAGGGGTTACAGTGGACAAGAAGCTGTATATGAGTCAACAGCATGCCCTTGTTGCCAAGAAGACTAATGGCATTTTGGGCTGTATAAGTAGGGGCATTGCCAGCAGATTGAGGGACGTGATCATTCCCTTCTATTCAGCATTGGTGGGGCCTCATCTGGAGTAACGTGTCCAGTTTTTTGCCCCACACTACAAGAAGGATGTGGAGAAATTGGAAAGAGTCCAGCGAAGAACAACAAAAATGATTTGGGGGCTGGAGCACATGATTTATGAGGAGAGGCTGAGGGAACTGGGATTATTTAGTCTGCAGAAGAGAAGAATGAGGGGGGATTTGATAGCAGCCTTCAGCTACCTGAAGGGGGGTTCCAAAGAGGATGGATCTAGATTTTTCTCAGTGATGCCAGATGACAGAACAAGGAGTAATGGTCTCAAGTTGCAGTGGGGGAGGTTTAGGTTGGATATTAGGAAAAACTTTTTCACTAGGAGGGTGGTGAAGAACTGGAATGGGTTACCTAGGGAGGTGGTGGAATCTGCTTCCTTAGGGGTTTTTAAGGTCAGGCTTGACAAAGCCCTGGCTGGGATTTAGTTGGGATTGGTCCTGCTTTGAGCAGGGGGTTGGACTAGATGACCTCCTGAGGTCCCTTCCAAACCTGATATTCTATGATTCTATGAACTAGGAAGTGGCCAGGATAATCAGCTGCATGGAGAGCCAGGAGCTGCACGAGGGAGAAACCTGCAGGAACTGTGCACAGAGCCTCATGAGGAATGCTACAGCTGGGTGCAGGTTGGTGTGCAGCTTATGGGGGAGCAGCAGTAGCTAAGCAAAGAGCTAGTACAGAGGGGCCTCAGTGAGAGACACACCACTAACCGATCCTGGCCTGGAAACCTGCAAGCTCTTATTTGCTAGAATAGAGACTGGACTGGCGAGGCCACCCCAGGTACTAGGTCCAAAGAGTCTGAATGCTCAACTAGACTGCCCCAAGGGCCCAAACAAGAACCACTATGGCTTACCTTGAACTGTAACTGTTTGTGATCTGTACCTAAGGTATCTGCAACCTTTCCCTTTCCTGCCACCTCCAGTGAAGCATACTTTCCCTTAGCTATGTGGCTGAGTGGTTATTGGGACCCACCAGGGCCTGTGGCTACAAGGCATAGCTGTTGAAGCACTTGCAGTGCTTGCCTCTGAGTCATGGTACTCCTGGCACGCAACTGGCATCCTTGGGGTTTGAGGTACTCCGCAATGAGTCCCAATAATGATGCTCCACTTCCTCATTTGTTTTTTGAGATTCACCTTCTACAGTAACATTTTCACATCATTTGCAGTGACATTAACCAAGTACACAGCATTTAGGTTCCATTTACTCTGCACTCTGTATAGTTCTGAGTAATGACCTAGCTCTTACTGGTGCAATGCTGTCGCTCTCAGTGGAGCTACACCTGCCTATCCCAGGTATGATGTGACCCCACTGCCGAAAGCTAACTGGCTTTAAACAAACAGCATAGGCTTTCGTCTGGCTGTAGACAAACCCATCCATTCTTCATGGATACCAAACGGGCCTGTCAGACTCTTCCCTGGTTGCCTTCTGCTCTCATGATAGGGCCTTTACTTCCCAGATAGCTTCATTACCCCTCACCTCTGCAGTGCAACAGAGTTAACGAGGGAGTTAGTTCTCTGCCTTTCTAGGGCTAATATGGGATTTCTCTATGCTTTCACTCACAAATATATATCCTGTGTGGTACTGCTGCTGAGATGGGGCCTATGCCTTCAGTAACACCTGTGTCCCTCCCGTAGCACTGGTACAGGGGTTTGCTTAAAGCTGCTTGTATCTTGGCCAACACACCAGGGACTGAGCAATGGATATCCAAAGCTAAAAGCATGAGTTGCTACAGCTTGTACTAAAGAATCAAGGCTCCTTGGCTGCGTCTGTAACACACTCCATAACCTCTGCAGATCAGGCACTGAGAGGGACCTGTAACACACCAGGGTGTTACATTGGCAGTTAGTTAAACATGTCCATGTCCTGTTTCTGACTCCGTGTGTGTGTGTGTCAGATTCTGACCTTAGTTATAATAGTGGGAATCTGGAGTAACTCTGTCAATGGAAAGGAGGACTTGTGGCACCTTAGAGACTAACAAATTTATTTGAGCATAAGCTTTTGTAAGCTACAGCTCACTTAAGCTTATGCTCCAATAAATTTGTTAGTCTCTAAGGTGCCACAAGTCCTCCTTTTCTTTTTGCGAATACAGACTAACACGGCTGCTGCTCTGAAATCTGTCAATGGAGATTCTTATGATTCTACTCTGGTGTGACTGAGAGCAGAATCAGGCCCCTGCTTTACAACATTACACAATTTTCCTACTCTTCCCCTCTGCCACACCTAGTTTTCTTCCATCTTCTGAGCCCCACTGCTGTTGTAGTATATCAAATTCTGTACATATATTTAAGTGTAATAAGATAGATTACATGAATTGATTTTCCCCAGAGGTCAGGTTGATGAGATTGTATGAGCAGCAAATATACAGTGATTGCCATTAAAAAGAGCCAGCTGTAGTAGATTAATTATATATATATGCAGTATAGAAACATCCACATAGCTGCAGCTTTTCTCAGCTCTCATGAGCTATTAGCTGAATGTCCTGCAACATTAGAAGTCTCACTGCCAACCTAACCATGTACAAATTTCTTTTGAAGCAATCACAGCAATGCCAGAGTTTTTTGAGGATCCAAAGGGTACTTTTCCCTTTCTATTACAAGGAGAAATTGCAGTGTGCAGTAAATAAACATTTGAAAAAACCCCAAACTGACCTAGCTAATATATATTGAAAGCTAACAATGGATTGAAAAACATACTGGAAAATTTTCATCTGCTTTTTGTTTCCTCTAGATATCCGGCTTTTAGAAATAAACAATGGACTGTCCTTGCTGGGTAATTTTGAAACTAAAATATAATGTAACATATATGTGAAATAATATGTTCTTATTAAAATGGTCTAGTGATTAGAACAGAGGCTCGGAGTAAAGACCTCTGGGGTTCTATTCCCAGCTCTAGGAATGAGTGTGATCTATTGGTTAGAACACGGGGCTAGGAACCAGTAATTCCTGCACAAAAAAGAAGAGGGACGGATGTAGATTATTGATCCCTTAGTGACTGAACTGATGTTTCCTAATTCACAAATAGGACACCTAGTTACTACAGGGATAGACTCAGTGGTAGTGTTTAGACAGATATACAGGAGGAGCTATACAGATATACAGGAGCTGTTATGCAGCACTCTAATATTGTGTGCAGATTTTGCCCTCATTTACATTCTGTCATTCTGATGGACTGAGTTCTGTAATCAGCTAAATCTGGTGTAAATCTGGAGTAACTCCTTTGACTTCAGTGGATTTAGACCAGTGTAACTGAGAGCAGAATCTGGCTCATCGACAATAGTGGCTCTGCCTAGGAGATATGTGAAGGCAGAATGTGGGTCCTTTGCCTCTAACTTGCCTTTTAAATATAAAAATAGAAGATTTGTAAGGATATGGGGGACAGATTCTGATCACACTTACACCAGTGTACACAGAGTGAAATAAATGGACTTGCTCCACAGTTACCCTGGGGTCACCCACAGCAGAAACTGGTCCCATTGTGAACTGCACTTTAGTGCTCAGTGCAGGAGCTCGGTGGGATAGTGATTTCAGAATTCTGGAAACAAATTTTTGAGACAGAATGGTTACTTCGACAGAGTAATTACAAGGATAATTAAGGAACAATGCAACACTTTGCACAGCCCTAGGGCAAACGCTACCACATGGTTACCACAGAACGATGTGGTTTTGCCATAAAATAGAAGCACTGTTAATTAGTTGCAACAAATATTTGCTGTATTAAATTTAATGAGGCGTGTGTGGGTGTGTTCTATGTGTAACACACTACAAAGCCAAGGCTATTATGATTCCACTAAGGAACTGGTAGTGAAAGTGAATTTAAGAGGGGAAAAGCTGATGTGGTGACAGATGAAGGAGTATGTACAACTGCTCTACGTTAGCCTTTGTTGTTCATATATAAGAATATGTCCAAAGAGAGGAACATGCTTTTCTGTGGAAGGTTAGTGGGATTTTAAGGAACCCATGGGCTTTGAGGGATGAGATGATAAGTGGTTGTATAAGCTGGCATAGTAACAATGGCTAGAGATGGGTAGGGGCTCACTTAATCCTGAGGCTATACTGAAGTTCCTGGAGAAGGTCCTGATTTCCAAGGGTCTCACCTGTTCTGCAGACCCATCTCACAGGACAATCTTTAATGTAGCTCTAATAGGCTGGTCTCTGCCCCTTTAAGGGCCCAAGGCTTGGGGCCAGCTAGCCCTGATCATTAATCAGATGCAGTGAGGGAGGGGCCAGGAGTTGGGCTTTCAATAAGGAAGAAAAGTCAGGAGGAACAGGGAGTTCCCTGGAGAGGCTGGTAGAGTCCCAAGGAAAGGGAGACAGTGGGGAAAAGCCCTGAGTGGGGGAAAAGCCCTGGATGGCAGCACACAGCCGAAAAAGCAAAGAAGAATTCTGCAGAACCCAAGAGTAGGGGCATAAAGCTTGCAGAAGGGGTACCCTGGAAGGAGGCTGAACTTATGGATTGTTATGTTTAATAAGGACATGGTGGGACCATTTTTGAAGGTCTGCACAGAACAGGGCCTTGGTAGTGGCAGAAGATCCACTTTATGATTTCTAGGCTGTTGGATATTGGCAGGTTTATCTGAGGAATTTATCTTTGGGCTGGAAAGGCTTATGCTTGTCTTAATAAGTGAGCCCAAAGAAGGGTGTTATTGCAATGAGGAGTTTGTGAAGTCCCTTTTCAAGAGCCTGAGGAAGGGGAAACTGAGCTAGAACACCTCAGTGTTGGGTCTTGCTGCCGGGGGGTGCTACAAGATGGAGTGTCATGAGACCATCTTGTAGAATGATTAATGGGCACCCACACCACTACCTGCTAACGGAACATCTTCCCATCCCAATGCTGTGTCTAGTACTGGTTAGAAAATGGCATATATTTTCTATACAAAATATTAAAAAATGTTCCTTTTGTCTGAAGTTTCATTGATTTTCAGTGGGTTTTTTGATTAACTGAAATGAAACAAACATTTTGGCTTTCAAACAACTGAAAAACGTTAGAGGTTCTGGATTCTCCCAACCTCCCCTTTTTTCCCTCTCTGGAAAAGGGTGGGGGGGGAACCCGATACCTGAACATATTTCTTTTGTCAAAAAACTGAAAAATCTTTACAAAATCAAACATTTTCTTCTGCTAAAGTTCATTTGATTGAAAAGACTTTATTTAGAGAAAACAAATGTTTCAGCAACTAAGGGAAGATATGACAGAGGTCTATAAAATAATGACTGGTGTGGAGAAAGTGAACAGGGAAGTGTTATTTACCCTTTCACATAACACAAAATTTTCCACATCCCTGAGTGACGTAGTTATACTGACTTAAAGTGGTAGCGTAGACCACGCCTAACATCCCAAACCAAAGTTGGCAAACAGGTGTGTCCTATACAAAGGAACGTGTGCTCTGTTTAATTTGCATTTAATCAGTAAACAGAGTCATCAAGCAGGAATGGAAACAAAAAAAGCTCAAGCAGATGAGAAAAATCCAGCAGGGAACATCCTTCCACATAGACGCTTTGTCTCCAAGTGCCCAGCTGGAAAAGTTTTTCAAGAGGAGGACTGAAACTATAAAAAGAAGGGACAAACACCGCAAGGGACACCTCTCTCTCTCTCTCCCTCTCCCTGCCCATCGCATTCACTCCCCCTGAAGAGAAAAAGGAAGCAGTCATTGGACTCTGGGAGAAGGGTCCTGTCTTACAGTGTTTGGTCATTAAGACTGCTGAAAGCATGTGATGAGAAACTTTGCTTGAATCTAATATAGTTTAAGTTAGGCATTAGCACATTTTATCTTTATTTTCCTTGTAACCATTTCTGACTTTTATGCCTCATTACTTGTACTCTCTTAAAATCTATCTCGTTGTAGTTAATAAACTTGTTTTACTGTTTTATCTAATCCAGTGTGTTTAAATGGAAGTGTCTGAATAACTATTTGATATAATAAGATGGCATATTATTCTCTTTAAGGAATAACAGATTTAAAATATTTGAACTGTCTAGGAGAGAACTGGGCAGTACAGGACATACATTTCCAGGCAAATCTGAGACTGGGGGTATGTTTGGGTCACCCTGCAGCATAACCCAGGCTGGTGAGAGCCAGAGTGTAGCCCAAGCGTGGCTGGCAGGCTGCAGTTCCACACAGACACTCAGGGGATGACTTGCATGCTGGAAGGCTGTTTGTGAGCGGCCCAGGTGGAAGCGGCTTCAGCAAGGTGTTGTAAGGCAGCCAGGGCTGCAGGGCAGGGGTGACACAGCCCCCCACTGGTCTAGACTGTACCTTCATATGTCACACCAACTGAGTGTCCTTGGTTCTCAGACAGCTCTTGCAGCCCATGAGGAGAGGCTAATAATGATAATATAGAAAGAAAGAGACACACTGCAAAGATTTAGTACACTGACATTTCAGATCAACTCCATAGATCAACACAGCAGAAGAACACTGCACTGTGTTTATCCAGCTGCCAGATCGTATCCTTTCCCCACCCGTTTAACCCAGTTTGAGCAGCATGGCTCGGTGTGGGAAGAGGCCACACAGCAGGAAAAAAGAATGGTAACAATTTTTGTCATTGTCCAAGGGAGAAAGTACTTCTGTGAGTAACTGTTCCTCAGACAACCAGTGTTCCCTTCTCCTTACTGGATCTAACCTTCCCTCCACCCCAACCTTCCCTGTTCTGCAAGGCTCCTGTTTGCAAGGGGACGGTAGGCTCGGGGGAGAGTGCATGGGTGTAGAAGCACTGGAAATGTATAATCTTCCAAGGAACAAGAGACAGCTGTCAGTAACTTTAGACAACCAACTATATGTTTTCTACAACTGTCCCATTCCCACTGGGACCTCTCTAAGCCAGCCATCTTCCCTTCTTCCAGTCCATGTAGCCCCAGGACCAGTGTGTGCTGGCTGAGAAGTGTATAAACATGGGGCACAGTGACTGTTCGTTAATAATTTGTTTGATAGCTTCTGCCAAATGCATAATTGTGATATATAGGAAATCAATAAAATCATAGTGGTGTCTTGCTCAGGGACCATTTTGGATAGAGTGGATTGGGGCTGGACGTAAAATCAGTAATGTAGCACCAGAGCAAGATAAGATATTGATAAGGAGGTTGTGGGGGGGCCCATTGTAACTTACCAGCCTCTGGCTCCTTCTGCAACTTGGAGTCCTCCTTGGGTTCATGGCGAGGGGCTTCCTTCATTTGCTCCTCTCAGCAGAGGTGCAGAATCACAAGCTCTTTGTCCTCTAGGTCTTCTGGAATATCCTCCATGGTTCCTGCTGCCTCCTTGGCCTGTCCCTCATCAGCATCCCATTGGATAATGAGGCTGGCGGGTTTAAGGAGGGAGTCATGAGCCACTTCAGGCTCTGTCCTGGGAGCCCTTGACAGCAGCCAGTCAAGCTTGTCATAGAAGGGGCATGTACGATGAACCATCTCAAAGCAACTGTTGGAGTCTTGTGCACTCTGGTAGAGGAGCTTCGGGTGCTCGATGCGTTCCTGCCACTGGGCCAGAGTCCACTGAATGCTCACCTGCTCCAGCCTCCAGGAAATTTCTCAGTACAGATGAAAGTTCCTGCTGCTCCAGGAGAAGTCACAGAGGAAGTGCACTCCAACTACACATTGATCAGCAATCAGGTGTGGTTGGTGGGCCAAGCAGCTGCTCTCAGAGCAGGATCCCTGTTCAGCTGTATTGATGTGTAAAGAGTGCAGTGGAAAGCTGTTCTGATGTACTATCAATGAGAACCGGGGGATGGGGACCTCTACAGACTGGCTAAGGGTCCGGCAGAAAAGGGTTAATTGAATTGTGGGAATGGCGGTGGAGGACAACTGAAACTTGAGATCTAGTACATGCCCCCATCCATACTGCAAACTGATCTGCGTATACGGCTATGCCATTGCCTGAGGCATATTCCTAAGAACATAAAAATGGCCAGACTTGGTCAGAACAATGGTCCATCTAGCCCAGTATCCGGTCTTCTGACAGCCACCAGTGTCAGGTGCTTCAGAGGGAATGAACAAAACAGGATAATTTTAAGTGATCCCAGTTTCTGGCCGTTGGTGTTACAGCCAGGGCATGGAGAACCAGACCTAGTAGTCAGAGCCAGAGTTCGCGATCATGAGACAGGAGTTGGCTGGCTCAGGATACTGGGGAGTCAGAAGCCGGAGACAAACTGGAGATCAGAACCACAAGTCAAATGTCAAAAGAAAAAGGAGTACTTGTGGCATCTTAGAGACTAACAAATTTATTAGAGCATAAGCTTTCGTGAGCTACAGCTCACTTCATCAGATGTCACATGTCAGGAAATCAAGCTGGAGGCAGAAGCACAAGGCACACAGCCCAAAGAAGGATAGAGTCCAGGTGTTTGACCCTCACTAAGTTCAGGAGAAGATCTAGCAGGGAATTAGTCCTGTCACAGGAGTCTTCCTCCACGGCCTGTATGAAGGCAGAAACAACACAGTTAGTCATCAGCCCAGGCCCTAGGTCAGGGTGGGGCAATGGTGAGTCAGGGGCTCAGGTCCTCAGGCAGGGACTGAGCAACAACAGTTTATTAACAGTGAGCCCAGGCCCTGAGTTCAAAGGCCTGGGAGAGGGGGAGATGGCCACCCATGAGTTGGGTGGCGGGGGGGACGCAGGCCCTCCCACTCCACTGCATCCCAGCCCGGGACCCTAGCAGCAGCAGAAGACCCACTGCTGAGTCAGTGGAGATCCTGGCCGCAACACACTGACATGGGTTCTGGCCGTGCTGCAGACAGACTAGGGTCGGCTGCTCCAGGCTACTTCCGGACTCCTCGTCTTGAGGGACCTGGGTCGGGGTGGTGTCCTCAGGGGGGTCAAATACCATGGGTTCCTCGGGTCACTGGTGCAGGGCAGGCTCGGACACTCCTCTGGGTAGCTGGCCTGGGGCAGGCCCAGCCAGCCCTTGGGTCTGCCACAGGTTGTTGGGGCTTCCCAACCGGGAGGTAGGCCGGAGGCATCTGGTCTCCCCAGTGGCTGTTTCCCAGTAAGCTCTGGGGTCGGGCCTTTATACTTCCTGTGCCATGCCTGATCCTCTGGGGGGCGGGCTCAGAGCTCCCGGGCTCTGCCCACTCTGGTGTCCAGAGGGGCTCGTCTCTCTCTGAGGTAGTGGGGACCCACACCGCCTCACTACAGCCACCAGAAGAAAAGGGACATTAATGGTTGGGTTTCTAAGTGCCCTGCCCAGATGGAATCATGGCACAGTTGAAGAACTGCCACTCTTCTAGGTTCTGGGGCAACATAGATGTGGTTTCTCATGAACGTGATCCTCTCCCAGGTGTTGTGTTGTTCTTGGTTGGTAATGGGCACTTTGTCAGGTTGAATTCTGGAGAGAGGCAGAGTAGATGAGCATGAGAAGGTGCTGGTGGCAAGTTGCATTCAGGAAATTATGGGACTTGAGAATGTGGTCTGGTTCTGGACTGGGGCTTCATGGGTCAGAGCCATATCTTTGAGACAAGGCATTAGCCTTGCATTCTGCTTTGAGAGTGGTAGGTCAAGGTAAAGCTCAACCAGGGGAAGAACAGGGCCCATCGGAGTTGCTGGTTCAAGGCCTGGGCCCTGTGCAGGCACTCCAGGTTCTTGTGATCAGTGAACACTTGCACTGGATGAAGGCCGCTGTCAGAAGACCGGATACTGGGCTAGATGGACTTTTGGTCTGACACAGTATGGCCATTCTTATGTAGAACAGAGGCAAGGCTGGAGAAGCAAGGTAACACAGGAGCAAGCACACTGGTGGGCGTAAGCATTGAGAAGCCAGCAAGCTGCTGCTGCTGATGGTGTAAGAACCAGCCTGTGGGCCCCTGCAGCCAAACAGGTGGTGTGGCCAATCAGGGAGCCTGCTGCAGGCCAGCTGTACTGATGAGGCTGCCTTGATATTAGCTCTGCTGCAGACCCTGATTCCTGAGAGTAAAGTTTCCTGAGTAGTAGGTGATGGGATACAGTATTTGATCGGGTCCATGCCTTTGGGAAAGGACTTCCCCAATCACTGTACTAGAGGAATCAGCTTCCACAATAAAAGCTTGCAACATGTCAGGGTGGGCCAGGACTGGAACTGTGGTGAAGGCAAACTTCAACAGATCAAATGCATGCTGGGCCTTGGGCGATCAATGGAACTTCATGTTTTTCCAGAATAGGGCAGTTAGGGACTTGGCTTGTGTCAAAACATGTGAAATGAACTTCTCGTAGCAATTCGTGAAGCCTAAAAAACGTTGTAGGTCACAGACATGGCAGAAGACTGCCCAGTCACAGACAGCCTGGACCTTGCGCAGATCTAGCTTGATTTCTTCCAGGGACAGGATGAAATCCAGGAATGCAGTTGAGGTCAGATCAAATGTGCACCTCTCTAGTTTAGCATACAGACTGTGTTGTCATCGTCTCTGCAGGACTACGCAGACATGGCATGTTGGACCAGATCATCTGAGAAGATCAAAATATCATCAAGGTGAACCACCATGAATTGTGTCCGTATTGTTACTGAAGTCCTGGAACATCATTGGCGCATTAGTCAGTCCGAATGGCATAAATAAATATTCAAAGTGGCCATAGTGTGTCCAAAAGGCAGCCTTCCGTTCATCCCCCTCTCAGGTATGGATGGAACTGTAAGATCACCGGAGATCCAGCTTCATGAATATACCGGTGGCCTCCATGTGGTCCAAAAACTTGGGAATTAGGGTAGCAGGTAACAGTTCCAGATTATCTGATTTAGGGTTTGGTAATTGAAACAGAAGTGGAGGCTGCTATCCTTTTTTACAAAAAAGGACCAGGCTGCCAGTTGGCGAAGTCAACTTGTGGATGAATCCCCAGGCCAGGTTCTCTTGGAGATATTTTCACAATGCTGCCAGTTCAGGAGCCCACATTTCATATATCCACCCAAACGGTATCTTCACCCCTGGGTAAAGTTCAGTGGGGCAGTTGTAGTCCTCATGTGGTAGGGGGAGCTTTTCTGCATTCTTCTTTTCAAGGATGTCAGTGTAGTCACAGTACTTGAGGTTAAGTTCAATAGTTTCCTCGTAGGTGTTTCAGCGTGGGCAGCTATACCTACTTGAGTCTTCTTGGGTCTGGGTGCAATGTTTGCTGATCCCTGGCCCTGCAGTTGATGAAATTCTGACGGGAAGGTGACCACCTGTTCTCGCCAGTGAACAAGGTGGTCAGGAAGGGTCAGCAAGGCGATGCAAGGATCAGGGGAAAATGCAGGGAACGGATCATGCCAAATTGTATTATTTTTCTGTGTCCTTGAATAATGACCTCCATGAAGACAGTCTCCTCCACAGCCAAACCTCAAGACAGTGAGGAGTCATCAATAGTTTTAATCATGGCAGGTATGGCCTTGCATAGCAGGGGAATCTGTAGGGCCCAAGCTGTAACTGCATCCATGAAATTGTCTACTGCTCCAAAATCAAAGAAGGGGTAAATAACACTTCCTTATTCACTTTCTCCACACCAGTCCTGATTTTATAGATGACTATCATATCCCCCTTTAGTCGTCTCTTTTCTAAGACAAACGGTCCCAGGCTTTTTAATCTTTCCTCATATGGAAGCTGTTCCATCCCCCTAATCATTTTTGTTGCCCTTCTCTGTACTTTTTCCAGTTCTAATATATCCCTTTTGAGATGCGGCGACCAGAACAACACTCAGTATTCAAGATGTGGGTGTACCATGGATTTATATGGTGGCATTATGATATTTTTGTCTTATTATCTATCCCTTTCCTAATGGGTCCTAACATTCTGTTCGCTTTTTTGACTGCTGCTGCACACTGAGCAGATGTTCTGAGCGGACTAGCTACGATATCTCCAAGATCTCTTTCTTGAGTGGTAACTACTAGCTTTGCATGTATAGTTGGGATTATGTATTCCAATGTGCATTATTTTGCACTTATCAGCATTGAATTTCATCTGCCATTTCATTACCCAATCACCCAGTTTTGTGAGATCCATTTAGAACTCTTAGCAGTCTGCTTTGGACTATCTTGAGTAACTATCATCTACAAATTTTGCCACCTCATTATTTACCCCATTTTCCAGATCTTTTATGAATATGCTGAATAGCACTGGTCCCAGCACAAAGCCTTGGGGGACCCCCGTTATTTACTTCTCTCCATTGTGAAAACTGACCATTTATTACTACCATTGGTTTCCTATATTTTAACCAGTTACTGATCCATGATAGGACTTTCCCACTTATCCCATGACTCCCTCGTTTGTTTAAGAGTCTTGTCAAAGGCTTTCTGAAAATCTAAGTACACTGTATCCACTGGATCTCCAGTGATCCAGTCAATACAGTGTACTTGTGCTTTCAGAATAGATTGGTTTCAGAGTAGCAGCTGTGTTAGTTTGTATTCGCAAAAAGAAAAGGAGTACTTGTGGCACCTTAGAGACTAACAAATTTATTAGAGCATAAGCTTTCGTGAGCTACAGCTCACTTCATCGGATGCATCCGATGAAGTGAGCTGTAGCTCATGAAAGCTTATGCTCTAATAAATTTGTTAGTCTCTAAGGTGCCACAAGTACTCCTTTTCTTTTTTCAGAATAGATTGGCGAGGGATGATTTCCCTTTACAAAACAGATTGGTAGTTGATATAAAGTACTTGGACTTTCAAAATAGAAAGTGAGGCATGATTTCCCTTTACAAAAGCCGTGTTGACTCTTCCCCAACATATTGTGTTATCCATGTGTCTGATAATTTTGTTCTTTTCTATAGTTTCAACCAGTTTGCCTTGTACTGAAGTTAAACTTAATAGCATGTAATTGCCAGGTCCACCTCTGGAGCCTTTGTTAAAAATCAGCATTACATTAGCTGCCCTCCAGACATCTGGAACAGAGCCTGATTTAAGTGGTAGGTTACATGTGATAGTTAGTAGTTCTGTAGTTTCATATTTGAGTTCCTTCAGAACTCTTGGGTGAATACCATCTGGTCCTAGTGACTTTTACATTTTAATTTATCTATTAAGTGACTTACCTACGTCCCTTAGCATGCTATCTTACTCACCCTCTCCTCATTTTTAAACCTGTACTTCTGGGGTTTAGGTGTGGACAGTAGGGGGATTATGGCACAACCACATGTGTGGGCATGTGAACAGTCACTAGCGTAGATGTACCCAGCATGGGTTGTTTTGGTTATCGTACTTTTCTAATACGATTAGAGAAGTTGCTCTCAGTGGTATACGAAGAGCAGCTGGAGTGCATTTGAAGTGTCAGCACTCTTCTGCTGCCATTAAGCCAGCACAGCAGGTGTATCCTACATGGATGGGCCTGAAACATTCTGCAGAACAGCAGGTACCTCCTACACGGACATAACTGAAACATTCAGTAGCAAACAAGCAGTTAAAGGACATAGAAAAAAACAGTGATGTGATAAACTAGGTGAAATAATTGATGGTGGTCAACAAACTTCATTTCTACTGCACGCCTCTTCTTTTTGACAAGCCTGCCTACTACTCTTATAATGTAGCAAACTCACTAGTATTCTGCTATGTACACCAGTATTAGATAGTATATTTAGTATACTCAGTAGATAAATAACCACTAAAATGGGTGTTCGGTCTAAAAAGCGGTGTGTGTGTGTTCCCTGTGAGATTTAAATGATCCAGTGTTATTACAAAGTGCTCTGAGTCATAACTTCAAATGTTAGACCCCATTATGACCTAGGCTGATGTGATACAACATAACAGTCTGTGTCACCTCAATGCTACATGCCAGGAATGCAAAGCAATATATGAATGTACTGAGCCACATCAAGAAATAAAATAAAATAAAACCCTTCTCTAGGCCGATGCATTCTTCTATTTCTAGCTGCCGCTGAAGGATCATTTATTTAAGCAGAATTAGGTGGGCATTTCCAGAACTGATGCTCAGCTGCTAAATATCATGTCATGATACTTGCATTTGTGTTCAAAACCCAGGCTACAAACACATAGTCAAATCACTTTTGAGAGGAAAAGACAAATGGAGAGTTCCATAGCTGGAGCTAGACCTTGTATCTAGAAGTTGAGGTTTGCACTGAATGCACCATGACGTGCTCACTACAGATAGATTTGTCTGTGGCCCCCATTTCTCCAGTTTACAATGTGAATCGCATCTCTGACTTACAGTATGAAATGTATTTCATTTGCAAGTCTCTTTTCACAGGGAAGTCATGAAAGACTGGGGGAAACACTTTTGTTTCATACCAAGCTGTTGGGTTCCATTTTATACTGATTCAAGGGCCTTGTTTCTGGAAGTGCATAGAATGGGGAGTAAGGCTGCTGCACACCAGCATAGTGCGAGTGAAACTGTGCAGGGGGACAAGCTGAGTTCTAGACTTGCTAAGTTGTGGGAAGGCCTTGTCTACTCTGGGATTTCAGCCAGTAGTGTTGTTGAAGCAGTAGTGTTTATAGCAATTAGTACATTGCAGTTAGGAAATGCAGACAATTCAAAAATTCTAAAAGGTATCAAAAAATAAATATAAATACTTTTTTTTAATTGATCACCAGTACGGTTGAGAACAATAACATGGAATTCTTTAAATATAGCAAGAACAAACAAAATCTTTACAATGATATAGACTTGACACTAGATAAGGATAGTAAAATTGTCAGTCATGATTCAGAAAAGTCAGAAGTATTTAATAAATATTTCTGGTCTAAATTTGGAAAAAGCAGGATGATATGTTCATATTTTATACTGATAAAGCAATACTTTCTATTCCAACAGTGCTGAAACTATGTAAGATGTTAAATAGCAACTATTTAAGTTAACTATTTTTAAGTCGGCAGGACTGGATAACTTTCATCCAAAAGTATTAGAATAATTGGTCAAGAAGCAATGTGAACCATTAATGTTGATTTTTAACAAATTTTGGAACACTGGAGAAATTCCAGAAGATTGGAAAAAAAGTTAAAGTTGCATCAAGATTTTAAAAGGGAAAAGGGCATGACCACAGTTAACTTGTGTAACTCGTAGGCAGGTGACATTGTGAAGGCCAAAACTATAACGGGGTTCAAAAAAGAATAAGAACTTCACGGAGGATAGGTTCATCGATGGTTATTAAATAAGATGGTCAGGGATACAACCACATGCTCTGGGTGTCCCTAAGCTTCCAACTGCCAGATGCTGGGACTGGACAACAGGAGATGAATCACTCAGTAACTGCCCGGTTCTGTTCATTCCCTCTGAAACATCTGGCAGCAGCCACTGTCAGAAGACAGGATACTGGGCCAGACGGACAATTGGACTGATGCAGTATGGCCATTCTAATGTTCTTAATAATTGCTGTTCCCTTTTCTGCCAGTGTGGAGGTTCCTGGCAGCAGGAGGAACTGATCTGTTCTGCTTTATACGTAAGAGAATTCCAGGGGCCCTAAGAATGTAGGTACAACTGGCTCCCTAGAGAGCCCAGTGATGGCTGTCTGTGAGCCAGCACTCGTGTTTTGTAGGAAAAGGGAACAGCTGAAGGAGCTGCCACTCTGCAGATCCTCTGGCTGTTTTCCCCCAAATTCCAGAGGGGTGCACCACATCTGGGGCTAGCAGTGGCTCTATAACCTCTCAATGGCCTAGATTGAAAGATTATCCCAGCAAGTATATAGTATATATCTCTATATACTCCGGTTGGGCAGCGGGGACAGCATTGGTCCCACACCCTGTTCAAAAAGCTAGCAATCTGGCATAAATATAAAGAGAAAGCCTTGCTGCATGTTGGCTTCCAGCTGGAAAGATTACTGCTGGCACATGCTGCATTTAGCAGCTAGCATGGCTGGAATGGAGACACAAAGGGAAAGTCTGCCACCCACAAAGTGGCATTTGCAGATTGCGATTAGGCACCAACAGCAGCAACCAGTGGTGCAAGCATCCCGTGCTGCCGCTATCACTGCAAAGGGCTAAATTGCTCTGATTTAACTGAAGTTCACCAGTATATATGACTAAAAAATACATGATTATAACTGCTCCTTTGTGTGTCTTTCCAGGCTCATTTGAAAGAGGTATGGCAGCTCATAAAGCACAGCAAACTCCCGTAAGCACAGAGGGTTTAATGAAGAATTAAGGCAATTGTAACAGCATAGCTGAAATAGGAAGGAAATTGAATTATTCCTCTCATATTAAATGCATATATTCTTGAACATTTCTGCCAAAATAACTTTGCTAACCCATGGTGTGAAATACAGTCTGTTTTCACATGGATGCATTAAACAAAGATGCGGGCTACAGTACAACGGATTTGAAGAGAATGGCAAGGCATCAGGCTGAAAAAGCACCCCGACGTATGGTTATATCAGTTCTAAATTGTCTCACAGCTGTTTCTAGCTCCATTAGATGGAAGACTGAGTAATTTATAGAAGTCATTTTTAACAATTTGATTGTTGGTATCTATCTGCTGAATTGATTGGATGGGGAGACAGATCTTTATTTTTATAATAGCAATAACATCCTTGGCAAATTGCTGCTCAATTTATCCATGATGCAAACAGTGCTAGCCGGCATCCATCAATTTATATTGGGAAAATATGCTGTTATTTCTTAATTATCGGTCTAATTGTGGAAAGAGCAGAGCATGAGATGAGCTGGGCTGGACAATAAACTACAGCAGCTAGGACTCTGTCTCTTTCCCTGTTGAAACACATGCAGCTGTCATTGAGACAAATGGGACTTCATATGTACGCAAAGGAGAAGTTTGCTTGAAGTTTGCTATTCACCACAGCTTAACCTTATGTGGAATAAAGAGACCAATCTTTCCTCCATTGAAGTCGATGGGAATATGATCAGTTCATGCCAACCATCAAATTGTTACAGATGAGAAATTACTTCCATAAATTATCCAATATTAAGTGTAATGGTGTTGGAAACAGTCATCATGAATAATGACTTGTACCCAAACCAGACAGGCTCTTCTGACAGGAACATAGGAGTTGCCATACTGGGTCAGATCAGCAGACCATCTTGTTCAGTATCCTGTTTGACAGTGGCCAGTACCAGCCGCTTCTGAGACAGAAACCTGGCAGTGAGCAGTTATGGGATAACCTGCCCTCCAGGATAAGTTTGCTCCTGACCCCCAAGAATCAGATGTTGTTTCAGGCCCAGGAGCATGAGGGTGTATGTCTCTTTTAAGTTCATTTTTTAAAAAAAAATTTATACCTCTGAATATTTTCATTTTCCATATATGTGTCCAATCCTGTAAAGGTCTTCGCCCCAATGATATCTTCTTGCAATGAGGTCCACCAGCTAGCTGTGCATTGTGTGAAAAAGTACTTTCTTTTCTCAGTTGTGAATTTGCTACCTTTCAGTTTCATTGAATATCCCTTGTTTCCATATTATGAGAGGATGAACAGGAGATTCCAGTCTGCCCTCTCTATAACTATTTGTTATTCATTATATTTTTATCAAGTTCTCTCTTCCCATCTAGTATGAAGAACCCTTTTCTTTCTCCCAATCCCAGTCCCAAAGGGTCTGTGGTACAAGATGTTGTTGCTGGGTTCCCAGTGCACTGTGGTACAAGATATAGGTGGTAGAGTAATGGCCACCCTGGACATGTGTTATATGCCTGCTCAGGAGCCAGAAACCCTTAATACCAACCCTTGGTGTTGGTCCTTCTTTGAGCAGGGGGTTGGACTAGATGACCTCCTGAGGTCTCTTCCAACCCTAATCTTCTATGATTCTTGATTAATAGTTACCAGTTGGAAGCCAGGTAAACCTTGAGGACCTGATTCATCCAACTATGAATGTCCTCCAGACTGAGGCTTTAGAACTTCATGTAGTTAAGACGTTTCTGAGATTCAGGTTTCAGTTTTGTGTTTGACCTTTTCCCTTCTCTATGATTTCCTCAGATCCCAGGGAAGAAAGACACGGACAACAACAGAGTAAGACAAGTCACAGTGTGGTTCGTTAAGTGACATAGAGCAATAAAAAACAGGAATCGTAGCATTCTAGAATTTCTTTCCCCTGGCTTTATTCAAACATACAGACAATCTCCGTCAAGCTGAATGAGTACAGTGATAACACTGCTGTCACTCCTTCAATTGTCTATTCATACCCACCTGCCTGGGCGAGTAGGTGTGTCTGTTACCAAAGTGAAAAGTTACAAATCGCAATCTAAGGGGGATGGCTATAAAGTTCCAGAGATCGTATGTCTAATTGTGCTTCATCAAACATCATTACGAGTATCCAGGGCCAGAGTCTCAGCTGGTGCAAATTGACTTCCATGGAGCTACACCAGGGCCTTAAGAATCCTTCCCTGTCCAGCAGTCTGGTTTGCAAGCCCATGACTTACTTTACATTTCTTAGCAACTGTCTTCTTTCTGACATTGTCCATGGCTTAGGAGGAACTTAGACTCCCTTGGGGAGTTTCAAAGTTCAGGACTTTGCCAACTCCAAAGACAAGTTCCCACATTTTGGACAATCTGAACAGTCCCAACTCTTTGGAAAGCTTCAAAGTTAAATTCCTACAGCCAAATCCTGGAGTCAATATTCAGTTTTTGCTGACTTCAATGGGAATTTTGCTTGAGTAATGACCAAGTAAGAACTGGGTAAAGGCTTTGGGATTTAGCAACTAGTTTGGGTGCGAAATGAGGGAGGTCCCTTGTAATCAGTGAGTATATCATGTGGGGGAGATTTTCAAAGGCACAAAGGACCATTAGGTACCCAATCCCCTCTGAACTTCAGTAGGAACTTATTACCTCTCTCCCATTTGTGCAGTTGAAAAAAAATCTCTCCCACATGCCTAACTCTGAAGCAAGAGAGAGTGGCGTCACTAAAACAATGGCAAATCTTTCCCCACTCACTATGACTAGTGAGTTAATACTAAGCATCTCTTAAATCTGAACTCCAAATGTTGTTGTTGTAGTAGCCAGGCAAGGTACTAACAAACTTCAACAGGACTTTATTTTTTAAAGTGGAAACCTCTTTTCCAAGCTGCTGCTGCACCCTCAGTAGCTCTCCCTCAGCCTCTTCAACTCCTCACCTCTCCTTCCTGTTTCCTGTCCTTTCACACTCCCAACAGCCAGTGCTCCCAGTTCTAATAATTACAAGCAACATCTAAACACCACATTCCCTCCTCTCTTAAGAAACTCTCCCAATTACAATAAACATTGTTGTTCTAACCACAGGAACAAATAGGAAACAAGGCACTATACTGTTGACAGAATTATTACACTAAAAACACTATAGATACAACATAACATAGTCTCTAGTCTAGACAGGTGGTCGTCTGGGTCTGACAGACTGTCTCTCAAGCCCCGGTTCTAGTGCAATGTCTTGTAGTGTTGATACTACGGTGAAGTTATCCAATGCAGATTGGGTGTTGGCATAATCTCCTCTTGGTGCATTGGCAGGTGCAAGATAAGAAGCATTCCATACCCGCTCATCATAAAGTCGATAGGTATAAGGCTCCTCCTTCTCTATGATTTTAAGAGGAGTTGTGAATTTATGGTCCCCTTTGCGTAAAATTCCAGGTTTTCATATTCTAATGAAGGAACCACACTGAAACTTTGGTTCTTAGCACCGCACCACTTGCCTGTGAAAGCCTCATACTTTGCTTGGTTCTGTTCAACTGTTTTTCTCACATCATCCTCGGTTGGGGCCTCAGGTTGTGCCTTTAACAATCCAACAATGTTCACTTTAGTATTCATCTGTTTCCCATGCAGTAACTCTGCGGGTGATCTTTGCTTTGTGGCATGTCGTGTAGCCCGGTATGCTTGCAAGAAATCAGTAGTCCTCCAATGGACCATGTGGTGAAGGCAAAGGCAGGCGAGAAAGGCGATCAGCTACCACATTTTGGTTTTCAAACTTATATTCCAGTTCATAATTGAAAGAGAGTAGTCTTGCAGACCATCTAGCAATACGATATCCTGCTCTTCCCAGTCCTTTTGTGGTAAGCAACGTCGTCAAAGGGTTGTGGTCTGTGTGCAACCTGAATACGCAGCCCCACAGGTAAGTTCTCCATTTTTCAGTAGCCCAGACACAAGCAAGTGCATCTTTTTTTTTTCTCAGCATTACTTAGTGTCCTTGAGGCAAATGCAACAGTCCTCTCTGTGTTGTCCTCATGAAGTTGTGTGAGGACAGCCCCAAGTCCATAATCAGAAGCATCAGTAGTTACAATTGTGGGCAATGCAGGAGTGAATAGTGCAAGTACTGGACTATGTACAATCAAGTCTTTCGCCATTTCAAAACTAACTTGTGCATCTGTTGTCCACACTAAGGTTGAACTTCCCCGTAGTAATTCTCATAATGGTTCAATGACAGAAGTATAGTTGGGAATTAATTTTGCATACCAGGGGGTAATACCCAAGAAGGAGCGTAAGGTTTGCAAATCTGTTGGAGGAGGAGAATTTGAAAATGCCAGGATATGAGCCGGATCAGGTTTTAGTCCAGCCTGTGAAATTGTATGCCCCAGAAAGGAGAGTTCAGTTTGTTTAAATTTGCATTTGGACCTATTGAGCTTGAGGCCTGCTTTGCTGATGCCGTTTAGTACAGGCTGCAGGTTATTGTCATGCTCCTCCAAAGTATTTCCAAACATGATATCATCCAAATAGCATTTGGGGCTGATGCGAGACCATATGGAACACGTTTAAAACGGAATAGTCCCTCATGCGTAATAAATACTGTGAGGTCTCTGCTATCTTCATGCAACATAACTTGGTGCTATGCGCTGTCAATCACAATAGCTTTATTTGGCCCCCTTAAGTCCACACAAAGGCGAATGCCTCCACCCTTCTTCTGCGTCACTACTATAGGTGAAACCCATTCTGAGGAGTTAATCTCTTCAATAATGTCCTCTTGAACAAGTTTTCTAAGTTCCTCTGAAATAGCTTCCCTGACTGAAAATGGTAAGCGCCGTAATTTCTGTCGTATAGGCATCACATTATTCCACATTTTAACTTTATGCAGAAACCCATAAGCACAGCTGAGTTTCTCCTCAACCTGGTGTTGGATCCCAGCTGAAACTGGTGTGTGTATGCAAGAGTGCTTTGCTGAGGAAGATCAATTCATCCATTAACTATCCTGAGATTTAAAGCAACCAATAAATCTCTGTCAAGGATAGGAGTGCCTTTGTGGACAATGTAGAACTCTGCAGTTACACAGCAATCAATCATCAAAAGTAAATATTGCTGGCAGGCAGCCACGTACTGGAATATGGGTTTTTCAAATAGCACACCAAGTGAAGCTTGGGTTCAGTAAGAGGCACATCTTTAAAGTAATGCAAATAGATGGAATCAGGTAGTATAGAAACGGCTGAGCCAGTGTCCAACATTAGCTGAATAGAGCGTGATTTGCCTGAGGGTATGGCGGAAATGTTTACCGTGCATTATATTGGTTCTGAAATATGTGCAGTAGTGATTTTGTCCACGCTCAGCACAGTAACATCTGGTATTGTAACTGCATGCACCTGTTGATTGAACTGGCTGCTGTGACATACTTTAGCAAAATGCCCAATCTTTTTGCAATGATTGCACTGAGCTACTTTTGCCAGACATCCTGTGTAGCTTGCAAGGTGTTGTGGGGATCCACAGCGAAAGCATGCGTTTACTGAATTTTGAATTTGCTGGTTTTTCATTAGTTTTCCTCTTGTAATTGTTTGTCTGCAAAGATAGTGAACTTTTCTGCAAAGGAGTCACAGCCTGGATTGTGCCTCCTGTATCCATGTTCATTATTTTGGCTTCAGCTGTAGCTGACTCAATCTGGGTTGCAATGGTTATTGCTTTTTCTAGTGTAAGTTGTGGTTCTAGAAGTAAATGTTCTCTTACACGAAGCATGGTTGTTTTCTCAATGAGCTGATCTCTAATCATCTCATCTGCCATATTCACAAAGTCACAAGTTACAATCAGACTCCTCAGGGAAGCAATATACTGCATTATAGTCTCCCTTGGTTTCTGCTCATGCTGGCGAAATCTGTAGTGATTAGCGACTACGTTCACTTTCGGTACAAAAAAGTTCTTTAATGCAGCGAGTGGAGTCTCGTATTTATCATCGGCAAGGGGAAAAGTAAAATATATGCTGCCCTTCTGTTCCAAGGCAGTGGATTAGCAGAGCACGCTTTCTTACTTCAGAAATCTCTGTAGCACTGATTGCAAGCAGTCACAAACATATGGATCCAGGCAGTAAAAGCAATTGGAGGCTCACCTGGGCTTTGTAGAAAAGGTGCAGGTGGGTTCAGAGGCAGAAGATCCATCCTCATCGCCAAAATTTTGTAGTAGCCAGGCAAGATGGTAACAAACTTCAACAGGACTTTATTTTTTAAAGTGGAAACCTCTTTTCCAAGCTGCTGCTGCATCCTCAGTAGCTCTCCCTCAGCCTCTTCAACTCCTCACCCCTCCTTCCTGTTTCCTGTCCTTTCAGATTCCCAGCAGTCAGTGCTCCCAATTCGAATAATTACAAGCAACATCTAAACACCACAGTAGCGTAAATGTAAGCTTATTTAATTCTGTTCTATAGTGGTACTTCTCTTGAACTCACCACTGCAGTAACTGAGTGCCTTCCAGTTGTGCATTAAGTGATGTGAGTTACATCTGGTACATGTGGTTTGTTCTCTCTCATCCTCTCCTCAATGGTTAATTGTGTGCACAGTAGAGTGTTTTGGTTTTGGAGGGTTTTATTAGGTGGGGTTTGTTTGTTTTTTGAGGGGGTTTGTGATGAGGTGTAAATCACAAGAGCTGAATTAGGCCAAGTGGGCCCAATCAGCCAACTAAGCTGCAAATGGGGGAGATTTTGACTGTGTAGAGGGAGCTAATTGGAAGGAAGCTCACCTGTGAGGGAACAGGTAGGGCTTCTATAGAGCCAGGAATCTGAAAATGGTGTAGGGAAGCAACTGGGAGGAAGCCTGCAGTCCCTAGAAGAAGTACAGTAGGAAGGAGTCCAGGGGTAAGAGCACTAAGGTTGGTGTAGATGCCAACCTTAACTGTTCACTACAGGGCCCTGGACTGGAACCCAGAGTAGCTGGTGGGCCTGGGATCCCCTACCAGCCACTGCAGAGTGTTATGATTAAGGGCAGCGGATACAAGGACTGCAGGAGTTGCTGCTGGAGTGCGATAGTCAGGGCAGCGGGTGGGAGGACTGCCTGAGGAGAAAGACCTCGAAAAACCACACCAAAAGGGGAAACCACTGAGTGACCTGGCCAGAGGGCTGAGTCCTAAAGAGGAAGCAGCAGCTCCTGGAGTGAAAGATGGGCTGCAGACAGAGAGAGAGAGATGGAGTGCAACCTCAGGAAGGGGTGTCGACCTGGCAGAGCTAATCCCCAGAACTGGCAGGAGGAGGCGCCCTCTAGCAGTGAGTAGAGCATTCCATCACAGGGATAGCTTTCATTTATTTGTATGTACATGCGATGTACATATGTAAAAAAAAAAAATCTAACTTTCCTTCCAAATCACAAAGATGTCAATATGCCCAAGCAGATTTGCTACTTTCCTTCTGAATGATAACATTATCTGCCTGAATATGTATATGGTGTTAGCTCCATTGGGATTTGTCAGTACAACTCAGAAACAGCCTCCATTCAAATCCACAGCTTGACACTCAAACCTGATTTATTAAAAACACATTTGTTTTCAAGAACACCAGATTTCTGATTAATTTCCAACACCATGGGTTATTTAATGCTGTAGGTTACATTGTCATTTTTGATTTTTCACAGAGTGCCTGATGGATAGAAGCTATCGTGAGCCTGTTTTTTGAGTGCATTGTTTTGTCACATAACAATAAAAACCTTATTGATGAAATGGCAGTGTGTCTTTTATATAAGGTAAAGTCATCATATCAACTCTGGGGACCGTGGGCCAAACAAATACACAAATAAAGGGAGGATTACTAAATTATGCCAGGAAAGCTTAACATTGCAGAGGAGATACCATTGCCAGTGTAACAGCTACATTTAGTTGGTGTAATGTAACCCAGCGATTCATGACTCTGATATTAATCAATGTTAGATGCTCATTTTATTTTTTTATGCTTCTACAGAATGTTACAAAATTGAGTGTCTTATACAGAGGGCATAAATCAATTGTAAATTAAATTAGCCTTTCGTTAGGAAGTTTCTCTCTTTTCTCTTCTACTGATAGCTATCCCCTGAAGTGGATTTATAAAGCACAGGCGGTAGAGATGGGAAGGAACCTGCTACTCTAAGTCTTTTGGTTCATGTCTTTGCCAGTGCAAGATTGTAGCTCGTACAGCACAATCACCTGTGCACATATGAGAGCAAAGCTCCCTGCCCCTTGCTGTTCCCGCTGCACTGAGAAATTGTGAGTGAGAGAAGTGAAAATTGCATAGTACGGTAGCAGTGAGATCTTCAAGCATGAAAAACAGAACTGACAGTGTCTCTATGCTCCTGTCAAAGTAACCTCACAACTCTGTGGGCTGCGCCACTGATTTAACTCATCAAACTGCAGATCTAAAGGTCAGACAAGTTTGAAGTGGAGCTATCGTCTGGAGGAAGAGGTCTCTCACATTCACTCACAGAGCACTGATGCTTTTAATAGTAGAGGAAGTAGCCTATGAATATAAATAGGCACCTTCACAAGTCATTCAACTAATGGCATTATGTGAGTTGCAGAAGTAAATATTCTTCTGCTCTCCTCCTGGCAGGGAAATATATAATACAGCCATTTTCAAAAATTTGGGATTGAATTTAGTGCTGATAGAGGTTAAAGGATTGACAGTCTGAGAGCCCAAAGCCATAGGCAAAGAACAGGTGCAGAACACACTTATCTCCACCCCAGTTACGGGTTTTGAGCCAGACCCAGAAAGACCACTTCTAGGGTAAAATTCTGTTCCCACTGAGTACAATAGAGTTGCACCAATGTAAATTAGAGCAAAATATAGCTATCCATCTCCATTCAGATAGATGCTTCTTTCTGCTTCCCCTTTGTTTCTCCACAAAGGGATCACCATTATAATTTGATTGCTAAACTTAAAGATGGGGGCCCTGATATCGAGGTCTGTTGTGGCCCTTTTACATCAACCTAGTCTCTGCAGATCTTGCCATCATTCCCTTCAACTAGGGTATCAGGAAAACTGATCCTTCCTAAGACAGTCCCAAAGTCAGTGCCACAGAGCAGCTTATCCAGGAAGGGCTATTGGAAGGAGTTAATGCTCAGAGGTCTTATGTGCTGACTGCTGCAGTGGCTTTGCCGTTAGTGTACTGAAATCACAAATCCAAGGTTATTCCCAAAGGCAGCTCTTGCACTCCATGGAGCTGCCACTTTAAGAAATTTGACTTGACTGAGGAGCCAGTGGAGACAATTGCTAGATCGTCTAGGATGATGTCTGCTGGGGGAAAAGTCATTGATGAGACTTAAGATGGCTGAGGAGTCCAATTTGTGCTTTATAGGTGTTTCTATCTGTGTGACAGGTGGCTGCTTGGAGACACCACAACTGCTGACGAGGATGCTGTACCCTTTCCTTCCTCCTTTGGCGTGTCTCAGCCTCTCGAGCACGGCGATTCTCTTCGTAACGAACCCATGCTTGATGTGTGATGCACCCATTGCAGTCTATTCCCAGCCAGCTCTTCTCAATTCAGAGGATCAATGCCTCTCTACTTAAGATATACTTTCAGGGTGTCCTGGTAGCATTTCCTCTGTCCCCTATGGGTCCTCTTACCGTGACTTACTTTGGAAGACAAGTATCAGCCATTCCACACAATGGTCAGCCCAGCCAAGTTGATGTTTCATAATCTTTGCCTCAATGCTGCTGATGTTAGCTGCAGAGAGAATGCTGCCCATGATACGACAGTCTTCCCATCTGATACAGAGACTCTTCCTAAGGCAGCACTGTTGGTACCACTCCAGATGCTTAAGATGGCTTAGGTATGTCACCCATGTCTTGCACCCATAAAGAAGAGTACGGCTGACTACTGCATTGTAGACCAGGATCTTAGTTTCCATCTGCAGATCTCTGTCAATAAAGACATGACGGAGCAACTTTCCAAAAGATGCACTAGCACAACAGACCCTATGTGCAATCTCCACATCAAGATTGGCTGTATGGGAGAGGCGGCTGCCAACGTAAGGGAAAAGGCTCAACACTTTCCAGGGCCTCACCACTAGTGGCAATTTGTAGGAGAACCCCTGGAAAGTGTTGAGCTTTTCCCTTACCTTGGCAGCAACTTGTCACTGGGGCAGGCTGGTGGAGCATCTTAGTCTTCCCAATGTTGAGGGAAAGTCCCAGGCTGCAATAGGTACCTGAGAAGAGATCTAGGGTGGATTGCAAGTCAGCCTTGGTGTGTGTGAGGATAACACAGTTGACAGCATACCGAAGGTCAATAACAACAGTCCTGGTGACTTTATGTTTAGAATAAAGACGGCGCAGATTGAAGAGCTGGCTGTCCATGAAATACTCAATCCCAATTCCAGAAGAAAGGCAATCGTGAGTAAGAATCAAGATTACATCAAGATAGATGGAAAAAAGGGTTGGGGCAATAACACAGCCCTGCTTACCACCAGTATGGATGGTGAACGAGTCCATCTCCAACCCATTACAGAGGATGGTGGCAGTCATTCCATCATGAAATAGCCTGAGAACATGAATGTACTTCAATGGACAACCAAACCTAGACAGAACCTTCCATAATGTTTCACAATTGAGGGAATCAAGGGCCTTAGGTCAATAAATGCCACAAACAATGGCTGGTGTTGTTCTCTACACCTCTCTTGGATCTGTTGTGCAACAAAAATCATGTCAGTGGTGCCCCGAGACAGTCTGAAACCACACTGAGTTCTGGAAGGACGGCTTCAGAAAAGAGAGGAGACTGTTCAAAAGGGTGTGAGCAAGGATCTTTTCAGAAATGGAGGGGAGTACAACAGCTCAGTAATTCCCACACATTGACTTGTCCCATTTCTTAAAAAATGGTCACAATATTGGCATTCTTTAGGTTGGGTGGAATTTAGATATAGAATCATAGAAATGTAGGACTGTAAGGGACCTTGATAGATCTTCTAGTCCAGTTTCCTGCACTGAGGCAGGACCAAGTATTATCTAGACAATCCCTGAAAGGTGTTTGTCTAACCTATTCTTAAAAACCTCCAGTGATGGTGATTCCACAACCTCCGTAGGTAATTTATTCCAGTGATTAATTACCCTTACAGTTAGGAAGTTTTTCCTAATGTTCAACCTAAACCTCCCTTACTGAAATTTAAGCCCATTACTTCTTGTCCTGTCCTCAGTGGTTAAGGAGAACAATTTATCAGCCTCCTACTTGTAACAACCTTTTATGTACTTGAAGATTATTATCATGTCCCCTCTCAGTCTTCTCTTCTCCAGACTAAACAAACTCTTTCAATCTTTCCTTGTAGGTCACGTTTTCTAGACCTTTAATCATTTTTGTTGCTCTCCTCTGGAGTTTCTCCAATATGTCCACATCTTTTCCAAAGTGTGGTGCTCAGAACTGGACACAATATTCTAGTTGACACCTTATTAATGCTGAGTAGAGTGGAAGAATTACTTCTCATGTCTTGCTTACAACACTCCTGCTAATGAATCCCAGAATGATGTTTGCTTTCTTTGCAATAGTGTTACATTGTTGACTCATATTTAGTTAGTGATCCCCTATGGCCCCTAGATCCTTTTCTGCAGTACTCCTTCCTACGCAGTCATTTCCCAATTTGTATTTGTACTATTGTTCCTTCTTAAGTGTAGTACTTTGCATTTGTCCTTTTTGAATTTCATCCTATTTATTTCAGACCATTTCTCAAGTTTGTCAAGATCACTTTGAATTCTAATCCTGTCCTCCCAAGCACTTGGTATCACCCGCAGACTTTAAGTGTACTTTCTATACCATTATCCAAATCATTTATGAAGATATTGAATAGAACTACCCCCAGAACAGATCCTTGTGGGACCCTGCTTGATATACCCTACCAGCTTGATTGTGAACCATTGATAACTACTCTCTAAGTATGGTTTTCCAGCCACTTGTGCACCCACCTTATAGTAGGTTCATCTAGGCTATTTTTCTCTTGTTTGTTTATGAGAAGATCATGTGAGAAATGTGAGTAAAGCCTGATTTAAGTCGAGATACATCACATCAGCTGTTTCCTTCTACCCGCAAGGATTGTTACCCTGTCAAAGACGGATATTAGGTTGGTTTGACAAGATTTGTTCCTGACAAACCCATGCTAATTGTTACTTATCACCTTACGGGTGATTTGTCCAAGTGTGAGGGGGCTGTTGATTCCTTACTGAGACTTAGTGGGTTTTTGGTGGGCCATCTCCCAATACCAGGAGAAAGGGAAAGAACTGAAGAAGAGTCAGGATCCTAAGGTTGACAGTTCCCAGAGCCAAAGGAGCAAGGCCAGCACTTGGAGTCAGCCAGATTAACAGGGCAGGCAGGCCAACGAGGGAGTCAAGAACACAGTGGGCCCATCCTCTGTGTGAGCTGGGGCTGCCAGGGGCAGAGTAGAGCTGATCCAAGCAGGGTGCAGAAGCTGGGGAGAGAGCAGTACGCCAGAGCTGAGCTGGAGCAGCCCAGAGCAGGAAAGCTGGAGCAGCGCAGACCAGCCATGCTGACAGGGAGCCAGGGCCAATTTTCAGGGGGAGCCACAGGGCAAGAGCCGGGAAAGCAGATGCCTGCCGTGCCACAAGTAACCCTGAAGCCGAGCACTGTGAGCAGCTATGGGGAGCCCTGGGCAACAAGGGTGCAGCGGAGGGAGAGATCGCCAGACAAGAGACCTTGAAAGCTGGACTCATGAGGGGCATGCAACCCCAACAGGAAGGCTGATACTGGGGAGAAGGGTCCTGCCACCGAGAGCCTGAGGATGTGTAGCTGCCACCAGAGCAGTGTCTGACCCACTGTATCACTGCAGCTCAGCCAGGCTCTGGGAGGCCTGGGACATGTGAGGAACACACAGTGACCTTTCCTTACGTCCCAGAGACTGCCGTTTATGGTGTCCCTGTATCAATAGAGTGGGGTTCCTTGTTCCTTTAACCTTTTCTCCCTTATATTTTTACAGTTGCTATTTTATAAATTGTATTTGGTTTAAACTCAGTGTAGTGGTCACTGGGCCAGGGAAGTGGCCGGTGTGGAGAGAGTACCCCCTAGCACCTATCTTAAGTGACCCACAACAAGACTGGAGCTTAAGCCCTCCAGGAATCCTGGGCCCAGCCTTATCAGGCAGGGATTCAGGTAAAGGTAGTTGGGGTGGGAACTCACAACCTTTTGCTATCTGCTTCCACAGGGATAGTATAGAAGCCAGAAAAGTTCCCCACAACAGCGGGACCATTCCCCCTCTTATACATGGAAAAGTAAGTCAGAGTTAAGCCCACTTCCCTTCCATACTTCTCTGGGAAAATTGACTCCACGTTTGCTTTGTTCCCCACTTTCGCCTCTGTTGATTGGGTGTACCAAGCCTTTGGTACTTCACCGCCTTGGTATATCCCACTCCCCGATATGCTCCCTGCCTAACACAGCTCCCTATATGCCCCATACTCTCCTATCTTGCTCAGCTTTTAAATGTTGATCCATATCATGGATAGGTGTCGGCTTTATCAACATTGGTACATGTAAAAGCTGAATGTAGTAGCTGAGTGTGGAGCTGAATTATGCAGGGGAGCATGTTGAGAAGGGGGATTGTGTGGGGGCATAGGAGGATATGGCTGTTTAGGTAGAGAAAATATGGGGTGGGGCATGAGGCGATCAGGGCTGCATACAACAGGGAGCAAGCGGGCAAATGCGCCTGTGTGGGGAGGAGTTGAGAGGGGATTCATTGGTGGAGATAGAAGTGGGGTGGATTTCCCCCTGACAAACTTTCTACCGTCTACCTGAATGGTATAAGTTGTGAAGCACATTCACTGAAGGAGAAAACAGTCCCAACCTCTGAGGTAAAATGGTTGCCACACTTGTCTTTCACGCTGGCATTCTATCTGGCAAAGAATCAGTGTTCACAGCTTCCTCTGGCCTCCTGAGGCCATTGTTGGGCGTGTGGGCAGCTTAACAGTGTCTGAGAGTAACAGAAAAGGAGTAAGAATAAAGAAAGGGCTGTACCTGAGCCAGGGAACTGCTAGATTCAGGTCTTTTCTCACCAGACCTGCCCCTCATGAAGCAGCCTTTCAATGCTCCGATAGTATCCTTTTTGGTCCATCAATAAAACCCTAGTTTTCTGATAGTCTGAATCCGATCAGATCCTGATTTCCCCAGAGCATCTTGCTCAGAGTGCAAAAAAGAAAAAAGGGAGGGGAAAGCCAGCCATTTTCTCTTTAATGAGTTAATTTGCTGATGTACAAATGCTCAAATTCACTATCATGTTAAATTAGGCGGTTAAATTAGCTAAATTATGTACAGAACACTCCATGTGTAATAGGGAGATTTGGCAGAGAAGGGCTACTCAGCTATAGTGGTCAAGAAATCACATCCCAGGCCAAATGAATTAGGAATGTTGGAAATGCTCATCTCACTTGGATATTGGCTTAAATGCAGTATTCTGCCTACTGAAGTGGCCGATCCCCGATACTTTGAAGGAAGATGAATTATAAAATAAATTGGCTGAAATTTTCAAACTATGTTTAGATGTCTAGGAAAATGACCTACTGCGACCAAGTTAACAGGGTCCAATGGAGCGGGCACTTGGGAGACCTGGTTTCTATACCTGCCTTTGCCAGAGAGCTACCATGTAACAATGGACTAGTCACTTCAACTCTTTGTGCTTCTGTTTCCCCTTTAGCTGTGTGTTCTATTTAAATTGTTAGCTCTTTAGGGCAGACACTTTCTCTCATAGAATAGAATATCAGGGTTGGAAGAGACCTCAGGAGGTCATCTAGTCCAACCCTTCCTACTTCACCATGTTTGTACCATGCCTAGCACAATGGGTTTCCCCATCTCAGTTAGGGTCTCTAGATACTGCAAGTGGCAGAACCAGGTTTTGCAGCTGGGGGGATGATGGGTCATTGGTGGTGAGTGAGTCCATCCCACACTCACCTAGCAGTGGCAGCTCCTGTCCTGTGAGGCTGGGCCCAGATCCCCATTCTGAGTGTTGCAACCTGGCACATGGGTCGCAGCACCACATGGCATGTGGCAATGGCTGGAGTGGGGAGCCAGGCCCAGCTCTGGGGTACAGGAGCTGTCACTGCTGAGTGAGTGTAGGTGGGGGGTCACTCTCCAGCCCAGTGTGAAAGGCGCCACACATACATCTAAAGGCCACAAGAGGGTGCAGTTGCCCCCCGCCACCTGTCCAGAGGTGGAGCTAATTGGCGCTACTCTAGTACAAATAAAAATAAATTGAGCATTTACAGTTCCCACTGAAATCATACATATTTCACTTTATTTCAGAGTAGCAGCCGTGTTAGTCTGTATTCGCAAAAAGAAAAGGAGTACTTGTGGCACCTTAGAGACTAACAAATTTATTAGAGCATAAGCTTTCGTGAGCTACAGCTCACTTCATCGGATGCATTTGGTGGAAAAAACAGAGGAGAGATTTATATACACACACACAGAGAACATGAAACAATGGGTTTATCATACACACTGTAAGGAGAGTGATCACTTAAGATAAGCCATCACCAACAGCAGGGGGGGGAAGGAGGAAAACCTTTCATGGTGACAAGCAGGTAGGCTAATTCCAGCAGTTAACAAGAATATCAGAGGAACAGTGGGGGGTGGGGTGGGAGGGAGAAATACCATGGGGAAATAGTTTTACTTTGTGTAATGACTCATCCATTCCCAGTCTCTATTCAAGCCTAAGTTAATTGTATCCAGTTTGCAAATTAATTCCAATTCAGCAGTCTCTCGTTGGAGTCTGTTTTTGAAGCTTTTTTGTTGAAGTATAGCCACTCTTAGGTCTGTGATCGAGTGACCAGAGAGATTGAAGTGTTCTCCAACTGGTTTTTGAATGTTATAATTCTTGACGTCTGATTTGTGTCCATTCATTCTTTTACGTAGAGACTGTCCAGTTTGGCCAATGTACATGGCAGAGGGGCATTGCTGGCACATGATGGCATATATCACATTGGTAGATGCACAGGTGAACGAGCCTCTGATGGTGTGGCTGATGTGATTAGGCCCTATGATGGTATCCCCTGAATAGATATGTGGACAGAGTTGGCAACGGGCTTTGTTGCAAGGATAGGTTCCTGGGTTAGTGGTTCTGTTGTGTGGTGTGTGGTTGCTGGTGAGTATTTGCTTCAGATTGGGGGGCTGTCTGTAAGCAAGGACTGGTCTGTCTCCCAAGATCTGAGAGAGCGATGGCTCGTCCTTCAGGATAGGTTGTAGATCCTTGATGATGCGTTGGAGGGGTTTTAGTTGGGGGCTGAAGGTGATGGCTAGTGGCGTTCTGTTGTTTTCTTTGTTGGGCCTGTCCTGTAGTAGGTGACTTCTGGGTACTCTTCTGGCTCTGTCAATCTGTTTCTTCACTTCAGCAGGTGGGTACTGTAGTTGTAGGAATGCATGATAGAGATCTTGTAGGTGTTTGTCTCTGTCTGAGGGGTTGGAGCAAATGCGGTTATATCGTAGCGCTTGGCTGTAGACAATGGATCGAGTGGTATGATCTGGATGAAAGCTAGAGGCATGTAGGTAGGAATAGCGGTCAGTAGGTTTCCGATATAGGGTGGTGTTTATGTGACCATCGCTTATTAGCACCGTAGTGTCCAGGAAGTGGATCTCTTGTGTGGACTGGTCCAGGCTGAGGTTGATGGTGGGATGGAAATTGTTGAAATCATGGTGGAATTGCTCAAGAGCTTCTTTTCCATGGGTCATAGAATCATAGAATCATAGAATATCAGGGTTGGAAGGGACCCCAGAAGGTCATCTAGTCCAACCCCCTGCTCAAAGCAGGACCAAGTCCCAGTTAAATCATCCCAGCCAGGGCTTTGTCAAGCCTGACCTTAAAAACCTCTAAGGAAGGAGATTCTACCACCTCCCTAGGTAACGCATTCCAGTGTTTCACCACCCTCTTAGTGAAAAAGTTTTTCCTAATATCCAATCTAAACCTCCCCCATTGCAACTTGAGACCATTACTCCTCGTTCTGTCATCTGCTACCATTGAGAACAGTCTAGAGCCATCCTCTTTGAAACCCCCTTTCAGGTAGTTGAAAGCAGCTATCAAATCCCCCCTCATTCTTCTCTTCTGCAGACTAAACAATCCCAGCTCCCTCAGCCTCTCCTCATAAGTCATGTGCTCTAGACCCCTAATCATTTTTGTTGCCCTTCGTTGTACTCTTTCCAATTTATCCACATCCTTCCTGTAGTGTGGGGCCCAAAACTGGACACAGTACTCCAGATGAGGCCTCACCAGTGTCGAATAGAGGGGAACGATCACGTCCCTCGATCTGCTCGCTATGCCCCTACTTATACATCCCAAAATGCCATTGGCCTTCTTGGCAACAAGGGCACACTGCTGACTCATATCCAGCTTCTCGTCCACTGTCACCCCTAGGTCCTTTTCCGCAGAACTGCTGCCGAGCCATTCGGTCCCTAGTCTGTAGCGGTGCATTGGATTCTTCCATCCTAAGTGCAGGACCCTGCACTTATCCTTATTGAACCTCATTAGATTTCTTTTGGCCCAATCCTCCAATTTGTCTAGGTCCTTCTGTATCCTATCCCTCCCCTCCAGCGTATCTACCACTCCTCCCAGTTTAGTATCATCCGCAAATTTGCTGAGAGTGCAATCCACACCATCCTCCAGATCATTTATGAAGATATTGAACAAAACGGGCCCCAGGACCGACCCCTGGGGCACTCCACTTGACACCGGCTGCCAACTAGACATGGAGCCATTGATCACTACCCGTTGAGCCCGACAATCTAGCCAGCTTTCTACCCACCTTATAGTGCATTCATCCAGCCCATACTTCCTTAACTTGCTGACAAGAATGCTGTGGGAGACCGTGTCAAAAGCTTTGCTAAAGTCAAGAAACAATACATCCACTGTTTTCCCTTCATCCACAGAACCAGTAATCTCATCATAAAAGGCGATTAGATTAGTCAGGCATGACCTTCCCTTGGTGAATCCATGCTGACTGTTCCTGATCACTTTCCTCTCCTCTAAGTGCTTCAGGATTGATTCTTTGAGGACCTGCTCCATGATTTTTCCAGGGACTGAGGTGAGGCTGACTGGCCTGTAGTTCCCAGGATCCTCCTTCTTCCCTTTTTTAAAGATGGGCACTACATTAGCCTTTTTCCAGTCATCCGGGACTTCCCCCGTTCGCCACGAGTTTTCAAAGATAATGGCCAAGGGCTCTGCAATCACAGCCGCCAATTCCTTCAGCACTCTCGGATGCAATTCGTCCGGCCCCATGGACTTGTGCACGTCCAGCTTTTCTAAATAGTCCCTAACCACCTCTATCTCTACAGAGGGCTGGCCATCTCTTCCCCATTTTGTGTTGCCCAGCACAGCAGTCTGGGAGCTGACCTGGGAGCTGGGTCCAGATGATGAAGATGTCATCAATGTAGTGCAAGTAGAGTAGGGGCATTAGGGAACGAGAGCTGAGGAAGCGTTGTTCTAAGTCAGCCATAAAAATGTTGGCATACTGTGGGGCCATGCGGGTACCCATCGCAGTGCCGCTGATTTGAAGGTATACATTGTCACCAAATGTGAAATAGTTATGGGTCAGGACAAAGTCACAAAGTTCTGCCACCAGGTTAGCCGTGACAGTATCGGGGATACTGTTCCTGACGGCTTGTAGTCCATCTTTGTGTGGAATGTTGGTGTAGAGGGCTTCTACATCCATAGCGGCTAGGATGGTGTTTTTAGGAAGATCACCAATGGACTGTAGTTTCCTCAGGAAATCGGTGGTGTCTCGAAGATAGCTGGGAGTGCTGGTAACGAAGGGCCTGAGGAGGGAGTCTACATAGCCAGACAATCCTGCTGTCAGGGTGCCAATGCCTGAGATGATGGGGCGTCCAGGATTTCCAGGTTTATGGATCTTGGGTAGCAGATAGAATACCCCAGGTCCTGGCTCCAGGGGTGTGTCTGTGCGGATTTGTTCTTGTGCTTTTTCAGGGAGTTTCTTGAGCAAATGCTGTAGTTTCTTTTGGTAACTCTCAGTGGGATCAGAGGGTAATGGCTTGTAGAAAGTGGTGTTGGAGAGCTGCCTAGTAGCCTCTTGTTCATACTCTGACCTATTCATGATGACGACAGCACCTCCTTTGTCAGCCTTTTTGATTATGATGTCAGAGTTGTTTCTGAGGCTGTGGATGGCACTGTGCAATTTCCATCCCACCATCAACCTCAGCCTGGACCAGTCCACACAAGAGATCCACTTCCTGGACACTACGGTGCTAATAAGCGATGGTCACATAAACACCACCCTATATCGGAAACCTACTGACCGCTATTCCTACCTACATGCCTCTAGCTTTCATCCAGATCATACCACTCGATCCATTGTCTACAGCCAAGCGCTACGATATAACCGCATTTGCTCCAACCCCTCAGACAGAGACAAACACCTACAAGATCTCTATCATGCATTCCTACAACTACAGTACCCACCTGCTGAAGTGAAGAAACAGATTGACAGAGCCAGAAGAGTACCCAGAAGTCACCTACTACAGGACAGGCCCAACAAAGAAAACAACAGAACGCCACTAGCCATCACCTTCAGCCCCCAACTAAAACCCCTCCAACGCATCATCAAGGATCTACAACCTATCCTGAAGGACGAGCCATCGCTCTCTCAGATCTTGGGAGACAGACCAGTCCTTGCTTACAGACAGCCCCCCAATCTGAAGCAAATACTCACCAGCAACCACACACCACACAACAGAACCACTAACCCAGGAACCTATCCTTGCAACAAAGCCCGTTGCCAACTCTGTCCACATATCTATTCAGGGGATACCATCATAGGGCCTAATCACATCAGCCACACCATCAGAGGCTCGTTCACCTGTGCATCTACCAATGTGATATATGCCATCATGTGCCAGCAATGCCCCTCTGCCATGTACATTGGCCAAACTGGACAGTGTCTACGTAAAAGAATGAATGGACACAAATCAGACGTCAAGAATTATAACATTCAAAAACCAGTTGGAGAACACTTCAATCTCTCTGGTCACTCGATCACAGACCTAAGAGTGGCTATACTTCAACAAAAAAACTTCAAAAACAGACTCCAACGAGAGACTGCTGAATTGGAATTAATTTGCAAACTGGATACAATTAATTTAGGCTTGAATAGAGACTGGGAATGGATGAGTCATTACACAAAGTAAAACTATTTCCCCATGGTATTTCTCCCTCCCACCCCACCCCCCACTGTTCCTCTGATATTCTTGTTAACTGCTGGAATTAGCCTACCTGCTTGTCACCATGAAAGGTTTTCCTCCTTCCCCCCCCTGCTGTTGGTGATGGCTTATCTTAAGTGATCACTCTCCTTACAGTGTGTATGATAAACCCATTGTTTCATGTTCTCTGTGTGTGTGTATATAAATCTCTCCTCTGTTTTTTCCACCAAATGCATCCGATGAAGTGAGCTGTAGCTCACGAAAGCTTATGCTCTAATAAATTTGTTAGTCTCTAAGGTGCCACAAGTACTCCTTTTCATATTTCACTTTAGTGTCCCAAGTTTGAAAAGTATGGATAAATGTGGATCATCTGAAAATTAAGTACATGGAGGAAAGGTCTTTCCTGAGCCTGAAGCCTTATCTCTTTATGCCTTGACGTGTGAGACAACAGGCAGACAGTGCTGAGTATAATGCAGAGCAGTGCTTATGGCTGATGCACATATGGGCAGATTTATCCAAAGGTATTTCCTGGTTACGCCAAAGTTGAATTTAACCCATCATATCTTTCTGTGCCTCACATTCAAGCATGATTCAGAACTTTGTCTAACAGGCTTTTGTTGACATTTTAACATAACTGTCCACATTCACTGGTCTGTTAAAGCCATCAAATCTCATTAAAAGCCAATATTGATCCTGCATTGTACAACCTTGCCCTGGATCTGAGTCTAGTATTCCCCTGCTGAAGCACCCTGTTGAGCAAACATATATGTCATAACCTTTGAATATGGAACTGGCAGATGTCTAACAGATCTGAATAAGCTTCTGAGTATGTGTGACAAGGTGTACCAGACCTTCGTGGGCCCCTGCTGGAGGTCCAAAGGTCATACCACACCCTGCCCCAGGAAAGGAGCTGCAAAGGTGGGTCCTCCAGGCCTGCCTAGAGAGGCTGCATAGAAGCAGCCAATCAGTACTCAGCAGGCTCAGATAAAGGGAGTTGCAGGAGCTGAGCAGGTCAGTTTCTGGCTATACTAGAGGAGCAAGAGAGGGGGCTCCTTCCTGGTCACAGGAGCTCAAGAGAGAACCAGAAGATGGGTTCTGGTGGTAATGGCATTCAGCAAGCAGGAAGAGGATGTGAGAACTTCAGCCCTGAGAAAAAAGAGTGAAGAGAAATGAGCTACAGTGGAAAAGGCCCAGGGAGGAGCAGCAGCAGCAGCAGCAGCAAAATTGGTATATAGCTGCTGTTTATAGGATCCATGGGTTGGGACCTGCAGTAGTGGGTGGGCCCTGGTTTCCCCACTGGCCACTGGGAAAGTGGCCTAAGCCCTGAGAAGAAAAGTCTTGTTTAGAAACCTGCTTGTTACAAAGATGGGGCTGAAGACCTTTGTGAAGGCTGACAGTTTGTTGAACTCTCCGCTACTGGGGAAGGGGTTCATCCATTTTTGACTATGTGCCTTGGCTTGAGGGCTGAGCCTGCCTAGCAAGGTTAACCTACAGGGGATGCCAGGAGTGGGGAAAAGAGATTTCAGTACCACTTTCAGCCACTAAAAAGCACTTAGGAGGTGAGTGGCCCCATCACAGTATGCCAGAATGGTCTAACAAAGGATTCTTTAGGAGGTCTTAAACCCCCCCTACACTACAATCAAATTTAATGAGAGCAATGAGTAAAAACCTACGATTAGGTAGCTGATGCAAAGAATGCTGTGAGGCTAGCACCAGAGGTGACAAACCCAAATGCACCTTTTCTCTTTCTGTGATGGAGACTATAGATCTCTCCATGCAACATGGCAGGAAAGGGGTTAAGAGGGAGTCACAGAGAAATAGAAAATAGTCCAGCTGGACCTGGTCAGGGTATTAAATGATTTCTCTCTCGGGAGGAAGTGGCTACTATCAGGGAAAAAGACTATTTACTATGCAGCAAAGCTTAGCCTTGCAATGCAATGAAGGAGTCAACAAAGGCTGATTCAGAAAGGCTCTCTGCAGGAGTGGGGTCCTGGTAATAGGCTGTACATATTTGCAGGACAGGTGGAGCAAGCTGTATCCCAAAGGTTTTGTTGGACTCTGGGCTCTAGGTACAACCAGATCCCTGTAGGTGGCGATTTATTGCACCAGCCAGGAGCTAGCTGGAATGGTGCTATGGCTGGAGTGCATAGACTCATAGAAAGGCAGGGCTGGAAGGGACTGCAAGAAGTCATCAAGTCCTGTGTTGAGGCAGACCCAAGTAAATTTAGACCATCCCCGATAGGTATTTGTCCAACCTGTCCTTAAAAATCTCCCAAGATGGGGATTCCACAACCTTCCTTGGAAGCCTGTTCCAGAACTTAACTACCCTTAGAGTTAGAAAGTTTTTCTAATATCTAACCTAACTCTCCCTTGGTGCAGATTAAGCCTATTCTACTTGTCCTACCTCCTGAACGATTGATCACTGTCCTCTTTATAACAGCCCTTGACATATTTGAAGACTGTTGTCCGGTCCCACTCAGTCTTCATTTCTCAACCATGCCCCGTTTTGTTTTTTTTAAACCTTTCCTTGTAGGTCAGGTCTTCTAAACCTTTTATCATTTTTGTTGCTTCCCTCGGGATTCCAATTTGTCCATCTCTCCTAAAAGCTGGCACCCAGAACTGGACACAGTACTCCAGCTGAGGCCTTGCTAGTGTTGAACAGAGCGTGACAATTATCTCCTGGGTCTTATATATGACAGTCCTGTTAATACAGCCCAGAATATTAGCCTTTTTTGCAACTGCATCACAGACTCATATGCAGTTTGTGATCCATTATAACCCCAGATCCTTTTCATCAGTACTACCACCTAGTCAGTAATTCCCTAGGCATATTTACACCATATCCCTGCATTAAAACAGTTGGAAGAGCAGAAGAATGCAGTGACATCCTAATAGCAGATGTGGAGAAGCAACCTACTTAGTCCCACTGGGATAGGACTGTGACTGTTTTGACAGTGGATAAGATGGGTAGCTGGAATTCATTACAGACTGTAGCACCTACCAGCCCTGACCCTGTTGGGCTAGGCATGATACAAACACAGAACAGAAAGACAATTTCTGCCCTGAAGGGTTTACATTCTGCATCCTTAAATTAAGGGATCCACCTGGACTTGCTGAGGTTGTTTGTGCATGAGAATCAACTGGACCTGCCACACCCAAGAACAGCTGTACAAAGACAATGGGAGTTCACATCATGCTACATGCTAGAGGAGGAGAAATTCAGACCTCTGGTTGACACAGTGTAAGCTCTCTCAGGTTGCTAAAAGTCACTCAGGATAAGCCAGGTTTGGATCCTTTTGGGGCTTACTGGATATTATAGGAAAATAGTATCAGCATTTGCCACATTAGCGCCTCCTCCCCTACTGACCTCATCAAGATAACAGTCCCCAATAAGGTATGGTATTTGAATTCAGAAGCAGGACTTTTTTTTAGAGAGAGAGGGGGAGACCAGGCAGAAAAGTCTAAATCCTGCATTATTATTATGTTGTAGAGCATAAGAGTCCCAGTCCTGGACCAGGACTGATCTGTGCTAAGCCCAGGTGACAGAATAAAAAGATGGACCTTGCCCCAAACTGCTCATAATCTAAATAAGAAAGGTATAAACCCTGCGGTATTTGGGGAGCAGCTTGGCCGTGATTCTCTGTTCCCTGTCAATGGGAGCTGTGGGAAGCAGCAGCCAGCCCGTGGGCTGCAGGTTGCCCACCACTGCTTTAATGTCTAGGATGAGCTTGGGGTGGATGGTAGAGAATGTAATGGAGATGTGGCATGTCATCAAGGTATATAGAACAACTGACCATTTTGGCCTTTAAAGTGCAATCTTGTGACCATGCAGACCCTGAATAGGTTAATCTATCAACCTGTCTGGCCTCCCACCGGGTTGTATGAGTGCCTGTCTCACAGATGACGAATGCTGGCAGAGAGATCTGTGGTGTGGCGATATAGATTACCTTCTCTGCTACTCCTACAAAAATAAGCTTGAGCTCTGAAGACCCCTAGAGTCCTCAGTGGAGATCAGCACCTGATTGTGCTAGGTGCTGCACAGACACACAGTAAGGACAATTCCTGCCCTAAAGATCTAAATAGACAAGCGAGACAAAGGATGGGAGGGGAAACAGAGGTGAAGTTTCTTGTCCAAAGTCATGCAGGCAGTCAGTAGCAAAGTGAGGATAGAACCCAGCTATCTCAAGTCCTTGTCTAGCCCTCATTCACGGGACCATGCTACACACGTAGGCTGACTTTTGCTGATGTTGAGACACAGCATGCCTCTAGCCCACCGGTTCTCAGCGTGCGGCCTATGGCCCAATCAGCACCTAGCTGCAGCCCATATGACATCCTCAGGGCCATACAGGTAGTGTGTATATAGTGTGGATGCAGCCCACATACTACACAGAGCTGCATATGCAGCCCACAATGGTAAATTGGTTGAGAATTGGGTGACCAGACAGCAAGTGTGAAAAATCAGAATGGGGGTAATAGGTGCCTATAGAAGAAAAAGCCCCAAATATCAGGACTGTCCCTATAAAATAGGGACATCTTGTCACCTTAGTTGAGAACCCCTGCTCTAGCCCCTCAGGAGGCGGCTAGGAAAAGCCCAGGGCACTTTGCATGTAGGTTCTACTGGTTTTAACAAAGCTTGCAGTTTCACCAGTTCGGTGTCAAGGTGAAGACAAGAAAACCCAGCAGTCACCATGTAGCCCAGAAGGTGAGTGCATCTTAGTGAGATGAGATTAAATCAAATCAGGGTTTTCAGTCCTTTGAAGGCGAAGAAAAAAAAATAGGGCAACTATTTTGGTGTAAACCATCAGGCTGGGCTGAGAGAACCAGCAGTCGGGAAGACAGTAACATAGATGGAGATTTGCTTGTGCACTTTGTAGATGCCATTGTTGTTACTGCTGAGGCGGATATACTGGATGTGTCACTCTGACACAGTACCTCAGTATGCAAAGAAAGAATATTCACATTTAGTGAAGCCCATCACAACTCTGAAGGCTCAGGAGAGATGTCCCAGCAAGGCAGCGATGTAATAAGTACAAGAAACATATTTCTGAAAAAGACAGGTCCTTAGCTAAACTGCGTGCACCAGGGGAATCTTTCTGCCGAAATCCTTCGTTACTTGATTTTATTTTTATTTCATTTCCAGCTCTGTAAAAACTGAGCAATTACCGTCTTGAATTACCTCTTGGCACCAACTCTATTAATGGCCTTTATGCCGATTGCTTTTTGAATGGTTGGAGAGAAAAGATGATCTGGGTCACCTCTATGAATAGGCTTGTGTCTAGGGGCTTGTATTTTCTGGGAAGTATCATCATTTGGTTTTTGGGATAAGTCCAATGAAGCAGATGGGAGGACTTTATGCCTGACTTCAGGCTTGGTCAATGGCAAAGTTTCCATTCACTTCAGTGGTGCAGGATCAGGCCTTTCAAAGAGTCCTTTCTGTTGTACTCCTGGGTCCCTGTCCTGAAGCAGGGTGTGCATTAGAGCCAGTCTCCAAGTGACCTAACAAGTGCAGCTGGCTAGTAGTAAGCTGTCTGACTGGCTACACTGACTGATTTGTGGGAACTCTTAAGCCCAATGGCAATTTGGTGGCTGCTCAAAGCACTTGCCCATGGAGGTGATAGGTCCTGTGCCTGCTTTTTCCCAGCCCTATTCCTGCCTCTGTCCCAGCCTTGCCTCATGCCCCATAACTCAGCTCTGACTCCTGGCTATCAACTCTTACTGTAACTACTAGGTCTGACTGCCCACATCCTGGACAGTTAATTGCTCTGGTATCATCTTCTTTCACCACCTCTTTTTACACCAAAAGTTTTAATTATCAGGATCTAAACCTGAGCTGATGTTTTGGATCACCCTTTCCAGGTTGCTTGCTCTTTCTCTTACCTTCCCAGCAAACATCCTTGCTTTTAAGCCCCAGATACCAGTGTCAGTGATATGGAGCTAAGTGGTTGGGTCAGTGACTGTCTACACCGACTTTAAAGTTATTGAGCTAATATGTTTTGGATCAACAAACAGGGCTAAGTGGTCAACCATCCCAGCCATGTAAATTGATTATTTTTTGACAGACTATATTAGAGTCAAGGGGATTGATTGACCTGTTCTCTGGATTCTTGGTGTAAACAACAGCTGATTGCAACCATCTGGCCAGCACTGGGCTCTTGTGATTTATTACTGTCAATAGGGCCAGACCTATGCCAGCATCCCTCTTGAATGGGCAGCCAGGGCAGGAGGCATGAAGGATCTGATATTAGAGATCACCTTCACTACCTGATAGTGACCAGGATCTAGTATTTCCTTCTAACCTGAAACTTTATCTTCTAGGTTCCCTTCATATTTGGCCCTTCAGAGTGGGTCTGGCCAGAAGAGATGCTCTAGGGAAACATTATTAGGGTTGTCAATTATTGGCAATTAACTCAGGTGAGCAACTCAAAAAAATCAATTGTGATTAATTGCTCTGTTAAATAGAATACAAACAAAAATAGTTTTGGATATTTTTCTACATTTTCAAATATCTTTCAATTACAACACAAAATACAAAGTGTACAGTGCTCACTTTATATTTTATAGCAAATATTTGCACTGTGAAAATGAGTAGTATTTTTCAATTCATCTCATACAAGTATAGTACAATCTCTTCATCATGAAAGTGCAACTTACAAATAGTAGCTTTTTTGGTTATAACACTGCACTCAAAAACAAAATGTAAAACTTTAGAGCCTACAAGTACACTCAGTCCTACTTCTTGTTCAGCCAATTGCCAAGAGAAACGTTTACGGGAGATAACGTTGCCCACTTCTTAATGTAACCTGAAAGTGAGAACAGGCATTCGCAAGGCATTGTCATAGGCGATGTCACATGATACTTACATACCAGATATGCTAAAGATTCATATGCCTCTTCATGCTTTGGCCATCGTTCCAGAGGACATGCTTCCATACTGATGCCACTCGTTAAACAAACCATTAAATTTGTGACTGAATTCTTTGGGGGAGAATTGTCTCTCCTGCTCTGTTTTATGTGCATTCTGCCGTATATTTAATGTTATACAAGTCTTGGATGGATGATCCAGCATGTTCTTTTTAAAGATCACTTTAACTGCAAATTTGACAAAACGCAAAGAAGATAGCGAGAGCACTTGACCCAAGATTTAAGAATCTGAAGTGCCTTCCAAAATGTGAGAAGGCTGAGGTGTGGAGCATGCTTTCAGAAGTTGTAAAAGAGCAACATGCCGATGTGGAAACTACAGAACCCAAATTATCAAAAAGAAAAAACCTTCTGCTGGTCGCATCCGATTCAGATGAAAATGAACATGCATCGTCTGCTCTGCTTTGGATTGTTATCAAGCAGAAGCCATCATCAGCATAGAAGCTTGTCCTCTGGAATGGTGGCTGAAGCATGAAGAGACACATGAATCTTTAGTGCCTCTGGCATATAAATATCTTGTGATGTCAGCTACAAGAGTAACATGCAAATGCCTGTTCTTGTTTACAGCGTCACCTGGAAGTGAGAAGTAGGCAGCATTATCTTCTAATGTAAACAAACTTGTTTCTCTTAGTGATTGGCTGCAGAAGGAGGACTGAGTGTACTTGTAGGCTCTAAAATTTTTACCTTGCTTTATTTTTGAAGGCAGGGGGTTTTGCACATAATTCTACATTTGTAAGTTCAACTTTTATGATCAAGCGATTGCACTACAGCATTTGTATTAGGTGAATTGAAAAATTTGTTTTTTCAATGCAAATATTTGTAATCAAAAATGATAAAGTGAGCACTGTACACTTTTGTATTGTGTTGTAATTGAAAATTTGAAAATTTAGAAAACATGCAAAAATATTTAAAGGGTATTTGATTGTTTAACAGCATGATTTTTTTTAAATTGCTTGACAACCCTATTTATTATCCACTAGCCTCTTGCTTCAGCATCCAAAATGGCTGGTCTGCAAATGTTTCAGTGATGCAAACCAGCTGGTGCTGGACAATTTAAGCTTCTTCCATGCCCTAGGAATACCTTGGGGACAGCCATTTGAGGAGAGCTTGATAGGATTCCCTTCAAAACTCATCCGCTCTGCTTCTGCTTACTGACAACCATAGAGCACCAGGACTATGGATGAAGCTCACCAGTCACTTCCCAGGTGAAACCTGGTCTCCAAAGCCAACCATGTAAACCCCACCTCGAGAGAGAGAGAGAGACACACACTCATTTTCTTGAGAAACCCTGACTCTACAGCCTGCCCTCCTTCCCTGGGGATTGACAGACCCTAATCCTGCTTCCATTGCTATTTGACCAGTAACTTGAATAGAAGCCGGCTCAGGCTCTGAGCTAACAAATGAACTGATGTTTCCTGTACAGCACTGAACAATTCTCCCACTAAGTCACAGAGATAGCAATAGTAAGAGGCAGTTCCAAAGGGTGTTGCTTGACATCAACTTATTGCTACTAAAAACCAGGAAAGAAATACGAAGTTTCATTGCCTTAATATTTACTAACTCCTGAGAGAATGTGTGTTGAGTTCAGTGGAACTAGGCTGGTTTACATGTTCTGAAAATCTGTCCCCTGATCACATGTATGTCACCTTAAGCATTCAGATGTTGCACCCCATAACTCCTATCTGTTCTTCTGGCTTTCCACAGTGCACTCCTGAAGGCAGGACAGTGCCTGGATTTGTTATTGCTGATAACATATTCATATTCTTTTATTTGGTCTCAAAAGTACCCAGATCACCCCCTAAAAATAGACTAGTTTAATTGCCAGATTAGTCCTTCAAAGGATTCTGACCTCCATGTGCATTTTTTTGTAGTACATTTGACAATGGATTGTGCCATCTGTGCAGCAATGTATATTTAGAAAGTAGCAATCCATTTGTTTATCTTTGTGATGGTGTTTCAAATGGTTTAAGTTTTCCAATAGAATTGGAATGAATAGAAGAAAGGAAATGAAAATAAAGGAGAGATCCCCCAGATGAAACGAGCTAAGATTTCAATAGTGGCTATTGGCTAAATCCTGCTCAGAGTTATGCCAGGGGTTTGGTGAAACCTGCTTGAAGCTGGTAGACATGCATAAGACTTCAAAATCCTGTCTGCTCTGTGTGGACATTAGACTCTTAGCACTTCCTTTAAGAGAAGGGGTACCTGGTTAATAATATCCCATTCTCCACAGGTGAAGCATGTTGTATATTGGCTATTTCCCACCATCTCAGAAGTAGCTGCAATTCACTGACACTTTCAGCCACATAGACGATGTTGTACGGCACAGAGGGGAGCAAAGTGCATAAGCTTCCTCTGCCCTACCCCAAAAACCAAATGAGGTGTTGCAGCTCTCTGGAATGCTCCCCTTTGCCCTGAACCTTCAGATGACTCATCCCTATGCCAACAAGATGGGATATTTGCCATGTTGGGGCATGAGCAAGAAGCAACCAGTCTGTGGCATGCTCCCCTAAAAACCTGGCAGACTCCCCATGGAAATCCAGTCAAGAATAATTGTGCTAGCAGCATTATCTCCCCTTCATTAACTTCTGCCATCTCCAAGAGGAACATGAAAGATAATGGAGGCTAGTGCCAGCAGAACAGCTACTGAGTGAGCTATGCTGAGGGGGCATGGTTAAGACAAAGTGCAAAGGGGTTGGTTCTCTGCACATCTGTGTGGATCAGGAGCATGGACAAGGAGAAGGAAGGAAGTGTGTCAGAGGAGGGTGGGAGTTCAGATCCAGCTGAGTTGGAAGTGGATTTTCCCCATATATCTCTAGCTTTATGGAGTCCAACACTGTCCCTACTGAACCCCTTTGTGGTAATTGAATGCCAGAAGATGAACCTAGGAGAGATTTCTCAAGCACCTCTCTCTCCCTCTTGTAGGATTTTCCCAGGGAAGTGAATGTTAACCCATAAGTTGCCTTGAGATCCTCCAGAATTAAAGGTGCTGTGTAATGTCCTGTCCAGACATTGGTTTCAGAAACCTCCTTTGTATGATTGTTTTCCAAGCAGATCCAGTCTGAAATAGACTTCTTGGCTATAAATATATTTAAAAATATTTAAATATATTAATATAAAAAATTATTCAGTGCTCAGCTTTCAGCATATAATAGGTCATTTTCTTTGTATTTGGATAGATGTTTCTTGGTATTCAACTCCAAATGCATGAAAGGAATTGCTCTGAAATGCTGTCCTTTTTTCTGGGCTCCAATGAGGCTTTTCTAGTCAAGGATTTCCACAACCCACTTTCTTCACCTGAATTACACTGGTTCTCCTCCGATACTTACTTGTGCTTGGAACACTGGAAGTTTAGATGCAGCATCCCGATCTGTTTGTTTCATATTTACTTATGGTGGCTACCAAGGCTGACACTTTCTACCAGGGAGCAAAACCCTCTAAAAAAACCAAAACAAAAAACAGTTAGAGAAGTTGTGAAGAATGAGTGAGTAAATATCTGGGGATATGCACCTTCTTTTTCTGTTTACTAGAACTGTTGGTCCCTGTTCCTTGCATTGCACTCTGCATGTTGACATTACACTGCCTGGATGCTGGGTGGTGAGTCAGAGCAAGGACTGCTCCCACTGTTGCAGCACCCCAGAAAAGTTAGTGTAGTGTGCTTTGACTACACCTCTCTCCTCCCTTTCCATCTGTCTGACATACTGTACTCTGGGGGCTGTGAAGGATGCCATGTATGGTCATTCTGCTGGTCCAGCTTCTTAGATTCATTCCCCAGGAAGGAGATCTGCTGGCTTTATATCTCAAATATTTAACTGGCCCCCATTACCATGGGGTCTCAATCTCCAGTGCAAGGTTTGGAAGTACTATAACCCCATCTGTAAGATGGGGAACTGTGGTCCAATTCCTCAGGGTTTAGGTGTCTAATTCCCATGGACTAAGTGACTTGCCCAGCATCATATAGGAAGCTGGTGACAGCAGAGAATTGAATCCAGGTCTCCCAAGTCTCAAGCTAGTCCCCTAAACACTGAACCAGCCTTCTTGTCGGCTGTGGGCAGAACCATCACACATGTCTGACAGGGAACCCCAGACCAGTACCAGTAAGACTTTCTGGCAGAGATGTTGACAGCAATCCTATTTCAATTTCACCTGATTTAAGGGGTGTGAATGGTAGATTCAGATTCTACAAGTTCTTACAGCCAAGGAATGAGACCACAGTATTCTTGCCAGCAAGTTAAAGAAGTATGGGCTGGATGAATGGACTATAAGGTGGATAGAAAGTTGGCTAGATTGTCGGGCTCAACAGGTGGCTCCATGTCTAGTTGGCAGCCGGTATGAAGTGGAGTGCCCAAGGGTTGGTCCTGGGGCTGGTTTTGTTCAATATCTTCATAAATGATCTGGAGGATGGTGTGGATTGCACCCTCAGCAAGTTTGCTGATGACACTAAACTGGGGGGAGAGGTAGATACACTGGAGGATAGGGATAGGATACAGAGGACCCTAGACAAATTAGAGGATTGGGCCAAAAGAAATCTGATGAGGTTCAACAAGGATAAGTGCAGAGTCCTGCACTTAGGATGGAAGAATCCCATGTACTGCTACAGACTAGGGACCAAATGGCTAGGCAGCAGTTCTGCAGAAAAGGACCTAGGGGTTACAATGGACGAGAAGCTGGATATGAATCAACAGTGTGCCCTTGTTGCCAAGAAGGCCAAAGGCATTTTGGGCTGTATAAGTAGGGGCATTGCTAGCAGATCGAGGGATATGATTGTTCCCCTCTATTTGACATTGGTGAGGCCTCATCTGGAGTACTGTGTCCAGTTTTGGGCCCCACACTACAAGAAGGAAGTGGAAAAATTGGAAAGAGTCCAGCGGAGGGCAACAAAAATGATTAGGGGACTGGAACACATGACTTATGAGGAGAGGCTGAGGGAACTGGGATTGTTTAGTTTGCAGAAGAGAAGAATGAGGGGGGATTTGATAGCTGCTTTCAACTACCTGAAAGGAGGTTCCAAAGAGGATGGATCTAGACTGTTCTCGATGGTAGCAGATGACAGAACAAGGAGTAATGGTCTCAAGTTGCAATGGGGGAGGTTTAGGTTGGATATTAGGAAAAACTTTCACTAGGAGAGTGGTGAAGCACTGGAATGCGTTACCTAGGGAGGTGGTGGAATCTCCTTCCTTAGAAGTTTTTATGGTCAGGCTTGACAAAGCCCTGGCTGGGATGATTTAGTTGGGGATTGGTCCTGCTTTGAGCGGGGGGTTCGACTAGATGACCTCCTCCTGAGGTCCCTTCCAACCCTGATATTCTATGATTCTAAGTGCTTGTGCATATTCTATGATTCTAAGTGCTTGTGCACTGTACAAAATGCTCCTGGACACTAGCCATATTTCACATATATGACCAGTGTGAATGTTGCCCAAGTAAGGATTAGAGGAAGCATCCGATAAGAATCTCAGAGGCTATAATAGGTTTATTCACCCATCATGTCCCACTGGCTTTTAGGTCAGTCCAGCTGACTACCCAGAAAGGGATTATCCTTGTTCATCTGAATTTTTTTTTTTTAAACTGCAAAGGAAGCAGCAATTTTCCAAAGGTCCTGAAATTTACTGAGCTTGTATTGCCTGCAGTCAACTGCTGAAGATGTGATTTAGTGATCAAGGAAATGTTTGTTACCCAAGGCTACATACTTATTGCTTTTTCTGTTGGCAAATAAAAGACGGTTTTATTATACCCATTCCTGTTCCCCTTCCCCTCCCCAAGAAAGCTACAGTGCCAACATGCTGCTCACTGTGCTGCAGCTATTGATTTTTTGGTTTGTATGCTTGAATTTATGGCATATTACCTGCTTGTCTAATCGACCGCTTGCCTGCATGCACTGTTGCTGCCTGTGCCAGCCTGGTTGCTGGAAAAGTGTGCCAGTTAAACCTTGCTATGTAGCCATGTTTGTAGGAATCAGAAGTAGTTTCTGCAGCAAGCTGCTCTTTTTCTATCCGTCTGGTATCTGTCACTGGACTGCTGACCTTCAGGAACACCCATGAGTGGATAGATGAATTGTCACACTGGTAGCTCCTGAGGAGCCTAATGGCCTTTTGTATACACCCTTGCTACTTTCTACAAGATCAGAATAGCAAGTGCTGCAATACTGGGCCAGATCCAGTGCTCCCTGAAGACCACAAGACGACTTCATTCCAATTAGCACCACAGAGCTTTTGGAGAGTGGTTGTCCTCAGATATTGCTAGTTGGGACTAGAAAGAGTAGGAATCTCACAAGAAAGATTCTTAACACAACAATTAGAATCCAGATGTGCAGATTTAAGAGGTTGGGATAAAATCTGGGAAAGCATCAGAACTTGTAGCACAGCAAGAGCTAATGGCTGGAGGTTGAAGCAAGGCAAATTCATACTTGAGAGGAGATGTACATTTTTCATCAGTGAGGGTAATTATAGGAACAGTTAACCAAGGGATGTGGTAGACTCTCCATCTGCGGTCTTTAAATCAAGACTGGACAGCTTTCTAAAAAAAATAGCCTTCTAGATATCCACAATTGGTCTTGAAGTGGGAATTACTGGGGGAGATTCTCTGGCCTAAGTTATACAGGTGGTCAGGCTTGATAATCATAACGGTCCTTTCTGGCCTTGGAATCTATGAACTCAACCTGAACTCCAGACTTTCAGATTCACCCTTCACTACAGTGTACCTTAATTATTTCATTGTTTATTTGCACTACAGAAACACCAGTGTTATAGGTCCTCCAGGAAGTGCAGCATCTCTGTACATTCTCACTGCAGTCATTTGCTTTTTCCTATAAGCCATATAGAAAAACAAATGCAAACAGGACAGGTTTAGTTACAGGCTACAGCTAGAGAGTAGGCAGAAGTTGTGTTACTTTATTGGTATAGATAGTCTACATTCTTAATAAAGTGCTTAACACTGGTCTTGCTTGTCAGTAAGCAACCACAACATGCAGGAGCCAATTGAGAACAGGACCCCATTGTGCTAGGCACTGAAGAAATAAAATAGAGGTAGAAGTGCTTACAGTCTAAATAGATGAGATAAATAAGTGAGGGAAGAAAGGGATAGCACAGACAAGGAACAGAGGGATGATTTGCAAGCATCATGTTAGTGCCATTTAAAAGAATCTTTGGGGTTTAGTTAGAGGAATTAGTTAAACAGAAAGGGGAGGGCATGGGGAGGGGAGCACAAAGTGCAGTGGTAGCAAGGCTCAAGTGAAGAGAGAGGGGGATGAGAGGTGGCTGGAGCAAGCCACCAATCAGCGCCAGGGAGAGAATGGCCACCATGGAACCTGTCTGACGACATCAGCATCAGACAGTCCCTTCTTCAGCTTTTGTGCCTCCTATACTGGGTTAGGTTTCCCTGGCTCAGCAGCTGGCTGCTCCCTGGAACTTTTCTTCCCCAAGCCCAGATGGGTTTGGGGAGGGAAGATGCTGCATAGGTTGCAATGCTCTCTGGTGTGAAAGTGGTGGGGGTCACTGACTGAACCTTCACTGCCAACAAACCATCCCTCTAATTTTTTTTTTTAACCAGAGATGGGAAGAGCTTTTGCTTGATTTTTATCACTCAATATTGTTTTATGGACATACAGGTTACATTTTGGGTTTTGCTCAGTGTTTAATGTTGCTTTATTAGCCTTGAATTGGTATTTGTAAACACTTTGCCACATCATTTGAGATCATGTAGTTTCACCTCCACTTGTGAAAGTTCCTATGCCCTACTGATAGTTTTACAACTTCTACATCAGGCTGAGAAGGATGCTACCCTGCAGGAAATGTGGGGAGGACTGTGTGTCTTCTTGCTTGGGTGGTAGACCCACAGCAGCACCACCAGTGGTTATGCTCTCCCCACCCCTGGAATGAATCAACACTAGTCTCAAGCCCATTTCAAGCCTTTGCCTCAGGGTACAACTTACTCAGTAAGCACAAAACTTTTGAGTACTATCAAAAGTAAACAAGTTTCCTGCTCACGACCTAACCCCTGCAGGATTACTCAGACTTTAAGGTCAGAAAGGACCATTATGATCTCGTCTGACTTCCTGCACAACACAGGCCACAGAATCTCACCTACCCACTCCTGCAATAAACCTCTCATGTCTGAGCTACTGAAGTCCTCAACTCATGGTTTAAAGACTTCAAGGTGCAGACTTCAAGCTCTTCCTTGCCTTGGCAGATCTCTCTCAGCCCTACCAAGCTGAAGTCTTTTTTCTACTCCCCTAGCATCTGTGCACTTTGGCACCAGACCCAAACCCTTCCCCCTGGATCAGGGACATTCTCTATCTCTCTCTGGCCCAGTAACTATTTAAAGTATTTAACTCCAGTGAAATTTTCATTGGGCCAGAGAGAGAGAATGCATGAAAGTCAGAATGACACTGTAGTCCACTAGTTTGGACATCTACCTAGGAGATAGAAGACCCAATGTCATGATCAGGGTCATCAGACCTAGCAGTCAGAACAGGATCATGAGTCAAGCCAAGAGCCAGAGTTGGAGACCAGGGGTGGGGATCAGGCTCTAGGCAGGAAAGTAGGAACCTGGAACAGGTCAGGACAGCAGGGCTCAGGAAGCAGGTGAGAAGATCTGCCAAGGCAAGGAAGAGCTGCTGTGAGCAGACTTTGGGAAGAAGAAAAGAGCACCCCAACTAGGAAAGGCTGGGAGTGGCCTGCTCAAAGAAGGGAATTGAGCTGAATTTTGTAGACTTTATTATGGGACTTTGAATTTTTTTTGAACTTTATGAGACCCTAATGAGGGGTGTTTAGACAGAAAGAAGCCAGTGTGTGGCATTTATTGAGGAGCCCCGAAGGCGGAAAACTCAGGCATAATGCTGCAGAGCTACCCCTGGCCCTGAGAGGGCACTGAAGATGCAGCTGAACTGACCCTGTAATATGCATATTAACGTATTAAGATTTTAGAGTCAGAGCCTAGGCACAGATTCCAGTGCTGGGGAATGGGCATTCCCCATCGTGACCACTGGCATTTGCAATGAATGTGCAGATTGCTGTATAGGTTAATGCCACTCCTTGCTGCATTAACTCCTTCTGTATGGCTTTTGACTTACATGAACAAAGAAGGACTGAGCAGCTGCAAGGATGGTGCCAAAGGCAATATGGCCACCCTGCTGGTGCTGTCTCCAGAGAGAGTCTGAAAGGACCACAGAGGGGCAGGTCCTCAAATATCCTGAGGATGAGTGGGCTGGGGGCCAGGATACCCCATACCTTTGCTTCCACATAATTAAATAATAAGTCCCTTGCTCCTTCCATGCCACTGGCAGCATAGAGGGACCATAAAGGAAATGGGGGCATGGAGAACATCTGGCATAGAATTGGCCTCCTGAAAATAACTCCTGCTCAGGGGGCCTCCGTGCCTGGTGGAGAACAGGTGTAAGGGCTCTAAACTGTCCATACTTCCAGCCATGAGTGCAGGGGATGCAGCAGGGGTATGTTGTGCATATGGCCAGGGTACTCTGCATCAGGGGTTCTCAACCTTTTTCTTTCTGAGGTCCCCTCAATATGCTATAAAAACTCCATGGCCCACCTGTGCCGCCACAACTGGGTTTCTGCATATAAAAGCCAGGGCCAGTGTTAGGGGGTAGAAAGCAGGGCAATTGCCCGGGGCCCCAGGCTACAGTGGGCCCCAGAAAACTAAGTTGCTCAGGCTTCAACTTCAGCCCCAGGTGGCAGAGCTCAGGGCCCAGGGCTTCAGCTCTGGACCGTGGGGCTTTGGCTTTCTGCCCTGGGCTCCAGTGAATCTAACACTGGCCCTGCTTGGTGGACCCCCTGAAACCTGCTCTTGGCTCCCCAGGGGGCCCCCGGACCCCTGATTGAGAACTGCTGCTTTGCATTATGGCTATTCTTTGCTTCCCATGACTCATAGACTTGTACGGGAGTGGAAGTTAGAGCAGTCTTCTGGTTATTCTAACTTATGGGGGCAGGAGCTATGGAGGGCTCCTCCACAACTCCAGAATACAGGCAGTACAAAAGTGGATTAAAGTCACTTTAACTCCTACATCGTACATCCCTGTCCCAAGTTCAGGAATGAATTAACTGAGAATCAAGCCTCATCAATCTGGTGCACTTTTTTTTTTTAAATAACTTTTCCCAGCACAGAATTTAACTCCTAAAAATAAGCTAGGGTTTTTTTAAGTACCTCTCAGGAGTAACTGTGAAATCTTTCAAGCTGTGGTTCTTGTATGACTATTTATAAACAAAAGAAAATAAGTTCTTCCCCATTGCATAAATGGTTTGTGTGTCTCTCAATACAAAAATGCAGTACAATAAAAGTATCGATCACATGTTGTGGATGACAATATTTCTGGCATGCAGCAGATTGTGGAAAACCTTCTAAGAGTCATTGCTGAGTTTCTGAGATGTCTTTTAAAAAAACCTACAAAATAGTCATTCTTCAGATGTATTGAATTGCAAATTGCATCCAAATTCGTCTCAGTTCTTTTTCTTCCCTCTCTCTCTCTCTCCTCCACCACTGCCCCCGCCCAGCCGCCATGGTACAACTGCACCATTTCTTTCCCTGGAAATACATGAGCAGATTTGAGACATTGGGATTTTTAGTTATATTGGGTCAAGTTTTGTCTTTTTGCTGCTAGAAGGTGCTGGTTACATAAAAAAAAGAAAAGATATCCATGGTTATATTCAATAGGATGACAAAATGAGAAGGGACATAAAATCAGTTGGTCAGATCCATAAGCACAAAGGACAGGAACGGACCTCTGGGTCATCGAATTCAATCCTCTGCTATTTCAGGCAACTCAATAGAATCCTCTTCATAAACTTATTAAGTGCTGTTTTAAGCCAGTTAGGTTTCTTGCTCCCACTCCTTCTTTTGGGAAGCTGTTCCACAACCTGACTCCTTTGATGCTTAGAAACCTCTTTCTAATTTTCAGGCAAAATTTATTCATGGCTAGTTTACACCTCTTGTCCTTGTGCCAACATTGTTCTTCAGCTTAAAGTGCTCTTCTCCCTCCCTGGTGTTTACCCCTTGGATGTATTTAGAGAGCAATCCTATCCCCTCTCAGCCTGCATTTTGCTAATATGGCAACAGTATGTTCCTATCAAACACATCATTTAAAAGAAATTTTCCTGTTAAAAATAAATCAAGTGAAGGAGAAAAAACCCCCAAAGAATCTTCTTTCACAGTTTCCACCAGGAAAACAGCCCATCTTTCTGCAGAGATTTCCAGTTGCTTCTAAGGGAAAATACCTCACACTTCTGATCTGATTTTCTGCAGGGATTGCAGTATCCAGGATTGGTTGCTTTGATAGTTGAAATGCAGCTGTACTTTTCCACTTAACTTAATCTCCATTACTATTTTTTCTGTGGAAGCGACACACAATGTGCCTGGGGAAATGTTGGAAGGAAAAGAACAATAAGAAAATACATTTGAATCATATCTCGGTCTTGATTCCCAGTGTAAAAAAAGGTGACTTTTTCATCTGCCCCATAGATTGCTTAGTTCTTATTCACAAACAGAAACACAATGGCTTGAAGGCAGCTATGAGCTGGGAAACAATACTTCTTGTTGTCATACAGGAAATCAGATTAAAAACAAAAGATCTTTCATACAGACATAAATAATTCTGTGAAAGATAAAGTCATTCAAACATAACTTATCATAGGGCCAAATCCTGATTTCCTTATAAGTTTTAATTTAGTTCTTACTCAGGCAGACTTGTAAGGACTGTGTTAAAACTGAGTGAAGACATCAGGATTTTACCCATTCAGAGGAGCAGAAAGCATTGTATGCAGTGTAATGCAATTGATGTCAGTGGAGTTGCTCTTGATTGGAAAACATGCCTTATAGTGATTGAATCACCTGGAATGGCTGCATGAGAGCAGCATAGGGTGCTGCTTCTCATTCCTGGGGTCGGGGGGGGGGGGAGAGTGGAGGGGGAGGAATGTGGGGAGGGCAGGACATACTGTTTCTATAATGACAGGTTTCAGAGTAGCAGCCATGTTAGTCTGTATTCGCAAAAAGAAAAGGAGTACTTGTGGCACCTTAGAGACTAACAAATTTATTTGAGCATAAGCTTTTGTGAGCTACAGCTCACTTCATCGGTGGAAAATACAGTGGGAAGATTTATATACACATACACAGAGAACATGAAACAATGGGTTTTATCATACACACTGTAAGGAGAGTGATCACTTAAGATCCGCTATTACCATCAAGAAGTGGGGGAGGGAAGGAGGAAAACCTTTTATGGTGATAATCAAGATAAGCCATTTCCAGCAGTTAACAAGAATGTCTGAGGAACAGTGGGGGGTGGGGGGGAAATCACATGGGGAAATAGTTTTACTTCGTGTAATGACCCACTCCCAGTCTCTATTCAAACCTAAATTAATTGTATCCAGTTTGCAAATTAATTCCAATTCAGCAGTCTCTCGCTAGAGTCTGTTTTGAAGTTTTTTTGTTGAAGGATAGCCACTCTCAGATCTGTAATCGAGTGACTGGAGAGATTGAAGCGTTCTCTGACTGGTTTTTGAATGTTATAATTCTTGACGTCTGATTTGTGTCCATTTATTCTTTTACATAGAGACTGTCCAGTTTGACCAATATACATGGCAGAGGGGCACTGCTGGCACATGATGGCATATATCACACTGGTGATCTGACCAACATATTAACCCACAGAGACCTTCCTATCAACACTACAAAAAGAAGGATTCTGGGTGGACTCCTCCTGAAGGTCAAAACAACAGACTGGACTTCTACATAGAGTGCTTCCGCCAACGTGCACGAGCTGAAATTGTGGAAAAGCAGCATCACTTGCCCCATAACCTCAGCCGTGGAGAACACAATGCCATCCAGAGCCTCAGAAACAACTCTGACATCATAATCAAAAAGGCTGACAAAGGAGGTGCTGTCGTCATCATGAATAGGTCGGAGTATGAACAAGAGGCTACTAGGCAGCTCTCCAACACCACTTTCTACAAGCCATTACCCTCTGATCCCACTGAGGGTTACCAAAAGAAACTACACCATTTGCTCTAGAGACTCCCTGAAAAAGTACAAGAACAAATCCGCACAGACACACCCCTGGAGCCCCGACCTGGAGTATTCTATCTGCTACCAAGATCCATAAACCTGGAAGTCCTGGACGCCCCATCATCTCAGGCATTGGCACCCTGACAGCAGGATTGTCTGGCTATGTAGATTCCCTCCTCAGGCCCTACGTTACCAGCACTCCCAGCTATCTTCGAGACACCACTGACTTCCTGAGGAAACTACAATCCATTGGTGATCTTCCTAAAAACACCATCCTAGCCACTATGGATGTAGAAGCCTCTACACCAACATTCCACACAAAGATGGACTACAAGCCGTCAGGAACAGTATCCCCGATAATGTCACGGCTAACCTGGTGGCTGAACTTTGTGACTTTGTCCTCACCCATAACTATTTCACATTTGAGAACAATGTATACCTTCAAATCAGTGGCACTGCAATAGGTACCCGCATGGCGCCACAGTATGCCAACATTTTTATGGCTGACTTAGAACAACGCTTCCTCAGCTCTCGTCCCCTAATGCCCCTACTCTACTTGCACTACATTGATGACATCTTCATCATCTGGAAAAGAAGCCGTTGAGGAATTCCACCATGATTTCAACAATTTCCATCCCACCATCAACCTCAGCCTGGACCAGTCCACACAAGAGATCCACTTCCTGGACACTACGGTGCTAATAAGCGATGGTCACATAAACACCACCCTATATCGGAAACCTACTGACCGCTATTCCTACCTACATGACTCTAGCTTTCATCCAGATCACACCACACGATCCATTGTCTACAGCCAAGCTCTACGATATAACTGCATTTGCTCCAACCCCTCAGACAGAGACAGACACCTACAAGATGGTGAAACACTGGAATGCGTTACCTAGGGAGGTGGTAGAATCTCCTTCCTTAGAGGTTTTTAAGGTCAGGCTTGACAAAGCCCTGGCTAGGATGATTTAACTGGGACTTGGTCCTGCTTTGAGCAGGGGGTTGGACTAGATGACCTTCTGGGGTCCCTTCCAACCCTGATATTCTATGATTCTATGATTCTAAGATCTCTATCATGCATTCTTACAACTACAATACCTACCTGCTGAAGTGAAGAAACAGATTGACAGAGCCAGAAGAGTACCCAGAAGTCACCTACTACCGGACAGGCCCAACAAAGAAAATAACAGAACGCCACTAGCCATCACCTTCAGCCCCCAACTAAAACCTCTCCAACACATCATCAAGGATCTACAACCTATCCTGAAGGACGACCCATCACTCTCACAGATCTTGGGAGACAGGCCAGTCCTTGCTTACAAACAGCCCCCCAACCTGAAGCAAATACTCACCAGCAACCACACATCACACAACAGAACCACTAACCCAGGAACCTATCCTTGCAACAAAGCCCCTTGCCAACTCTGTCCACATATCTATTCAGGGGACACCATCATAGGGCCTAATCACATCAGCCACACTATCAGAGGCTCGTTCATCTGCACATCTACCAATGTGATATATGCCATCATGTACCAGCAATGCCCCTCTGCCATGCACATTGGTCAAACTGGACAGTTTCTACGTAAAAGAATAAATGGACACAAATCAGACGTCAAGAATTATAACATTCAAAAACCAGGTGCTACAAGTACTCCTTTTCTTTTTGCGAATACAGACTAACACGGCTGCTACTCTGAAACCTGTCATATATTGTTGCGTGACTGGAGGCTCAGGGCTTGATTCTGGGCTATGTTCAGATGGGGTGGGGGCTTCAGGGAGCCTCTTGCAGCTCCCTGATACAGGGCTGCCTGATTCCAGAACAACTTAGGGCTGCATTGATGTAGCTCTGCCATACACAATTGTGGGTCCCTTGGGGCTGGCTGGAGGATCAGACAGAGCAGAGCGGTGCTTTATCTTGCTCCCTCCACTTGTCCTGCCCAGGCCGATCATTGGAACTCCCTCTCCTTCTCTTAAATGATGGGAGGATGGGACAGGAGGTAGCAAGGGTGCCTATGCCAGCAGATTGTTCCCCTGTCCAGGGGGAATTCTTCAGTGACTGTTTAAGGCCACTTTATGCCACTTATTATTATGGTAACACCTAGGTGCCCTATCAGGGACCAGGACACTGTTGTGCTAGGCCTGTACAAACACAGCACAAAAAGACAGTTCCCTCCCCAAAGAGCTCACAGTCTAAAGTGGACAGGAGAATCAGGCCCTTAGGGTGTAAGGCTGCTCCTGGAGGGAAGAGAAACATGTGGTGCAGGTGCTCAGTGTGTGTAGTGTATTGTGGACATAGCACAGATCCTGGATTATAAACACAGACATGTGCAGACCCTTGGAGCCATGATAGCTGACTGACTCTGCATTGCATAGACAAAGGAGAAAAAAATAGTAACCACACTCTATAAAAATCAGATTCAAAATACACAACTGCTTAAGCAACTATAAAGGCAAATTCACATTAACAGATTCAGCACTCTGCTCAATACATTCAAATACATCAAATCTATCCCACTTGCCCCCCAATGAAATGGGTACACAACTTCAGAAGTGTTTGTGATCCAGTTACAAGTCAAGTGCTTCAGGTGGCTTGCCTTTTCTTTCTGGATAGTGTCTGCCAAGATTTTGAACACTTTCCTGAGCAAGGGGTGTGTCTGCAGCAATGTCTGATTTAGATGTTCCCTCAGAAGATGCTGGTTGTTCAGCACAGCTGCTTTCTGGTCTGATGTTATTTGCTGTTGCGTCAAGCTGGGGCACGAATGCACAAGCGGAATGCACTAACAATTAGAGCCTCTAATCATAGAATATTAGGGTTGGAAGGGACCTCAGGAGATCATCTAGTCCAACCCCCTGCTCAAAGCAGGACCAATCCCCAATTTTTGCCCCAGATCCCTAAATGGCCCCCTCAAGGATTGAACTCACAACCCTAGGTTTAGCAGACCAATACTCAAACCACTGAACTATCCCAATTGCTGGAAGCCCTGTACTGGGTCCCCAATAATCACGTACCAGCACGGTTTGACCCACTTGTAGCTGATGAGGTGCACTGATCTCTCTCACCACAGCTTGACTTATTTGACAATTTCTGACTTGTAGATGTAGATCTGGCTTTAACAAATCCAAGTGTGACTTGAGATTTCGGCCCATAAACAGTATTGCAGGTGTTTGGTTCATCATGGCATGTATCACATTTTGATATGCTAGCCACAAGTGTGATAGCTTCTGCTGTAATGACTTCTCTCCTCTGTCATGGATTGTAGGGCTTGTTTAAAAGTTTGTACAAACCTTTCAGCCAAGTCAATTGTGGATGGATGATATGGTGCTGAGGTAATTGTCACGGAGTCACAGGTCCAATGCTCCAGAACTGCTCTGCATGAAGCCAGACAGGACTCTGGGGCAGAGTCACTCCCCTCAGGGCACGCTGTCCAGGGCAATAAGTCTCTTCGGCTATGGCCTTCCTGGGTCTGACCTCGGAGCATTCAGCACCCCTGTTCTCACTGTGCACCTCCCTAAGTGGGTCCACCTGGACGGGACCCCTGAGGAAGCCAGAGGGGTTCTGCGTCGTAACTCCATAGTCAGCAGTGACTCTCAACCAGCGTGTAAAACAGAGGGTTTATTAGTCGACAGGAACACAGCGTAGAACAGAGCTTGTTAGAATAGAAAAGAGGACCAATCAGCAAAGTCCATCTTGGCCTGGTGCCCCCTGGGCGCTCCCTCCAACCCACAACAGGAGACTGACTCACTTCCAGCATCATGACCTCTGACACTTCGGTGCCCCTCCTCTTGGCCTTTGTCTTGCTTCCTGGGCAAAGTCTCACCAGGTCACATCCCCCTCCTGGTTCTCAGGTTTTGAAGGGCATCAGCCATCGCTTATGTGCGGGCAGCTGGAGCAGTCTCACCTGCCCCTGAGGTTCTCAGCAAAAGTCACACACCCTTATTCCCCTTATTATTAAGCATTGGCATAATACACAGGGAAACTGAAGTACGCACAGTATTCATGCAAAATGGTAAGACAGTTACAGGCTCACGTACAACATAACAAGGGGAAAACCCCCACTGTGTCACAGTAATATGAGGAATACATTTTTCCTCATGAATCACTGAAACTCTTCTGAAGACCATTGTCACTCACAATTTGCTCTGGCAGTGCAGTTTTTGCAAACAAACTTCAAAGTTTTTCTACTGTCTGTGCAACTATGGTGGTTCTTGTGCAAAAAAATTCTGGCCATACTAGTTGAATTTCTTCGCACCCCATACCAGACTTAAAGCTTCCTTGTCTATTTGTGCATAATTATGATCTGCACACTGTGAGAGATCTTGAGGCAAATGCTATAGGTGTCTCACTGCCATCTGGCATTGTGTGCAATATAACTGCCCCAGTTCCATGTGAAAAGGCATTGTATCCTAAAGGATGGGTTAAAGTGTGTGTAAATACACTGTCTGATGTGACCAATTATTTATCTTCCAGGAAAGGTTTTTATACTCACGCGACCAAACCCACTTTTGACCAGTCTGCACTAAACAGTTTAGCGGATGCAGTTCAGTTTCTAGGTTTGGTACAAACAGTCATAGTATTTGATAAATCCCAGAAATGATCTAAGTTGTGACACATCCTTTGGCAGTGGAGCTTCCAGAACTACTTTAGTCTTCTCCTGAGATTTATGTAGGCCCTGCACATCAATAATGTGACCACAATAAGCTATCTGAGTCCTTGAAAAATTCACATTTTATCCAATTAGCTCGTAACCCATATATTCTAGACATTTTATATTCTTCATCATTTCCATTGGTCACAATGATGTCACCCAAATAACACTGTGTTCTCAGGATACCTTGTAAAACTTGGTCCATTGCCTGTTGCCATATAGTAGGAGCTGAAGCAATACCAAACACTAGCCTGTTGTACTAGTACAGACCTGTGTGTTGATTGTGAAGTATGCCTTAGATTCTTCTTCAACTTCCATCTGTAGGTAGGCCTATGACAAATTAGTTTTCCTGAATCATTGTCCTCCTGCCAGTGTAACAAAAATATCTTCAGTTCGAGGCAGGGTGTATTTTTCAACTTTCAGTGCAGAGTTTATGGTGACCTTAAAATCTCCACATACCCTTACCGCACCACGTTGTTTTTTTTCACAGTTGGAATGATAGGAGTTCCTGACTTGTTGCAGGCCACTTTTGAAACTATGCCCTCCCTTTCCAGACATTCCAATTCAGCATCTAGCGTTGAGTGGATACTGTAAGGGACAGATCAACCTCTGTGGAACTTGGGCTCTGCCTTGTCATCTAGGATTATTTTAGCCTTCATGTATTTTAGAATTCCTATGCCCTCCTTGAATTCTCCCAATGTCTGACTTAGTATCCTTCCCCTTTAGTGGAGTCTCCTTTTGATTGTTTTAGTGGAGTCTGCTTGAAATTGACTGCAGCATCTCCATAGACTTCCAATCCAGAGGAACCTTATGTAACCATTCACGGCCGCACTGGCCCAGTTCCCACTTTCTCAATGACATGTAAGTCTAATAAACACTGCTTATTGATATCCTCCATGTTCACTTACATCACTCCAATTGGCACTATTTTTTCTCCCATATAAGTTTTTAGTAACATTGGTGTCTCCCTCATTTTGGTATTAACAGTTTTATCATATTCTGAACATGAGATAAGAGACACTGCAGAGCCTGTGTCCAATTCCATTTTAAACATTATTGCCACCACCCAGCGTGTTACGAGATTGCTGACTTGTCATTTTTGCTCACAGTATATATATCCAGGCTGGCTACTCCACTTTCAAAGTCCATGTCACTACTGCCTCTGTCTACAGAGTGTACAATTGATATTCCTTTTTCTGTACTCTGATTTGGTCTCTTCCTTATTTATCTTAATATGGCAAACTGCTTGGATATAACCTTTTTATTACAGATTCTGCAATATGCATCTTTAAATCAGCAATCAGAAACAGCATGGAACCCTTTTCCACACCAAAAATATGTCTGTTTGCCTGCTGTTTGCCTGCCTTGCATTGGGTTACAGATAATTTATGCAGTCCGACTTCTGTTTTAGTGCCATTATGCAAGTTTATTGCATCTCTAGTTGCAGTTTCCATTGCTACTCCAGTTTCTACTGCACATTTAAAGGCAAGATTTTCCTCAGTTAAGAGCCTCTTCTGTATGCTTTCAGTAAGCAGTCCACACACAAATGTCTCTTAGGACCTCGTTAAACCCATCCTTAAAAGCATAGAATTCTGATAATCTTAAAATTGTGTTGCAAAGGAGGAAATAGATTCACCTTCAACCTGATTCCACTTATGAACCTGAACCTTTCTGCTATGATCAGGGGTTTGGGTGACAAGTACTCTTGAACAATTTGCACCATCTCTTTAAAGGTTTTGCTGACTGGCTTCTCTGGGACGATCAGACCGTGTGTGAACTGTATGTTTTCCCTCCCATCACACACAGTAATGCTGCTACATGTTTTTCTGGAGGAATCTCATTTACTTCAAAATACAGCTCCAGTCTCTATAAATGTGGGCCAGTGCTGAAGTCCTCAATTTTTCCAATATAGCCTGCTATTTTACCTC